>NC_085140.1:212381917-213021379 GCF_024139115.2 Armigeres subalbatus | reverse complement strand
AACCTTATTTACGCTATTATTAACTGTGTTTTGTTTCTCCTAAAGATGTACTTAGTGGCCACGCAAAATTTTAACAACTTCTCCTAATAATGACCAAATACTATCATTTTTGCACAGCCCAATAAATGATCTTCACTGATAGAAATGCCAACATTCCACCACAATTTCAGGATATTTTTATTTTGAGTTGTTGCCTCAAAATGAGAAGACTTGATCCCTCATTTGTCATCCATACAAAAAATTGGCGACAAAATTCAAAAAAATAAAAATTGTTTTCAAACGGCATTTTTTTTTGTAGATTTGACAGATGTAATGGAGGGTTTGCTCTAAAAAATATTTATGGAGTAGATATCATAGAAAGTAGATCAAGTCTCCCCAATTTTGAAGATTGCATGTGCTGTCGAATAGTAAAAATCGTTCACGAAGCAAATGGGAAAAAATGCGTATTTTGGAAGAAAAATATTTAAATATTCAGAGATTATGGTCCTGCATTAAAAGCAGGAAGTCGGGAGTTCAATCCCAGGCCCGTTGTACCTGAATCTTCATAATTTTTGTTTCGTGTTCTACCAAAACGATCCGTACTGTTGTTTCTTTCGCACTAAAAATTCCAAAAACTTCCGTGGCACCTATGACAAATCACGCAGATTTTTGCCGAGAAATCATTTTTCGGAAAAGAAAAACAGGTCTATATTATTCGCTCACTTCCAGTGCTTACACACTTAAAATAAATCGCCGAATTCGGTAAAATTTTACCGAAATCTCAACAGCAGAACTGTTCTGTAAATAATTTAACTGATTTTCGGTGATTTTGACAGTTGAGCAATGGAAAAAAATTCAAAAAATCTGTAAAATAAATTACCGAACAGTACTGCTGTTGAGATTTCGGTAAAATTTACCGAATACGGTGAAATGAGTTAAGTGTGTAAGCTTGGTTTACTGCCCGTATTTGCTACTCTATTATGACCAGATCAGCTGTTCTTGCACAGAGACTAGCACTCTTCTTCAATGTGCAAGTACTGGTGATCCCATTTATTAAGGTCACTCTGCCACGTCAGGATGCAAGTCAAAGTAGGGAAGGGGGAAGAAATGATGATGCAATCACTCGTTTACTGCAAGTCGAATATACCTCTGCACTTTCCACGACTTCATGCAGAATTTGTAGGAATTTTTGGGTTAGTTTCGTGGCTGTCTTAATGGTAAATGAGCTGTTAATGTAACAGGATAAGAGAAAGCAGCTAATAGAATTTATTATTGGTTGGATGTAGAAAACGAGCTTTTCATTCATTTCCAATTCTAGCAGTTGAAACTAGAATAGTCAAGTTGAAGGTATAGCATTGAAATGGAAGTCCATTTCCAGTTCAAGCGATTACTAGAACATGAGAAATATAGAGAAAGACACAAAAGTAGGAGAATTAAACGGATTGAACCACCGACCTCCTGCTTATAAGGCAGAAGCAGTAGTCATATGACTACCAAGCCCGTGTTTTGCTCACTTCCAGTGGCGTAAAAAAATAATTTGCTCGCAAGACTACTCATAGTTTTGAGTAGTCCTGCTTTTGACTGATATTGAGTAAAATTTCCGTGAGATTAAAAGGGAGAGCAATACAATTTTACTTAGTCACTTAGTATATAAAAGTAAGCGTGTACGATTTTCGTTTCTTTTATGAGTTCGTTCTAAGAAAAAAGAGTGGTGTGTGAAATATGTTTTCCGCCACAAATCACTAAAAAAAGGTTCTCCTTCGACCCGTTTGATTTCGTCTTATCGAACTTGCAACTGAAACTGAAAGTCACTATTTGGTCACTTTTTCTGCAACTGAAAGTCACTATTTGGTCCCTTTTTTCGTCAGCTTTGGTCACTAAAGTCACTATTTTGAGCGGCATCGATCGCTACCAGCCCTGATGTTATCGTGCCACATTGCATAGCTCGACAAGCCATGAAGCGATAAATGGACTTGCCTTTGTAAAATTTTGAAGTCATGTCCATCAAACTATTTCATTTATTACGAGACGCATAGAATACACTATTTGAACACTTACCCAAGCTAATTCAACAAAATGTAGTCTTGTAAATGCTGTCCTAATATTGGTTTTTCATTATAGCACCCACATGAGTGCTGTAATGAACATTATGCCACTCATTCGAGTTGCATAATGGTCATTAAAGCATCCATTCAGTTGGTATGGAAAAGTAGGCCGTTTTATCATTCAAAGATAATAGCTGGTTTACAGTTGGCGTTTGAGTGATAAACGGCCTGCTTTTCCATACCAATGAAATGGGTGCTTTAATGAACATTATGCAACTCAAATAGGTTGCATAATATCCATTATAGCAATCATTTGGGTTATGTAATAAAAAACAGCATTTGAACAATAGTTATACGACCTGATTTAGCTCAATTAACTTGGGTGAGTGTTCAAATAGTGTATTCTCTGTGTCACGCAATTAATGAAATAATTTAATGGACATGACTTCAAATTCTCTAAAAGCAGGTTTATCTATCGCTTTATGGTATGTCGAGCATACAATGTGGCACAATAACATGGAATATGTTTGTTTTCTTCAACAGGATGACATTTTTCCAAGATTGATCATGCGAAGTCAATACAATTGTACCATTTTGGTACAGATTTATCACATTTAAGCCCATTTTTCGTCATTGCAAAAATAGCGTGTGTAGCTCGTCGCAAAACTCAATTTTTTCAGCACTCGTAGTATTTATCCAACTCGGCAAGCTTCGTTTGATAAACGTACAACTCGTACTGAAGAAAGCATCTTTTTGCAACTATAGTTGTACAAACTACTATTGTTTAATTTATTTATTTAAGGTCGACATCAACAAGCTACTTATGCCCCAATAATGGTAAAAATATATGTAGGTATACAACATCCGTCTGCAGCTTCTTCTGAACGGAAACCCACTTTATCTTTATGCTTCCTTAGATTTGACCTTCCTGGGATGCTTTCGTAGTGCTTTCTTCATAAAAGCCCAGTATTTTCCGATGGGTCTTAGTTCCGGTGCGTTCCGGTCATATCCTTGGTTTTGTACCACTCCATGACAACATCGTGCCTCGATACGAAGCTTTATACGGCCAGAAGATCGTAGGGCCCTAATGTTGCTTCAGCACAATGAGAATCTCCCCTTAAGGACAGTCCTCACGGAATGCAAAACTAAATGCACTCGCGTTTTCAAGGGCACCCCATTAAAAACGCAAGCCAGGCAAAATTGTCATTTGTGTTATTCCACGCATGCTGCGACTCAGCAAAGTTGGAATAATAAAAATGACAGTTCTGCTTGGCTTCCGTTTTGAATGGGGTGCCCTTGAAAACGCGAGTGCATTTAGTTTTGGACTCCGGGAGGCTTGTCCTTAAATAACTAAATTTAACCATGAAATTTTGTAGAGCGCGGAGACAGTAGAAAATTTACTCCCACCTTATCAAGCTATTCATAGACCCATTATTGATTTCCAAAATTTTGTCAGGTAATATGCAGAGGCCTTAACCTCCAGCACTACCAAATATTGTTCACAGCTCTGTTCCTAATACACCACCGGCGGGAAAGATTTTGTTATGTATGTTGGTGGGGAAAATATCCAGAACTGCATGGGCCACAAATCTGCCCAACCGGGTGGGAGTATCCAGACTCAACGAGGGAGTATGGGCAGCTGCTGCAAGGCGACGTTGCATTCAGATGAGGTCGTAGAACAAGTTGCTGGTTTGGCTGAAGTGGCAGTAGGTTTGGAGCACTGGCTCCGCATCAGCGGAAATTGCTTCTCGTTAATTGGCAGAGGCGGTTCTCATCGTCTTCCTAGCTGATTCTTACTTGAGCCCTTTTAACGGATGGCGATGAACTTCCCCAGTAGCACATTTGTTTAGAATAGGTTGCTGCAACTCATATGTGACCAGATTTGGTCCCAATGAAGTTGCTGCAACTGGGTTTGTACGCTTGGGCCAGGCTCGATACTGCCCCCGTAATTTACGTCGCAGTATTCACGCTTCACTTAGGCGGCTTCCTCCATCTGTTTGGTTTCAGCTTTATGAAACGTTTCGAGTGATTATATGCGAACTCCTGGAGGTGTCCTCAAAAAAATCTGTGAAAAATTCCTGAATGGACACGACATGTTCTCGAGAAGATATTGTCAAATGCAATTAGCCTACTTACTTCATGGAAACTCCTAGATGGAAACCACTCAAATGACAGTCAGAATCGGTTACAATTTTGTGTGTAAGGCAGCGGTTCTCAACCTTTTTCTTGAGAAGTACCCCTTCGAACTTTTGCATTAATTGACTCCAGTGGTTTTCCGGAAGTTCTGGAACACCCGAAGAACTGGTCGATTATTCCCATTTGCCCCAGTAAGATGCGACTATTTCTAATCACTCATTGACCCTAGGTGGCCACTAACAGGTTCTCCGGGAGAACATCCGGAACATTTGGAGCATTGTTCAGTTTTTGAATAGCAATATAAGGGCAAACTCATTTTCAAGAACCACCTATTGATCCCGGAATACCAGTAAGCGGTCCTTCGGAAGTTCCGGATCATCCAAAGAAGTTGCCGAATCCGAGAATTTGTCTTACAAAGCTGCGCACAAACAAAGCGGGCAAAACCAATACAAGGACTCATTCATTTCGGATTACCACTAAGTGATTCTTCGAAAATTCTGGAACATCCGTAGAATTGGTCAGTTGAACAAGTTCGTCGTTCGGAGACGAGCCAGCCTAGGGCTGAAAGTCTTCTTAATAAAGACAAAAAAAAAAGTTCGTCGTTTGAAGCAGCGATTTTTATAAATCGATTGTTGGCGTAATGTGAGAGCAAAATCAATGTACCGTTTTGGCTCAAATCCCGAACATGACTCATATTCCCAACACTGGCATTTTGGCACCCTAAAACTCAAAATTCCATCGGTTTTCAGTTCTGTTGTTCAAGATTACAAATGAATTCAAGATCCTTTAGAAAAAAATACACGAATAAATCCAAAATGGCCATTTTAAAGCGAGTGTCCGGAATATAAGCCATGTTCGGAATTTGAGTCAAAACGGTATAGAACACTCATCGACTCCGGATGGCCAATAAGTGGCCCTCCAGAATTTTCAGAACATCCGGAATAGTGGAAAATTCTGGAATTCCGTCATAGAAAACCACGACTTCAAAGATCTCTTGTCATAGCATTGTGAGAGCAAAATCATTGCAAGTACAACAAATTGAGACCGAATGGGCATCAAGTGGTCCTATGGAAGTTCCGGAGCACCCGGAGTAGTGACCAAATCGGAAATCGTCCTAGACAGCTGTGTCTTTTTATACACTATTTGCTCCAGCATCCAGAGTAGAGGACAAATTTGAAATTTCTCCTCAAAATGTAGTGACTGGTAAAAATAATTTTTGTATCAAAATTAGAGCAATATCTTTGCAAAAACCATCCATCCATTTTGGAACATCTGGAAATGTAATCAATTTTCGAAATTCGCTTTAGAAAGTTGAGACTTGTTTTTTTTAATTCTTGGTGAACGACGAACTTCCGGGGGAATTCATAGAGGAGTTTCCGGTGGAATTCCTGGAGGAACTTCCAAAGAAATTTCTGGAGGAACTTCCGGAGGAATTCCTGGAGGAACTTCCGGAGAAATTCCTGGAGGAACTTCCGGAGGAACTAGCAGAATTCCTGGAGGAACTCTCGGGAGAATTCTTGGAGGAACTTAGGGAGGAATTCTTGGACGAACTCGCAGGATTCCTGGAGGAACTCCCGGAGGAACTCACGGAGGAGTCCCTGGAAGAGCTCCTAGAGGAATTCCTGAAGGAACTCCCAGAGGAATTCCTGAAGGAACTCCCAGAGGAATTCCTGAAGGAACTCCCAAAGGAATTCCAAAAGAACTCTCGGAGGAATCCCTGGAGGAGCTCCCGGAGGAACTCCCGCAGGAGTTCCTGGAGAAACTTGCAGAGGAACTCGCGGCCGTGAATTTTACTCGCGAACAAAATGCTGCCATACTTTATGTCTTTGCTCTGCCCTGTTTTTGGTAGCCAAAATTACACTCTATGCTTAACCGTGAAGCGAGTATTTCCACCACTGGTATACAGTGCTACTCCGGAGCACCACTTAGTGGCTATCTAAGGCCGAAGAGCAGTGCATGCAATGATTTTGCTCTCAGAAAGCTGAAACAAACGTTTCATGAAAAGTCCCTGAGCTGTTTAGGACGAATTTCTGGAATTGATTACTTCTCCGGATGTCCTGAATCTTTTGGTGGACCACTTGATGGCCACCGGGGGGTCAATGAGTGGTCCTTGCATCGATTATGCACTCATCTAGCTATAAAATCGATTTCAAAAAAGTTTCAGCTTTCTGAAACATTGAAAATTGTTTATAACGACTCATGACCCATCATGAAACCTATTTCGGAATGGACACTCCGGAGTTAACTTATCTGGTGAACTCAGGATCATCAAGAACATACGCTTGAGATAATTTCAAGATCCATATCCATATTGATGATGTTCCATTGAAAAATGTTTAAGGCCGCCTATGACCCCTCGAGGATCCTGTTCTGGAATCGCAAATCAAAGGTTTGCAGTTCTGATGGTCTCAAAACAATAATGATCAATCTGCTGATGAAGTTTCAAGAAGTTTGATACCCATATTGCGGATAACCTATCGAAATCAACGATCAATATCATCTAAGTAGAGCATGTCCCTGGAAATTCGGATATCTCGAAAATTAGAGTGACCGGATCGGTCCATCCCGATAACATTTTGATAGAAGAAGAAGTTTTAAATCGAACGAGCCCAAAATTATGTAGATTAATAAAAAAATGCCTGAGATATAACACAAGTTCGTATATGATGTCACATAAGATGCTAAAGTGAAGGCCATATAGGTACTTCCCCATACAATATGTACGTATATCGCCTCCACTTTAGCATCTTATGTTGTATCATATACGATTTTGTGTTGACTGGGAAGTTAATACATCGAGCTTCCTACAGAACTTTTTTTGACTTCCGAGCGTATTGAAAGTAGGATTCCGCGCCTCTACCGAGATAACCTTCCGAGCCTTTTGAAAAAAAGCCACTTAAAAGGAGGCTTCCTAGCATCTTGAAAGGACGCCTCTGAGCTGCTTGAAAGTATGTTTCCAAGCCTCTTGAAAAAATAATTCCGAGCCCCTTGAAGAGAGGCTTCCGAGCCTCTTGGAAAAAGGCTTCTAAACCCCTTCGAGGGAGGCTTCCGAGCCTCTTGAAATAAGGCTTCCAAGCCTCTTGAATGGAGGCTTCCAGGCATTTTGAAAGGAGGCTTTCGAGCCTTTTAAAAGAGCCATCCGAGCCTTTTGGATGAAAGGATGCTTCCAAACCACTTTAAAACAGGTTTCTGAGCCTCGTGAAAGGAGCCTTCCGAACCTTTTGAAAAGAGCTTCCCGGGTCTTTTAAAAGAAGGAGAAATAAATAAAAGAAAGCTTAAAAGAAGACTTCCGTGCCTTTTGAAAGGAGGCTTCCGGGCCTTTTTAAAGTAGGTTTTCGAGCCTTTTGAAAGGAGGCTTTTGAGCCTGTTGAAAAATGCCTTCCGAGCCCCTTGAAAAAATCATTCCGAAGCTTTTAAAATATGGAGAGAAGAAAAAAGGAAAGTCCATAGAAACAAGTTTAAAAGAAGGCTTCTGGGCCTCTTGAAAGAAAGTTTCCGAACCTCTTAAAATGAGGCTTCCAGGCCTCTTAGGAGAAGGCTTTCAGAACCTCATGAAAAAAGGCTTCCATACCTCTTGAAAGGAGTCCTACGAGCTGCTTGGAAGGAGCCTTCCTAGAAGCGTAGAATGATGCCTCCAATTCTCTTGAAACGAAGCAACAACTCTCAAATGGAGGCTTCAGATTCTGTAGACTCTAGATTTAGTTAAGAAGCATATTTTAAACGTACCGCCATCGGGGGTGACAATGGGTCTGGGGGGTGAGAATGTGTCATCGCTCTCACCGTTAGTCTGAAGATCGTAGAGCAAAATATTTCAAAAAGGTCTCTTATATTTTAGTCTTCTTGCCCTCAGATACATTCAATCTATTCTAAAAGCATTCTAAGTAGTTGAAACAGTGACCCATTCTCACGCCCATTTAACCCATTGTCACCCCCGACGACGGAATTATTCAACATTCTATTTTGATCAGGTAGATTACATAAAAGATTTTTTAAATTTGTTCATTCGAGGTTTCGTTCTTTTGATCTTTTGTGCCACAGCCCTTCATCCATTGTACTGGTTGTCCATGATTTACTGATCGCCATGCATAATAGTATGTACGAGACAAAGTTTTGAAAAAAAAATACAAAATTATCAAAACTTTATCAATAAGTTTTGATTAAAATTGTAATTCATCCGCTATTGATTGAGGTACCCCTGGGCCCGGCGAAGGAACCCCAAGGGTACATGTACCCCAGGTTGAGAACCGCTGGTGTAAGAGATAAACGATAAAAAAGATAAAAGGGCAGTGCACTTGGAACTACATTTGAGAACTTAAAAATAATGATCATACTTATATTGGCACATTGGCTAACAGTTCATCGTCGCATTGGCTACAAACCCTTGATACGCCACTGCCTCCATGTAACTACACGAATTGCTTCATGAAACTACATCCCAATGAAATCTCAATGCATGAAAAAAATGCGATTTGATGCTGCTGAATTTGAACTAAGAAGCTACATTTTGTTCCATTCAATTTTGCACAATAAGTGTGTTTGTTCGTAAGAAAAAGAATGTCTTGATTTGGTAGTTTTTATCCAGTTTTGTTAATCCGAGTACGTCAAGTGCTACAAAGGGAAGATTAAAGAGAAACATCTGTTTGTTTAGTGAAATCTCTAACATAAATATAGTGAGACGTTAGATCTCTGGATCGTACCTATCCATAGCCGCTTATTCCGGAACGCAAGAGCAAAGCGTGTAGCGAAAAGGCTGATAAATAAATAAGATCACCTAATATAAACAAGTGTGAAAACCGTCGTGTGGCGATCGGCACCGCAGAAGCAGATCCACAGCCAATGCATTGTACGTACCAATAAACAGATAAGAACGGTCCAAAAGAAATTTTTTATTACGAATA
The DNA here is from genome assembly GCF_024139115.2 of Armigeres subalbatus. Taxonomy (NCBI): domain Eukaryota; kingdom Metazoa; phylum Arthropoda; class Insecta; order Diptera; family Culicidae; genus Armigeres; species Armigeres subalbatus. Next base: position 213,012,321 of record NC_085140.1, on the reverse strand, counting down.
TAGATCCTCTCCAATGAGTTGTTAGTTTTCGTAATCGAATAAATTCCACACAAGACTAGGCCATCCTTATAGTGCTAACCAGTGACTAAGGCTACTTTGAAATTTGGATTCGGAACAAGTGAAGTGAGTTAAGAAAAAACCGGAAACACCACCATGGGATGTGCATCGTCGGCTGAGGAGCGCGAGGCAATCGCTCGATCGAAACAAATCGAGCGAAATTTAAAGGAGGATGGAATTCAGGCAGCTAAGGATATCAAACTGCTTCTGCTGGGTATGTATTTATTATGCATTATACGAGTTTATGAAATATTGTTATTGGTTACGTTCACACGGAGAAAAACAAATATTTTATTTGAACAGCGCTTGAATCGAAGATGTTGTTATAAGGCCACATTTATCACCACACGATCTCTTGAAAGGCACTCAGATATTGTTTTTTAAACATATTTTTAAAGAATCAATTGAATACATTAAAACTATTCTATAGGGCTGAAGCGAGCAGCTGAATAGCAAGATCATAATGAATTTTTATATGTTAACGAACAATCCAAATCAGGTAATACAAAAAAAAAATTAAGGAAGAGCCCTATGATTGACTGAATACAACGCTACTATAAAATGTGTGGCTAAGTCTAGTAGAACATCCAACGTGTGATTGGAAGCATTTAATTGTTACAACCTCGTCTTTCTGTTTCCCGAAGCTAACATATTTGAATTAATCATGAAAAATTGTATTAAACGTCAATTAAGCCTTCCAAATAAACGTAAGATTAAAAAAAAATATTTCTACGAAAATTTTTAATCGATCTGTACAAAAAAAATCGCTTGGAAAATTAATGTAATCAGTCATTAAGCCTTCTAAAGTCTATCATTTTTTCGTGACGTGTTCCCCTGCATCAGTATCGAAAACAAAGAAGTATTCTACTTTAAAATCCAAGTGGTCCAACGTTTCCCAGGACATATGAATTGTTATATCCCGCATTCCGGCACAAAAGAAAATGTCAATTCAAGACTCTATCCTTGTGCAAACTTTTATCATTTTGGTTAATCCCAGGAAAGTAACTACCAATTATATGGTTATTATGTTCCGAAAGACTGTTCCACTAGCATGTTGCTTCGGCCAAAATCAGGCTGTTCGACACTCTTTTGACTGCATGGAACATGCATGCTCTCCATTGCCTACAGAATGTGAATTGCTTTTAATAACAAATCATTCTTGTCGTCTGCATTTCATTGCAAGCGGGACAGATGGAAGCTTGCTTGTTTTAATAAATATTGAACCTTGTTCATATAATGGCATGCAAAAAGGTATTGCATCCAGTAGAAAACAGAAACTCAAACCGTAAGCAGCTTTCATTGAACTTCATCTAGTAGGGTTCCTTTGCATGATTCGCAATTGGCTATATTTTACCACTATAACGGAGTATTATTTAGGGTGTTGCACTAAATGACTCAGGTATCTGGTACCGGGGGATCTTCCCTACTCCAAATTGGCGAAGCATGCTGTTGACACTCTACAGCAGCAGCGGCTGTCGATTTGGAGAGCGTAATAATGATCGAATCACCAAGATAAGACCAATCTAATTATAATTTTCCACCCTTACGCATGCATGTTATCAAGGTTTGTGTTTCATTCTACTGATTGCTGAACTGCCACTGTTGCTGGAATGATATCGATTGTTTGCAGATATGAGCAACATATCTGGCCGTTAGCATATAGGGTGGGACAGAATAAGTGTGGGGGATTTCAATGCAGTAAAGAACCATTTTCTCGGAAATTTAAAGCTTTGAAGCGATGTGTGGTCTGCCAAAAGCAACAGAAAATAGCAAACACACGGGGCATAAATTTCCTCCATTCTCCTGATTGCAAATCCCCACCGCTCGCTCGTTTGGGGCTACGCAGCGGAGTTCTTCATGCCAATTTTCGAGAGGGAGCAAAATACCGAATAAGTCCTTATCGGTACTCAACTGGTGTCTCATGTGGTTTCCGATGCGGTGCGGTCGTGTCAGTAGAGACCGAAGGTGACATAGGTGACAATATTCGGTATATGGAAGGTTGCCAGTGCAAAACTGCAAAATAGCCGTATTGATATCAATATACATACATACATTTCCGCTGCCATTGCGATTAGGGCCGATATCACTTTATTTAAGAGACCGTAGCCAACCTGTTAGGTTTAGGTGGCTCATTTTTGGAATGCATGCGTCTCGGTCATGTTCCAATATTTAGAAATTAACATAATTTGATAATAATTATTTATGCAACGAATTGCAAAACGATTCCTCCAGCACGGGTTGACTACAAGCACATAAAGGCTTGTTGGGGCTTTAATTCAATCATTAATGTCCGTAATGATTTTTAGGCTTACTTCACAGGACATGTTTGGTTATAGGGATAAACCATGACGCCTCCAAATAGCAACTTTTGGGCATCCTTATCACCCAATGTGAGTAACATTTTACACTCCCGATAAAGCTGGTGTAAGATCTACCAGTCCGAGCCCTAGCCTAATCAATTTTTCGAGCTAGGGCAAGTTGATGTAATTCAGGGATTCATCGTATTTAGTCCTCTATACCAATACCAGTTTTTTGAAGTATAACAAAAATAACTTAACCCTGCAGATGGATGAAAGACTCAAATTCCTCTTGTTTGAGGCTAAACTGTATGCAGCGGAAACCACTTTTCTAGCAATTAGTTAAAAAACCTTGGAATCATTGTCCTATAGGCTGAACTGACAGCCGGAAAAAAAATCTAGTTAGGGGTTTAAATACTTACTAACTTTTCATGAACTGGTAAGAATTGGTAGTTCGAGGGACACACGGTAATCCTTGTTACTCAACAAATTCTCTAGATTTAAATGGTTTTCTAGATAGAACTAAATCCCAGGTTTGGTGTTTTAGAGCACCTCCACGGGAGTCCCCATCTGGGTCCCTATCGCTATTTCCGGCCCCCTAATAGGGACCCACTTTTACACCGGAGGTATCTAAACGGGAATGTAAAATAAGAACGCAACTCAAAATTAGCAGTGAGTCTCCAAATTTAGCGCCCCATACTGGGTTGCTAAATTTCCATACAGGGTTGCTATTTTGTGAAACGTCACTATGGTATTGATAAAAAAAAATGCAGAAAATCTGTGTTGCCGTGGGTAATTCCGACGGGCCTGAAAGGGTTAATAGCGTGAACGCGCATGATGAGCGATGTAGCGAACGCGTTCCGTTTTGTTGTTGCTCAATGTTGACACACATACATGAGGGAGCTAATTGAAGCAAAACGGTAGAAAAAGGAACGGCCATAACAGATTTGTTGATGGTTCTGTACAGAAGGAATGAAGAAAGATGGTTTTCTTTCTAGCGGAATGAAATGTGTGTAGGATAGTATAATTGTGAAAGATTGAATGTGAGAATTTGTTGAGTATTGTGAATATTGTAGTGTAGTGTAGATGATGTATTCATTGTGTTATTTGTAGATCATTGCTGTAACGAAGTCTTTGTATTGAAGTCCCTGTTTCGTCATCGTCTTGCATAGATCATATTACCGTTACTTACCGTGAGTTTGTTCCTTGGTAGTTTGTAAATTTGTTTATAATTAAAATTAATTGTTAATATAGAATCGTCCGCTAGCCTGCAGAGTTAGAGAGCAGAAAGAGGCTAGTTGCTGTGGGAGAAAACTAGATTGTATGTTTATTGTATTGTTTATATGTTTAATTATTAATGTAAAATATACTTTTAGTTGAGTTCGTTCACCAACTCACTTGAGATCGTTTTCTTGCACCCGGAGGGTGTAACATAGCTCAAAATCTACTACCATGTCCTACAAATACCCGTGCTGTGATCAAGGAGAGGATTTCGATGCTAGCGTCCAGTGTGAGAAGTGTCGAGAATGGTACCACTTTGAGTGCGTAGGCGTCGATGAAAGCGTCGCCGAGGTGGTCTGGTTCTGTGCGACCTGTCTGGGAGAAGATCGATCCATCCGAGCCTCGTTAGGTGCCCCAGGCAGCACAGCCATCTCTCCAGTGGTTTTCAAACATTCTGGCCGGTATGAAGGTAGTAAGACGGAGATTGGTAAGTCGGGAAAGATGAAGTTGACGAAAGGACATATGACGAGGGAAATAGCGCAGGACAATGATATAGAAGACGTCGATGACGTTGAAGATTCGACAGAAATAGGAGATCAGGGACAGGCAGAGATAGGCAAGAAGCGCATAAGCGGAAGCGAGGATGATCACTATGATTTGTTGCATGCGTTGTCGGACATGATCGGTCGGTATTGTAACCGCGTGAAACGTGCCGAGTCTGTTCCGGTCAAGAATACCAGTCGCGTTCGTGGGTGCTTAAAGAAAGGTGTTAGTGTTCCGTCGGCGGAGTCGACGCGGACCCGCGCTTTGAGAGAACTCAGAGAACTCGAAGAGTGGAATCGACTAGAGGAACTTGAAGAGGAGAATCAGCGAAGGATCTTGGAGCTAGAGCGGAAGAGAATTGCCCGCCGGAAGAAGATGTTAGAGAGAAGATCAGCTCTGAAGATAATCATCGATCTGGACGGGAGCGATGGGGATTTCGTGCTCGACGCTGACGATTTTCCGGAATTAGGAGATGGCGCGAAGGCTGATGTGGCAGAAGATGAACTGGAAGATCTGTTTCCGAGAAAGCTTCGGAGCAACGTGAAGCCATTGAATCCACGCAAAGCAGAGGTAAAGCGGGGTACGGACAGATGTTATGCTGGAATACCCGAGGTCACACTTCCCCGGCCATCGTTCGAAAGGGAAGTTATTGCTCACTCTTCGGATGATGAGTTCGATGTCGCTTCGGAGAGAGTCTCTACAAAAGGGAAAGCGGCGGAGACAGGACCATCGCGTCTACAGATTGCGTCGAGGCAGGTGTTTCCGAGAAATTTGCCCAAGTTCAACGGTGCCGCCGAGGAGTGGCCAATTTTCATCAGCGCGTACGAGCAGGCGAACAAGTCATGTGGCTTCACCAATGCTGAGAATTTGGTGCGACTGCAAGAGGCTTTGACCGGCAGAGCTTTGGATACGGTTCGAAATCGTCTTCTATTGCCAGAGAACGTTCCGCTGATAGTTGAGAAGTTGCGGAGGAGATTCGGGAATCCAGAAATCTTGTCGACAAGGCTGGCAAACCGGATCCAAGAATTAGAAGGACCCAACGCGGAGAGCTTGGAGTCTGTAATAGAGTTCGGAAGCGCAGTAGAAGAGTTTACGCAATACCTTAAAGCAGCAGGACTGACTGACCATCTGAAGAACCCGATTCTGATGCAGAATTTAGTTCAGAAGCTGCCTTCGTACTATGCTATGGAGTGGGTAGAATACAAGCGACGCGCCCGGTCGGTCGATTTGGAAACATTCGGAACTTTTATGGAAAGTCTCGTCGAAAAGGCTCTGGAAGCAACCTTCGAGAAGGTGGAAGCAAACGAGAAAAGCAAGAAACGAGAGCAACCGAGAACGAAAATATTCGTTCAAGCAACGAACGGAGGGTCGCCAAGTGACAAGCATAGTCCAAGAGTTGTGATGAATTCAGAGCCCTCAAACCAACCGCAATACCGTGAAGTAAAATGTTCTGTTTGCCAAAACGTAGGTCACTTAGGACGACACTGCCAAGTTTTCTTGAAGCAAGGTGTAGAAGATCGGTGGAAAACTGTGGAGCGGTTGAATTTGTGTCCGTGCTGCATGTACGACCATGGAGATCTGCCTTGTCGAATAAGGAAGCGCTGCTTGGTAGAAGGGTGTCCGGAGTTTCACAATTCTCTATTGCATAGTGGAGCTGTGCATGATAATACCCCATTGGAAGTTCAATGCAATAGTCATCGGCGGTTGAATTCGACAGTTCTGTTTAGGATGGTACCGGTAACATTGACAAATGGAAGCAGACGGGTGCAAACTCTAGCTATGATCGATGAAGGTTCGGCTGTGACGCTTATACATTACAAGCTGGCCAAAATATTGAAGGCTGATGGACCAATTCAACCACTGCAAATGTGCTGGACGAACGGAGTATATCAAAACGAAAGACAGTCGAAAGTCATCAAGATCCAGGTTTGCAGCCAAGGTTCATCGGACAGCTACGATCTTGTAGATGTTCGAACAGTGAAGAAGTTGTATCTCCCTTCCCAACAGGTACATGCAAAAGATTATTCAGATATTCCTCACTTGGAGGAGGTGGAAATTCTTAGCTACAGAAAAGCAGCACCGCTGTTGTTAATAGGAATCGATAATTTACACCTGATCGCTCCGCTCGAGTCCAGAATAGGAGAACCTGGAGAACCCGTAGCGGTTCGATGTCAACTAGGATGGACGGTACATGGCCCCCGTCCGAAGCAGTAAAAGCGTAGCAAAGGTGAGAATGCTCGGAGAGCAAAAGATTGCGGCGGAGTCGTATTGAAATGGAGAGCTCGAAGAGCAGAAGAAAACGGTAATCTTTTTTACCGACAAAAAATGTAAATTATTTAAACTACCGACTTCGGTAAATTAGCAGCTGAAACTTCGGTGAATTCAATAATCACAAAGCAAAACGTCATCGCTTCATGTTTTTTCTTCAATTCATAGCCTCTGTCGTTCCAGTGAGGATCCGCTTCGTCTGCGGAAACCTAATTTCAAGAGCCAAGGTAATATAGTTAATAATCTTTTTGTCGTAATCTTAACGAGTTTCTGACACTGAATCTTGGTTTTTCTGTACTACAGCGCCTGTGTTGATTTGTTTTTCCAAGGGATAAGCCTGCTGATTATTCATCATCCAACCACAAAAAATGGCGACCATCGGACTTCAATTTCATCCGGTACCCGAAATCTGTTTTGCTAAGCTGTTCAAACACATTGGCGTGTATGAGCGTGTATGACAGAGAAGAATTTTAATCTGCATTTACAGCTGGATTCCAGTACCTGAACTATTGTCGTAAAAATTGTTTTGTTATATGTTAAGTCTTTTAGTTAATAGTGGCAAATCTGAACTGGATTTTGGATCAATATCATATTTGGCATGTATGGCATCAATAAAAATCATGTTATGCATAAATCAAAAGAACTGTCTCGTTTTATTAAAAACAATAAATCCCAGTAGAGTAGAGTGGGGCAAGAGTACGCACTTTGTTTTCAATCGATCATGTGGCCCTTATGAAGCAAGCTTCTGCATATCAAATCAGTGTCGATGATTCATATACTCTTCCTTTATGTTACCCAGTGGAAAAAATATTGAAATTATTGAGATTCGTTTTAGTAGAACCCTTATTGCAAGACAAGTGAAAAACGCACTCTTACCCCACCGGTGGGGTAAAAGTGCGCATCGGGTGGGGTAAGAGTACGCATTTATCCAATCATGTGCTTTAAGTATATATTAACACAAATAAGAGTTAATAACATTTAATTGATGTTTAATGAGCATATATTAGGGAATGTTTAAAGATTACGTAACTCTTAAAGGGGGAGGGGGTCCTAAAAATGTGCACTTTCATACGAAAAACCATTGTTTTTTATATATACAAAAAACTACAGAGGTAAAAATATATATCAGGTTTCGCGTGGTGTATACAAAGGCATTTTCCTTAAAGAAAGTCCACCAATCACGTAACGTAAAATTTGGCTATTTCATCACCCCTCCCCCCCTATCTTACACTATTTGTATGAATCCTCTAAAAATTATATGGATCGTCGCACATCTCACAACCCCTCCCAGCTAAACGTTGCGTAATTTATGAATGTTTCTTTTGATTAAATGAAATTATCATTTAGATGAAATTGTGTTTTCGTACTATGTTTAGGTGTACAACAAGTCCTAATACAATTTCATTATTTCGCTTCAGTGCTTTGTTCGCTAAGTCCTTTCTAACACCAAATTACTTCAACTTATCCTAAAAACTTGTGATAATTTCAAATTCTGTCCCTTTTTTCTTAGTTGTGGATCTTTACGTTTTGGAAGAAGTCTTATTTCGGCCGGAGATACGGATTTGACATCATAACTTAAAGATTCATATGCGCACTCTTGCCCCACCGGTTCCTGCGTACTTTTACCCCACAGTCCCAAAAATTATTCAAATAATGGTTTTGACTTCTTGGAAAACCAACCGGATTGGTGTTTTGTACCATAAAGTACTCTATACAATAGGTTATCGAAATGGTATAATGTTCACCTGATTGAACGTATATATGGTAATGAAATACTAGTTGCGGAAATCCAATTATTTTTAGCAAAATGACCAAAAAGTTATCTAACTCCATATCTCCCTTGTTGTTTATTCAAATCGTTTACAATTACACATGATAATAGTTGGCCAGAATACCTGTCAAACTGATGCAGTGCTGCTAGTTTATCTTTTTTTATTACTTCAAAAAATCGAAAACGTACTCTTACCCCACGCGCACTCTTGCCCCACTCTACTCTATTACAATATTTTCTGTAAAATTTACAAAATTTTCGGTGATTTGCCATGTTTTCGACGATTCCAGTAAATTACAGATCTTGATTATTTTTCGGTAAATGTTACCGAGTTTTCGGTAAATTTGACAAACGATGCCTCTGATACAGATTACAAACTTTTCGGTAACATCTTAGTTTACCGAAACGTTTACTGATCGTTCAGCTGTTGAGAATTCGGTGAATAATTTACCGAAGTCGATATTTTATTCTAAGTGTGTACACTGAACACTGCTTTGTAGTCCTGGACATCCTGAACAATTTTGACGAAGACAACTTCACACATGCGAACAATAGTTCATACATGCAAGAATATTGCAAGCACACTAGCGCCGCCTATTTGTAAAATTCCTAATTATTTTTTTCCGTTACGAAACAGTCAATTCTCACCAGACGAACAATAAGAATATTTGCAATGTGTAAAATTCTATATATCGTAATATCTTGAGTTAGTCTAAAATAATGATTTCATATATACCACCATCTAGCGGCCAAGTTCTAAACTAACCAATGCCTCATGTCGAAGCACACGCGTCCCTGCATACCCTTTTTGAAAAGATGCAGTTCAATGGGTAGGATTTTCAGATATAAGTAAAATAAGCATGAAAAATCATTCAGGTCAATATGATCCCAAAGCACAGACAACGAAAGTTTTTTGATAAAAGTACACTGTAGCGCTTATTTTCAAGATTTCTCATGCGAATTTGCATCTAGGGGACAGATCTCGGCGAGTTTTACCAAACTACCAAAAATTTGGAGAATCGGTTGAAAAGTAAAAAATGGCAGCCTTTCAAAGTAGCCTGGGGTCATATTGACCCCAGAGCACAGGCAAAAGGTTAAGAACTGGGCTAAATCAAAGTTTAGTTCTCCAGACCGGCACACTTGGTACTAAGCGTCGGGTTCACCTGCCCTTAATCGAAGCGTCCCTCTGCCATTTGGCTACCGTTTCTCCTGAGGGCGTAGTACTTGTATGCTTCTTTGAACACCAGTTTGATGGGCATCATGCCCGTAAGTACACATGTTGCCTCACGAGAATCGGTGGCGTATGCCTTGAGCAGAGGAGAAACATCAGCCTTTGAGTACTGTCTTTTCAGGCATTGCCGTTTGCGCTCAATGTCGAAACCCTGCCTCCGTCGCCCCTTGAGAGATTTATTAGATGTCTCAGCCGCCGACTAATGAGGCCTAATTGAGGTCTCCTACACTGATTTCCGGTCTATGACGACGATCATCTTCGTTTTATGATGCGCCAGCTGTAGCTTCTTGCGACGCAACAATTTCTCAACGAGACTTATCGAATGGGCTTCAGTCAGTTCGACCTCCTCGATGCGTTGAATCCCACTAGCTTGAATCCTGGCGGGAGCTTCGAGCACTTTGGCGTAGCGTTCTCTCTTCGTTTCTATAAGCAGCGCTTCCTCCTTCTTCCTGGCTCTCGGCAAGCGCGTTATCCTTCTTCAATTTCCTGGTTACCCCCTTAGACCCAACTGGAATAGTCGCCTTCATTGCCTCATGGTAATCTTTATATATCTAGACCAACATTTGAAAAGGGCGTAACAGCCAAACTTTATTCCTTCTGATTCTTCGTCTACATAAAGCTTTATATGCGGATTAAGAATCAGAAGGAATAAATTTTGGCTGTTACGCCCTTTTCAAATGTTGGTCTAGAGATGTAGTGAGTTCATGTGGGATGGCTGATCCTACTCTCGTCTAGTCGGGTAAGCTAGATGGCTGGGTTGGTACCCCAAGGCCTGCTAGAGTTTTACGGAACGGAAGGCAGCTGTAATATCAGCCCATGCGCCATTTCATGTCGGTGTTACCAAGCTTTACTCAAGCAATGGAATGATACATCTGCCACCCTTTGATAAATATATTTATTGCATCCATCTCGATTTCCGCGTTGAAACTCCTATTTTGGGCTAGTGCTTTTTTTTTTTTAGCGGCGCACGGTCGTTTTTGTAGGACCTGATTGCAGATACACGCAGTTTTTTTGTAGAGTTTTAACAGAGCCCACTGTCAAACCCCACCACATCATTTGCAGGTCCCTTAATAAGCAGTATAGCTATAAAGAGGGGCCGTCGAGCTCTTGGACATAGTGTGTGCTGTCTTGAGGAGAAGGGGACTAGATTTTGTGAATCAGTTCATTATCGTAACAGCTTCCGAAAACCGCCTCTCTTCTTCTTCTTCTTAATATTGGCATTACATCCCTCACTGGGACATTACCACTTCGCTGCTTTGTGTTCATTCAGCACTTCCACAGTTATTAACCGCGAGATTTCTAAGACAAGTTACCATTTTGCATTCGTATATCATGAGGCTAACACGATGATTCTTTTATGCCTAGGGAAGTCGAGACAATTTCCAAACCAAAAACTGCCTACACCTGTACCGGGAACGGATCCCAGCCACCCTCAGCATGGTCTTGCTTTATAGCCGCGCATCTTACCGCTAGGCTAAGGACGGCCTCAATACCGTATCTCACGGTATGCTACATTTATTTATTTATTACCAGTGCAATACAAAAAAGTCTTCTCCATTCAGCTCGGTCCATAGCTGTGCTTCGCCAACCACTCAATCTGCGGAGGGTTCGCAAATCGTCCTCCACCTGATCGATCCACCTTGCCCGCTGTGCACCTCGCCTTCTTGTTCCCGTCGGATCGTTGTCGAGAACCATTTTCGCCGGATTACTGTCCTACATTCTGGCTACGTGCCCGGCCCACCGCAATCTTCCAATTTTTGCTATGTGAACGATGCATGGTTCTCCAAACAGTTGATGCAACTCGTGATTCATTCGCCTCCTCCACGTACCGTCCGCCATCTGCACCCCACCATAGATGGTACGCAGCATTTTCCTTTCGAAAGCTCACAGTGCGCGTTGGTCCTCCACGAGCATCGTCCAGGTCTCGTGTCCGTAGCGGACTACCGGTCTAATAAGCGTTTTGTAGATAGTCAGTTTGGTACGGTGGCGAACTCTATTCGATCGGAGCATTTTGCGGAATCCAAAGTATGTACGATTTCCTGCCATGATGCGTCTCCAAATTTCTCTGCTGGTATCGTTATCGGCGGTCACCAGTGAGCCCAAGTACACGAATTGTTTAACCACATCGATTTCGTCACCACCGATAGAAACTCGTGGTGAGTGGTTCACATTGACCTCTATCGAGCCTCTTCCTATCATGTAATGTACTTCGTCTTCGACGTGTTGATGACTAGTCCAATCCGTTTAGCTTCACTTTTAAGTCTGATGTAGGCTTCCTCCATGCTCTCAAAGTTACGTGCCATGATATCAATGTCGTCGGCGAAACCAAATAACTGGACGGACTTCGTAAAAATCGTACCATTCGTGTCAATCCCTGCCCTTCGTATTACTCTCTCCAGAGCGATGTTGAATAGCAGACACGAAAGACCATCACCTTGCCGTAACCCTCTGCGCGTTTCGAAGGGACTCGAGAATGCCCCTGAAACTCGAACTACGCACATCACCCGATCCATCGTCGCCTTGATCAACCGTTTCAGTTTATCCGGAAATTCGTTATCGTGCATTAGCTGCCATAGCTGGCCCCGATCGATTGTATCATATGCGGCTTTGAAGTCGTTAAATAGATGATGTGTGGGCACGTTGTATTCGCGGCATTTCTGCAATACCTGACGTACGGCGAACACCTGACCTGTGGTAGAGCGTTCACCCATAAATCCTGCCCCACGAACTCTCTTGTATGTGGTATTAGTCGGTGGCATAAAATTTGGGAGAGTACCTTGTAGGCGGCGTTCAGCAATGTGATGACGCGGTAGTTGCTACAATCCAGTTTATCGCCCTTTGTTTATCGTTTTGTTATCAATGGTGGAAGCAGCCTGTGAAACTCGGCTGGCAATTATGCAGATGATCTGAGCCATATGCTCACGTTTCAGATGCAAATTGAAGCAAATTTCATCATATGCAGATACATTTAATTTTTACAATATCTATTTTTCCATATTCTCATATGAATTTTTATTTTAAATTTACTGAAACCGGCTGCAATATTGGGAGATTGGGAGACCTAGGTCGATATTATCCAACAACATGTTGTTATGTTTGGTGATCTAACTTTACAAGAACGGGAAGAGCTGGTAAGGGACAAAGAAAAGGTAACATTTCTAACATAAAAGAAATATACGTATTTTAGTAGTTTTTACCATATATTTTTATTGACACATGCTCTATATTGTCGAATAGAGCTCCATATTATATACCCAAACCACTAACACGAATTTCCTTCCTGAGACATCTATGAAGGTAGTATGGGTTCTCTGCATCTTCACTAGTAGTTGTTAAACTAACATTTCTTCTCATTCTTCCGTGATTGTAAGGACGTGATTATGTAATATGTATACAATTGCTTCTTTATAAAAAAGGTATTAATCCCAATAAGTACCAATTTGCGACAATATATAAGATTGCTCAATTGAGGATTGTATACTGTATAGCCACCCACCTTTTTTACAGTCACTTATTCTATGCTATGAAGACGCATTTAATTTTTAATATTTTTATAAAAATAATCTCTGGTGTTTATAAGTATCTTAGTTGCTTTCAACTACAACAAACGTTTTTCCCGATTCAACTACTGTGTATACTAAAACATAGACAACACACAATAATTTGCTTTGTATTCTACTGTAGGGCATGCACATTGATAACTCGCATTACTTTCAACGGAATTCTCAGGCTGTAGCTTATATACAGAAAGAAATTTATTTAAATACAAACTGAATTAACTTAATTTTGCAAGCATATTTTCCGCAGCTAATACTATTAGTTTGTTAATTGGAATAGCATCAAACAGACAACGATTGTACACAGCATTCACCAAACTACATCGGTCAGCAAATTTGGAAGTCTCTAGAAGGTGTTGCACGCACGTAATTTTCTCAAACTCTATAAGTGACCGATTACCAAACTGGCTGTACAAATCATACAACAGTACGCCTCCAACTTCATTGTAAAACCCAGCGCGAATGGAAAACATGTACAGCAGACAGTGCGCTTCCGGAACGTCTAGAACATTGTCCACGGTTAATCGCTGCAGCGCTGGTTCCGGAACATCCGCAATGGCTAGACACTTACTCAAGGTGCTTATCAGTTGGGGTTCTTCGAGAATCACCGAATGCGCATTTGGCGCTAAGTTTCCATATTGGTTGTAGAAACAATCGAACGTGACACAGGCACGAGTTGCGACGTCACACTCATCAACCTGGTCCAAATTTGCTTTCAAGCAAATTTCGGTTCGGGGCTCGAACAATCCTCCTTCGAATGCTGTTGGCTCGAAAAATTGACCGAGGGCAGATCGCTTGACCCCAGTTTCGTCATTCCATGAGTGGAGCTGTAACATTACGCAACGGATCAATTGTTTCGTTTGGTCGTCACAAAGAAATTCGTTTCTGATGGCTTCTTCCACTGTTGTTTTTGGAATGCGAAGAATTTCTGCACACTCCGTCAATCCCCGCAGAAACCGCTTGGAAGTGATTCCATGCTCGTGGGTGGAACAATGAACTACACTAACTGTTGCTATGACTAAAAAGTGCTGTATGAAATGCATATTAACAAACCGTATCACGGTTGGAGAACGAATGGGTCAAACCAAATAGCAGATCCGCGTCAAAACTAAATTTTCTGTTTATAGTACGTGACCTTTGACAGACAGCAAATATGATAGAAATAGTTTAGACTATTACTGTTAAGTGTAAGTAGAACACTGCTGCGCGGTATCGAAAGCAATGACTGGTTATATCCATCATTGCACAATCAACCACGCGGTGCTAAATTGTATGCATAAAAAAGCAGGAAAAAGTAATCAGCCCGAATTTGTATGGCATTTACACAGTTTTTGAAAAGTTCTATTTTGGTTAATTGAAGTTTTGGTAATGACTTTTTGTATGTGCTTGGAATAGAGTTTGATCACAATGGGTTTTTGGTGAACTTTAATATCTCAAAACACGTGCTTAGGATCAGAGGGGCGTAACTGTATGGATTGATTTCTCTTCATCGAGTTTTTCTTCCGTAATAACTCAACGGAATTAAAAGTTACAACCACGATTGTTGCTTCTGGTGCAAGCTGCAACTATCCTTTATTGCCCTGAACCATGCAATCTGAGCTAAACTGTTAAAATTCGCTGCATTTATAAGAAGGAAACATCGATGAAGAGAAATCGATCAATGCAGTAACGCCCCTATGATCCTAAGCGCGAGAAAAGCGTTTTGGACCAAAAATCAATGAAAACATAAAAGTCTAAAGCAAAACAACTTAACAGTTATTACATTTTGTGTTCTATATTGTTGCCAAGGTTTACTGCAATAGTAATGCATCAAAAACTCTAATCGCATCTGCGTAATGTTGAAACTATGCCATCTTGATAAAGCAACGACGACTGCATATTGGAGAAAGAACGTTGACTCCTATTAGTAGAAAACGACATATGGTAAGTATAAACAGTACCATTGTTGTTCATACTTGCCACTAATGTAATGCACGTTTGTTACCTATCGCTGCTCTCGCGAGTTCCATATTCAGGCTATCACGTGCCCATCGTATAATAATGTGATGCACAGATTGAATATTGCGCGTACAGACTGATAGTCGTTCGTTACCATTTGTTTTAGTGCACATTCAACACGCCGGAACATGTAGCACGATGGCCAGTCACATACGTATTACCTATATCCCGGCCACCCTCTCTGAAATTATGGATGATGATTTGATTTGCAAACCGGAAGTGAGAGAGGGGAACTTTGTACTGTACCCGCTGTCGTCCCTACGAAAACATAATTATCTACGTGGAGAGGCGTACCTTCGCGGCTGTGCTCGTTGTGAATTCGATGCGATAGAACCGCATTCATTGGCCTGGGGGCAGCAAACAGACATACTGAATTGATGCTTCTGATTCTTTTATGGAAAAAGGTACATCATCCATGCGTTCACGATGGATAAATAATTCAACGGCGAGTAACAGATGTGTTGGATGGTATGTTGTTGATGATGTCATTGCGCATGCGTGGGGTTTGAATTTTATATCACGGTGTGAAGCTCTCATTTGTTATAAAATCGTTGGCCATCATAATGAATTTTATATCACAACAGTGGGAATATGTGATACATGAAAGTGGCCAAATATAATGCATTGCAAGCTTTTTGTTTTCAGGGTTGTGCTACCTCCAACTGGGGAGCGGGCCATTTGGCATAAAGTCATTTGGTATAACGCCATTTGGCATAAGGTCATTTGGCATAACGGACATTTGGCATAATTAAGAACAGCGACCAAAGTGAGGGTCATTTGGCATAACGGCATATTTTTTTTGTTTTCGTGAAATTAATTACTAAACTAAGTGATGCTGAAAAAAAAAAACGAAATGGTGAATGTAACACAGCTTGGTAATAATATTTAAAAGACATAATCCTTTCGAAGAAAGCATGCATTAGCCGAGTATGAAGCAATGATAAATGTTATATCTCCATTGGAAATAAAGGATCCATTGGGATGCGTTTGCTCGGGTTAAGGCAGTGGTGGATGTGATCCCTGCTTTGGAAGTAGTCGTTTGCCCGGATTAGGACAATGGTAGATATGATCCCTTCTTTAATAGTAGACGATTGCTTGGATTAAGGCAAAGGTGGATGTAATCCCTTCTTTAAAAATAAGCGCTTGCCCGGATTAGGGGAATTGTGGATGCCATTTCTTTTTTAAAAGTAGGTGATTGCTCGGATTAAGGCAATGGTGGATGTGATTTTTTCTTGAAAAAAAGGCGTTTGTCCGGCATTAGGCGATGGTGGATATGAGCCCTTTGTTAAAAGCAGGCGCTCGACCGGATTAAGAAAATGGTGATGTGATCACTTATTTAAAAGTAGGCGCTTGTTCGGATGACGCCAATGGTGAATGCCTGCCTGGAATTAGGCAATGGTGGATGTAATTCCTCCTTTACAAGTATTCATTTGCTCGAATTACTACAATGGATATGATCTCTTTTTTAAATGAAGGCGTGTGCTTGGCATAAGGCGATGGTGGATGTGATCCTTTCTTTAAAAGTAGATGCTCACTCGGATTAAGGCAATGGTTGATGTGACCCCTTCATTAAAACTAGGCGCTTACTCGGATTAAAGCAAGTGTGGATGTGATCACTTTTTGCCCGGATTAGGTTAATGGTGGATGTGATTCCTTTTTTTTAAATTAGGCGTTTGTCCGGATTAATGCAATGGTGGATGTGATACCTTCTTTAAAAGTAGGCATTTTCCTGGATTAAAGCAATGATGAATGTGATACCCTTTTTAAAAGTAGTCGTTTGCCCACAACAAGGCGATGGTGGATTTGATCCCTTTTTTAAGTAAAGGTGTTTCTTTTTGTGGAAATAGAAGTTTGTCCAGAATACGGCAATGGTAGATGTGATTCGTCCTTTGGAAGTAGGAGTTCTCCTGAATAAGGTTGAATTTAATCCCGGGCGTTAACCCGGAGTAAGACAATGGTGGAAATGATTCCTTCTTTGAAAGTAGGCATTTGCCCGGATTGAGACAATCTTGAATTTAATCCATTCTTCAAAAATAGCTGTTTGTCCGAAATCAAGCAAAGGCAATCAAGATTCTCTTTTTGGATGTAGGCGTTTTTCTGGAATAAGCAGGGATTGAATCCTAAAGAGAATGAACAAGTCTCTCACTTATCATCTCTGTATACATATACGATATGCAGCATACCGCGAGAGACTTTTTTCGCAAGCTGTCGTAGTAGAGAACTGATTCGGGAGGCTATGCCCTATGATAAATTTCTTTTACAAAGCTTTAAATGCGGGAAGCACTGGCTCTGATGATGCATTTCAACTTTAATTGAATTGAATTGTCTTTATTTACGAGATATATTCCAACTTGTTTTACACAGCTATATAGTAACCAACACGAAATGAGCAAAAACAAAGCGAGAATCACCATTTTTCTGTGGAGGCTGCCTATCCGATTTTGTTTTCTCGCACTTGTATACAAATTTGATAAATTTGTTATCAAAACTTGTTACGATTCGGAACAGTTTTTGTCTCTCTTTTATCGTTGTTCGTTATCTATTGAGAGCGATTTCTGCAAACCCTGGGAATAAGTCAATGACGGATATGATCCCTTTCTCGAAAGTAGTTCTGCTGCTTCGTTTGTCCGTTCATCTGAATATTGTCTAGCGTCAGTCTAAATCTAACAGAACATTTCCTCGATCTACTCTAATACAAAACACATCAAATAACCCTTTCCCTTCAACAGTTCCAAATTATGCCATATGTCCGTTATGCCAAATGACCCACTTTTTTGTTACAGTTCAAAATTATGCCAAATGTCCGTTATGCCAAACGACCGTTGTGTCAAATGACTTTATGCCAAATGACCCAGACCCCTCCAACTGACATCATTTTTAAGATCAAAAATCATATGCAGTTCAAACCAAAAATATAATAGGGATGATACTAATCTATAGATTAGTATCGTCCCTATTATAACTATATTATAACGTTAGTTAAAACCCATCGATTTAAAACTCATACGCAGTTAATTGATGTTCTTTGCAAAAATATTGTTGTATGAAAACTCCGGCATTTAGAAGTTTAATTAGAAGTCTTAGAATACTTATATTGAAATATATGCAATCTAAGAGGAACTAAACTGTTCCAGTTTTTTTATTTCCTAGATCCTATGATCTTATATCCAACCTGAGAGCCTTGCAAACGAATTTACTTTTTTTTAAATTATGTTAAACTATCAAGTGATTGGCATAGCAGTCAACTATCAACTCACACACTAAACAATCCATCCCGCAAGTTTCTGGGGGCTTCAGTTGGAGAAGTGCAGAACGCACCATTAGGGCAAAATAGTCCTACTCATAACATTACTCATACATAACATTATAGTACATTTCTAAGAGGTTATTATCATTACAATTCAATATTAGATATTCATCATCAGAATGTAGCGCAGAAATTGAGAAAAATTCTTTGATTTTCTCCGAAAATTCACATTGTGTGGTTTTTCAACTTTCTCGTGAGATTGTCTGTCAATCAAATATTTTTTACAAACAACCATGCGCTTACCTTTATTTTCACGCAAGCGTGCTATTTTGCACCATCTCAAGTGTGTTTTGCCCACGCGAATTTTTAAAGCAAATTTCGAATGCTTTAGAAAGTCGCAAAAACCTACAAATTATGAGTATGAGTCCATTGTAATATGAAGCCAGCTTTGTAAATGTACCTACACAATGGAATGATTCGATATTTCAGTCTATATCGGTGATGATGATGATGGTCCCGCCACATACCCTGGGTTAAAAAATCGAAAAAGTATGAGGGTGGCATTTTGGATCCTTTTCCTCTATGTGAAATTCTCAATCATAAACAACGTGTGCTCGCTTGATTATGGAAAGTTGAAACCATATTCAGATGGCTTCTTCGCGAACAGGAATACTAAGTGATCTTGTTGTATAGGATATTATCACGCCGGTCTAGAAAGTACAAAATGATAAACTTGCCTATTCCATAGCATGTGCTATGCACACTAGAGTGATTCAAATTTTGACTTTTTCGCTCCTCTATGCTTAAACGATTTACTGTTTTATTAATCCTCCTAAATTTTTAGCTTATTTGGATGTAACTAGACTGAGCACGCGCAGTTTTAAGTTTGTATGAAAATTGCTATTCAAACAGTCACTTTTGTGGAAAACCGTTTCGCAACGTTGTTCATTAGGCTTCAAAAATATATTACTACGTTGGAAACAAAAAAAAATGTTGCAATGAAACTGATCGTTTTTGTTGCGAAACGATTCTATACTTGTAAGATAAGTTATTACGGAAATACTGAATCGTGGTAAATTCAATTTAACACGTAAAAGAATAACATCAATATCAATAATGAGCATTTTTGTTTTCTTTATAACTTTGCTTACAAAGGTCAGATCACTTCGCAACAATAACTGTCCTCTAGCTCAGGAAGTATTCTATGAAGTCATTGGGCCGATTACATTTGAATAGTTAATGGATCGCAACAACGAATGGTATTTTACTTAAGTGGCGATTTCTATAGTAACTCCCATACAAACTTAGAACTGCGCGTGCTCAGTCTAGTTTCATCCAAATTAGCTAAAAATTAGGAGGATGAATAAAACAGCAAATGTCATCGTTTAAGCATAGAGGAGCGAAAAACTCTGAACCCCTGGCTCAGTCCAATGAAAACGACTGGACTGAATAGAAGGGTCAAATAAAAAAAGAGAGACAGGGGAATACTTATGTAACAGTTTTGTATTACTTTTAAGCGCTTGGGTTAATCTCAACCAAATTTGGAAGACTAGTTGGAGACGTCTAAGGAGACGATTATAGTGTGGGTGGGAGGGTACGGTATTGGTATCGAATCGATTCCTCATTTCAGCACCTACCGTCAGTACCAAGTCTCCTTTTCTCGAGTCCCTTACGCCATCAAACAGCGTCGGAAGATACTGGGTTATCCAGCGCCTTCAAAATCCATCAGCCAAATGCTTGGCTGTTGCGTAGAGTCGAATGGTAATTGGTTGATAGAACTGGTAATTGCTTCACACCAGACGAGCTTCCAAGCAAAAAGTGGTTTGGCGCTAACGCATCTTAATCTGCCAATTCCTGCCGATTGAACGAGCTTGGTAGTCATATGAGTACTGCTTCCGCCTCGTTCGCAAAAGGTCGTGGGTTCAATCCCAGGTCCGTTCAATTCTCCTACTTTGTGTATTTCTATATATTTCTCATGTTCTAGCAATCGCTAGAACTGGAAATGGACTTCCATACCGTTTCCATTGCTAGAATGGGAAATGAACTATAAAAAAGCTCGTTTCCTACATCCAATTAGAAAATCCATCAGTTGCTTTCTCCTATCTATCACATTGTCAGCTCGTAACCAAGACGGACCTTTGCCTCTCGAACCTAACCCAAAAATTCCAACAGATTCCGCATGAACTTGTGGCAAGTGCAGAAGTATATTCGGCTTGCAGTGGGCGAGTGATTGCATCAACATTTCCTCCCCCTTCCCTACATTGACTTGCATTCTGACGTGGCAGGCGCCAGTATGACCTTACAAATGAGATCACCAGTACTTGTACATTGAAGATGTGAGCTAGTCCCAAGCAAACATCTGTTGGTTCCCTGTGCAAGAACAGCTGATCTGGTCATAATGGAGTAGCAACTACGAGCAGTCAATCAAGCTCAAGCTCATACTTGATCTGCCGATTTCCGGGGGATGTAAGTCAACGGCCGAGTATTTATCATATCTTCTGTCTCGATGATAACTGTCTCCAAAGCTTCATCGTCCAGTTTTCTAGATGTTTACAGAGTGAACTTGATGGCTTCCTTAACAGACCGCACAATTCTCTCCCAAACCTCACCCATTTGGGTTGAATGACCAACGAGTTGCTGAGTTGGTGAAAACTGTGGTTAATCGTTTGCTTCTCTCCTCTATCGCTTTTTGCAACTGATTGTTTGCTCCGTGGAAAATGGTCCCATTGTCGGTGAAGAACTCAGCTGGCGACCTCCGACGGGCCACGAAACGACAAATGGCTTGAATGCAAGATTCTGTTGACAAACTGTGTATGATCTTCGTCTTGACGTGGCTATATATCGTTTTGCTTTGCTGCGCCCAACCTTCACCGCACGATAAGTTGTCACACGAACTTTTGGCAGCGGGGCCATTGGATGTGTTCGCAGCACAATCTTGTTAACATGGCAGTAACTACATCTCCCTGCTATCTTTGTAATCAGCCAGCGCTCGCATTTTTGGGATATAGAATTCTTGTCGCATCTCATTAACTATGGTATCACAATTTGCGTGTCGGAAACGGCGTTGGAACTTGTCGGCCAGGAGAAAAGTTACTGCGGTAAAATTGTGGGATACTTTGCTGCATACGGAGGTAGGGTGCAGCATCGATCCTTCCGCGCATTCTTAATATGCCGAACTTATCCAGGAATGGCCAGAATTTTAAAATTCGGCTAGTTCTGAATATCGCCGATGTACGAGACCGCTTTCCTTCATCTTCTCCCCCAAGCTGTTTAATTTCCACTCCATAGCATTCCTTCCCCTGTTTTGAGGGGCCCTCCTTAGCCTAGCGGTAAGATGGGCGGCTATAAAGCAAGACCATGCTGAGAGTGGCTGTGTTCGATTCCCGGTGCCGGTCAAAGCCATTTTCAGTCTATCTTTGGTGGAGGTAGCTGTTGAATCTTTTTTGGTAAGTGCCCTTATCAACGTTCCAGGTCAATCATACCGCATCTGCAAATTTTTGATGACGTGAGGAATGATTGCAGGGGAAAGCAACCTGCACCGCATGGTTTCCATTACCGGTCCCTTGAGCCTGCCATGAAGCCGGATTAGGTTTTTATCCATCGAGAATCCGCACATAACTGTCGATCGTTCAAAGTTGCTAATCCAGATTGGCCATTTCTCCGGATAGAAGAGAGAGAATGTGTGTACCAAATTTGGTTGAAATCGGTCCAGGGTGATCAGAATTTACTTTGAACTGCCCGTTTTCTGAACAATACCCCTTGCTCCAGATCACTCTCCCCTTTCCCAAATTACCCTCCCATATGATCGTCTCGTCATAGCAAATATGTGTACACAATTTGGTTGAAATCGGTCCTGGGAGTTGAAAGTTACACAGAATTGTTCGTTTTCAAAACAAAGCTCCTCCAACCACCCATCCACCTTTTTCAAATAACCCTCTCACCATTTTGTTAATTTCCCCTGAGGCTAGAGAATGTATGTACCAAATTTGGTTGGAAACGGTCAAGTTGTTCCGAAGTAGTTAGCGAACATACATAGAGTTTGGTTTCATCATCATCATCATGAAATCAGACATACTTTAAGCGACCCGCCGGAAATCAGCTCACAACCTCTCAGGGGGTCGCGACCCACAGTTTGGGAACGAATGACTTACAGTCTTCGACATATTTAATATTTAAAACATCTTTAGTGATAAGTGCAACAAGCATCAAGCGGATTGTTTTGCCCATATTGCGTTCGGTGCTCTGAACGTCTGAAATCTTCAGTGCGGCGAATCGTTCTTCCGGGATTGTTGAAACGAAGCCTTCCCAAAAGTCCGGGGCAGTAACTTTGCTGCGTCGCAGCATGCGTGAAATAATAAAAATGACAGTTGTGCGATACTTTCGTATCGAGTGGTGTGTTCCTGAAAACGCGAGTACTTTGAAATTTGGATTCCGTGAGGAGTGTCCTTAAATAGTCATCTTATCGTTATTATTTTTGTAACACATGGAAACCAAACACACTTGTCCGAATTGTTGTTTTCCTGATTCAACGGCATACTACGGTAGGGGTTGCATTTTGGACAGGGACAGAAAAAGTCACTTCAACTACACTAAAACAGCTTACATCCAGCACACAATCAAGTCACCAGTCCTTTACAAATTTGAATGTGCGAATGAATAGGACGGCATGTGCATGAACAGCAGCAAGCGTCGACTCTCGGTTGCAGCATTGTTATGTGCGGTGTCACAATAGATCTTCAGCTTGGCACATTGATATTCGATTTGAAATATCAAAATATGAACATCATTTCATACTGTAGTGCATGGATTTGATATTTTGAAGTCAGGTTTCTAAAATACATGCATCTGTTTAGTGTATAAAGTTAAATAATCATTATTTTTCGCTTCAAATCAACCACAAATCAAAATATTCATTTCAGCCTCGGTAGATATTCATTGATTTCGCTCGATTATCAATCGGCTATTTAGGATCAGGCGGTAAATTTGGTATAGAAGTTTGACAGCATGCTGCGAGATATTCGTGCCTGCAATGCCGAGCGTCTGCGTAATAGTAAAACGAAGATTTCCGTCCTTGATTTTGAAACACCGAGTTGCATTACAACCAATTGAATGCGGTGTTGAAGGACAATCCTCACGGAATCCAAATTTAAAAGTACTCGCGTTTTCAAGGGCACACCACTACGGAAGCAGCGAACAACTGTCATTTTTATTATTTCACGCATGCTGCGACGCAGCAAAACTGAAATAGTAAAAATGACAATTGTGCGTTGCTTCCGTATTGAGTGATGTGCCCTTGAAAAAGCGAGTACTTTTAAATTTGGATTTCGTGAGGATTGTCCTTAATCAAGAATAATAAAAACCAGGAAGATAAAGAAAAAACTAATTAAATCGAGGTATATTTTTTAGGATAAAACCAAAGGTTTCCTTAGTTTTATTAATTGCATGTGTTAAAAATGACAAAATGCGGCTTGATGGTCCAAAACATGAGCCCTGGTACGGGTGGTCCAAAATACATCCCTTACCCTATAACGGAGAAATTAGTTAGCTTTCTGGAATCGTTATTTTAGATATTATTCCATTGTGTTCCGTCTTGTGTAAGAAACTGTCACTGCTCGGCAAGGTGAACAACGCACACCATTAATGCAGGGGGTTAGCTTGCCACATCTAATCACAAGAAGGAAAGGTGACTGGGTGGAAAGTCTCTCGCTTAACCGCCCGTTCGCTACAAGCTCAGTAAACGTTTCATGCGAAAATCTCCCATTCAATGCCAGATCGTTTTTCCTCCACATTCTTGCTCTCGGTAAACAATTGAGTTCGCTCTTTCTCTTTTCGTACTGTACACAGAAATGGAGCTCTCGCCCATTTCCCAGTGTGGCGTGCGGTCACAATCGAAATCCAATGCCACCCGAATGTCGGTATCGGCTGGATGGCAACCGCACCAGATCACCTACTGACGCGACGACGACGGGTGGATATTGTTAATGTTTGTTCTCCAGATCGCATGCATTAGGGGAGGATGGTTAAATATGAACAACACTGTCTAACGCTGTCAACGTCAACAACACTACTCAGCAATGGAAAAGTTTTTTGCGTTGTGAGTGGACATGCAGTACCAGTTCTAGAGCAATGGTATTAGGTGCTGTATGTAATGGCAATTAAACTTTTTCTCCTAATAATGTGGAGAAGAATTGCCATTTATTGAAAAAACACTATCTCCTCCCTCCTCCCTGCGACCACTTGATGAACTAAATTGTATCCAAAGCAAAGATTGATTTCATTATAATTGAAGGGGTCAAACGCAAAGGGGTGTAAGTGACAAAAATTTAGTTTTGAGATAAATGGGTGCAAAGTTTTTTAATATTTTTTCGGTTTAAACAAATTGTATGAAGGTTCAAATAATTACTAATTTTCTGTGAATTTTGACATTATCATTATCACATATATTAGCATATTGCCGCAAGTCCCGTTACGCTGGGATATGGATACTCTGAAGTAGTGCGTAACGGTGTAAATCTGGTCATATCGCTAGGCTCGGTACAACACTGAAGCTGACAATATGACGTCCCTAACCCCGAATCCCAAGGTGTCAGGCGACCCGTGCCGAGAGGATGAATGGCCTGGGGGTGAAACAATTAGCCAGGCAGTTAACGGAGCCTGTAATGCTGGGTAGACACCTTTTTGGTGGTGCATTACGGAGTAAGATCTACCACTGTGCTCTAGTTCTTACTATTCTTGTTAATACTTATGAGTGATGGTCGGAAGAGTATGGAACGACTATAATTTGCTTTAGATGACCCACCTTTTGCTCACTTTTGGATGGAGTCAATGAAGTTTTAAGCCGACGACATGAATCCTCCAAGCTCCAGGCGCTGATTAATTAGGAAAGAAGCGGATACGAATTTGGTGGATCTGCTGAACCCTCTGACTGATTAGAGCTCTGTGTAAAGGTGAGATTCAAGAAATGCCAAAACACCAATGAAATCAGATCTCTGTACAAAAAACGAATTCGGAACTCATAAGAAGAAGCAAAAATATGTTTGAACTACAGTACCGATGCATGGTCAAAATCAGTATTATCCCACTTATTGTTGAGCCGAAACTGATTGAGGGGCGCGCCTTTGAAAAATGGTATAAGCTGTTTCTCGAAGGGCATAAATAGCGGTACCTCAATCTAAAGAGGCCTTACATTAATTTTGAGAAATATCTGAATAAAAACGACTACTTCATTTCTTTTCAATAGAAATGGAGCAGAAAGACATGCACTAAACAAATGAGACGGGTATACTACAAAAGTTCAATAAAATGGACGCAGTGGTTCATCCCGAACAAAAAAAATTATAAGCTCTAGAACCAAAGATTTTTTTGCTATAGTCAACTCAATTTTGACAAAAATGACACATACACCCCTCTGCTTCTAACCCCCTCAATTAAGTAGTAAGCCAAGTTCTCATAGATATGTGTGTTGAGAAATGTGTAGTAAAGCACTGTGATTATGCGACTATTTATATTTTATCCAGTAAAATTGTATGCACCGAATAAACCACAACAGTTTTCAAAAAATATATACGCGACGTTGTGACATTTTTTTTGACATGAGGCAAACTATTTGTTTGCTGCTGCGTGAGAGTCGTGTCGCCGGTGCGATCAGAATTTGCATGAGATTTTTTTTTCAGCTGGTGCGCAGCGCAAACAGCACAGAATCGAGTTTAATTACTTGTGGCTGTAGAAAGCCTAGAAGTAGTGCTATTCATAGGTACTGATTTATTAGTTCTAATCTCTAAATTGAGCAAAGAGTAATGAAATTAATATTTGCCACCAAAAACAGTTATACGTTGTGAAATTATTGTACAAACCCAAATTTATCCACCAGTGGCGATTATGCCTTTCTCGATTCAATGTGTGGAATTCGAAGATTAGTCCATGGTAAAATACTGGCAACGTAAATTACCTACATTTTGGCGGTTAAAAGCTTTGATACGATTATATCACGCTACTTAAGAATTACTCAACTATGAGAGTATTGGATTACGTCCACAGCTATATTGATTAATGACTTGAAGTGTTGCATCTAAACAGCGTATTTGTTAAAGAAAAATAGAAATATTATTCAAACCGAATGAGTTATTAGCAAACAAAAACAATGGTGTCCAACTAGGAAAGTTTCTCACGTCATGCGAAACTAGTTGCACTCAATCAGTCAAGTCCCTTCTACTGTAAACGTGTTTAACAAAAAAAAATCCGGGGCTACACACATCCCACACACACACACACAGACGGTTGGCATTTACTCAGTTTTTCGAGGCTGAGTCGATTAATTTTATAACTATGGGTCTCCGAGCCTTCTATCAAAATTTGGCTTTTGGGTAAGAAATTAAAAGCCTTCTGGGTACAACTTTGTTGTACGAGAGAAAACAAAACGATGATATTGTGGAGAGAAAATAGTTGAATCATGTGCTGACTGTCGTCTTCTTGGCGTGGCTACTGCTGCGGCTGCCGTGGTTTTGTTTTTCTTTGCTACATGGCAGAAAGAATGATTAGATTAGATTAGATTAGATTAGCTACATGGCAGAAAGAATGATAAAAAGAAATGTCAACCATTCCCGTCCCTGCCAGAGACTGATGCATTCCACTTTCAGACTATTTAGGTAGACATAGTACGTATTAGACCACAGCCCCTCTAGTTCGGCGTTGTTCTCCCATGTTCTCATTTTCTCCCATCGAGCGCAGGTGGGTGCGCTTCCATTGTGTGCGTACGATGCTGGTGATGACTCTCGCCCGCTGCCTCTGCTAACCAATTCTCATTCAGTACGGCGAGCTTTTTAGGGCGGCTCCAGTTTTGTTTTAGTTTTCTCTCGTGTCCTATGGTGTTGGGAAAATTCTGCATGACCCAGGAAAATTCCAAGTTTTTGTGAAAATTCAGCAACTAAAGTGGTGCATTTGTGCATAGTTGGGTAGCTGAAGTTGAACGGGAATAGCAGTAAGTGAAAATCGGCATGCAGAGCGTGTGAAAATCGGTTAAATCGGTGGTGAAAAGTTTGCGCGAAATCGATCTTTCCTCCCGGATACGAGCGAGTGTTTATGCGAAAAAAAGTGAGAAGGAAAAGTGTTCAAGGTGCAAAGGTGGCGAAAATTGTGACTGGAAAAGCTTGCCAGGTTGGATGTGAAAACCACGTTATTGCGAAGGACCTGTGTTTCAAGGATAACTCGTGCTGGAATTTGATAGTGTGCAAACGGATGCTAATTGTTCTCACCGTGACAGTGAAAAGTCGTGAGATCTTCAATTTCCAGGATATTAACGTGCCCATATTGTGATATTAACCACCACCCCTGCAAGAGCACACAAAGTGGGTGGTAGACGTTGACGGAACACCACTTCAGCTTTCTTGGCACTGTGCTCATTCTTCTCCGTGGATTTTCCATGATGCTTGATTTTCACCGCTTCGTACATACACAGCCAGCCTGACTGCCTGATCCTGTCTGATTTTCTGCTACTTATTCGGTTGGCTCATACACGTTGGTATCGATTTTTCCTTTCCACGCTTCATCATCAACGTCGTCGTCTCCATCGTCTCCGTCGTCATCATCTCAAAGTGGCCCCTGAACGATAGCACAGTGTGCAAAAATGACGTGTTTCATTGGTTTGAAATCGGAGCTGCTACCCGAGATCTGGTGGTTATTTGTTCAACCAAAACAGATTATCGATTGACTTGAGGTTGTTCTGGTTAAAAATGAATCTGCGAAATACGCTGTCTGTGCTGGGATTGTTAAACATTGGTGCAGCGGTTCTTAGGAATGATCTCATTAAGGAACGTTATCCTTGTTCTGAAAACATGCTTTTGCCTTATTGCTCATATGGATCAACACATCGATATGCTTCCATGCTTAAATGTTGTCATATTTAATAAAATAATAATTTTTTTGAGTTCATTCTTCAATGAAGATAGTTGCAGTCCTTGGCTACGGAATTAAAAAAAATATCTTGTAATAACAATTTTTATTTCAAATAACTTCAAATTTGTATTTTTACCCTAAAAATAAATAGTTTTCGAGCGCCTTTGCAGAAATCACACAATTATAAGATTACAAATGCTTTTTTTATGGTAGAAAATTACTCAACCAAAAGTAGGTCACTGTTTGAAATGAATTTTCTTGAATTATTCATTATTTTCCTATTGGCAAGTTAAATTGAGGACTGTAATGTTGCAACACATTTCACTCGTTTGCAAATTAAAAAACAAAAGATTTGCAAACAATCACATTGGTACAGTCATGCACTAATTCGTCCATGGCGGATAAAAAAAGTGTACCCAACGATCTGAACTCATTCTTATCACATTCCGGTGTTATTTTCATGAAGAAACGAAGGCACGCAGCATAGCCATCAAAATTAATATATTTCACCATTTTTCACTACACTACACAGTAACCCTGTATCACTAGGTTAGAGGCCGTTCAAAGAAGATTTGTTCCGTATATCTTCCATGGACAGGTCCAACAAACCTTCCCCCTTATGAAGAACGCTGCCAGCTGTTCAGACTAGAGACCCTTGAACAAAGACGATCTATCGCTCAGGAGGTGTTCGTCGCAAAAATTTGAACCGACGAGACCAACTGCCCTAAAATCCTGAATCAGCTGAACTTCCACGCTCCAGGCAGACTCTACGGCCAAGGAAAGCTGGTGCGTTGTCGAGAGGCGGCATTTAGGATGGTAATCGTTCGAAAGATTTCACACTCCAGATTATCGACCAACATGCAGAACAGATGTTGTTGTGAGCCGCTCCTAACATTGAGAACAGACGTTCGATCAGATTTGCACCTCCGTAGAGGAGCAACCCCCCATCTTCAGAATACGACCTTAGTTTCCACCGCGGCTGCTTACCCGATCTTACCTAGGGGTTGCTTGTACCCTGGCCGGCACCATAGGGAGGTAGAGATTGGAGTTACTGGGTAAGAAGCTAAGGACCGCAAAATAGAATCTATTTTATACCTTCAGGTACGCGAAGTACCAACGTCACACATTATCCAGCATTTGCCATGATTTATTAGAGCTTCAATAAACATCCACGAGTTACAAAAACTTAAAAATCATTAAAAGTCTTATAGGGCAGAGAACCATTTGGGCAGCACCCCCTATTCCCGTCAGCAACGTTCATTACTCGAGCGCATTACAACAATCACACTTGTTTTTAGTACATGGTTAGTTTCTGTCGATATCTAGTGATGTATGTACAAACAATCAAGCCATTTGGTTGGAACGCGGTCGAGTTATTAACGTCACGGACGGGAATAGGGTGTGCTGCCCAAATGGTCCCGCTCCCTACTTAGCGATTTCAAAGATAGCTTTTAAGTGTGAAACACAAAGTATCTTGAATTGTGATTATGTAGTTACACGCTTGAGGGATGTAGGCATCGAATATTTTTTTCCCAAACGAGGCAGTATCTTTATATTCTACATTTTACAACCAAATGTGCTGATTCACACCGGTTGGTCTACAAAACAAAAATGGAATACCTCATTGTTTCCCGAATTGCGCACCTTTGTCAACCATCGCTGAAACGTTCTACTTTTTTTTGCGTTAGTCACGATCTGCCAAAAATGTTAGGGCAGCATTCGAGTTAAAGTAAAAATTCTTAATTTTCTGCGAAAACTTAACTTAACTATTGTGGCCTTAAAATATAATAATCGGGAGTGACAAAAGTCTGGCTCAGTAGCTACCTCCGCGTAAATGGTTGCGGGCAGGCGACTACAGCGGTCTCCTCCGGCCAATTTCTTCGAACGATCCTTGAAGCGTTGCCCGTCGACACGTACCCCGACGGAGATCTCCCACTTGGCTGGGTCATCAGTCATTGGCTACTTTTGGAGCTACACAGTAAACACCTGCTTCAGTGAGTTTGACTGAAGCCTTGGCTGGTTTGATGGCCGGAATTTCGAATCCCATTCGTTATACAACTTGTGCAGGAAGGCAAGTGCAGCATCGGTATTTCGGCCATTTCTACATCCTAGCTACCAGCGGTAGAGCCATTGTAGCCATTTTATGGCATTGGATCCTATGGCCATGGTCTCGGCATTTTGACCAGCCTTGGCCAACTGGGTAATGACAGTGCTTCCCCGAAGCACTGTTCTTGGTATGATTCTAGGTCGACGACGGTATCCTCGTAGTGGCCGTTTGGGTTAACGGTATAATCATTCGCATTTTGGCACCGATTCCGCCTCGGAGAAGATCTGTTCCTAGTCTAGTCTAGTCTACACGTACACAGCCAGTTCATGAAATAATCCTGGAAAGTGATAGATTCGACTATATCTATCACTTTTCTTGTCAATATTTATGTTTGAAGCACATCAGAAAGAGAGATGGGTTTCTGGAAAATAAAAGCGGTCAGGCCGCGTTGTTTAATATTTTTGAGGAAATCGATGCTTAACTTGATTCCACATTTAAGCCATAGAACGGGGACATCTCGTATCAACCGTACCAGGTCAAGAGGATTAATGTACACTTCATGGGTACACGACATTTTGGAATGGGGCACATTTTTTAGTCCAGTGCCCTGGCTTGAACACTAATGGACAAAAACATTCGTATGAATTCATACAGATTACAATGAAAACATGACGAATACTAATGTCCATCAGTATACATATAGGCCTAGGATCAATCGCCTTCACTCGCCCTCTGAAACGATAAAAAAGAGAACCGAAAAAAGGAAGTTATACTAGCTACCACAACAACCCCACTAAATTTTTCTCATAATAAGGGAAGGTGGTCGGTCGTTGGTACCCTTTTGTTTTTAGTTCATAACTTTTCTATATTTACACAATGTGGTGATATTTTTATACCAATGGAAGTCTATAGACATAAGCTAATAACTGGTGAAGAGTTTTGATTTATTCCATCTACTGGAAAAAATATTAAAAATTTTGTTAAGCGTTGTTTTTGTGCCATTCCACAATAGGAAAGCCCCATATAAAGGTGTGGCCAAAACTACCAAAAGGCCAATTTTCGATTTGGGCGACTAAAATGTGATGAATACACAGCTTATAACCTATATTTCTATAATCAGGACGGTTTTAATTTCAAACTAGCCCCTCCTAGAAAAGATATTTTTACATTTTTTGGGAAAACGGACAGCTTTGCCATGTTTTCGTCTCAAAAGTAACATATTTATATTACCGTTACAAAGCTCTTAAACAGGCTTTGCTATTGTAATAATAGATCCGTCCAGGGGAAATTATTTTTTAGTAGTTTTGTAAAAGCATATTTTACGCAATATTTAACGAACAAACCATTTTTGCCTTTCTCGTGTACTAAGTATACGTAGAAACCATATGATCGCTCTAAAAAGCATTGAAAAAAGCCTATACACTCATAGCGTTGTTATACATATCTGACTCAGTTCAAAGAATTGAGGTAGTGTCTGTGTTAATGTTCGTGTGTGTGAATGTCTGCATGTAGTGAGCAAAAATGGTCTTAACTCTTTTTCAAGCACTTATAAACCGATTTTACTCGCAACAAATTTCTCATTCGACAGAGATCGTTTGTTCCATTGTTCCCTATTGAAAAAGGCTGGATCCCGGACTATGGGCTCAAAAGTTATGCTTAAAATACATTTTTCTTATAATGTACGAGAAAGACAACTTATTACCGCTAGAGATTAATCAGGTGTTTGATGAACTTCTTATTTTTCAATTTTCATCTGAGTTACTTAATAATGCCACTTCAATTGAATTTGGTGACGAACACAATTTACATAACATTTTTGGGGAGGGTTATGTTTTGACGTTGCGCATATTTCGAGAAAAAATCATCTACATATCATATAAAAAGCGTTACTCAGTGAGAAGGGAAGTTTTGACATTTCTACATTATAGGAGCCTATAACTCGCCATTTAACCATAACGTGTCATAACGTGTTGGATGAGTAGTGTGTTGAATAACTCCTTAGCACAATACCTTTTTATAATTATGAAAGAAATCTTGATGAAATATCAAATAAATGAAATTCTATTTCGTTGATGTCACAATATGAAGCTGATTGAATCTGTTCTTCTACCGTCGCTTTGATGGTTTAATAAGTTCTGCTTAGTGAATTTTCAACACCAGAAGCAGATGAGTACTTTTTGATGATTTTAGGAAATCTTTGTTGCGTCCATTTGTCTGTGACACAGTATACAGTTTATATGACCATTGGTATTTTATCCAGCATCAAACAGGTTCATTTGCAAGCCAAAAAGTGACCAAATTCCGTTGAGTTTGGCTAATGTACAATATGACAAAAATCGATACTATGCCGAAAATTGGCCGCATACCCCATTGAAGGCTCAGAAAAAATATTTTTCTTTCCTATCTATGTTTTAATGATGAATACCACTGTTTATTGCAGGCAAAAATGTTATCGATCATTTAGTAATTTGCGTTCGATCATTTAGTAGTTTGTCAATAACTCATTCCAGAAGCTAAATTTCAAAATGTGTTGTATGGGGGACTCCTAGTGCGAAGGTTTTTCTACAACTCTGCCAAATGGTTCGTTGTTTGAATTCCACTACTAACCGAGTTATAGCTATAGTATCAGTAACTTAGACTAAATGATAACAAAATTCCAATCATTTGGTTAAAGCTACTGCAACTAGCGCTATAACTTCGTTATTAGTGGGATTCTAACAACAATCCATTAGGCAGAGTTGTAGAAAATCCTCCATACAACAGTCCACCATACAACACATTTTGAAATTCAGCTTCTGAAATGAATTATTCACTATTCACAAACTACTAAATGATCGAACGTAAATTACTAAATGATCGATAACATCCTTGATTGCAGGATTCATAATTTTGGCCAAAAATACCTCCTTTTTTCCTATTGTGCATTCTGAAAAAGGTGGTCGATTGTCGGCACCCCCAATAACTCATTCAAAATTAAAACAAATATAGATATAAATATATGAAGATATAAATTATCAATCAAGGGTGTTATGGCTGAAAATATCCAGATTTATTTTGGCAATAGTAATGAATTTTATTGCATTTGAGTACATTATACACATTTTATCAAGATTTTGAAAATTGTTGTTTTTGCTTACAACTTTGCTTATAGCCTGAAATCAGGCAATAAACTAATGATTTGTCTTGATATTTCACCCTGTACGTAGGAATCCCAGGAAACATGGGACAATTATGCCGTATGACGGCAGTATGGTGGCATTCAATATTGAATCACAAATTAGAGGAAATGTGCTTTGTAAATACGTAATGCACTTACCTATCCGATCGTTTTACTTCGATAAATAACGCTTGGCAAAAGACCAAACAAAATTTGGAGTGCGTTTTACCTTGATAAAAAATATTTTCTCTGTAAAATGAAACAAAGGCTTCTAAGTGCTTCGAAAATGAGTATAACAAGATCATGCTTATTTAGCACACGTGTGATATATAATATAGGGTGGGTGTACCAATTGTCGCCATACATAAGAACAACTATTTTTTTAAAATAAGTAATAGGCATGTGGGTGGACTTTATATATCAAGCGAAAGGTTTTACTTCCTGATCCTTAGAACAGCTGTGAAAACCACAATAAAATTTGATATAATCCTCAAAATTAATTAATCCATAATAGCATGTACTAGTTGTGGCACTATTCTTAATTTTGGTTCCTTATTTGGCAAATCCCATTGTTTTCTTATGGGATTGGCCAAATTGAAACCACTAGTGCGACAACTGGTGCAAAGGACGTCAAAAATTAGGCAAAATCAATTTTTGCAATTATGCTTTGCTTTTTTTGAAGGAGATCAAAGGTTTTATCGTATTATATGAATATGCCTTAGTGATATGAACTTTGTTTGCGGTATATCTAGCCCATGTTGAAAAAACAATATCTGTTTTCTGTCAAAAGTTACGACAGGGTGCCGACAACCGACCAGTGCCAGCAACCGACCACATTACCCTACTGGTTAAATTAGAATAGAGCATAAAATTTCTTAGATTGCGGAGATGTTTGAATATAATTTCTATACTAATCTGAACAAATGTGATAATTCTTTGAAAATCTTTTAACCTCCAAACTTTTTGTACGGAGCGAAACGATCCACGTTCGTTTTGGCTCGATTTCTCGAAACAACATTTTTGTCACTATATTAAAAAGTCTAGGAATTGTGCAGCACAATAACTAAAGAAAAAAAAATGAATGAGGTAGAAATTTTGTGTAGGATATATGAAACTTGTTTCCACGTTTTAACGTCTGCAACCCAATTGGGTTGAGTGATTTATTTATTAAAGTAATAGGAACTTGGTCATATTTGAATATGTCACAATAATGTCCCCTACAAGAGACGCTTTAGAGAACCATAAAATTTCGCACCAAAGCTCATCATCAAAATACGTTGTTGAAAAGCATGTATTAATGATCGAATCACAAACGACTATATTTTGTGTTTAGGATACACCAGTCAACATAACTCGGATAGTGATCCAATTTTGCGTTAAATTACTCAAGTGCGTGGTACGCTCCATTCGAAAACAGGAAAAAGAATAGTTCTAGTGGGCAATGCCGGGTTTAATTCAAAGAAAATATATTAGGCATGATTTTCTCAAAATTCTTAGTGAGATTCACATTTACTCTGGTTTTCGAAGAGCTGAGTTTTGTCGGTACTGTCTCAGGAATCGCCCCTGTCACCTGGGATGCAGGTTCATCGATCTGTTGACAAAACTGAAACATGCACTGCCTCTTGTACCGCTGTGTTGATAGCGCCTGCAACGAAGGTGATGTTGGTTGCGAATTCGTTTGGTACGGTCCTAGCGGGCGTTAGACGAGTTTTGCAAAAGAAGTTTACTACGCCTACTATGGAGGCCAAAATTGTTAGTTACAAAATTGGAAATATCTTTTGAAGCAAAAGAAATTTCATTTGCAGCGTTCCTTGACATTGAAGGAGCGTTCGATAACACAGAAATATCAGCAAACCTTGAAAGCTCATGAATTAGTGCGAGGGCAGTAAAAGGGTATCCTCAAGGAGGCTTGCTATTGTGGTCTTTAATCGTTGATGATCTTCTAAACAACTGGAAGCACGAGGTTTCGAAATAATTGGCTTCGCAGATGTTATAGTTATATTCATCAGAGGAAAATATGACTGTGTAATTTATAACCGAATGCAAATTGATTTAAACTTCATCGCATTATGGTGTGAAAAGAAGGATTGAATATAAATCCTTCAAAACTCATATTAGTAGCGTATGCAAAGCAAAGAAATAATTCATTTCCTATTTTGAAATTGAAAGGCGTTGATTTGAAACTTTCAAATTCAGTCAAGCATCTTGGTGTACGACCTGACAATAAGCTGAATTGGAACTAACATTTCGAAGCAGCAATTAGCAAAGCTACAAGTGCTTTATGGATAAGTAAGGCGACGTTTGGTAAAAAGTGGGGAGCTGTTAGGAAATCTTCAAGTTGATGTTTGTCGTTTCGGTGGCATACATGCTGAGGACTCGGTACATCTTTTATGCCATTGTCCAGCAATTTAAAAAAAAATTTACAAAAGCTGATAGATCCCTCTGAAGTTTAGAGAACAAATCCCAATACGGTAGTAAAGTTGTTCATTAGAACCATAATACCGAATTGGGACAACGTTGCAAGTTAAGGCGATGCGGTTGCTCTACATAGCAATATTGCGTCAATTTGACAAAGCTATATCACAATAGATCTAACAAATGGTCGCAGTGATTTAAATACACAACATGTCTGCCAGGTCAACTTCTCTTAAGTAGTCTATAATGTGAATGGCATAAATCAAGCTCTATCTGGAATAAGGGCGAATGTCGCAAGAGAAGATTATATTCGTCGACTTCCCCTCTTTAAAATAAAAGTGACAAGTAGCGGATTTATTTGTGGTTTATCACCTCATAACGATAGAAAACAATGCAAACTTGCATTCTGAGGTATTAAACTGCAAAAAAAATTCCTCTGCTTGTCACTGTTATTCAAAAAAGGGGAAGTTGATAGAGATAGAGCCACATTAAATGTTTATATCTAGCGCTTAGAATCATTAGGGCTAGACTGTATTGATCGATTTCTATTCTTCGATTTTATATTTCGTTAGTAGCTCAGCTGTTTAAAGAGCTACAACCGTGATTGTTGCTTCTGATGCGAGAATTATAATCCTTATCATACCAAACCATTCAATCTTCGAAAAACTATTGCAATTCGTTACATTATTAAAAAGAAAACATCGACAAAGAGAAATCTATCAATGCAGTTACGCTCCTATGATTCCAAGCGCGAGATATTTATATTTGTATGAACACTCTCCTGGTGGGAGATTCTCTACTCGAATCTTGGATTTCGCATAAGTGTCTCTCATAGAACCATCCCAGCCCACACTTTTTTGGTCTTTCATACACTGCCGCTAACCGCAAGTCGAGCACATCTGTATATGGGGCTCCATATACAGATGTGCTCGACTTGCGGTTAGCGGCAGTACAGGATTTCGATGAAATACAAACAATAATGTTAAGAGGATCATTTGACAGATGGTATTATCATCATCATCATCAAAGGAAATAGTAATTTTTGGTTTACAAAAGCTTCATTGCCTTGGTAAAGATCCTTAGGCAAATTTTGGGCTCAATCGGACATGCCTTAGGGATGACGCAGGTTTTAATTTTTTGAAACCGTGAGAAATCCCTTGAAATCTTGAAAATTCATAAGTTTGTTTTAATGCCAATTGACTGAAAAATGCACGAAACGTCGAGATTTCACATCTTCTTTTTCTACATTCCAAATAGAATTGGCCTGCTTTTCAACTTAGTATTCTATTGGCAGTTATGAATTAGGTGCTTTCTGTGTTCGCCACGAGTGGTACAATTTTCAATAAGTTCGTCCAGCTATTTGGCTTCGCCGACGACATAGATATTATGGCACGTAACTTTAAGAAGATGGAGGAAGCCTACATCAGACTAAAGAGGGAAGCCAAGCGGATCGGACTAGTCATCAACACGTCGAAGACGAAGTACTTGATAGGAAGAGGTTCAAGAGAAGACAATGTGAGCCACCCACCGCGAGTTTGCATCGGTGGTGACGACATCGAGGTGGTAGAAGAATTTATGTACTTGGGCTCACTGGTGACTGCCGAAAATGATACCAGCAGAGAAATTCGGAGACGCATAGTGGCAGGAAATCGTACATACTTTGGACTCCGCAAGACGCTCCGATCGAATAGAGTTCGCCGCCGTACCAAACTGACAATCTACAAAACGCTCATTAGACCGGTAGTCCTCTACGTACACGAGACCTGGACGATGCTCGTGGAGGACCAACACGCACTCGGAGTTTTCGAAAGGAAAGTGCTGCGTACCATCTATGGTGGGGTGCAGATGGCGGACGGTACGTGGA
Organism: Armigeres subalbatus; assembly: GCF_024139115.2. Lineage (NCBI taxonomy): Eukaryota > Metazoa > Arthropoda > Insecta > Diptera > Culicidae > Armigeres > Armigeres subalbatus. The sequence continues at coordinate 212,974,757 of NC_085140.1, read as the reverse complement.
GGAGGTGAATGAACCACGAGTTGCATCAGCTGTTGGGAGAACCATCCATCGTTCACACCGCGAAAATCGGACGACTGCGGTGGGCCGGGCACGTAGCCAGAATGTCGGACAATAACCCGTTGAAAATGGTTCTCGACAACGATCCGACGGGCACAAGAAGGCGAGGTGCGCAGCGGGCAAGGTGAATCGATCAGGTGGAAGATGACTTGCGGACCCTCCGTAGACTGCGTGGCTGGCGACGTGTAGCCATGGACCGAGCCGAATGGAGAAGACTCTTATATACCGCACAGGCCACTTCGGCCTTAGTCTGAATAAATAATAAAATAATAATAATATGTTCGCCAATTGCAAGAGTATGTACCTTGTGTGATAAGTACAATGGATACATTATGCCGATGGAGCCGAGAGTGTTTCCCACCTATAAACACCCTAGTCCGGATCGAGAATCGAACTAGCCATCTCCGCAATCCTACGCCCTTACTCGCAAGGATAACTGAACACCTGAAGATTTTCCGAGCCGACGAAAATAACTCAATACTCTCGAATCTTGATTAGATAGCAAAATGAGATATGGGCATGATCAGACGAAAACAACAACATTTTCCACTAAAATATCATGAGGAGATCAAGCTACGCTATTTGAAAGAAGGAATCTATACCATGTGCTATTGGCTTGTTCTTATCCATAACATATCTTTGATGTTTTTGTATGTTCTTTTATCTCTTATATCAATCAAGTCTATATCATGTTTAGTTATTCTGTTCATGGCTTTTGCTCGGGTTTGCATTATCTTCGATTAATTGTATTAATCGAAATTGACTCCTGAATCTTTTTAGAACTTTGTTTTGATTAAAAACAAAATACTGTACACGCTCCTGTATTATTGTTATCCACACAAATGAAAACAAAAGAAAAATAAATCAAATCAATTTGTGATTTAATTTTTTGCATTCGCAATTAGACAAAGTGCACATGCACAATTCTGCGAAAAATGAGAGCCACAAATGCTTATGTTTCGCTTAAAACAACCACTCATTTGACAATCAATTATTTGACTCACCCCAGAGGACCGGCATTCATTTTCAGTTGGAATCGTTGGCTTTTCTTATGTACGGAAAGTGGAATAGGAAAAAAATGTAGATATCAGCCCATTTGTTGAAGTATTCTATATGCAGGATCCAGGTGTGGGAGTCGTCTTCCTGTCGTCGAAGGTTTGTCACCCACCAGCAAACATACAGACAGGAATTAAAGCAAACCATAAACGTATATTTGAATGAACTCTTTGTAGCCCACAAATGAAACGCCGTACCTAATTATCTTAGTACAGGTTATCCAGCCTTCGATTCGAATAATCTACATTATTGATGATACATAGTTTAGTAGATATGCGTAACCTTTTCTAACGACATTCTCTGGTGCCTAGTCAGACTTGAACCTAAATAAACAAACAGTGTTCTGTAGACATTTTCCCCAATGTAACGAAATTTTAATTGCTAATCGCATGGCCACTACACTGGCTTAGAAAAGTCATATCATGCTTCCTCCCCTTAATGTATGCCATGTACATTCGGAGCACGTTCAACGAAAACGCTAATATCGCTGAGCCTTTTTCTGTACAACTTCCCTATCTTCCTAATGTTCGTAAACTGGCGCAACCACATGACCGCTGTGCTACCCTTCCACTTGTTCCTTGGCGTTGTTTTCGTACCCAAGCACTGAACTTCCTTTTTATGTTTCCGCCTGTCGTCGTTCTCGTCGTTGTATGCCGCCCACATGTTGGCACGGGGCAAACCAAGAACACAAACTGTCGCCAAACACCGGATTTGGCATTCGCCCTAATGAATGCATGCAACAGGGCGCTGGCTCATGCTTGTCACGCTTGCTGAATACTAACGTAGAAGTTGAAGTTCTTGTAGCTGTAACCTTGTTCGTCTAAATATTCGTTTCTAGGATTGCTCAAAAACATAAACTTAGCCTTAGAAGCGAATTGATCACATTTTTGTTTTATTATAAAAAATATACCAGAAGATGTTGAAATTTGGTAATGTGACAAATATTTTCGAATCAGACGTTTCAAAACCAGTGTTGGGAAATAGTGAATATGAACTTTAAAATTCACCCAGCATTATGGGAATGGTCTGGATGTTTCTAAACCAACTAGCTATGAGTAATTACCATAATCTATCTTCCAATCAATTAATTGGGTAAGCCGTAAATATATATACCTCTAAACTGTGGAAGCCAAAGTTTAAAACCCTAACATAGTTGTCCACTTTGCCCTTTTCCTCATATTGCCGGCTCCAATTACGTTTCTGACCGACCCACGATGTGCTTCGTTCTAATTTCCATTGATAAGCATCACTACATGGTACTTACTGGAGAGCGCTACTGGAAAAATCAATCATCACGGACTGTTATAACCTGAGGTGCAGTCCGGCGGGGCTACCGTCTTCGTCGGCGGTAGCGTTTCCAGTTGCCACTATATTGAGTGTTGTTGTTTCTACTGCTCCACGGTTTTTACTGTGCGGTGAAGCTCCAATACTGACACCACTGTGGCTGTACCATTCGAAAGGGGTTATTTTTAGCCCTTTGTGATGCGGTTCTCCACTGGGAGTCTGCTGATGGCGGACGGGGAGATCTTTATTTATCCCGGTTCTGATTTCAACTAGACTATATCTGGTGCTGGTGGGGTATAGAATTTCGTTTTCATGCTACATTGTTTAAGTGCCTTGTTGGCTGATGATTATCCACATCGGAATGGCGAGCGATATGTTAACAATAGTCTAAAAATCTAATTTAGCGATAACGCTGATACAAAATGAGTTTCCAAGCTTTAGTAAAAACTATAAATATGTTATTTCATTAATTCAGTGCATAAATGATTCTATTTTCATTACACATGTTTTCTAAATGAATTTCTGTTAGCAAGAACCAGCTTTCTTCTATAATAATTTTCAACGAGAGAATGACGTGACAAAAACTGTCGGCAAAATCAGTACTTCTCGCCTGTAACATTAAAAAAATGCTTGAAATCTGATCATGTTATAACGAAAAAATGTAGAACATAATTCATCATATTTTATTTTATTGATTTTTAAAAACGGTGGTCCACTGATTAACTCCAAACTTAGAGCAACGTGTTTAAAACGCTGATTTCATAGTTGAATCACTTCCCTCTATAGGTACTGCAGCTCTCGGTTGCTGCCATGAGCGTTCCCACCTCTAGCCTTCTCCCAGTGAACGCAGTCATGGAAATTTTACGGTGTGAATTATTGTAACCCGTACACACGTCAGCAATATTGTGTACTCCCGTTTTGCAACAAATTATAAGCGAGAAACAAATCATTCGAGACAGCTAATGGCCAGACTCAAATTACGAGAATAACTTCAATAATCGCAGTCCCTACCTTCAACACAACATAGTTTTTCGAAACAGCAGACCTACGAAAAGGTGTGCAAGTGTACACCAGAGCCACAAGCTTGTTGTGCCGAAAGTTCATTCACTCAACAAGTCAAACAGGAGAATCTGCCCGAGAAAATTAGTTTTGGGCAATTTTGGGAGGCAACCCGCTTCTCTGATGATGTCACAAACACCACCAACGACCATGTGGCTCCATCGTTCACCATTTGACCGACCACCGTACCCTGACTGGAAACAAGAGGGGGTGCCCGATTGCTGTGTGGGTGTTAGGCGAATTTCCACCCGCTTCCGCCTGGTATGTGAATGTGAGCGTGTTCGCCTCGACAGAGGCTGTAAACTTTTTTTTTCGTAACGAGATGAGAGGCACGATAAAGTGGGAAAGCGATTATTTTACACTTCTGGCTTCTGATTCCATAACTAGATAAAATGTCTTACTCACCACAAAGGGGGCTTTAGAGAAGATTGCGCGCTCTCTTCGTTTGATCTCCGCGTGTGGCGGGTAGCCCTGGTTGGCGCATTCACACCAGTTTACAGATTAGGCGCCTCTCCGCTGCTCCGGTGTAGTACCTACACGCTACACAGTCCTTCGAGTCGTTCTTTCTCAAGGTCATAACGATGCTACTCTCGATTATTGGCGAACGTATCGGTTGGTGATTTGGTATTAGAGAAGCAAAGATTGTGTGCCGTTATGCACTGTTTATTGGGAGATGGGAATAATTAGGTTACGGTGGGGTTCTCGGTCGAGAGGATATGAATGTTGTCTTTGGATATAGCGTAAGCGTATTCTGTGATATAATTTGTTCCACCAACCGACTTTTCCGGCAAAGCATTGAATACATTAGTTTTTGCCAATAACAATCGTCAAGGGCATTCACTCTAGACTTCTTTGAAAAATACTTTCGGGTGCAGATCTTTGTCTACCTTCTGAGATAAGAAATGAATTAACTACTATTGTCGCCAAATTCTACAAAAGATTTGTATAACAAAATATTAATGCTTCTTTAATTCTTTGTCTCTGATGTAGAATGGATTCTGATGTAATAATGATATCATAGCAGACTTGTGTAAAACTCAGTTTTGAAACCATAAAAGTTGTCCATATCAGAAAGTGAGAAGTTCCTTAATCTTCTCAGATAAATGTTTCAATATCTCAAATATTAGCCACTTGGTATTTGAAAATTTGTGTGCTTGCTCAAGCTTTAATAACCCTTTCTAACGTGTTCGGGTCAATATTACCCGCATCGAACTTTCAAAATGCAATATCTTTTAAATGCAACAAAGTGAAGATTTGAAACTTTATGACTTTTCCTATTTCGTGGAAAACTATGTTCGTAAACGTTGATCTACTTTGTAGGACGTTCCTGAAGGGTTTAAAAAACTCACACTTACGGTGTTCGCCGATCGTATTGACCCGGATTTGACCTAGCAGTATCTCTGACATTTTCAGCCAAAATTACATGTTTATATACTCTAAACAATCGCCAACTCATACATTTTTAGAAAATGACTTCAGATTGATGATCGGCCACACCCAAAATCTGCAATCGCCAGTGAAAGGATCGACAGTTCACCACTACGGCGCAACATCGACTTTATTATTGTTTTCTCACGAAAATGTCTTAAAAATTATTCCAAGGATATGGAATGTGATGCTGTCAATATTCCTGCAGATGTTCTACGTTTTCCAAATCATTCTGAAGTTCTACCACGCCAACTAACCTCTGTACAAAACCAATAGCAACCCTATGTGTTCATATTGGTCCATAGAAGCCATGTGTATGACTCGCGATTTAGATATGTTCAACTGTGGTCTACAGTAGCCTTGCGAGCAAGGGCGTAGAATTGCCATTCCGGAGATTGCGAGTTCGATTCTCGGTCCAGTCTAGGATGTTTTCGGGTGGGAAACATTTTCGACTTCATGGACATAGTGTATCCATTGTACTTGCCACACAAGTTTCATGCAATGGTGGGCACAGAAAAGCTTTCAATTAATAATTGAGGAAATGCTGATAGAATACTAACTTTCAAAGCAAGCCAAGTTCCGGCTGGAATCTAGTGCCATTGAAGAAGAAGATATGTTCAACATGGATGTTCTAAGTTCTCCAAATAATTTGGAACTCAGACCGACATATAGGATACAAAAAAAAAAGCATGCCTTACTTTTTTCTTTAATCTTTCGTTTATTTTGGAGGCTCAATTGCCGTTAAGCGTTACGGAGCCAAAATCAAGTTTAACAATTCATATCTCAATTCTTGTACATAATGTTTGTTTTGGGGAACCGAACAAATCGCGGTTTGGTCGAGGTTTGGGAGTACAATCATACAATAGGAAAGGAAGGGAATTTAGGGTGCTTAAGTAATTACGATGCTGATGTTCACATAGTTGATATTCTTGGCGATGTAATCATGCCTTACTGAATCAATCGATCCTCCGACAATCGAACGAGTTATTATTATTGAACGTAAGCCCAAAACAGAACGTTTGGTAAATATCTAGTATCAAGATTATAGTAGTTACAATTCATCTATCACGTTGTGAATAAAAATAACAAGCCCAAATGTATGATTTGCTAAAGTCTTCGTGAAACTGCTTTATCGATTTCATTATATCCAGCGGCATTGATTGGTTAGATTGTTTTTCTCATCATCCACCATTACACTTTACTATGAGAAACACAACCTTGATGAAGACTAATACGATATCGCATACGTTAATTACGAGTTCTAGAAAGCAGAACTGGGTAGACATACTGGACGAAAGCGATGGAAATACTTCAGCTTAAACCGAACTTACTCTGACTGTAGCTGTCAGAAGGACAACAGTGCCCAGGATACACTACCAGCTAAGTAAGCATCCCTTAATTGGCGGTATTTCATCATTGGCAGACCCGTGGAAGCGTGAGAAATGGATCTTGTAAGGACCATCAGATCTACACACCTAAAAATAATTATGTAATTTTAGGTGCTGTGACACCGACAAATACGAGCGTCATTTTTGACGTAAAATTAGGTGGTACTTTAATTTTACATCACAACTTTATTGACAAAAAAATTGGTTGATCAGAACGAGAATCGAACATAAGTCCGCTGTGTGAGAGCCCGGCACGCTACCACTCAGCTATCTCCGTTTCTTGAAAGAGGGATGATCGAAGTAAAACTGGTTCCACGATTTGCACTGAACAAGTATTTCACTGCATCAAGTCATTAACTGCTTGTGCGTTAGGTGCGTTGCAGTGGGTGCTGTTCCGTGACATGTAATTTTAGGTTCCGTGACATGTAATTTTAAATCATCTGACATTGAAAAATATACGATTCTGTTTATGTCATGTGGTTTTGAGTCATTTTATTGAAATACATCACCTGTAATATTCATATTTTTTTGGTGTGCTTATTAAGTATAGAGACCTACAGCTATGGGCTGGCTCAACTTTAAGTAAGGCATTTTTCTGTGTATTCCTGAGACGTTGGTTATTGGTAGGATTGTAGGAACAAGCATCAGTAAAAAAAAAACGTGTTCGACACTTGAATTTACTTTTTTATTATAAAACGAGTACGTACTATCCCATTGAATTCCACCACTTGATTGTAACTCTTAACAGATACGTATTTCTACGTTAGCGTAGCTTTGACTGACTACACATATCTATGGTTGCTACTCCGTAATCAGTGAAATTGCACAAAGAAGAAACTGTATGATTTACTGGGTTTGTTCAAGTATTCTCAGTGTGCAAGTTTCAGTAACTCTAATGTTCAAATGATCAATAAAGGCGCCGGCTACGTCCTTGTAGTCAATTAGGAAAAGGAAAGGAATATTAGTAGGTGGTTTTTGCTATTTGAAGACCAGAGCTTTCTACTGTTTTTCTCGGTTGATGATTTGATGCATCCGTCGGGGAACAATTCATTGGATGAAACGATTGAACGATAAGCTTTTGATGAGATAGTTTCTGCAAATATGGTGGAATTCAGGATTCTATAAGCTCTCGTTATTTTATATTTGCCTGAGCGAGCAAGTTGGAAAGCCTTCTGGCAGGAACAGACTGCTTCGACTTGCAGCATTTCCACTGATCCCAAAAATCTCAATCTGCCTGCTTGTTTTCAAACTCCCTGAAGAGGTTTCCTTTGGGTTATATTGATGGGTCACGAGCCTTTTGTTTTAAAACCTTGTCGGTTTTTACTTGAAACAAATTTATTTTCAGATCGATTGGATGGGAAACATTGTTAAAGCCTTTTATTCAAAAATAGAAATTAAAAATGATTGTCATTGACGTGCGTTACCTCCTCTACATAGTTGCTTCAACGACGACTCACGGCGGCTGCAAAACATTAATAATTGAGGATATCCTACTATAAGTCGAGACTATATAATTTTCTTCTCTATATTGCCTACTCCTAGGAAAAGTTTTTCGCTTCGTACAACTTGGACATAATAGGGAAAAGCTTTTATCTTGGTCAGTGACCACTCACTGAACAGGAATAGTGGATCTATACATTTAGGTTTTTCACTAAGATAACAGCATTTTGTTGTCTCGTGAACAGGCGTCGCCATAATTCATCAGTCATTTTTTTACCAGAATAATGTAATTTTGCTGTTGAAGCATGAAAAATAGTTTGCTGAGGATGAGCGTCGTTTTGACGAAATTATCTTTCAGTATTTTGCTAAACAGTGATTATTTTTGTCGAGCTTGAAGAAGCTTACCATTCTAGAATAAAGGTAAAAAGTCAGTTGACCTGAGCATTATGCTGGGTCACATTAGAGCTCAATAAAAGGATCATTCTTAACTGCATATATGGATAGGACGAAAGCAATGGATGATACTGCTGGAGAGCTTGGAAAAGCTATAAAAAGTTCCTATCGCAAAACATTCAATGGCTGTTTGCGCATACATGCTGTGAACCTGAGACCTATAACACAATCGAGGCTGCTTGGGTAGTTATTAAGAAAATGTGCTCCACCCATCCATCAATCTACGGCTTGTTTGTATGTATCTTGTGAGAGTACAGGAATTAGATTACCATAGCATGGGTGACTGGATAAGTTGAAGTGGTAATTCTGTTTTACTGTCCGCCATAAATGTGATCGATATCCGAAGAAAATGAGTATTTTGATGGGCGTCGTAAAAGCATTATATAAACGGTTCGTTTTTGCAGTTTGATATTCGCTGTGAGCAAAAGTTTCTTGTTGTTGGATCAGTGCAAATGAAGGTGAAAATGTTTCTCTAGCGCATAAAGATGGTGGTTCTGCTGAAGGAATCCGTCGGAAGTAGTGTCCCGAGCAGCACCAGTTAGACAAAAGTGGTTGCAACAACTTGATTGGGACTGAATCTGGTCACATATAAGTTGCAGTGGCTCATGCGGAACATGTGTGCTGCTAGGGGTACTTATGTGTGACTGATACAAAGGCTCAATCTCTCGAATAGTTGCTCAAGTCAGAGTTCCACATCTAAGTTAAGTGTTGCCTTCGCACATAATAGAGCGGAGGCGGTAGTTGGGGGCAGCTTTGTTGCCTAGAATTAGCGGAACGACGGTACACCTAACCGCAAGTCGACGGTTTTGTGTTTTCTGCCACTTTTCACTTGATCTGTGATTTCGGCCTGGCTGGTGCTGGCCGAACCAACTAAATCCACGACGTTTTGCACGGAGGCAATCCGCATAATGGGGTGCGCACAGTCGGCCGAGGAGCGTGCAGCGGCAGCACGAAGCCGCCTGATCGAGCGAAACCTCAAGGAAGACGGCATCCAGGCGGCGAAGGACATCAAACTGCTGCTGCTTGGTAAGATGATTGTGTTCAACTACTTCAAATTGATGTTTTATATCTATAGGAATCCCGGACATGCATGATTTACCAAATTTTTATGAAACCCGTTTTTGAATTATTGTTGTGCTTTCCCGTTGGAAAAAAATGTCCTAAAATAACTATAATTTAAATTTTTCTTAAGAACATCATATACCAATCGAACCTCTTTAAAAAATTCAAATTCAAAACGATGGCTAGGCAAATAAATCAAGTGTTTTTGCCTTTCTCATTCACTAAGTTTACGCAAAGGCCTTATTTTCGATCTAAAAACAAAATTTTATAGCAGACCCAAAGACCTAACCGTGAATGTGTTATATTTCTAACTTTTTGCCATTTATCATGCACAAGAATGGCACTAGATCGATAAATCAAGGTTTTGAACTTATACTTAGACGAAACAACGATTTTGATATGATTGCTTCTGTCAATGACAGTTATTTTCTCCAAAACAAATTGTGCTAATTTTTATGTGTGTTACGATCGATTTCCAAAACGTGTTATCTACATAAAACAATACCAATAAAATCGTATGTCTATGACTTTTGGTTCGTACATACATACTTTTATAGCCTGATATGCAGTAGAGGCCATTCTGAGTCATAGTCTGAACAACCTTGCGTGACTGCAATATAGAGTTTCGTTCAGAGGCCATGACTATTACATTTGATATGCGAAAACCTGGCCAAGGCCGTATTTGACGAGAATAAAGCTTATAAAAAAATATATTTACAAGTGTTTATTTTCAGTAAAACATTACTAATTGTCTTTATGTTTTCCTTGCAGGAGCTGGTGAATCAGGAAAAAGCACAATCGTAAAACAGATGAAGTAAGTACAAGCAGACTAAAGGCATAAATAAACTTATTGGTTTACTATAAGAAAATTATTTTGAGCTTTTAGTGGAATGTCTTCACTTGTCGTACTAAAAGGTGTATTCGATAAAAATGGCACACCGAAAATTTTCTGCAACTTTAAAACCGTATGAGTAAAAAAGCTGAAAGTTTGAGCAAATCTTATTTATTTATATTATTCATTCAGTGGTTCCAATCATGTCGTCGAAACAAGAAATTGCCAGGGATATTTTTTTTGTGCATCTACAATTAAAATCCGGAGATGTACTGGGATTGCAAATTCAACTGGGTATTGTGTAATAAGAACCTTCAAGGAGCATCTGAGTGTTCAACGGAAGGAAAGGAGTGGTTCAAAGGATAATAAAACGACCAGGAGTGGTACAACAGCTCAAGAAGTTTCAAAACATGCCCATTCGAGATGTCCCTATCAAGTTCAAGGTGTCGGTTAGTTTTGTGCAGAGAATCATGAAGCATGCTAGGTTTTATGTTTACAAGCTGCAAAAAGCTCCAAACCGGAATGAAAAGTAAAACACCACTGCAAAAACCCGCCCCTGGAAACTTCAGACGAAGTTGATCACCAAATCGTGTTGCATCGGCATGGATAAAGAAACCTACGTCAAGGCTGACTTCCGACTTCTCGGGCAAGAATATTTCGTTGCCAAGTCTAAGTTCGATGTTCCGGAGGATGTCCGAACGAAGAAGTTGTCGACATTTGCAAAGAAAGCAGGGAATTTGCTGATGTGGTGAAGTAAGCGCTTCCTTCGTTGCTTCCGGAACAATCAACGGTACGATTTACACCGAAGAGTGCCTCAAGAAGCGTTTTTTCGCCATTCATAAGAAAACAAAAGTATCAACTCTGTTTTGGCCTAATCTGGCATCCTGCAACTACGCTCGAAACATGTTAGAGTTGTACCGAACTAACGGAGTAACATTTGTGCCAAAAGTTATGAACCCACAAATTCGCCGGAACTTCTCCCAATTGAAAAATTTTGGGCAATTGTGAAGACGAAACTTCGCAAACATCCCAAAATTATTAAAAAAGAGCTGAAGTTGAAGAAAATTAGGGTAAAATCAACAAAAACATTGGGAAAATCAATTGTACAAAATTTGATGGCTGGAGTGAAGAAGCGCGCATTCAGGATGGGTGATGAAATCGAATAAAACAAATGTTGTAAATCAAAACTAAAAAAAATTCAAGAAAATCCGATAATCGGTTTAGTTTTGGTGAGTAAATATGTGTGTGCCATTTTTATCAAATACACCCTTTATCCCAGTGGTGGAATTAAATGGGATAGTACGAACTCGTCTCTTGACAATTTATTGTTTTAAGTTATAGAATGGCCATCGGTATTCCTGGCTGTCACCTATCGGAATATCTGAAACATGTGACTCAAGATCTTCATCTTCAACACAGTCAACATGATTGGATCACTGTTTTTATTTTATACTAGTCGACCCGTCAGACGTTGTCCTGCATAGTAGGCGAAAATGCGCGTTGTGAACTGCCCATGCGAAATATTTTAATTTTAGTTTTTCATAATTTCTCCACTCTTACTCGTGATTTTCGCATGAGAAAATATCATGTAAACCCGTCGGAAACGATAACGGACATATTTGCTGAAGGAATGTAGAAAATCCATCCAGCCGTTTTCGAGTTATGCGGATACGAACACAGACCATTTCATTTTTATATATAAGATTTATTGCCAGACTAAGGTCGGAGTGGCCTGTGCTGCACATAAAAGTCTTCTCCATTCAGCTCGGTCCATGGCTGCACTTCGCCAACCACGCAGTCCGCAAATCGTCCTCCACCTGATCGATCCACCTTGCCCGCTGTGCACCTCGCCTTCTTGTTCCCGTCGGATCGTTGTCGAGAACCATTTTCACCGGATTACTGTCCGACTTTCTGGCTACGTGCCCGGCCCACCGCAGTCTTCCGATTTTCGCGGTGTGAACGATGGATGGTTCTCCCAACAGCTGATGCAACTCGTGGTTCATTCGCCTCCTCCACGTACCGTCCGCCATCTGCACCCCATAGATGGTACGCAACACTTTCCTTTCGAAAACTCCCAGTGCGCGTTGGTCCTCCACGAGCATCGTCCAGGACTCGTGTCCGTAGAGAACTACCGGTCTAATAAGCGTTTTGTAGATAGTCAGTTTGGTACGGCGGCGAACTCTATTCGATCGGAGCGTCTTGCGGAGTCCAAAGTACGTACGATTTCCAGCCACTATGCGTCTCCAAATTTCTCTGCTGGTATCGTTATCGGCAGTCACCAGTGAGCCCAAGTACACGAATTGCTCAACCACCTCGATTTCGTCAGCACCGATAGAAACTCGTGGTGGGTGGCTTACATTGACCTCTATTGAGGCTCTTCCTATCATGTACTTCGTCTTCGACGTGTTGATGACTAGTCCAATCCGTTTAGCTTCGTCATCTTCTCAAAGTTGCGTGCCGTAATATCTATGTCGTCGGCGAAACCAAATAGCTGGACGGACTTATTGAAAATTGTACCAATCGTGTTAATTCCTGCTCTTCGTTTTAACCCTTCCAAAGCGATGTTGAATAGCAGACACGAAAGACCATCACCTTGCCGTAACCCTCTGCGGGTTTCGAAGGGACTCGAGAAGGCCCCTGAAATTCGAACTACGCACATCACCCGATCCATCGTCGCTTTGATCAACCGCGTCAGTTTACTCGGAAAACCGTGTTCGTGCATTAGCTGCCATAGCTGGTCCCGATCGTTTGTATCATATGCGGCTTTGAAGTCGATGAATAGATGATGTGTGGGCACGTAGTATTCGCGGCATTTCTGCAGTACTTGGCGAATGGCGAACACCTGGCCCGTGAAGGAGCGTTCGCCCATAAAACCCGCCTGGTACTGCCCCACGAACTCTTTTGCAGTTGGTGCTAGTCGACGGCATAAAATTTGGGAGAGTACCTTGTAGGCGGCGTTCAGCAATGTGATTGCGCGGTAGTTGCTACAATCCTGCTTATCACCCTTTTTGTAGATGGGACACACGACACCTTCCATCCACTCCTGCGGCAAAAATTCCTCCTCCCAAATCTTGGTAATGACCCGGTGCAGCGCTCTAGCCAGTGCCTCAGCACCGTGTTTGAATAGCTTTCCTGGTAGTTGGTCAACCCCAGGGGTTTTGTTGTTCTTCAATCTCCTCCCGGATTTCCTGGAGATTCGGAGCCGGTAAAATTATGTCCTGTGCGCGTTCTCCCAGGTCCATCACCATACCGCCATCTTCGTATGCCACATCGCTATTTAGGTGTTCTTCGTAGTGCTACCGCCACCTTTGGATCACCTCACGCTCGTTCGTAAGAAGGTTCCCGTCTATGTCCTTACACATATCAGGCCGGGGCACGTGGCCCTTAAGTGAACGGTCAACTTCTCATAGAACTTTCGTATGTTATTAGCGCGGTACAGTTGCTCCATCTCTTCACGGTCTCGATCTTCCTGCTGGTGCTTTTTCTTCCGGAAAATAGAGTTTTGTTCGCCCTCGTGCGGTGTTGCAGCAATCTCGCCCATGCTGCATTCTTCTCTTCCACTAGCTGCTCACATTCGCCGTCATACCAGTCGTTTCTCTGATTCGGGGGCACCGTGCCAAGTGCAGCGGTTGCGATGCTACCAATGGTGGATCCAATATCTCTCCAGCCATCTTCAAGAGACGTGCGCCTAGCTGCTCTTCTGTTGGGAGTGCCACTTTCAGTTGCTGCGCGTATCCTTGGACTAGTCTACCGTCTCGTAGCCGTCCAATGTTAAGCCGCGGCGTCCGACTTAGACGCGTGTTGTACACCGTCGAGAGTTTTGAGCGCAGGCATACTGCAACGAGGTAGTGGTCGGATTCAATATTCGCACTGTTGTACACCGTTGAGAGTTTTGAGCGCAGACATACTGCAACGAGGTAGTGGTCGGATTCAATATTCGCACTGCGGTAAGGGCGGACGTATTTGCCGATTTTATCGAGTCGTATTATCTATTCAATTGCTCGTAATTATTGATTTTCTGGAGGCTTATTGGGCCTGCGCAAACCTCCTGTCTCATCGGAGGGCCGTCGTATCAGGTCTGTTTTGTGTCCCACCTGACACCAGGACTTGGGCTTGTGCGCTTTGAGCGGCACACGGTCGCTTTGGTGAGGCCTACTTGCGGATACATGCAGCTTTTTATAGGAGTTTAACAGGGCCCACTGTCAAACCCCACCACATCCTAGGCAGGCACCACATCTCGCAGATGGCCTGGAGAGAGATCGTCAAGCCCTTGGACATAGTCCCTGCCCCCCAATGGAATGTATGGGTAAAAATTGGGTTTCATCTCATCGAAAAAAGTCTCTATACAGTTTGACTGTTTTGAAACCACAAAAATTTTCCAGGGGAGGTGGGGGTGTGTGTGGCTACGGGAAAATTTCGAAATGGATTTTTTATGTCAAATGTCTTAGAAATGCATGAAACGTCAAGATTTGATGTTATCCCGAAAAAAAAGTTGATCAAAATTTACTTTTTGGGACTCAGAAAATTTTACGAAATGCATTTTTTTGTTTTGTTTCCAGTTGTCTCAAAATGCATGACACGTCAAAATCTGGTGTTATATAGAAAAAAAAATGTTTCAAAAAAAAAAAATTGACGAACAATTTCCAGGGGGAGGGGGGCGTTCGGGAAAATTTCGAAATCGATTTTTTTATGCCGATTTGAAATGCATGAAACGTCGAGGTCTGGTGTTATTTCTAATACAAATTGTTTGAAAGACATTTGGCATAAAAACATCGATTTCGAAAAAAAAGTTCAAAGTCCTATAAAATCTATTACAGTCGCCTCTCCACATCTCGATATTGAAGGGAGCAATCGAGATAGAGAGAGATCGAGGAATGGAAGGAAAACTGAAATGGGTACTAGATCCAAAAAAGCTCTATTTTCAAAAAAATATTTTTCGCGGTGACACCAGACCTCGACGTTTTATGCATTTCTAAGACATTTGTCATGAAAAAATCGATTTGTCCCAGAAAATCAGTTGTTTTCAATAAAAATTGTTTTCAGAATAACACCAGATCTTAACGTTTTATACATTTCTAATACATTTGTCATCAAATAAAAATAAGATTTCGAAATTTACCTGTACCCCCCACACCCCGTCTGAAATTTTCGTGTTTCAAAAAAATCAAGGTTTGATCGCTTTGGTCAAACCCTTAACGAAGTCCGATTGAGCTTAAATTTTGCATGGGGACTTTTTTGGAGGAGATGAAACTTTTGAGCACTACCCGTTGTCCGATGGTCAAATTTTTCCCATACAATCCATTGGAATCCTACTGTTCATGCTGCCATTATCAATTGGATAATGGACCCATGATCAATCTTCCGGATTTATAAATCCGGTACAAACAAATCAAAACAATCTCGCCAAATAACTGCATATCCGGAGGACTGGGACTTCACGACGAATATATGTATTTACCTGACATCCCGTCACAAACTATAGTTTCAACCGTCTAAGACGAGCCTAACATATTTTTTTCTGAATATAGTTTCAAACAAACGGCTAAATTAGACGGATTCTTTCTGTCCAGAGCGAAATTTAGAAAATCTATGACCCGTCGCGAAATACAAACTACAATTTATCACACACTATCAAGCCAAAATTCGTTAAAATCGAAAAATTAAGGAAAAAACGCGGTGAAAAAACTTGACATGCGGTGTCAACCGCTCAGGTCCTCAGGTGAATCTCATCGTACCAGTATCTGCCCAAACTTAAAACTAAGCTAGGGTGATAATTGATGATACTGTCCATCCACAAAAAAATAGACTATTTTCGTTTTTGGCGCACGTTAAAAGTATATTGATAGCTTCGAGAAGGAAGTAGAGTACAACAAGTAAGATGGTAAATATCATAAAACGTTGCAGTACAAAGAAAAGCCATAAATTACAATTAAAGCATATATGTATGTGCTATGCATTATACACATTGTCTTGTTACTAGACGTATGCATAATTCATGTCTGGCACCAGAATTAAAGAACTTAGCACTAAGGAAGACGGAGAAAGTCCGCACAGAAATCCATAACCTTCCGTGACGACGGGTTTATTGTTGGGAGTGGATTTGATAGGAAAAAAATGAGGTGAAACGTGCACACTAAAGTTGCTAATAAACTTCATACGCCGCAGCCAGTCAGCCATCCATCCAAGCCCACTTTGGGGGAAATTGGCAGGATCGCGTGATTCATTCGTTTCCTGCAACGTCGGTTTGGCGACCGCCCGGTCGCGTATATGCCTACAGTGCTAAAGCTCGACCGAAAATGGCTAGAATACGTTAATAATATTATGGATATGGTTTTCGGGGTGACAGACCGGGGTAAGCTTCAGTAAAAATACAAATTTGAATGTTCGCTAGGTTACCATAAATTACCCAAAATTATTCTATTGCCATTTTTATGACATGGCTTCCAGACTACACACTGGCTTGTCGATCATACCCTTTTCTAGTTCAATTGAACTGAATGAAATTCCTCTTCCGTGCTAATAGCTAGGAAATCATTCGGAATACAAAGAAAAATCAACTCAATCATGGCATGTAGTGATGACAGAAAATATCAACGAATATAAACAATATCAACTAGAATCGTGATGACAACCTCAGACAGTGAGTCATGCCTAATGAGGGTAAAGAATATTGGAAATAGTTTTACATTAGTAAACATTATAGTGCGGCGCATTTGTTATGGACAGTCATGGTTTAGGGGAAGAGGCCCCAAAACGTCCCCCCGATGCAAAACGCCTTTTGTGGTTTCCCTCACATTTACCGTCATTAATATGTCCGTAACAAAACTAGATCTAAAATTATGTAGGATAGGCGAAGAAAGTTTCAAAATAGTGCATGGGAAGGTCGGAAAAACCGAAAATTTCCACATTTTGAAGAAACATCTAACATTTTGGCGAGGCAAAACGCCCTAGTGGCAATAACCTACAAAGTACTTGCGTCTCCACGGACTATCCATACTAGAATGCTGATTCGCCGACGCGTGGTACTTTGTTCCCTAGGAGCCGCCAGCTGAAAGGCGTTTTGCCTCATGAGTTTTCCGGCAACAAAATATCACCACTTTTTTGAAATGTGAATATTATCAATATGATTGAGATTTTTGACAATTTTTGAATGGCATCAACTAGCTATCTTGTTTAACTGATGCATAATGTAAAAATACCCATGAATAGCGTTACAAATAAGACAATAGAGCAGTGTTTGCTTAGCTAGGGCATATTGCCCCCCCTTCCCCTATATGATATTTCCTCATGGAAAAATACTGAGAAAATTTGAGCAAATCGTGAAAAACCAAAATATTAATGTACATATACCTATGAGAATTCTGTATGGGCAGATCAAAATGCGCATTCTCGCCTACTATGCAGGGGTCAACCTACGTCTGCCGGATCAAGTAGTACTTCATATAAGTAGCCGCAACATTTTTCCGTTTGTGTAAAACACGTAACTAGGCCCACAACCGGAGATACTCCTTTATCATTGGCGTCGAATTCAATTTTGGCAAATGTCTCTCCAAAAATTGGTTTCACGGTAGGTTTTTGATCTGACATGATAGTCAATCGAATGAAAACGTTTGATGCTGTCAATTCATATTCGGGTCAAAAAGCTCAATTGACATTGAGATTTCACATGATAAGTGATGTGAGAAGTGATGAACTGTTTAATCCGAAAAATCACTTAAATAGCTATAGAAAAAAAAAAGAGATTTCACGACACTGCAAACATTTCACAGCACAACATTATCAAGTTTTCTCGTTCACCGAAGAAGTTTTATTCTCTTGAAGTAGTCATTTCCTTCATTTGAAGTATTTTTAATATCTTTTCAAGGGTATCGCAAAATATTCCTGTGGCTCCGACCGGCTGCGGCTTCTTTGCCATTGTACTTATACTTGAGCTTACCCACTTGTTGGGTCTCTTCGCCCGGCACGAGATCCGGTTATAGCTTCCTGTCTTTCCTTTCACACGCACACAATAGAAAATTCGACTTCAGCGCTTGGAGGGCGGGGGAGTAGAGGTGGTAGTGAATCGAGTGCACAGGTGAATAGGCTGTTGTCTGGGGAGCAGGTTAGAGTTGGTGAATAAAAATTTCCCTTTGTTTCCACGAAACGATTATATTTTCCACACTGCAATGGCGTTTTATGTTGCGGTTGCAATACGGTATTTATTTTCGTAGAATTTGAGGAAAAAATTACTTATAATAAAATTGTTTAATTTTATTTAATTGTTTCCACGAAACATATCACTTTTTGAAAGTTTACGCCACTCGTCGCAGACGATCAAGGAACGCATCGTGTGAGGCCCGCATGTGCGTTTCTATTATTTTATAAGAGGCCATCAAATGTCGCTTTAGGACTTGCACAAAAAACATGATGTCTTAGAGCAGCCGCGGCCTCCAATATACTCCTGACAGCGAAATTCAGGTCCAACGGCCTCCAATATACTCCTGATGCGGCCTCCAATATACTCCTGACAGCGAAATTCAGGTCCAACGTACTCGCTGGTTACTCTTAGCTCGAAATGACCCCTGAAACCCCCTTAGTTGGGTTTACCTCACTTTTTGAGCTGCGGCGTCTAATCCTGTCGTCAAACCCAACCCCTGGTATCAAAATAATGATGTGCCCACGGTTCGATGACGTTTTGTAGAACTGATTCCCAATACGTATTTTACATTATATTATTTTTACTAACAATTCGGCCGTTACAAATATTCAATTTAAATTATGTCCTACTGGTCTCCAAAAGGTCAAGGGGGGGCAATAACAAATAAATATTAATATTGAAAACATAAAAAAACTCCTAGGATTTGTTAAAGAATGTTTTGGAAATCCTCAAAATTGTCCGATTTTTTTTTGTGACCCCTCAATTTTTTTTGGGCAAAAAAAAACCGTGGGGTGGGGGATACATAATTGTTTTTAAATATTTGTATCGGCCTTAGGTTTGATTTAAAAAAATGAACTTACGTTCCCAAGTTCTTTTTTTTTTTTTTTAATTCTTTATTTAGGTGTTTTTTTAATTCTAGATTAAGTTCAACACCGGCGTTCCCAAGTTCAAGGATTATAGTACTGGATGGTTTTAGATCCGTACAAACTTATATTGGCGACCTCAGCAAAATTTGCGCCGAGATTCCAACAGCCGAGATCCCGAGAAATTTTCATTATCGAAAATTGGTAGAGTAGAGTGGGGCAAGAGTGCGCGTGGGGTAAGAGTACGTTTTCGATTTTTTAAGTAATAAAAAAAAGGTAAACTAGCAACACTGCATCAGTTTGGCAGGTATTCTGGCCAACTATTATCATGTGTAATTGTAAACGATTTGAATAAACAACAAGGGAGATATGGAGTTAGATAACTTTTTGGTCATTTTGCTAAAAATAATGATAATTCTCGCGTAACATATGATTACGGCTTATAAACCGAAACCATGATTTTTCATTTTCTGGCATAAACGATTGCTTTGTAAATTATTCTTTATCGTAGGTAAAACTCCGTACTTAATATCTCTTAAGAAACACTTTTATTGCTGTTTTTAGTGAACGTCTCATGAACCATTTGCACCATAGTGGTTTTTAAGTCCTTTGTTGGCGCCCTTAACTACCATGCGGAATGTTTGCTTTGGTTTTTAGGCCGTTCACTTTATATTGTTTATTTAGAAAAACTAGCTTCAAGTTATTTCAAAATGTATATTCTTACTTGGTTTTTGATATATCGCATAGCAGAACTACTCTGGCTAACAAATCTAAACAAATCCGATGATGTTACTAGCTTTGAGCAAACGGCTTAAAAACCAGACGTGTTGCCGGTAATGCGAGTAAACGGCGCAATTTTTGTTTTAGCTGAAATTTTGTAGATTTCGAATGGTTTTTCAATTAATCTTAATCTGCTGTTAAAATATAACCATTTACGTATAGTATTGACATGGTTTTGGCAATGAAATGAGTTTCAAATTCAATAAATGAATTAAATTAGTCATAGAAAACTTGAACCTCATTTTTCTCGATTCAGCGTTGTTGGTTTTTCGGCCGTAATCATATGTTGCTCGAGAATTGATCATCTGAATGATAATTTCATTTAATCAAAAGAAACATTCATAAATTACGCAACGTTTAGCTGGGAGGGGTTGTGAGATGTGTTACGATCCATATAATTTTTAAAGGATTCATACAAATAGTGTAAGATAGAGGGGGGGGGGGTGATGAAATAGCTAAATTTTACGTTACGTGATTGGTAGACTTTCTTTAAGGAAAATGCCTTTGTATACGCCACGCGAAACCTGATATATATTTTTACCTCTGTAGTTTTTTGTATATATAGGGTAAGAGTGCGTTTTTCACTTGTCTTGCAATAAGGGTTCTACTAAAACGAATCTCAATCATTTCAATATTTTTTCCACTGGGTAACATGAAGGGAGAGTATATGAATCATCGACACTGATTTGATATGCAGAAGCTTGCTTAATAAGGGCCACATGATCGATTGAAAACTAAGTGCGTACTCTTGCCCCACTCTACTCTAATTTCTTTGCCGAAGTTACGTTAATATTTTACCAAAATTCAGCAAAATTGAAACGATTACCGATGACACGGTAAAATGTTTATCGAAGTTCGTCGAAATTATTGCCGAGTAACCGGCTGTCGGATTCTCGGCAATCGTAAAATTTTGAAATTCAAGTGCGTACGTTTCCTTTTTACAACTAAAGAAATAATAACAATAAAAAAGAAAATAATTCTGACCTGGATATGGTTATTATTTTTTTTTAAAATCTCCACCAAGATCTCCACACAAATTAGGTATAATAAAATTATTTGTTTTTTTTTGCGAATAATTGTGAATAAGTAAAATATATACAAATGTACCGTTTTGATTTATATTCCGAACACGTTTCGTACTTTGAAATGATTATTCCGACTTTGTCACTGAATAGGGGGAATGACGGCTTTGGCAGGTTTTGTTCTATTATTGGCAGGGGGGTTTTATGACTGATTATGCTCAAATTTGGCCTAATTATTCTTTACATGTCAAAGAATATTGTGGCCAAATTTCATAAAATTTGGTCGACAAAAACCTCCCTGCCAATAATAGAACAAAACCTGCCAAAGCCGTATTTTTCCCTAATTTTGTTTGAAAACATTTTTTCTAGCTTTTTTTCTACAATCCGTCTCATGCATGCCGTCGAATAACATTGCATGCCTTTTATATATTCTTCCATGGCGTTCTTTTCTTCAAATCGCATAGAATAAACACGCGACTTTTGGTGCTGAGTGATGGGTAGTGCCAATCCCACGTTTCTACTATAGAGACCCGCTCCATTCCGTTACCATCACTTCACTGAATTACTCATTGAGATTAAGGGACTGAAAATTTGCTATAGGGCATGCTAGATACTCTGCTCCTGTATATCCTTTAAACCATGTTTCAAAGTGTAGAGGTTCCGTTATCGTTTTTTTTATTCCAATCCACGATAGTTTCCGGTTTATTCGCTGCGATACGGTAATTCCTTCGTTTTTACCGGTTGCATTTTTCACAGTCCGTTTAGTTTATTTCCGTTGTTGCTATCCTAGTGGTGTAGTAAGTTGATGGCAATTTTGTTGCTGGGTATCTGGGAACTGGAAATAACCAGCAGGGATATTTTTTTAACCTTGTCGGAAGGATACGGCTGCTTCGCGCTTCTGTTGCTTGGGGCTATAATTTAACCATAAATACACAGGCCATGTGCAGTGACTATTTATAGCGCACCAAAGTGGGATGGGCTGTTATGATGCTCAAATATTATTGCACTTGAAGTATTTCTACCGAAAACATATTAAGCACCTGCCAAATCGACCAGCAAGACATCAAATAAAAGTCGAACTGGATTATTGAAATAGCATTTACACAGGGTGGTGGTTCGATAATTTATATTGTTCGACAGCGAAAACATATAACAGGGCAGATGCATCTATATTAGACAAACACAGCTAAATGTCTACATTTGATTTTTGCATTTTTCTATTTTTATGCTGCATACAATACAATTTAAACTAATCAATATTTTCTCTTCCTTTCAGAATTATTCACGAAAGTGGCTTCACGTCAGAGGATTTCAAACAGTATCGGCCAGTAGTATATAGCAACACAATCCAATCGTTAGTGGCAATACTGCGGGCGATGCCCAACCTCAGTATTGCGTTCGGAAATAATGAGCGAGAGGTAAGTCTGTTTCGGAGCAAGAGTGGAAAGATATACCCGGCAGTAATTCGAATCCTGAGAAGTTATTCAATGAAACCACAAACGAAGTTATGCCTGTTTGACTATAATCGTAAATGATGGATTGACGTCAAGTGCAATCGTTATGTGGTTTCTTAACCTGCAATGTCAAGTTCGATTAAACTATATGAATAAGATAGTTTTTGATGAGATTATGTGATGAGTTTGAGGCTTTAGTTATTTTCTGGAATGTACAGAATTTCAATTCTGCAACTACCGTTGGGATCAATCAAAATGCTTTCAAATGATATCTGTGGCAGTTGAAAAACACGTTTATTTTTATATTGTAGCACTCCAAATAATTAGTGGAATTAAATGGAGAGTACTAAACTCGTCTTAGACGGTTGAATACATTCCACTAAAAAGAACTTAAAATAACTGTTAATAACTGTAGTGCTTAGAGAACACTAAGCTGCGAGGCGGCAATGTCCCAGTGGTGGATATAATGCCAATAAGAAGAAGTTTAAGAAGAAGATTAAGTTTCTATATAATTTGGAAGCAACTGCTACTGACCACCAGTGGTGCGAATTTTCAGTCTCAGTGACTGTTTCAATATCCACTCTGCACTTATGAAGAGAAAACTTATAAATGAAGGGATAACTGTTGCCAGATATAGAACACGGGTGCGGAAACTTAATATAATCCACTGTTATGCGCCAACCGATGTTGCCGATCTGCAAGACAAAAGTAGGAACTTCTACAGCCAACTCAATGCCGTCGTATGTAGAATTCCGAAGGGTGATATCCAGAACTTTATAGGGGACTTACATAAATGCGAAGATTGAATCCATCACATCGAACCATGAGCGCATCATAGGACGCCATGGCGTAATGTCGCAGCATTGGCATACTCAGAGGCTCATGGCGGCGCAGCCTCAATATTTTTTTACATACATACATAAAAAGACATTTCTGTCTGGTTCTGGACTCGAAAACTACTAGGTTTTTCGAGCCAGATAAGGTTCTTAAGATGGTTCAATATCCCTCCTCCCTCTGGAAGGAGGATAAATGAAACACAAATGTCTACATAACTCAAAACATAAATGTTTTTATGATGGATCGAGACCCCTTCCCGCTCTAGAAAGGCCGGCTCATCTTCTGCTTCTTCTTCTTCTTCTATATATGAAAATGAGTTTGCATTTCTTTTGAGGCATTATAACTTACGAACGGGTGGACCTATGATTACCACACTATTTTTTTTTTCGTTTCGTCGTAGGATCAGCTCTGTTTATATATACAAAGAGTTGGTGCATTAGACGGAGAAAGTTGTAAAATTGTCCAATTGCAACAGCTTCATGAGTTCTGAAGAAAGCCATCAAGCTCAAACCGATCTAGAGTGCGACGCTGCTATATATTAAATGATTGACAGATCAAAAATAAAACACGAGCGAGATCGGGCAGGTTCGCCTAGTAGATTCAAAAGTATAAGATTGCTAATGTCGTTCCTGTTCGCGTGACTAACATCTAGGTTACTTCGACCTGGCAGCCAAAGTACCGGTACTACAAGTGTCAAACCGATGTTGGTGATGAAACCAAATATGCACTACAACATGATGCATAAATTATAGCCAATTGAAGCTTGTTGAAGCATAATTTGACAAAATAATTTAAATGATTACAGCGCCACTAGCGTTCTACTACTTATGCTTCTACTGTTCGCCTATAGACCGTTCCGATAATAATAAATTGATTTGTTTCTTATTTTTGTGATTTTTTTTTCAGCAGTGAGCATGCATGTTTACAAAAATAAGCGACGAAATTGGTGCCGTATTCCTTTGTTTCGCGATGAGATGAATATATGTTCAGTGAGATGGAGATCAGAACAGTTCCCCTAGTATCGAGTATTCGAGAATGTTTAGAATATTTATCATGTTCTATAAATTTTTACTTACCATTGTTTTGAGGGTTTTGCACAGCATGTTTTTCAGCTGTTACTTAAAAATTTTCATAAATATTTCTGCTTACTCCATACGATCTGATTTAGGCACTCATTTAACAAGCATTATGGATTTTAAAACTTAAATAATTGCAATCGGACGAGAATTAGAACAGTTTCAAATTAACAGCGACTACACCCAACCAGCGGATGGCAGATTTTAATACGGTTCTGCATGAGAGCCTTACAGAAACTAATTGGGCATATACAATTTCGGAAGATTTTAATACAATTGTTGCATTGAAATTATACAGATTTGTATTATTTTAATACAATATTTGTATAAAAATCTTACAGATTTGTATATGCCATGATATGATTTTATACAATAATTGTCAGATTTGTTTTTTGGGTGTAGCTTCAAAAATCTTCAAAAATTATTCCGAGCTCTCGTTTTCACTAATGCAACCAGTTTTTACTTTTTGGAGCAATGTGGTCTGTGTCATTAGTGTCCAGATCAAAACCAACCACGATATACCGCACCTAAAAATCGTCTGATTCTTAAGCCATATCCGTACTCATGACGATTATTTCATTTTCGAAATAATCTTAGAGGTTTTTCGGAATTTCCAGGTCATTGAAATCATTTTTCAACCAGATCTCGTCGTTATTGCAACAATACAGCTGTATTATGCAGCTGTAGAATGCTGTAGTTTCTTCGAACGCAGTCAATACGATTGATTTCAACTCGATGAAAGACGAAATTCGCCGCAGTGTTCTCGACGAAATCAAGTTTGAAATCCAAACCAATTTCAAGAAGTTGATCGAAGCAGTGCCAAAAACCCCTGAGTTCGAAGAAAGAAACGCTACACGTAAGGTTTTTTGGAAACCGCCTCTCCAATCCAGATTGGAGAGCGTCCCGAACATTCAGATGGAAACGACAACCACAGAGCCGAATTCCTCCGTGACGCAGCATCTGCATCATCCCCCTGCAGTTTAACGGAATCGTCGCCGACTACACTAATAAGGCCACTAACTTCGAACGGTAATCAACTGAATTCCATGACACTGTATTATCAGAATGTAAGAGGGCTGCATACCAAAACCAGCGAATTGTATCTTAAGTTGTCCAGCTGTGACTATGATATCATAGTCCTCACCGAAACATGGCTTCGCCCTGACATGTCCAGTTCCGAATTCGCATCCAATTACTCTGTTTTTCGCTGTGATCGCAACGCAGCTACAAGTAATTTAACTCTCGGCGGCGGAGTACTTATTGCAGTGAAGGAAACGTTAAAATGCACATCCGTTAAACTAATCGACAGTGACCATCTTGAACAAGTTGCCGCACGCATCAAACTACCCTCCTTTTCGATCTTCGTCTGTGGTATTTATCTCCGACCAAATTCCAGTCCGGCTCTTTATTTATCTCACTCAGCGACCGTATCACAGATTTGCAATCAAGCCCAGGATTCCGACATAATTGTCACCGTAGGTGATTACAATCTTCCTGAGTTGACGTGGTCATTCGACGAAGACATAAGTACTTGACTTCCAATTAACGCCTCATCGGAGCAAGAGATTGTCCTTGTCGAATCGATGGTTGCCTCTGGATTGCATCAGATCAACTCCCTGCATAATTCAAATGGCCGTATTCTAAACCTGGCATTCGTTAATGAGCCCAACATAATTGAATTTCTTGAACCACCTACTTCCCTACTTCGTATCGACAACCATCATAAACCGTTTGTTCTTCTGATCAGTGTGAATGACAACAACAGAAATACCGATGTTCCGAATCACGACGACGGTTTTGACTTCCGACACTGCAACCACAGACAAACAGACATAACACTTGTCAAATTTCCATCGTTCACTGTTTTACTGGTCAGTTCAAATAATATTAGTTGGCCAATCGATCACTAGGGGCGCGCACATCGGATTTGCTAGAGTTTGACGTTTGCTCACTACCGCCATCTGGATCGTGATTTGCCCAACTAACTGAAATCAACAGATGTCGTTAGTGTTTGAACGACGATGAATTTGATAAGTGAATGTTCAATGTGTTATGTCTGTTTGTCTGTGCTGCAACTTTGCTGATCTTAACAACGCCATTTTGTCTATCGACTGGACAGAATCCTTCAATGGCAAGAACACTGATGAAACCGTATGCGTTTTCTATGACAAACTATATGGTATCTTAAACGAGTACGTCCCGCGGAGACGAAAGCCAATTCCCTTCAAACATCCCTGGTGGACATCAGAGCTGCAACAGCTCCGGAACGCACTACGGAAAGCTCGCAAACGATTCTTTCGCACACGTTCTGCAGACAACTGGAACAGCCTCCGCTCAATAGAATCAAGCTACACCGAACGTCAAGAAGCCGTACTCCGTGACTATGTCGCTCGCCTGGAAGAAACTGCTAAACACAATCCGTCCTCGTTTTGGTCGTTCATACGCAATCGTAGGCAATCAAATGCCATTCCTACCAACTTGACGTTCAAAGATCATTCAGCTGATACACCGCATGATTGTGCAAACCTTTTCGCCGATTTTTTTGATGGAGTTCATGGTTCTTCTTCGCCGAATTTTGCTACCGAAACTCTACGAAACGTTCTTCCTTTCGATGTTAACCTACCACCTTTAGTCGTTTCGCAAAACGATGTCCTCGCAATATTGAAGAAATTAGACATTTCAAAAGGACCTGGTACGGATATGCACCGTTGGCAGTGATCTTCAATAAGTCATTGCAAGAAGGACCATTCCCAGAACTATGGAAAACGGCCACCATCACTCCGATATTTAAATCGGGTGACAAACACAAAGTCGAAAACTACCAAGGTATATCTATTTTATGCTGCTTGGGAAAAGTCTTCGAAGAGCTTGTCCATAACGTATAGTACGCCGCATCTCAGCCACTGCTATCCGATTTTCAACACGGTTTTGTGAAGAAGCGATCGACCACATCGAACCTAATGTCGTATGTGAATTATATTTCGAAAGAGATCGAGGCTCGACATCAAGTAGATGCAATATATTTCGACTTCTCTAAGGCCTTCGACAAAGTTCCCCACGAGCTCACTATCCAGAAATTCAAATATCTGGGTTTTCCCGACTGGATAACACAATGGCTGCACTCATATTTAAGTGGAAGAAAGGCCTTCGTCAGATTGAATAGCTCTCGTTCATGCGCGTTTACCATTACGTCCGGTGTCCCGCAAGGAAGTGTACTTGAACTTTTAATCTTTGTACTGTTTATAAACGACCTATGTAGTCGGCTAAAATCGGGCCAGTTACTGTATGCTGACGACCTAAAAATATTTAAAGTAATCTCATCGCATCTCGATTGTTGTGCGCTTCAAGCCGATATAGACGAACTCCAACTGTGGTGTTCGGAAAATGGAATGGCTCTCAACATAAGCAAATGCAAAGCTATATCGTTTTCTCGCCGAAATACACGTATCGAAAATGGGTATACGATAGGTTCCACTCAATTAGAACGTGTAGATTTGATCCGCGATTTGGGGGTGACCATTGATACCAAGCTTCGTTTTAATGAGCACATCAGCAAGACTACCGCGAAAGCATTTGCTGCATTGGGTTTCATTCGTCGAAATACAAAGGACTTCACGGACATCTATGCACTCAAAGCACTGTACTGTTCAACGGTGCGAAGTATCTTGGAGTATGCAGTATGTGTGTGGTCCCCATACCACGTGACACAATCTATCAGGATTGAAAAGGTTCAACGATGTTTCATCAGATACGCCCTCCGTCGGCTTCCCTGGAATGATCCTGTAAACCTCCCGGACTATTCCAGCTGCTGCAAACTTATAGGCCTGGAGACACTTGCGCTTCGTCGGATTAATCTGCAAAGGCTGTTTGTTTTTGATATTTTAAAAAATGTCGTGCGGTGTCCATATTTATTGCAAAACGTTACGTTTTATGCTCCTTCTCGGCATCTGCGTGAACGCGATCTTATTATGTTTCAGCGTCACAGGACGTCATATGGTTTTAACAACCCTCTGGAAAACTGTTTTCCGTCGTTTAATAGTGCAAGTGCTGCTTTTGATTTTAATGTGTCTAAACTAGTTTTTAAGAATAGAATAAGAAATATTAGATAAGAAGCAGTCAGAGGAGTTTTTGACCCTTCCTTCGGAAGTGTCTATAATTTCACTTTGTATGCGTTACGCAGGTGTGTTACGTATTAATCTATCAAGAAATCTCGTTAATTATTAAATAAAATGTATGGTATTTGAAACAAATTCACTTTGACATTGAAAATATAATTATAACAAATGATATGATATGGAATTATGCCTATTTTTCTGATTTGTTTCAAAGAAACAAATGATTTTTATTGAGGAACATATAGAAGCATGTACAAAAAAATCTTCTCAGAAAAGCAAAAACGTAAAAATTGAAAGGGATTTCAAAAATTTCTTCAGTAGAAGCTAGATAGCAAATGTGAGCATGTTTTGAGACACTAATAGATCACTTGTATGAATGTATGTGTGCGTATGTGTGCAAATTCTGAAATTTACTACCATAAAAATCTCGCTCATTTTTAAGGTATTTAACAAGTTTAGTTTTACCAAATTAGGCATCCATAAGGTGAAATATATGTTATTATTGAACGCTATTGAGTTTCGCTCAGATCAATGACTGATTAAGTTAGTTCTGGATTAATTAATATCGAGGTCTCTGAAAATTACGAGTACAATATATGCAACCAGCGTTACGATAGTTGCTAACCATGTCACAATAGTTATTCAATCCGACGAGCGCCTTATAGATAGGCAGCATGAAGTACAGTACGTTATCATTCGTCAAGTTATCACTCAACCCAAGACACCGCCTTTGGGTAGGCAATTATTTTGTCACTTTCACGGTAAATCGCCGTGGGGAGCTGAGTAGTTTTATCTCGTCTTAAATACTAGTCTGGAAAAAAAATCTTTTTAACTAAGGAAGGGTCAAAATCTCACTGTAGGTGGATTAATCTGGGTTTTATAATTCAAGACGAAGAAATAAATAAATAAATTATGTATCTGTTTTGAATATTATATTGATCTAACAGTCATACGTTTTTTTCTAGCTAATTTACCAAAAAAAACACGTTCCAAAAATAACCCATTTTGAGCAAAAAAAAAATGTTTGGTCAAACCTTCATATTTTCTTAATTTTAAGCAAAAAATTCGGAACTAATACCTATATCATGTGAAAGAGTAGGATGTAATCTATAAGAAGAATCAATATTTCATGAAATATCAAACGCAATTCCAATTGCCGACTATTTCTTAGTGTATTTATAATTATCGGAATGGTCTATAGTATACGAATAAAACAAAAATTTCTGCATAACATGGGAACTAATCAAACGAATGGAACCAAAGTTGGCATGTGGAGGTTTTTGAAAACTTTTGGAGAAATGTTTCCATGATGTTTCAAGACCCCATCCCACTCTAGAAGGGGGGGGGGGGTCATATACAAACAAAACACTAACTTCTACATAACTCGAGAACTAATCAAGTAAATCTAATTTGGCATGGAATGCATATTGACGTTTGCTTTACAAATTGAAAGCGAATCGTCAATATAAAATAAATGTTTGTGCTAACTTAAATTTTCAATAAAAAATAAATGTTTGTGCTAACCAGGTGCTAACTAATTAATTTTATGCGAGACGAAGTTAGACGGAAATCTATCCTGGCAACAGGTTAACACGATACCTGGACATCGCTCAGGATGGAGATCTTTCAAGTCGGCTCTTGGCACCACTGGATGTGTACAGGATCCATAAGTGAGTAATAATGAATATAAAAAGAAGAAAGAAGTAAATACGTAACTTTCAATATCTTGGCAGTCGAATTGCGCCAGACCGATACACTGGGATTGGCATTCTACGCCAGCGGCACATGTTACGTTCTATTGAAGAAGACTTAATGACGTTAAGATACAGCCGGAAACGATGAAGTTGGTAGTCCCGCCACATATCCATAGACGCAGTTGAATACTGCAAAATACACACACTCGCTGGACACAATCGCAGCGTGCACTGGCTGAAAGTGACCTAGGGAGGCGGACGAAATACGATGGGAATCTTTCAATGTAGTTTTGTTCCAATTAAGGAGGATTGTCACCGTGTACTGAACGAAAGCAGCTGACAAACAAATTTGCTGTTGCGATAGGTGGTCAGGAGAAAAGTGTGCAATATTTGATGTTAATGTATGGATGGATCAATTTGTTTAAGTTTTTTGATGACTTTCATGGAATCGACAATGCTGCATTCTGGTATACTCCTCTTCAGCAAACCGCAGATTGGTCCCGTTCGTTTGAATACTATTTTGGTAGAACATTTTCCTGCATTTTCGCAAATAGTTGGAAAGATTCCGGTGTTGTAGCGTCCACCAGGGTTGATTGAGCCACTTAGATGGTTGCACATTTCGTCTGGCACTCTTTCTCTGATGATCTGTTTGATGGTGCGAAAGCTAGATATTAGCACAGATCATCCATCGCAAAAATGATGGTTAAAATTATTATTTATGAGAAAGGTCAATTTTAAGAAGAGTAGAAGGAGACTCAAAGAGATCTATGATGCAATGATGCACGCATCTCTTACGAATACCAAAGCAAGATGTATACCCTTCGCGTTTTGAATATGATCTGATGCATTCAGGAGGATAACAACGAGTCCACGACTCAGATAGCCCTCATTTCCGTTCCGTATCCGTTAACTTTGAAACGTTTGTGTTGCGCACATAACGTACAGCAGCTTAAGTGCCACTCTCGGGTTAGAGAGACTGCTGACGCTTTCTACAGGTCCGGCTATAAGACTCTGTTCTAGGGCGAGTTTACTAAGTGGTTCAAACACTGGATTGTCTCTGACCAACCGAAACGGAAGCGAACTAAGTCACAAACATGGAAAAAGACATCCGAATTGAATTAAAAAAAATAAAGGATAGAATATCAATTTCAGTTAGCATGCTTATAATTTCCTACATAGGTTTTACAAATTTCTTGGTTTGGGGGAGTTCACTTCTTTAAGCTCAAAGGAATCTAACTAACTTACTAGCAAGTATCATTTTCCTACTACGTACGATGGGCGCCGTTCGATGTAGCTGCATCTGCCGAAACACGACGAGTTGTGCTGCATGCGACGTAGTCGAGTATCTAGGGGGTGACAACCAACACCGACGATTCGTGGAATGTGTTGCGAGGCAACTCGGAGAAGGCGGCGTCCAACCTGGCTTGTCGATAATCGAGAACGACGGAGACCCGTCTCAGTCCAACTCAACGACGATTGTCGCGAAGAGTTCACACGATAATCACTCACGGAGAGAATCAGTAATTGGTATCGTCGGTCCGACTAACCACCACCAATATTCGTCACTACAGAGGAGAGCTGGAGAACACGATGCTTTCTTGGCACAGATGATACGGTGAACTTCGACTCCTCCACGTCGAGGATTCGGAGAGGGCGAGATAGTGCGATGAGCGGTATAGGAACGGAGCAATAACTGCAACGTTTTCCTCAGCATTTCCAAACACTAATCTGACTTGCAGTCATCTGGTCTAACTGGCTTGCCTTCACAAAAGTGATTGTTCGAGCCTTGTAGCTTGCCTCATCTCAGGCCCGGTAACAAATGGAGAACAAAGGAATCTGCAATGTAGGAATATCTGCTTTGCAGATCCGAAACGGCAAATCATCATATGCCAGTTACAACCCGATCCGAAGTGCGATCCCGTATTTCAGCTCACTGTATGGATCGCAATCCTAAGTGCGAATCATATCGCTGAGGAGTGAGCCATCTTACTTTGCGGGACCCATACTTCTCATACTACGTTCACTATTGTTTGGAAGGCTAGAGAGAATGTTTGAGTGGTGCCTAAATTTAATACCCGAGCTTAGAAATCTCCCTTTTTCTTGAGAAGAGGTACTGCGGCAACCTGATTGCTGTATGCTAGAACTGGGATTCCTAGGAAAGCCCATGTCGGTCAACACTTTGTCGTTACAACTTCAGCGTAAAAATGCCAAACTAGATATGGTAGGAATCCGCATGTAACAGTATCTGGTTAATAGAATCTGCGTGTTTCGTGTACATATCTTAACATAACTGTTTAGGTTAGACAAATGTGGATACAGCAATCGTTCACCGAAATACACTGCAGTTCAGATTTGGCAGCAGTTAGTCTCTACGGGGATTACTAGTAGAATCATTACGATCATATCGGTAAATAACATAATTACTGGAAAATTCTGGGGCTACCAGGGATTGCAGAAATCGCTCTCAATAGATAACGAACAACGATAAAAGAGATGCAAAAACCTCTTCGAATTACAACAAGCCACGAAAACAAAACTATCGCACTTGTATACAAGTTGAAAAAAAAAACTGATTCGGATAGGTGGTCCTCACCGAGGGGGTTTGATAAAACGCTTTGTTCTCGCTCATTTCATGTTGGAGACCATCTTTTTTTCGCACAGCTATATAAAACAAGTTGAAATGCATCATCAGAACCGGTGCCTCCCGCAATTGGGGCCTATTAAAAGAAATTTATCATGGGTTGTAGCCCCCCGAATCAGTTCATTATCTTAACAGCTACCGAAAAACGTCTCTCACGGTATGCTACATATCGAGAGTGTATACGAGCATGATAAGTGAGAGATTTTCTCATTCTCCTTTGGATTCAAACCCTGGGCATTACAATAGAGCCATGTTTCTGTAAGAACAACAATGTAAATCGAGTAACTTCAGAAGGAGAGTATTCGTTTTTGTTTTCCACGAACGCTCTGGTAGTATACTTTCACTCTCAATAGAAAAGGAGCGGGTCGATTCGAATCCGATGCGGGCACTATATCCGAGGTTGAAGTGTCTGAGTCTGTCGCAGGCAGTGGAAGAACATGAATCGAATTTGTGCTGGCTGTTATTGGCGGATCTGTTCGAATATTGATGATGGATATTTACGTAGTTCTACACTATTCGTTGCATTGGGATCGGTTCTCTGGTCCGGCTTCCATAAATGTTGGATACTGGAGCTAGTTTCAGCAAACTCGAAATTCGATTTCCGAAGTTCAAACTGAAGGGTCCAGGGTCTTCCTAGCCCGCTATCAAGCAAAACTTCAGAGCTATTAAGAATGGCTTTTACTTATGCTATCGAACAAAGCAAATAAAAAAACACATGACCCCTGTCGCTAACTCACTTAAAGGAAGAGCACCAAAGTTCACCAGCGACATGCGTGTTGCCAGGCCGTGCACACTGATATTTCTACTTATTTCTTTATTTCGTCAACCGACGTAGACTAGTACAAATACATATACATGTTTTTTTTTCTTCCGTAATGCTATAGTAGATTATGAAATACAATAAAAAACGTAAAAAAAAATTTTTTGCTAGAGTTGTTTGTAATTATGAATTTAAATTGTTGAATTTCTTATACTGCAGCTATTGCTGTTGTTCAATACGCAACCACTCAGTAAACCACATATTGTATAACAAACTGCAAACCAAGAATCGAATTGATTACCAGCCACCAGCATCCTCGGTCTACACTTATAGCCTGTTCAAGATTACCCTCTTTAGCAACGTATCAGTAGTGCCGAAGAAACAGATTGGTCTGCACGCCGAAGGGTCTCCCGGAGGTTTCTCAGGCTACGCAAAAAGTATCAAGGGATCCCACCCGGACCCGGTTCCTTTCCCAGTTTCTACTATTTTGCGACAACAACGATGAGCTCCTCGTTTGTCACTAGCGGAACTATATCGTCTGACCCGTACGGTGAGGAGGCCAAATTGACAAGCCGTGTGTCGGAAACATTCCGACCACTATCCCGGCCAACAACTCCGAGAACTTTTCATAGAGTTTGCTATTAGTCCTATCCATCACTACTCTGTATGCATCCCCCAAGAAGTATCGTACGTCATCCTGCACAGCTCATAGAAGCAAGCTCGCTAGCTTCGCTGGAAGCGGATCTCTTGATGGTTGCTAGACGTATACCTCTCCAAACCTCCATCCAGGTTTGGTCGTCATGTCCAACTTAGAGGAGTAGAGTTGCTACAGGAACATACAGCATTGACTTTCGATATTACAAAACCAACGCCAATATTATCTCCTGGATAGAGTACCGCCCACATGGGCACTATTCTGGTCTTATCCGCAATGCAATCCGTACGGGTAAGACAGCAAGGCTACACTAGTAACAGCATTTGAGCTGTCTCGCAGTAGTTCAAACTAAACTGTGTTATATCCTGGGCAGAAGCCATGAACAGAATAACAAAACATAATATGGACTTGATTGATATAAGAGATGAAAGAACAGGCAACAAAAATTCGCACCGAAATATAATTTAAATGGGGGGTCCCATAGCGTTGTTGGCTACATGTTTGCCTTACAAGCCGTTGGTCATGGGTTCGATTCCCAGCCTTTCCAACAAAACCCTCGTCAGTTGCCAGATCCGCAGCCCATGCGGAGGCGTTTGGGGTACGCGCCTTATCGTCACGACTGACAAGTTGTTCTTCTTGGAGGCATTCTTCAAACGTTACCCGGATAAATGGCAACCGAACAATGCAACGATCATTGGATACACGATATGGACGAACGGACACAACGGACTCACGATAAGGTGGACTGGCAACGACAACAATAATGAAAAATTGATTCTTTGTGGGTTCTATACAGCAGAATATCACTGTAGATCCCGGCACAGTACCGGTTGAGTAACACAGAGTGCCTAACAAATAAAGAAGGAATAAAAAAAAACATTTAAATATCAAGATATGCTATGGATAAGATCAAACTAATGGCACACGCTATGGTGTTCTGAAGATTTATTCAGGTGTTCTGAAGATTTTTTTAATTCAAGAACGTTCGAAAAAAAAATTCTGCTAAAAATTTTGTCTCTGGGGGGTTTTATGTCCAAAACCACCCCCGTGGTTACGCCACTGGCCAGAGGTACTTGGAATGCGGTAATTATAATTAAAGTTTTAAAATCATTACCTTTTCAATTAGTATTTAAAATCTCTCAAATGTTTGCTAATGAAAATGTGTAAAACATTTGTAGTGCATGTTCTCTGGATAAAAGAAAACCCTTTTTTGTATTTATTACAAGTAAAATCATGATATCTCAATATACAGAAAAAAAATCCAAAAAAGTATGCAATTTCTGTTACTTAAGATAAGTAAAGATTCCTTTTTTGTTGGTGGGGATTACAGATTCCACATACAATCTTCAAAATTTGCTAATGTTACCATTTGACAATCAAAGAAAATGAAGAAACACGGTTTTAACTAAATTCTCTGTGACTGTATAGAGAACAATTTTGTTTCACAATTCCCCGCATTACTGCCTGGACATGTCAAACCCTGATTCTATTGAACTTTTACTGATACCAACTTTCCTATTTCAGTGTGATGCGAAAATGGTGTTCGACGTGGTGCAACGGATGCACGATACAGAGCCCTTCTCGGAAGATTTACTATTAGCGATGAAAAGACTGTGGTCGGATTCCGGGGTGCAGGAATGTTTTTGCCGAAGCAACGAGTACCAGCTAAACGATTCTGCTAAATAGTAAGTAGACCATTTTTTTTATAGTACAGCGCGAGAATGGCAAACGAAACTCAAACATATATTGCGGGGGCTGCAGAGGGCCTTTCTATTTTTGGGAGGTTAAATTCGAAGACGGATTGAATGGAGTGGCATTTCCAGCACACTGTTTAGCTACATGTTAGTCTTATCTCAATTTATTTCATACATTTATGTACATAAATACTTTATTACATTCTCCGTCCTCGAACCCGTGTCGTGTGTGCTGTCGTTCACGGTCGTGCCGATACGAACCCTTACGTGATATCATAGCTATTTAAACACTTCAGCTAACCTCCCGGATGCCGTATTCCACGCACAGCGTACAGTCAGTGGCTGCGTTCGGTCAGTTTAAACTTCAGCGGCTTATCGGGTATGTAGGTGGGGTTTACTTTGTAGGTTAGCTTCTCGTAGTTGTATTCCACGTGGTACCGCCGGAACAGCTACAAGCGGAAAAACGAAGTGTGACCGAAGATCAATTTCCGTTTGGCGTATGATATAATTACCTTGGACAAAAGAATCTGTAACTCGCACTCGGCGAATCGTCGTCCAATGCAGGTGCGTCGACCGTAACCGAAGGGTAAACTAACGTAGGGGTGAATTTTCTGGCCGGCGTGGGGACATCCGGAGTGATCTTTTAACTCGCCTCGCTTGAGCCATCGTTCGGGCAGGAATCGATCCGGTTCTGGGAAGTACTTTTCCAAATTGGAAACCACCAGATGGGGGAAAATGACGTGGGTCTGAAAATAGAAGCATGTTTTGCACCGTGAGAAAGCACGTTTGCCAAAAGCACATGATTCACCGGTGCCGGATGCTATGAGCCGACACCGTCTACCCATTTAGTACCCCCTTGGGAATGTGGTATCCCCCGATGATGGCATCCGACTGCAGGCTCCTTCCGTTACCGATTACGACCGGATACATTCTGTGGGTGAGATAGACGGGTAATGAGTATGTAATGATGAAATAATTAAGAGTAATATAATTATAATAATTATCACTTAATCAGTGTAGGTTGTACCATCTCAATATTTCAACTGATGTATTGCATGACATATATACACCCAACCAGCGACAGTTATATTTTCTAACAATTCTTTGTAACAACAACTTGTATAAAAACTGGACATATGCGAAATTGTTAGATTCTTACACAAAAAAATGTAAATAACAAACAAATATCGACAATATTTTTACTAGACAGATTCAAATTAGAAGCAAACAACTACAAGTGACACGAATTCTTCGCCTCTTAGCGAAAAAGACCATGTCATCTGCAAACAACGACTCATACAATTAGTGTGATAAATTATGTTTGGATTAGTTTAATGATGTATAGAGGAAAATGAAAATTTATCAATTTAACAATCAAACTATTGAAAAATGCTGTTGAATGCTTTCTTTATATCCAGGAAAGCAACTCCAATCGAACATTTTTCAAATTGGCTATGTAAAATTCGCAATTGGATGTTAACCCTTTTTCAAACCTGGAACAATCTCTTTGTAAATCGTGTAGTTTAGATTTCAAACCGAGAACGCAAGTTCTCTGACATTATTTAATAATAACGTTTTCCAGACGAGTTTTGTATTTTGTATTTTGTATTTTATTGAGGGAAAAGCCCGCTGGAGTGGAGTTTGTCAGTTAAAAAAACTCCTTCTCCAGTAGGCATAAAACCTCTTTTTTTTCGGTATCAACAGTTAACAAACCAAATGATACAATGATTTCTTAAAACTAACATCATTATCACTAACACGTTAAAATCTTACATTATTATAATCACCTAACACTAAACAATAGTTATTGGGCAGAGGACAGATATCTGGTATACATTTTTTTCAGAGTAGACCGACACAAATTAAAATCGAACACATTATAACATTTGTTAAAAACTCTACACATACTGCTGACGGGCTCATTTTTACCATAATTTGTACGAGACAAGGGAAGACGAAAAAAGTTATGAGAACGGAGATCACGGAGACGAACATCAATATTAAGCAAACCGAGTAGACCACAACAATCAATGTTTGAGAGTAGCAGATCTGAGACGAATGATGCTTTGGCAACATCACGGCGTAAAGATAGTGGTTCGAGACCAATTAGCTTGCAGCGATCTTCGTATCTTGGTAGATTCTGAGGGTCACCCAGGGTAAATGGCGTAGAGCAAAGCGTACGAACTTCCGTTGAATAGACTCGATACGTTGAATTCCGTTTTGGTAGTATGGAGCCCAGACTACAGCTGCATATTCTAAAGTTGATCGAACAAGTGAACAATACAGCGTTTTAAGGCAGTGTATATCAGAGAAATGCTTAGTGACTCTGAACAAAAAACCTAGGTTTCTAGACGCTTTGGCTGAAATAAAGGCTATATGATCCTTAAATGTAAGTTTCGAATCAAGCATAACTCCTAAGTCTTTCACAGTTGTATCTTTTCTTAAGGTAGTTCCGGAAATTTTGTAGTCGTATTGTACGATAGAGCGTTTACGAGCAAAAGAGATGACTGAACATTTTGAAGCATTCAGAACCATTCGATTAATGACACACCATTCAGCGAATAGATTCAGCTGCGACTGCAAGAATACGGCATCAGAATCACAATGAACTACATGGAATAATTTGAAATCGTCTGCATAGGAAACTTTGAGGCAATCGATAGAGAAATGTACATCGTTCAAATAAATTAGAAATATATACGGTCCAAGATGGCTGCCTTGAGG
This sequence comes from Armigeres subalbatus, assembly GCF_024139115.2. Classification (NCBI taxonomy): domain Eukaryota; kingdom Metazoa; phylum Arthropoda; class Insecta; order Diptera; family Culicidae; genus Armigeres; species Armigeres subalbatus. The sequence continues at coordinate 212,936,246 of NC_085140.1, read as the reverse complement.
AATGCCTGACGTTACATCGAAAGAAGGTGAAAAATAATTGCCAATCTTGACAGACATTTTACGACCAACCAAGTATGAGTTGAGCCAATCTAATATGGTTCCATGAAATCCGAGTCGTTGTAACTTGGCAACTGCAATTTCAATGTAAAACTAACTATTACAAAAATTTGTTGAGTTGCACTTGCAATGGCAAATTGTGGAAAAATATAAACCAGATTATGGGACGGTCTAAGCCTATGACGCGTTTTGAGCTTAAGATCAATGGTCTTAGATTATCTAACAATTCTGAAATATGTGAAACATTTAATAATTTCTTCTCTAAAATTGGAATTAATCTCGCCAATATCATACCTAAGAGTAACTCAAATCCCTTTGCTTGCATAAATCGATTGAATCATTCCATTTTTCTGAGACCTGCTAATGAAATTGAAGTTATGGTAATCATAAACGAATTGGATGCAAATAAAAGTTGTGGCCCAGATAATTTTCCTACCACAGTCATAAAAAATAATGCAATTAAGTTTGCGAATATTTTAACATATCTTTTTAATCAAATTTTGGTACAAGGAATTTATCCACAGTGTCTTAAAGTAGCAAAAGTGACACCTGTATTCAAATCGGGAGATTCATCCGATCCTACTAATTTCAGGCCAATTTCTACCCTATCCGTTTTTAGTAAGGTTTTTGAAAAACTGTTAGTAAACAGATTAGTTAGCTTTATAAATAAACATAATATTTTTTATAAATATCAATACGGGTTTAGAAAGGGGTGCAGTACAACAACAGCGATAGTTGAACTCGTTGATTTTCTGGTCGGAAAAATTGAAAGTAAATGTACGGTTGGTGGCTTATTTATTGACCTCAAAAAAGCCTTTGACACGTTGAATCATGGCATACTTCTGCAAAAGTTGGAACTATATGGAATTCGTGGGGTAGCAAACAACATTATCCGCAGTTATCTATCTGATAGACAACAATATGTGGCCATAGAAGAAACACGAAGTTCATTATGTACTTGCAACATTGGTGTGCCTCAAGGCAGTAATATTGGACCTCTCTTGTTTCTAATTTATATAAATGATCTCGGTAACTTGCCCCTGGAAGGAATACCCAGATTATTTGGGGACGATACTTCTATATTCTATCCAAATCACATCACTCCGGCTATTATTGTTAGTATGAACAATGATTTAAGAATACTATTGAGTTATTTTAACACAAATTTGTTGTCCTTAAATTTGTCGAAGACAAAATATATGTTGTTTCACCTCTCCTAGAAAAAATCCCTCACATTCGAATCCATTTATTGAGCAAACAGTGATCGAAGAAGTCACCCAATTTAAATATCTAGGTTTGACGTTTGACCCAATACTTTCTTGGGGCAACCATATAGACAATGTTCAAAGAAAAATTTCTTCATTGTGTGGTATTATGTACCGAGTAAGGCAATTTGTCCCTCGTCATGCACTTCTCAAATTTTACTTTGGATGCATACACACTCATTTTCAATACCTTATTATAGTCTGGGGCCATTCATGCAAATCAAAACTTAAAAAACTTCAAGTTTTACAGAATAGGTGTTTAAAAATAATGTATTCATTACCATTGTTGTACTCAACTTCTCAACTGTACACTGGTTTCTCGCACAACATACTTCCATTAAGAGGTTTATGTGAGTTACAATCATGCTTGTTTATATATGATTTAATTCATAATTCGGATATGCATCACAACCTTGTTTTACCCCCACGAACTCATGAACATAACACCAGACATGCAAATAATTTACTAAGATCTAGAGCAATAACTAAACTAGGGCAATCTCGAATATCCTTCTATGGTCCTTCTGTGTATAATAAAATTCCAGAACAATTAAAATCTCTCAACAATCGAGTTTTCTTTAAAACCAGATTGAAACATCACTATAAATCCAAAATCAATGTATTTTTAAATTAAACGGTATCAACAGCCAGATAATATAACATTATTTAATTATGAATTATCACTCTACAAAATTAATGTTAATGTATAGCAGGTAAATTAGCCAACTTTTTTTTTTTTATTTTGCGAATCTGGGATCCCTTCAAAGGAACAAATTTCCACTGGGAATCCCTTGTTTATTAATTTATTAAATTGAATATTTTGTTTTCATCGCTAACTTACACACACCATCTTATTATATGTTTTGTGTTTTGTCTTAATTTTTCTGATGAGTCCACTACCAGGGGGCTCATAACAGAGCTTTTTGGTGTGGGGGTTAGCGGCGGGCTCTTATAAAAAAAAAAAAAAAAAAACTGCTATCCGATGATTAATTTTGTCAAAAGCAGCTGATAGGTCTGTATATATTGCGTCGACTTGTAGACGGCTTTGTAACGAGCGAGCGATGAACGAAGTATAAGATACGAGATTTGTGCAAGTTGATCTCTTAGTCAGGAATCCGTGCTGGTATTCGGAGATATAGTTGGAACAGTTATGCGTAATAAAAGCAAGAACGATGAGCTCAAATAGCTTGGACATTGCACATAAAGAGGCTATACCTCGATAGTTCGAAACTTCAGTTTTCGAGCCCTTCTTAAAAACTGGAAAAACATACGATGACTTCCAAACATCAGGAAAAACTCCGGAACATAGAGATGCATTGAAGATTGCTGCCAAGGGTGAACATAAAACAGTAGAACACTTGATAAGAAAATTATTTTGAGCTTTTTAGTGGAATGTTTTCACCTGTCATAAGACGAGTTTCAACAATCCCATTGAATTCCACCACTTAATTGTATCCTGACAGATACGTATTTCGACCTCAACAGTAAGGCCGTCTTCAGTGTCTTGTACTTGACTCGACTTGAAGAAAATGATCGCAGCTTACACTATTTATACTATGCGTAGGTATAATAATTTATCTAGGTACTTATCTTACTACGGTGCTTATTTCTACTTCGCTTGATGTGCTTAATGCTTAGGTATAAACTTGAAGAGCCAGGAGCTACCATTTCCTTGATCTTTATTCAACAACCGCGTTTGTACCTGTCGGTAGATTTCCAAGCTCTCAGCAACATCAAGTTTCCACGGAGAAGAGACATTTCTTAAAATTTTATGACAGGTGAAAACATTCCACTAAAAAGCTCAAAATAATTTTCTTATCAAAATGGCATCCAAGCGGAACGAGCGTAGTACTTTTATAGATTTGAAGAGGAGGATCGCAGGTATTCTTAAGGACGTGGCCTTCCTTAAGAAGTGCCAAAAGGAGAGGCTGACTCCTGTCAGCCATAGGATTAAGATGGGAGCTCACATCCCAAAATCTATTAGTAAGAGGGCGGAATCGGATTTGTTGAAGTTGTCAATCAAGGGACACTATGCCAAGCTAGAGAGGTTGAACTTGGAGTGCTACAACCTGCACCTCAAGCTGGCAAAGGAGAACCAAGATTCTTTCGACATATTCCTAAAGAAGGTACAGCGGGCCGAAGAGTGTGAAGCGGACAGGAAGAGGAGACTGCACAAGAAGAAATTGACCATTCTACGAGGGAAATCAGCGACGGAAGGTAGAACGACTAACCCCACAGTACAAATGATCGAGGGATTCGTTGTTAACCGTTCGACACAGCAGTTTACGGAGGAACAATTAGCACACCTCAACAAGGGGTTAGGGTATGCGACAACCCAGAAAGCGGATCTAGAGCAGATAATCGTGGATACTGAGACAGCGATTTCACGAAATGTTGATCAACGGGACCAGAATAGTGTGAGAAACATCGTAGCAGACGCCATCAAAGCAGGACATCATGGGACATCGAACAAATACGAGAGGAGGATTTTAAAGGAGTTAAAGGAGAAACCAGTTTACTACATGAAGGCGGACAAAGGAAACGCAGTGGTGATAATGGACAAAGAGGACTACGATGAACAGATGACGACAAAAATCAACGGAGGACCATACAGGCATTTGAGAGTGGACCCATTACCCGGACTAATCCGACTTACGGATAAAACGATAAAGGAATGCAAGACGATCATCGGAGAAGCCCGCGTTAAAATGACGAACCCTGTGTTACCAAGGATCAAAGGACTACCAAAGATACATAAGCCAGGTACAGAGATGCGAGAAATAGTTTCATCAGTGGGATCCCCTACACAAAACTTGGCCAAGTGGTTAGTCAAGGAGTTCCAGAGTATGCCGAAGCCGTTCCCCAGCAGATCAGTTGTAAACACCCAGGAGTTCACCAAGAGGATATTGGAATCAGGAAACATCGGAGAAGAGGACATCATGGTATCATTCGACGTAGCGGCATTGTTCCCAAGCGTTCCAGTGAAGGATGCTCTGAACCTTTTGGAGGATTGGCTACTAGGACAACGGACGGATACAACATGGCGAGGAAAGGTAAAGATGTATCTCAAGCTTGCAAGATTATGCATGAATGAGAACTACTTCACATTCCGTGGAAGCTTCTACAAACAAACGAAGGGTGCACCTATGGGAAATCCGCTATCACCGTTTTTTAAAGCGAATTATTCATGGCGAATTTGGAGGACAACCTAGAGGAACAAGGAGTACTACCCGAGAAGTGGTGGAGATACGTGGACGACATTTTCAGCATCATCAACCGGAAAGATCTACCCAGGATTTTGGAAGCGATAAACAACGTGCATAAAGACATCAAATTCACCCACGAGGAGGAAAAGGAAGGTAAATTACCTTTCTTGGATCTACTGGTTATCAAGGGAACAAATGCAACATTAGACTTCGAAATCTACAGGAAGCCCACCAACACCATGAGAGTCATCCCATACACATCAAATCATTCGTATCAGCACAAAATGACAGCTTTTCATCACATGATCCACAGGATGCAGACGATTCCCTGAGCGAAGAAGGAAAAACGAAGGAGCTACAACACATCTTGGAAACAGCGAGGATCAATGGATACAAGGAAAGAACAATACAAGCAATCATCAACAAGAAGCAGAGGAACCTACGGAAAAACGAACTGACAACACTAACACCGATCGATGAACCGCTGAAGAGGGTATCGGTCCCTATGATCGACACATCACCCACCAGCTACGCCATCGACTGAGGAAATTCGGCATCGATTTAGTATTCTCCAGCAGAAGCAATCAACTGAAGACACTGTTGGGCTCCACAAAGGATAGAGTAGAAATGTTAAATAAGGCCGGGGTTTATCAAATTAATTGTTCACAATGTGATAAAGTATATGTAGGTCAAACAAAAAGATCGTTAGATGTAAGGTTCAAAGAACATATTGCAGAAGTAAGTAAGGCTAAGAGGGAAACTGATAAGGGATTAAATTATGAGTTTAGGTCTAAGGTAGCTGAACATGTATATCAGGAAAATCATTCAATTACGACATCAAACATTAAAATTTTAAGAAATGTCTCTTCTCCGTGGAAACTTGATGTTGCTGAGAGCTTGGAAATCTACCGACAGGTACAAACGCGGTTGTTGAATAAAGATCAAGGAAATGGTAGCTCCTGGCTCTTCAAGTTTATACCTAAGCATTAAGCACATCAAGCGAAGTAGAAATAAGCACCGTAGTAAGATAAGTACCTAGATAAATTATTATACCTACGCATAGTATAAATAGTGTAAGCTGCGATCATTTTCTTCAAGTCGAGTCAAGTACAAGACACTGAAGACGGCCTTACTGTTGAGGTCGAAATACGTATCTGTCAGGATACAATTAAGTGGTGGAATTCAATGGGATTGTTGAAACTCGTCTTATGACAGGTGAGTAGAACACTTTTTGATGATTAAGGAAGGAATTCGATATGGACCTGGATTAGTGGGGCGTTTCAGTTTTGTACTAACATTCAAAACGGTTTCAGGATTGATTGTAGGATGAGGTCCCACTGAAGCCCTACAAGGAACATTCTGTGCTGCTGTAGATACTTGTTAAATGTTAAATGTTAAAGATTGCCGTTTTAACCAATGGAAACACATTTAACTTCGTATGATAATGGCAGTAAAATAATTTTTTTATGGAGAATTAGAAATTTCTCATAAGAATTAGGAAATAGCCAAAGAAGAAATCAGGGTATGAGCAATAAATTAATAAATATAAAATTTCCACAAATAATGCAAAATTTCCATAGACAATTAAAAATTTTCCACAAAACAAAAATAAATTTGGTAATTCGACAAATGTTGAACGGCTAATTTCTTCTCCTATTGTTGAACGCACGTGCATTTCTTATGGGAGTTCAACAATAGGCGACAAAATTAGCAGTTCAACATTTGGCGGTTTCCCCTAGCACTTTTAAAAGCAAAAATTGCAAACTGCAAATTTTCCGTAAAGAAATCAAAATGCTCCACGGAAAATATAAAATTTCCAAGAATAAATCAATATTAGCAATAAACAAATACAATACCGGCCTTGGTGGTCATATGGCTACCGCTTCTGCCTCATACGCAGGAGATCGTGGGTTCAATCGCAGGCCCGTTCCATTCCCCTTACTTTGTATCTTTTCATATAATGAGCTTTCATACCGTTTCCATTTTCTATCCCTATACCAACAAGTTTATTAGTTCTAGCAAGTAACTGTTAGAATTCGAAATGAGCGAAAAAGCTTGTTTCGGCATCCGATTAGAATATACCACCCTTTCTTTTGGAATTGGCCACTTTTACGGATATTCCGGATCTTCCAGAGGGCTTTCCGATGATCGCTCAAGAGATAAAATTTCCAAGAAATGACGTATCAAAATACCAAATAAGGCTTGGTCCATCATAGCACATATTAGCAAGCAATTTTATGTTTCATAACACGAAACTCGAACAATAGTTGCCAAATTGAGAAGCTCAAACTGTACCTCTTTGGTACAGGTTCCCCGGGGACTATAGATTGTTTGGACCAATCACCACATGGGCTTATTCTAGGAACCTACAGATTTCGTTTGGTGCCTAAAGATCGAAAATCGGTTGAAGTTTGAGTTTTTGAGATCGTGATGAAATTTTGGGTCCCAATGGACCCCCAATCCACAATGTGTAACTTTTTTCTAATGCATTAGGAAGGTTAATTGAAAGCATTTCTATGCCTGCCATTGCATTAGTATGTATCTTGTGTGTTTTTTCCCAGCCGAAAACATCCTAGACCGGACCGAGAATCAAACTTGCCATCTCCGGATTGGCAATCCTACGCCTTTGCTCGCAATGCTACTGGAGACCCCAGGTTTATCCAAAACTAAATATTTCAAAATAAGAAAAAACGATCAAAAGGAAAAGGCTCTTCTTAGGTCTGTGGCTCCCAAATTCAATACTTCACGTGCTCCATCCAATATTAGGTTCGTATTTAAACATCATATCAAATAATTTTCGGAAATAACTAACATAGAGAAATATAAGAGCAAACAATATTTTTTATGATGTGCCTCGCAATTACCTTAACGTTTCTTTGATGCAGGCTCGCAGATATGGCATTGATTCCAGCATGGAAGTGGTGAATTTGGTATCCGGCGTCGGTAGACTGCGTTTGATTTCGTTAAATAAAATTTCCTGCTTGTCCGGGTTCTGACTCAGCTGATAGATTGTCGAGGTGGCCGCAACAGATGTCTGGGAATGGGAATGAAACAAAAGCACATCACAAAGTTTACGCGTTCATATCAGTGCGGTGCGTGAGGCCACTATATATGGGAAATGCGTATCTGCTAGCTGCTGATGCAAGGCATGAACACAATTTACGCTAGTTACAAGTATGGGGATCATTCAAAAATAACGTCCGCAAATCAAGAGAGTCTATGATTTTGTGACAGTGCATATCTTCTGCACATGAAAACAAGGGGCGACAGATGGGAACTTGAGAAACCCTAAACAATCAGTGGACGTCATATTTGAACCACCACAATGAATGACTGCAAGTTGTCGTTGATCAGATCATTAAATCAATTCAGTAAAGACGCAAACCGAAGATCGCCGCACCGCTGAATGGCTGTCGCGCAACAAAAGATTACGCTCGTTTCACGGATGGTGAATGGTGATACATACCGTGTCGACACCGACCATTATCAGATCCAACGCTAGCACGGCGGCAATTTTAGGGTTGTTAGTCTTTTGCAGGATTCGTTCGACTATGGATATGTGTTCCTCGCTTTTAACTTCGGAGCTGTTGTTCATCCGCTCCATGGCGATGTTGATGTGCCGCATGCATAGACTGCAAAAGAATACGGTCAAAGGAGAATTTAATTGTATCTCGGCCACACGCCCAGAGATAGACGTCTATCGAGCGAGCGGTTGGTCACATACTCCCGGAAAGTGTCCAGCGCTGCGATGTACTTTTTGTAGGCACTCGTCTGATATATCCTCCAGATGGGCATCCGCAGCTCAACCTCGGCAACGGTCCAGAAAAAGGTGTTGATTGAGTCGATGATTCGCTTCGATTCCTCGTTGCCGGTTTTCGAAACACAGCCAAGTCGGGTATCCAGCGCAACACGTCCTATGGCTGTGGGGTACGGCCGATGGGCAGCAATCACATGGAATGGGAAGAAAATCGTTTGGTCAAAGCTGGGATTTTATTCGATCACAGTGGTTTGCTTTTTTTTTTTGGCTATTTACACTCAAGCGCCCACTTGTAGAGTTCATGGAGAAAATCGCCCGGCAGTTCATTGTTCTCGTCCCGCATTTCGTGTATTCTGCAGAGTGCATGTTGAGGGAAAGTTTTCAAACGGAAAGGGAAAAGAGAAGAACAGCAATCGATTAATTAAACCCGAGTTTGGGACGTGTTCAAAATTTTCACTCGCCGTGGACAATATGATACGTGAGAATGTGCAATGATAGTGGTTGCGAGTAGACCAACATCGGAGGGACATAATTTGTTAAATGGCAGGTGTTTTTAATTCAATCAATGTCAGTTTTTAACTTGGCGTACATCGGTTACCGCTTTGGATAACCAGTATTGTTCACATTTAAAATTTGATATCGTGATAGTAATGCGTTCTCTACCATGGATATTATTCCATATACATTATACATATTTGCTAATAAAGCAAAGGATACCCGCGCCCTCGCCTTTCTAAAGCGTACATTCATGGTGATCGTGTTATCGCCATCAGACGTCAATCAGCTGCATTTAAATATCTCTGTAACGTAGGGAACTATTTCGTAATATAACCGAGATTGAGGTTTTTAAAACCTGCAACATCTGAATTTGAAACATTTGAGCATGTTCTTTTTCTTCTTCAATGGCACTACAATCCAATTGAAACTTGGCCTGCTTTTCAACGTAATGTTCAACTTAGTGTTCTACAGTTATTAATTGACATAAATAATTCATAGTACCAGAATGAACGCTCAAGTGATACGCTATGATATCATGATGCGGTTGAATGGTATTCGACGGTTTTTGAGCTTTTGACAGGAGAATTAGCTATTCATTCTTTTTCTTCAATTTACTTTATCATTCGGTACCAAAATACAATAAATTAAAAAACTACTAGTGCGATTATTTTTAACCGCAACCAAAAATGAGTGCGAAATAGGAGAAACAAATCTGCAGGAAAAAGATACTTTGATGATTTTTGAAAATTTGACCGTCGTGGTGGAGGTTGTGAATGCCGATATAACACGTGCTATTTATATCGAGGATAACTTTTGCTAATCTTTATTTGCTAATTTTATTGCAAGGCACAATATTGTTTTACTAGCAAATCGGAGCTTGCGGTTTTCGGGATCGAAACGTAATTATATCATATTTTGCAGAGCCGCACTCTGGATCGAATTACGTACGATCATATTGGATTGCTTCAATATCCATCAACTTTTTGCATTTCCGTGATGTTCTAGCCTAGCTATTCTCTTAAAAATGTCTGCATTTTATTATATACTAGCAGATCCGACGAACATGAAATTGATTTATTCTCTGATTAGTACTCGAGTTATGTAGAAATTTCTGTTTCATTTGTACCATACCTTCCAGAAGGGGGAGGGGTTTCGAACCACCACAGAAACATATCTTGATTAATTCTCGAGTTATGAAGAAATTGGTGTTCAATTTGTATGGAAGCCCCCCTTTTCAAAGCGGGGAGGGGTCTCGAACCATCTTAAGAACCTTCCCCGGCTTCAAAAACCTCTGCATACAAATTTTCCTACCGATCGGTGCAGTATACTATATGTGCAAGGTAACATTAATTATGTTTTATTTCTGAGACTCCAGAAAACGTGACTGTGTTCATGAACGCTTTTTTGCGTGATGAGGCTGTTGGTAGCGGGGACTAAATACGATGAATCCTTAATCCTTAACACATTATTGCCCTAACTAGAAAAATGGATTAAGCTTGTGCTCTGTTTAGTAGATCTTACAACGTAACACACTACGTCAAAGTGATCTACCGTGTTACGGAAGATTTTCCATACGCATCACGCACTTCTATCAAAAATTGTTTTTGAACTAAGCATATACCCTTTTCGTAACATCTTGACGTAAGCGTCTTAGGGAGCATCCATAAATTACGCAACGCTCATAGGGGCGGAGGGGGGTTGTCCGAAGTTTGACAATCCATACCAAACATTTTAATGATTCATACAAAAAGTGTGACAGGGGAGTTGAAAATGTCCAATTTTGCTATACGTTATTAATGGATCTTCCCTTATACAAATGTTGTATAGAAATTTAATTTAATTAGTACCGTTTTGGCTCAAATCCCAAACATGACTCATATTCCAAACACTGGCGTTTTGGCACCCTAAAACTAAACATTTCATCGGTTTTCAGTTCTGATTACAATTTTTTTTAATACTTTATTAGAGTGATTTTTAAGTTTTTTACAAAGTTCATCACTTCCTGATTACAAATGAATTCAAAATCCTATGGAGAGAATTACACAAATAAAGCCAAAATGGTCATTTAAAAGCGAGTGTTCGGAATATGAGTCATGTTCGAAATTTGAGTCAAATCGGTAGTTCTGTGTAAAAATGTAAGCTTTTTATACAGATGCTGTATGAAAATAACACCAAATTGTCAGATTTTAATGCACTGGTTGTATTGAAATCTTTCAAAATTGTATATGTCAAAATTTTATACAGTTTCGCTAAGGTTTTTAAGCAGAACTGTATTAAAATCTACCATTCACTCGTTGGGTGTAAGTTTTGTACCTGTTTTTGAAAAATATATGATTTCACTGCTAATTGCATCTTGTTTAGTGGTTATACACTGATTTCATAATGTGTTTATTAGGGGCTCCCTGTTTTCTTAAATCTCACAAAACTAACAAAAATGTTTAAAAAAAATTATCCGCATTCCGTAGGAAAACCAGCTTGATATTGATCCAAAATTTACAACCAGTATCACAAAAGCTAAATGCTAAATCACCGAGATATCATAGTATGTTGCTGTAACGGGCTTCACCCCACTACCCCGAATGCCAGTACCTCGAATGCCATTAATCCGAAGGCCACTATCCCGAATGATACAGTACCCCCGAAAGCCATTAAGGTACACCGGGGCAAGTTGAAATGCGGGGTAAGTTGAAACAGAAGCTGTAATTCAGAAAGGAAATGACCGAATGTTCTGATAATTTTTTTCAACAAACTACTCGCCTAAACGTATCCTCTGACTGCCATTCCCGAAAGATTGCAGCTTTCAGATAGAATCCCTGCCATTGTTTATTTTTCGCCCTTTGCAAAATCTAAACCAACTATTTGACGTGCCAATGAAACAGGTCCAAAAACGATGTTTGGAAGAGTTTTTTCATCAAATTTTCACGGGAGGTAATCATTCAATGTTGAATAAGCAAAATGATTATGAAAAATCGATGAAAGACCCGTTTTAATTTTTGTATTTTGGTTGTTTGATATTGCTCTGCATGTTCAACTCATCGGGGCAAATAGAAATGCTTGGTGCGGGGCAAGTTGAAACAACGATTCGAAACGTCACCCTCGCAATTAAAAGTTTTTTTTTCCAAAATTCAACATGGTCCGTAAATACATTCGAAAAACATAAATTTGTATAAACATACAAACTTCTGAACATAAATTTAATTAATTTGTCCATTCTGTCATGAATGCAACCTTCCTACAATCTCCACTAGAATAAAAGGGGTCATGTTTAAACTGCAGTTTTGAGATTCTTAATCTTCTGAGCACTGACTCTCAGAAAATAAAACATAGAGTATGTAAACATTTCGTTAACTCCACCTTTCACTTCCCCAGCTGCCTATTTCTCCAATCGAAGAGTTTATGAGAGATATGATGGCTGGAATTAATGTGCATTTATGAAGAAGCCACAACAGAATTAATCAACTGCGCAATATACAAGTGAACCAAATAATGAAGCATCCTGAATAGTAATCACCAGTAGGAGAAAATCAATTTGATAAATTTTCAGCGTAGTGCATTCTCCAGAATTTTGTCTCTGAAAATACGCTTGTGACTTTATTGTACACTGCCCTTATTGGCATAAGAGTAGCATGTCACTTCCGCCGACTTGAGTAATATGCCGTTGAATTAATCAAACTTGTTTTACATGGAGAAATACAAAAAAAATCTAATAAATTGAAATAAAATTGTATCTTTCCAAAAAAATGACATAATATTCTTTATCCATATTTATTGCTGTGGGACAATTAAATGAACCATACTTAAGTTTATTTTTTGTGTAAAAGAGTACCTATCAAAATCTGGAATCTGATTTTTATGCGAGTAAATATCAAGATGAGACAACAAAAGTGGGATTTGTTTTCAAATTTCTAGAACAAAGCCTACTATTTTATCAGTTTTTCTTAAACTAGAGACAATTTTAAGCTAATTTCTGAAAGAAAATCAAAATCGTCAACAACTTACATAGGACTCTTATGCGAATCCTGGCAATATTATAGTCACCTTTACAATCTCGTGCTTATTGAATCTCACTTAGTACATACATTTTGTTATTAATACGGCAAAATTAGCTTCCGTCTGAATATAACGCAGTGTTTCAACTTGCCCCGATTCGCGGGGCAAGTTGAAACGATGCATATAAAAAAATAATTTAAATATAAAAAATATTTAAAAAAAAGTTTGTTAAGGTTGTTTATTTTTTATGTATAATATTTGGCCCGAACTAGCAAACACCGCAAACGGATTCAAAATATATCAAAGGGTGATTTTTTTACAGCACTTCAAATTTCAACTTTGAAAAAACCGTTTCAACTTGCCCCGGTGTACCTTACCCCAAATGGGACACTACCCAAAAGACAATTTCCCCGAAAACATTTCGAAACAAATACCGATGAATCGCAAAATGAAAATATTGGCAAAGAGTATGAGCATTATGACCGCACAATTCCTAGTTGCTACTCGGTGATTGACTGGAACTTGCGAAATTGTACAGAGAACACAATTAATGGGGCTTGGGATTAGCTACCCATTATCAATGTACACGTTTCGGAAGCTCAAATATTTTAAGTCAATAATGACGTCGGCCACGTGCTTACGGTCATATAGGAAGGGAAGGATTGTTAGTCCGACTCTCGTTGCTACTAGGGACCTCTGCATCTCCACGAGTGTCTTGGGATAGGATATCGTTTTAGTTACTAGGACGATTTATCTGGATTCACTTCGGTAAGCGATGCGATCTATGGGATAGGATAAAACACTAATTAATTACTTTTGCTGTCTCGTGACGAGCAAAAAACACACTCGGTGGCCTATGAAAACTGAGGAGTATCGCGCTTTGTACGACCAAAACGATGCGCAATACTCGCGATGAGAAAACAAGTTTTAGCACTCCTGCTCGCGATGAATAACACCCGCACTGCACTTTCTCGATGGCTAGGGGAAACTGGACACACGTGATATTTGGAGACACATAACCCCCCCCCCTGTTTTCTCGAAAACTAATCACATTTTATATACCGGTGATATGTGTAAACAGATCCGTTAGACAGATAATTGAATCTGAGTAACATTTGATGTTAGTTTCTTTTTGTATACGGGTTTTAGAGAGGTTTTATTATTATAGCATTCTCAATCCTTTTTTTCGGCAAAGGGAAAAAGTTTAATAACCTGTCTTCCAGAAGAACTTTAAGCAATAGGCTAATTCATCCGCTTTTAGTCAGTATTTTAAGAGAAATCGCTTTTGTGTACTAATATACACGTAGAGTAGAGTGGGGCAAGAGTGCGCGTGGGGTAAGAGTACGTTTTCGATTTTTTGAAGTAATAAAAAAAGAGAAACTAGCAGCACTGCATCAGTTTGACAGGTATTCTGGCCAACTATTATCATGTGTAATTGTAAACGATTTGAATAAACAACAATGGAGATATGGAGTTTGATGACTTTTTGGTCATTTTGCTAAAAATAATTGGATTTCCGCAACTAGTATTTCATTACCATATATACGTTCAATCAGGTGAACATTATACCATTTCGATAACCTATTGTATAGAGTACTTTATGGTACAGAACACCAATCCGGTTGGTTTTCCAAGAAGTCAAAACCATTTCTTGAATAATTTTTGGGACTGTGGGGTAAAAGTACGCAGGAACAGGTGGGGCAAGAGTACGCATATGAATCTTCAAGTTATGATGTCAAACCCGTATCTCTGGCCGAAATAACACTTCTTCCAAAGCGTAAAGATCCACAACTAAGAAAAAAGGGACAGAATTTGAAATTATCACAAGTTTTTAGGATAAGTTGAAGTAATTTGGTGTTAGAAAGGACTTAGCGAACAAAGCACTGTAGCGAAATAATGAAATTGTATTAGGACTTGTTGTACACCTAAACATAGTACGTAAACACAATTTCAGCTAAATGATAATTTCATTTAATCAAAAGAAACATTCATAAATTACGCAACGTTTAGCTGGGAGGGGTTGTGAGATGTGTGACGATCCATATAATTTTTAGAGGATTCATACAAATAGTGTAAGATAGGGGGGGAGGGGTGATGAAATAGCCAAATTTTACGTTACGTGATTGGTGGACTTTCTTTAAGGAAAATGCCTTTGTATACGCCACGCGAAACCTGATATATATTTTTACCTCTGTAGTTTTTATATAAAAGTGGTATATATAAAAAACAATGGTTTTTCGTATGAAAGAGCACATTTTTAGGACTCCCTCCCCCTTTAAGAGTTACGTAATATTTGAACATTCCCTAATATATGCTAATTAAACATCAATTAAATGTTATTAACTCTTATTTGTGTTAATATATACTTAAAGCACATGATTGGATAAATGCGTACTCTTACCCCACCCGATGCGCACTTTTACCCCACCGGTGGGGTAAGAGTGCGTTTTTCACTTGTCTTGCAATAAGGGTTCTACTAAAACGAATCTCAATAATTTCAATATTTTTTCCACTGGGTAACATAAAGGAAGAGTATATGAATCGTCGACACTGATTTAATATGCAGAAGCTTGCTTCATAAGGGCCACATGATCGATTGAAAACTAAGTGCGTACTCTTGCCCCACTCTACTCTACTACAAAAAAAATGATGATGTTTTAATCATGTGTGACAGTACTGGTATGAACACGGATGTGGTTTTGGTAGTCTGGCGACCGCGATACACCACAGACCTTTTTTGTTGGTCCCAAAATAGGCACTCTGGAATATTTACCACGGACCATGGCTTTTGAGGTGCGGCTAATTTTTGAAATTAGAAACAAGATAATAGGATTAAAAAAAAAACAAAAATATGTTTAATATTTATTTGGTACCATAACTGTATCAGCCACACAGAGAGATCCTCTTGGAATCATCATGGTTGTAACATGGCCACAGTCTTTCAATAAAGTCAATATGATTAGGAATCGAACTTTGTTAATAAATAGGCATTAATGTGTCACTGTTATTCTATTCGAGAACCAAATTACTTACCTTACTTAATACCAATAATATCTTATTTTTGCATGATTGTTTTTACGTTAGACTATAAAGAATTGTTAGGATTTGAAAATAAACCAATTTGAAAGAACCTAAATATGTTCAGCTCAAAAAGGGATAATTTTCCCCCCATATGGGGATCAAGCCTCCCGCAAGTTTTGAAAATGCAAAATTTTCTATCTTTTGGAAAAATCGATCTTTTGATAACTTTCATGGGAAATTGATTTCTTCCAATGATGTTTTTGAATAAAGGGTGTACGGAATCAAATTGCATCAATTTGAACTATTCGCCAAAAATTAGTTTATCAACCGATTGTCATGAAATTTTCAGGGACTGAAATACAATATGTAAGCTTTGACTACTCATAACTGTTTCACTGTTTTTTTTTGGAAAGATTACTTGTATTAGTCGGATAATCGAAAATGTTAACGTTGGAGTTATCAACCAATACAAAATGTTGACGCGAAAGGCCAAATCAACATTTCATGTTCCTCAATTTTGGAGGCTTCCGAAGCTCGTGTTTTCATTCCAGACCAGTATCTTTCGATCGGCCGCAATTCTGGTGATTGAGGTCACCAGATTACTAACATCTTTTTATAAGATGTGGAATATGAAGGTGAATGCGCAAGATTTATTTGCACACGTCCTGTTCCTTCGGCTGTATTTTCGAAACTACTCGAAATAACGTAATGAAACTCACGTTGTGTGAATAACACATAACGAAGCCGTATTTCACAAAATTTCGTTAAAATCAGCCCAGGAGGCGAAATGTTATCGACTTTTGAAAGTGATGCAATTTGATTCCGTACACCCTTCAACTAATTTAAGCATTTTACATCGAGAAACATACGAAACAAAAAGTGGGGATCATGTGTGTCCAGTTTCCCCTACTGCAAGCTATAGAATATCGCACTTGTCTCAACCGGATCAAAGTGCAATACCATAAAATGAAAATATTGGCAAAGAATTTAAAAAACATAACTCTAGGGTTACTTACAAAGAATCTGTTTAAACAACATTTTTGTGTAATAAACTGACATTTTCGTGCAATAAACTGCCATTCCACACCATTATTATCTGGGTAAGTGCTAGTTTTCGAAATTGAGTAAGAGAGAAGATGATGCTTTCTTGCAATTAACACGTCTGTCCGGCATGACGCCGGAGAGGAAATAATGCCTTCATTGACCCTTTCCTTTGCTACTTCCATTTTCCATCGATTTTGTTCAACAGCAAAAGGCAATATTTAGCTGTCTTCCTTCCAATTGAAATCTTTGAAAAAATTCGTGGGATGGAAATGGTTAATGAATGCGTTTGCCCGGTATAAGGCGAACAGAGGAGATAATGCATTCTTAAAATGAACGCGTCTGCCCGATTTGAGGCAAAAAGAAGGATTATGCCTTCTTTTAATGAATGTGTTTGCCCGGTATAAGGCGATTAAAGGAAATAATGCCTTCTTTAAATGAACGCGACTGCCCGCTATAAGGCAGTAAGAAAGAAATAATGGTTTCTTTAACTAAACGAGTTTGTCCGGTACAAAGCGAGCAGACGAGATGATGCCTTTTTTAAATGATAGCGTCTGCCCAGTATAAAGCAAAAAGTAGTAACATTGGCTTCTTTAAATGAACGCGTTTACCCGGTATAAGGCGAGCAGAGAATATAATGTCTTTTTAAATCATCGCATCTTTCCGGTTGAAGGGAAGAAAGTGAATAATGCCTTATAACATAAGATAAAAATATAAAAAGAGGAGGTGACGCCTTTAAAAATTCACATTGTCCTTAAAGCTGCTTGCCGCCTTGTTCTTCTTGTTGCAACAACGTATGCCTCCGGCTTCACACACACTATTGAAGCTACATTCCGACAAAGCAAACAGTTTAAAGCCAAGTCAACGAGAACTTAAGTTTCCACCAAATATTAGCATTTAGCATGCGAACATGCTGTAAAAGCTTCCCCCAATCTTAATAATCTCAAACACATAGTGGATTTACGGAACAAGAATTCATCTTGCTGCATCGTATTGAAACAATTCCAGTTCGAAGAATGTGCGTTCCGACTGTTGAGTCTTATACGGAAGACTTGTCGAAAAAGACGCTTAAAGTAGGTGACAAAGGATTACCATTTATTAATTCATAAAATAATTACTAATCATTCATATGGATTCTGAATAAAAATTGAGTGACAATTATTTTCATTGAAATGAAGATTGAACTTGAAATAATGACTAATTCAGGGTACTGGCTCATTCGGGACAGTGTCCCATTCGGGGTAATGGCATTCGGGGTAGTGACACATTCGGGGTTATGTCGTTCGGGGTAGTGGCCTTCGGGATTATGGCATTATGGGTAATGGAATTATGGTAGGTCGTAGAGTCTGCCGAAACCACCATCCATATTGTACGTAAACACTTCTTCGATAAGCATCAAAACTGTTGATGATGAAGTACATTCAGAGCCGTATCATGCAGCGTGTCAGCGCCCTTGGCGAAACTCTCATTGGGCGCCCCTCTCTTATAAAAGAAAACAAAAATGCGAAAATTTCACATTTAGAGAATAATTTCAATCTCACCTTAAATAAGCAAGATTAGATGGTTTCGTGGTTGAAGGATGCTTTAAATATCATTCAATATTCCGAAGAGTACCTGAAAGTTCATGTGGATTGCAGAAGTCCTCCTGAGATTTGCTCAATTTGGTGATATTGGTGATAAGTTCCCCTCTGGGGTGCTATGGTCGAATCATAGAAAACCATAATTGGTAGTGGGTTGGTTGATGGTCGGAATTGCCATTGAATCTATTCGAATTAAGAAAAATACAACTCTGAAATGGGTCTTTCGGTGATAGTTTGGATCACTGGATCAAGTTGGGTCAAATTAAGTCCAACTCCAAAGTGGGTTGGTTGATCGATGTTAAAAATCGCTATCGAACCTAGTTAACAAATCGTTATCGGACGAATCAAGAAAAACCCATATCTAGTATGGCTTGGTTGGTGGTTTCAAGGAACTAATGGGTCAATAAAACCCAAATTTGTAGTGAGTAGATTGGTTTTTAATTAAAAACGCCAACGGATCTACTCGGATCAAGTAAACTTCAACTCTGGACTAAGTTTGTCGATGGTTTGGAGGCAATTTCTACACATAGTTGGCTCAATAAAATTCAACTCTGTAGCCTGCCCAACCTTTTCAAGCCACGGGCTGCTTTTTAGAATGCCCACTTCCTGGCGGGCCAGAAAATATTCGGTACATATTTTTTATACATTTTCAAAATAATCAAAGTAAAATACATTTTTTCACAGAATGGCTAAAATTGTTTAATAGAAAAATCTAAACACGATTTAATTGCGTTTGAACAACCTTTTCATGTGCTTATTTTCTTTTTCTTTCTACGTAACAGAACATGGAATTGTTGGCTTCTTCCCAATACTCGACGCATATTGATTTCACAATCGGTGATCGAATTTCGCAAGCAAACAATAACTTTTTACTGCTGTCATTCATGATAAACAATTGTTTACACAGATATGTACTTCTAGAGAGAGAAAATATCGACGAAAAAATGTATCCTTCTGAAATTTAGATTCTAGCACGTTACTGCATTGGGGGTCAATTATTTTCATGTAAAACATTCCAAGTACATTATTCACATCAGTGAACGGTGTTGTAAGTAAGAACAGTGCGTGTTTTATTCGTCGCGGGCGCTAGAAAAAAATATCTATTTGATATTCGGTGGATCATACGCTTGTTTTGCGCTTTGCTCCGGCCAAGTGAGGGCAAGTAAGTACAGAATACTGCACGTCGCTTCGGTCGTCCAAAGCGCGATCCTCCACAATTTGCATATGGCATCGGGCGTGCATAGTGCATTGTTGTACTTTGCGCGATCGAGAAGTAAATCAATTGATATGCGTTTGATCGTGTTCCTGCTTTGTGCGGCCGTATTATGGTTAGTTAAAATCATAGTGTATAAAGAATGGCACGGTCGTATCGCTTATCAGAGTGAATCCAGATCTAACGATGCCTACCAACTAACTGATAATCCTTCCTGTGGTTTTTATGGAGACGCAGAGGTAAACACGGTCTTCAAATAGCAAAAACCAGCTACTAATATTCCTTCCCTCTTCCTAACTGACTACAAGGCCTTAGGCCGCGAGTCACTGAAACTTGCACACTGAGGATGGCTGGATGGATGAATGGATTGCACAAGTTTTTTTTTTCAATAACGAGCTTCGCTACATCATAAATATTGATCGTTTTTGCACGTCGATCTTTTCTGGTAAAAAATTACATTTTTACTGAGAAATATCACAAATTTACTTTTGTGGCTGATTAACAATCGATTAAAAAATGAACAAATTGCTTTAATTTTCAAGTGCCACAACGCCCGTCATTGCCGGAGCTCCATTAGTTTAAGGCCTTAAGTTTTCAAAAAAGACTTCAAACTCTTTCATACAGGTCTTAACAGCTTTCCTCAGGTCTGTACCTGAGGTAGTCGTTTTCTTCATGAAGATCAAAGCTGCTAATTCCTCTGTAATTTGAAGATGATCATCAATTCCCCTTATGAAGACAGCTACCAGTGCTATGTTTTTAACATTCAGTAGTTTCATCGATTGTGGGCAGATAGATTCAGAAGCAGTCTTCTGTTAGAGCTCTAACTCTTCACCGTGCTTTACGACAAACTAATACTACTGAAGGAGGCTTTTTCTTTAGAGCACACCATGTTAACAACAGCCGATATGTATTCCCTATTAAGTTCTCCGACCTGGAAAAGTTTCATCCGTATTGCCAAAATCTCATTAACAGCAAAACTGACCCGTGCTACATTATTCGACCCAGTGCTTGCCCAGATTTAATTCTTGTAATTACTAATAACCTATTATTTATTGATAAATAATAAAAAGGAGCTCATGAGGTATAATAAAAAAGTAATAATAAAAAGGAGGTTAAGAGGTATTTTTTCTTACACGCCGCAGGCCACATAAAATGAAGCCAAGGGCCGCATCCGGCCCGCGGGCCGTAAGTTGGGTAGCCCTGCTGTAGAGGGTTGGTCAATGGTCGGAATCGCTGTCCATCTCAAGACCAATCAAGATTTGATTGTAATTAGAAGAAAAGAAAAATCTGCGAAAAAAACGAGCAAATTTATCTGAAATCTACACAAAATACCCATACCAGTACTTCCGGGTAAAAAAGCAAAAACCACTTTCTAATTAGGTCAATCCGTTTTTTATGGAGGTTTCATCCTTTAAAGAAATCCACTTGAAAAAAGCTGAATAAAGTTGGCCAGCCACACGATACGGCGCATGAACATGTATCTTGTGTAGCAAGTACAGTTGGTTATTTTAAATTTTGAAAAACATGTTGATTTTTCTTATTCATTCGAAAGAATGCCTATTTCTGAGCTAAAGCATTATTTTTTCATACTCGTGGACGTGGACCAAAAAATTAATGTGTAAAATCAAATTTAAATGTTTTTGGAAATCTGACTGATTGGCAGTCAGCTCAGTGTTCAGTACGCGATATTTTGAAGTTTCACGAAATTGATTTAAAATAGTACCCGTGCACCTAAATTTATAAAATTTTGGATACAGACTATTTTTTTATAATAGATTCAAGGTATGCAATAATATCAATACCCCTAAAACCCTAATTGGCAGTCTGATGTTGCACGAAGAAGAAGCAACAGAAAGATGATATTTTTTATATATTGAAACTCTTCTCAAAAATTCTAGAAACATGTAAATTAAAAACTTGTAGCAGTACAGGGCCAGAAATATTTGTCAGCGAGTCCGAAACAACTTACAGTTTCGAGTTCCCACACGAAACATCCTAGGCCGAGAATCGAAAATCCACTGAAAATCATGGATGACGACAGTGGTCACAGCGAATGTATTGCTGCTAATATCAGACATCCAGATAAAAGGTCTGATTCAGTGAATTATCTGCTACACATTAATCACAAGTCACAGTCTCATCCACATGTTTTTTTTATACACCGGCCCCTTCGCATGCAAATGATTCTGCTTTTATTTTACCTCTCATGCCATCTCCGAAACCACGTTCGACTACGTCAGCCTTGCCCACCTCACCATCGTCATCGACTAATAATGTTTCATCGCAGATTATTCCCTTACAATATTCATTATCAAAACGACACAGATACTATCCAGAAGCTTGAGAAGGTCCATATGAAGTTTTCGTACGTGAGAAGGCCAAACCGGTTGAAGTTCTCTGAGCGTCATTGGAGGTAAAAGAAGTTGCCCGGTTGTAGGGATTCTGGGAAGAGGCCCCAAAACGCGACATGACAGCGCGATGTTTTATAGCTGACACCGGAGCGAACAGATCCGCATGCGCGGGAGTCAAAAAAAATGCTAGTATTTTTTTTTCACAACATTGCATTTTCCGGATGTGGAACTTATTTTTTGGAACTACATACTCACAATAAGTCACAATCAACGGGGAATCCGGTACCATTGTTTGCAATTGAATATAGGTCCGATCGGACTTTGCGTTTTGGAATTGGAAAATCTTGGAAAATAATTTTGATATGTTAGTTACACTCCCCCCACAATTATGGAACACTTTTGCCAAAAAGTAATAATTTCATTGATTTCATAATTAACATCATTATTTCCGATGTTAAAAGCATTTCTATCAGCAATGTTAGATATCTAAGTAGCGACCCATCATTATTTTGAGAATGTAAAAAAGCTCTGTATCTTTTACCTTTCCACAGTCAAACACAATAAAGAGCCGGAAACGTAGAAAAATGTCCTCTCTACGAAATAGACTACGAAACTTGGTAAAAAAAAAATTCCGTTTGGGAACCATCTCCCCTATATATGATTCAGGAGGGATCGTTTTTTGCAGTTGAAGCTTTATATTTTGTCAACCATGTTCTGTCCCGATTTTGGATCGTCAAAAATATTCTGAAGACACCTGTTTGTCTATTTGATGCTTGTCATTAAGATTTTGCTACCTGATAAACGAAATGGATGTAGAGGATGGAATGGGGTGAACTAGTATAGTTAATAAACATTTTCATACCTGGCCATAAAGTCGGTGGAGATTTCATCGAGGGGTGCGATATACTTTTTAGCCGTCGTCGGCTGCAGCATCACTTGTTGTACCTGAGCGCGGAAGGCATCCCACTTTTCACCATGACTGTTATTGGAAAAGAGAAACAAACAGACGAAAAGAATATAATTATTAAGTTATTTTAGTTTAGTACTGTTCCTTTTAATTCCACCACGACTACATCGTGATCCGTCTTATGACAGGAGAAGAAAGGAAGTTTAATTTACAATCTCAAAATCCGTTATAGGTCAGTGAACTGTCTTAAAAAAATCAAGTTGAAGGTCGCTGTTGAAATCCGATTTTTACATAATGGTAGGTGGCGTTCATTTCTAGTTTCGCTTTCGTGCTCGACCAGCAAAAAAAGCACATAGAAACAAACCAGTTTCATCGCCGTGCTTTTTGGCGCCCGAGACAGACACATATTTTAACCTGGCCTGACTTGTTACCCTTTCACTTACACGCCGATCAGTCCCATGTTGTCGCCGAAAAAGTTTTTCCGCAGCTTGGACTTGTAGTTTCGCAGCGACGGCATAGCAGGCCGGTGTGGCTGGATTTCCTCTTTTTTGAAGGTGTCTCGAATCAAATCGGCATCGAACACAAAGAGCAGATCTGGATGCCCGATTAAGCCGCCGACCTTGGCGATTTTGCCAAAGTGTCGGTGCAGATCACACATCACTTGGTCCAGGTCTTCGATGCGGTACTGGCCTAGAATGATAGATAGGGGGAGGTATGGGGAACTGGATTAGTGAATAGAACGATTCAGAACTGGTATAAAAAATGTGATTCAATTCATTGAAATGCCAAATGATCAAATTCAAAACAATAGAACTTTAGTCGAGGTTTTTTTCGGTGTAGGATACAAATGAATAGTTGCTCAAAATTGTTGATAACAATTTTTATACAGTTTGCATTTTTGTTATATTAATTAGATTATATTATTCAACTCTTATAACTTTTCATTCTCAATGGGTCCTCTTAGTGGCGTTTCAGCCATCACCCAGAGCTTACTCATCACGCATGCTAATGAGAACTTATACCGATTCAAACTGCAAAACGCATAGTCCTTTTTTGTGCCGACTTTGCCGCTGGCATGTGTATCGAATGGAAAACTATGGTAAAGTGTTCACATGTAATTCGACGCTAATTAATGACTTGCCATACACGTAAACGTAAAAGCATATGTTAAATGCTGTGCTTTGCCCGCGAAACGATGAGCGTCTTCTGCCTAGTCCAGACGCTGACAACATACATACGGCCGCGTGTTCGGTTCCCATTCATTAAGCATGCAAAACACGCGAAACGTTGATTATCACCTGTAGTCGGTATCGACCAACGCATGCCTAAAATCGGGATTTGAACTCATAGAACCATATGTCGACGCACCAAATTGTCGCCTTTAGGTCGTTGAGATCCACATGGGTGGTTCATAGGACTTTCCTCTAGAGTATATACCCAAAGGGGCTTTGAACGATCCTGCGCGCTACATCACGACATTATAATGAACGGACGCAATAAGTAATAGCCGTTCCATAAATTATATCTCTAATGAAGAGTAAACATCATCGAAGAAAGGAATCCACACCTATGTATGCCTTCACGAGTATATTTATAAGCGCAGATTGGTGTCTACGGTATATAAAATGTTGAATAAAATGGGGCTATAATACGGCTCGCTACAAACACATGATACTGAAATGTCATTATTACTCCAGAAATAAAGGTATTTTAAATTTAACTTTTTCGTTTTCTTTTTGTCTGAACGCACATGAACAAGTAAGATTCTCACACATTAAATTTTGTGTTGTCCAACACATGGACAGGGCATGACCCAAGGCAATCCAAGAGACCGATCACAACGGTATTGTCTTTCGATAACAGTTCTTAGAAGACATATAATACGCGAGAATCGACTGGGTCAAACCATAAATCCGCTGGTTGAAAATAATATTCCCTATTTCCAATGTTCAACCCCTTCCATTTGTGAGTTCATAACGTGCAGCGATGACGTTAATTATTGAGTAATTTATTCATGAATTCAATTGCTCCACTTGTCAGTGCCGTTGGCGCCCGCCATAGACAAACAGTCTCCGTGGGCAATCCTTCCACTCCACAGCCAATGGCGCACTTACATTATGCACGGTACCTACGTGTATGTGATTGTAAGAAGAAAAAACCCTGACTGCCAGCATTTCAAAGTAAAGGAAAAACATATTTTCTGCTTACTCGATTTGATGCATACATGAGTCATTGTGGTCAAACATGTAGTCGGAACCGGGCGAGGTAATTGATAACGTTTCAAGGTGGTCAAATATTTGAAATTTACAGCACATATTGACTTATAATACGCTGTGATTCTTTGTATGCCATTAGGGGGTAATAACCTTTTCAAGGTACATATGTAAAATTTTGAAACTTTTTTGCTACGTAGTTCATATTCTATGTCTCATCTCAACTATTACAAAGCCTGACGTCTACCTCTCGCTAGGTAGCCCATAAGAATAACACATCTGAGGAAGCGTTTTTTTTTACAAATCCATCGATCTGACGGTTAGTTACAGCCTTGGGCTAATTACTTGGACGACATTGGCCGAGTTCAGTAGTGTTAGGTTCAGAGTTATTCTTTCCCAAATGAAAAAAATTGAAATTGGTTCATGCTTATAAACAAATACATTACATTTGAGAGGTTTTCAGCCCTAAGCTGGCTCGCCTCTGAAGATGCAAGTTCATTTAAGCTCTATAAACCGTAATCAATCCGATAATGACGATGATTTTATTCGAATCCGCACTAATACTAATAAAGTTTTGAACTAAATTCAATATTTTGGGCCTTTTTTCGAACGCATACTAAGATTCGAACGTTCAGATCAAACACATACACACTCACTTGATTTTTCACTTGATCTTTTCCCATTGTTTCCTTGATTTTATCACTCCTAAAACATATTCACTAGCTGAGTTTCACATTTTTCTTCAATCTTGACTAACAATTAATTCACTTCACGCCCAAAAACTGTCGAAAACTACTTTCCAAAAATCGAAGTGAGACACATATTTGACGACCGTATTGTGAATGCAATAAAATGCGAAAGACTCAAATTCACTAGCGCAATAAGTGAAATGGTGAGTACAAAATCTACGCGATGCAATTTCATTCAATCCGAACAATACAACGTAAACGCCAGCCAATATATTTTGACCACCCCAGTTGTAAACAACATTTATTTATCGCTGCTGGACTTTTCCGTACCAATTACATTACTATTACAAACAGTCATTGATTTTCAAAACATTGTGATGGAGTCTTGAGCCTTAACTCTAATATTATATAAAAAAAATCAAACGTAATCAGAATATTGACTAAATCTGAATTCTATTTCGCAATTGGCAAGAGTTAGTTCTGCCCACTAAAGTTTGGCGCAGATTCTATGACATGGTCTAGTCTTTATGGGAAAGGGAACTACCGACGGGGCTTCTTGTGACAAACCAGCGTTTTTTTTTTCGACCTTTTATCCCGTTCGACGTTTTATCCTCTCGACATTTTGTCCTTTCAACCTTTTGTCCCTTTCGACCTTTTGTCCTTTTCGATCATTTGTCCCTTCGACCTTTTGTCTCTCGACGTTTTGTACCTTTTGTCCTTTCGACCTTTTGTCCCTAACCCCATCTAAACGACCCTTGTTGTCTCTTCCTGGAACAACTAAGTATATGAATCGTGTACAACATTATAACTATGACCCACTGCCAATTCCACTTCACGGTGCGCCGAATCCAGCCACCCTCAGCATGGGGCCGTCCAGAAACCACGTGGTCATATAGGGGGGGAGGGGGGGGTTGGTAAATGACCATGATAAGCCACATGGGGGGAGGGGGGGTGTTGCTCTCGAACCACGTGGTTTTTTTTACACGAAAAACTTTTGGTGGATAACAATAGCGGTGTAAAAAATACAAATCATTAAAATTTAATGATTGAATCATTAAACGCAAAGCGCATTTGAGGGCCGATGCCCACGTAGCGTCTTTTGAACTCAGCGTTAAAAAGACGTAGGTGTGCATCGAGAAAAATCGAAAACGCAGCGTCGGTCGCAACGCCGATGCATATCTGCATTATTTGACCATATTAGCCTAAGATCCTATATCCTAAGATCCTATAAAAACAGGTTGCGATTCAGTCTCAATTTCCAATTTCCACACAAAAAATTTGGATCGGAAAAATGGAAAAATATTTTTTTTTAAATTCCGCCACAGATGGTTTTGGCATCACGCCGCCGACACTTTTTAATCAGCGGACTGCAGCTGGGGCCCTCCTTAGCCGTGCGGTAAGACGCGCGGCTACAAAGCAAGACCATGCTGAGGGTGGCTGGGTTCGATTCCCGTTGTCGGTCTAGGCAATTTTTGGATTGGAAATTGTCTCGACTTCCCTGGGCATAAAAGTATCATCGTGTTAGCCTCATGATATACGAATGCAAAAATGGTAACCTGGCTTAGAAACCTCGCAGTTAATAACTGTGGAAGTGCTTAATGAACACTACGCTGCGAGGCGGCTCTGTCCCAGTGTGGGGATGTAATGCCAATAAGAAGAAGAAGAAGGACTGCAGCTACAATTTTGAAAAATGTTCATGTTTTTACAATAATCCAAGAAAAAATCTTAAGAAGAAAAATTCAAAAGAATTTCTTTTGGATATTCAGGAAAAATCAAGTAAAGAAATTTCCTGTAAAAACTTTGACATTACTTCATACAATCCTGATAAAGTGCTGGCATTCAGATTTTTTTTGAACAATTCTCTCTGAAAAATTTTGCTTGGAAATTTTGCTACAAATTGATAATGAAAAAAAAACAAAACATCTCCAGTGTTAATTCCGAAAAAATTTCCTTAAAACTCCGAAAAAAATTTCATGTGAATTCTGTCTGAAAATTAAAAACAGTCCCGTGGGAAATACATATAATTTTCGGTGGAAAAACATTCTAATGAATTTCTTCGACAAGTTCTTCCGAATCTTCACCAGAAATTCTTCTTCATTTACAAAAGAAGTTTTTCAAACATTTTAAGGAGTGCACTTCATAATGTTCAGTCTCCAGTTAGCCTTGCGAGCAAAGGCGTAGGATTGCCAAACCGGAGATGACGAGTTCGATTCTCGTTCCTGTCTAGGATGTTTTCGGGTGGGAAACATTCTCGACAACCTAGGGTATCCATCGTACTTGCTACACAAGATATATAATCATGCAATGGCTGGCATATAAAAGCTTTCAATTTATTACTGAGGAAATGCTAATAGAATATACTAAGTTGGAAAGCAGAACAACTTCCAGTTGTTATATGGAGCCAATGCCACATGAAACACTTTGATATTTCCGTTGATTTTTTTTTTCAATTTTGGAATTTTGAAATGAAAAATTTTCGGAATACTTTTTTACGCTCTTTGTGAGTTCTATCAATTTTTTTTTTAATTTTTCAAGTATTTTTTATTCGAGGCATTATTTAGAATTTCCACGGAAGAGTCTATGGATTATCTTCAAAAAATTCTTTGGATTTTCAAAGAATAAATCTGTAGAATTCTCAAGGGTCATGTTTTTTTAATTTGAACCAGAAATCATTTCAAAATTTCATCGGGAATTCATTCTTCTTCGGGATGTCATTTTGATTTCTTTGTAGGTTCAGCTAAACATTACTTTAAATCTTTTACCATGCAAAGATGCACAGGAAATGATTTAGAAAGTTTAAGGAATTTTCACATCAGAAAATCTTTAAAATTTTGATTTGATTTTTTAAAGAATTCCTACTGGAAATGCTTCAAAAGTACAACCTTTACAAGTACTACAAAAGTACAATTTTTTCGTTATTTCCACTTGTAAAAACATCGGAATTTCCTCGGGAAATTCATTATTTGTAATTCAGATGAACTTTTTTCGATTTTTACTGGAAAATCTTAGGAATTTCCATCGGAAATATTTTGGCATATTCCGAATAATTTCTTTTGGAAATTAAAAAAAAACTGCTGAAAATTTCTAAGAATTTCTTTTGGAAAACGAAAAAAAGATCCATTGGAAATTTAGAAGAATTTCCTTTGAAGATTCATTAAAGTTGCCCAGGATTTTGAAAAAAATCTTTAGAGATTCTGTAAAAAAGTAAGCTGGATTTTTTTTTCTATTTTATACTGGAAATTCTTCGGAATTTGATGTTTATTGGAATTTTCAACGTTAATATGCATTTCGGATCCTTCTACGGATTCTTCTAGTTCTTCAAGATTTCTACCGAACATTTTTCGGAACTCTTCAACAGAATTTCGGAAAAAAATGTCGTTGAAATTCTAAAGATTTTCCGGGGAGACTCCGAAGAATTTGTTATCAATATTCCGAAGGGTTTCCCTTGCCACTCCAGAATAATTATTCTTGAAAATTAAGAAGATCTTGAAATTAATTTTTAATTTTATTTTATTTTAATTTTATTTAATTAATTTTAAATCAATCCAAGCACTAAATGTAGGTAATAAATTAGGCTTAAAAAGCCTAGTTTTTATGATATTGAATAATTATCATAATTGATCGAAAAAATTTATAATGCACCTAAATGTTCTGATAGCACAAAATTCTAGTAGTGCGCATGAAAAAGGTTATGACATAGAGAAGCTTGCATTTAAAAAATCAACATGAAATTCTAAATAAAAGGCTTTTAAATTCATAAAAGGGTCTTAGAACTAAGGAGATTCCTGCGATATGAAAAAAAGTGGCAGTGTTCCAGAAAAAACTCTCCAATTCCTAAAAAAAATAATTGAATTCCAAAACAAATCTCAACCCTTCCAGGAATTATGGGTCATATCAAGACAAAATTTTCAAAACGACTTATCTGCTTTTGTAAACAAAGATTCAAACGACGATTTGACGAATCTGATAGCTCACCCACGCAAACCAACACCATCAATAGGTAGGGGAAGGATTCCGCTACCTGTTGATGGTGTTGGTTTGTGTGGGAGAGCTATCAGATTTGTCAAATCGTCGTTTGAATCTTTGTTTACAAAAGCAGATAAGTCGTTTTGAAAATTTTGTCTTGATATATGCCCAGCGTTTTAGAATGTCTATAAAATCACAAAAGAGAGCTAGGCCACCATTTTCTTCAGTAAAATTGTTCATCTAGATATTGGCTTTACAGAAAAAATATGGGAGCTCAAATTTGACTGACCATGAAAACTCAGATATCAGAAACCTTGGGTAGATTTCGATTCTTCTTCTTCTTCATTGGCATTACATCCCCCACTGGGACATTGCCGCCTCGCAGCTTAGTGTTCATTAAGCACTTCCACAGTTATTAACTGCGAGGTTTCTAAGCCAAGTTACCATTTCTGCATTCGTATATCATGAGGCTAACATGATGATACTTTTATGCCCAGGGAAGTCGAGACAATTTCCAATTCGAAAATTGTCTAGACCGGCACCGGGAATCGAACCCAGCCACCCTCAGCATGGTCTTGCTTTGTAGCCGCGCATCTTACCGCACGGCTAAGGAGGGCCCCACATTTCGATTCTAAGAGCGTGTAAATAAAGTTTAAATGTTTGAATCATCCTAAACAGATGGTGGTCAGATAAGATGGGTCATCCTGAACGTTAAGCCAGTGATTAATATTCAGGAATACGAGATGCCCAAGGTACTTCAAAATGCTCTCAAGTTCAACCCACGAATCTACCAGATCAATCAAGACATTTGCGATGAAATAAGCATATGACCCTAATTTCCATTAACATGAGATCCAAGAGCCAAGGTACCCAAAATTATCTTGAGTCAACAGCAAGTTGCACAATGACTATGAGGTTTGTTCGCAAAATGTTTTTATAGGGCCTTAGAAGCACTGGCAATGATCAAGTAGTTCAAACATTACGACTTCCAGAACGTTTTGTATAACCTAAAAAATCTGTAGTAGCTTGTATAAATAATAATTGAAGTCATATCAACCCAATGGACCTACTGGGATATTATATCATACATCATTCATAAGTTGGTTAATTGGATAAATCGAATGATCCGAACTCCAAAATAATATTTGTTCTATAATACATCCATTCCTCTATGAGTCGCTTATGAAAGAACCATTGACTGAAGCATATTCGAGATGTGGAATAGAAGTTCCTTGGAAAATTATTCCAAAGAACCATCAGAGTGACCGAGAAAATATTTTTAGTATGGCATCATTGGCTTCCACGAGTCGATATCGAAATAAAATTTCAATGAAGAATTAGAAATTTTGAGAGATGAGCCAGCTCTGGATTGAAAATCTCTTTAGTAGAGAAAAATATAAAAATTTTCAATAATAAAATAGGAAATTGCCAATAAAGAACAATATTGTCTATCCGGAATAAATTTATACCGCTTTTTATACCGAAGTTGGATTTTTCTCCAGATACAGGCAACTTTTCCAACTTCGGAAGTAGCGTCGCCTAAAGATGCGCTGAAGAACGCATCAATTAGTTGGACAAATAAAACTTCGGGAGAAAGTTCGGTTTGGAAGTCCCTACTTCCGAATTCTAACTTGGTGCTACACCGACAATAATACACACAACAATAATAAATTAGCACTTGTAAAAGCAAAAATTGCAATTATGAAATAAGAATTTTCCATAAAGAAATCAAAATGTTCAACGGAAAAATACAAAATTTTCATGAATAAATCAATATTATTAGCAATGAAAAATTAAAAAAAAAAATTATAATTATTTATTTCTAATATTGATGATTCTGAAAACAATACTGAAATTTCTACAGGAATGCTACTCAAAAGAAACAACAGTAGGAGGTTTTATTTGCATCTCTAAAATTACATATTAACTTTGTGATTCTCTGATAAACTTTTCGTTGTAGGAGTTCAGTTCAGATGCTTCGCTGAGATTAATATCTCAAGAATTCCCAGTAGCTCCAGAGCTATAGGTCCCAAATACTCTAAGGAATCTATAGGGATATCCAGTGATGAACTTTATAGTTATTTAAAAAACACTAATTAAAAAATTAAAAAAAATAGAAATGTAGAGATATTTTATTATAAATTATATAATTTTACTATAACCATTATAAATTTCTCTCGTAATTTTTAATAAATAAGATAATCGTAAGATATTCGCGTATTTTTTTGTATCCTCCTGATGCATTGAAGGTGTGCGAGTTCTAAATATCCTAATACCTGATACACATTACAACATGATAACATAATCAAAATTTTCGACTTCATGAAAATTTATAATTTCCATGCTGGGTTTAGTTTAATTTTGAATCAATTGAGATTGTCCATCTTCAAAATTTATCGGATTAACCATATGTTTTAGTTACATAAGTTTTTTTTTTATTTTTGTATTTGAAAAAAAACCACGTGGTCATATGGGGTGGGGAGGGGGGGTCTGCCAAATGACCACGATGAGCCACCTGGGGGGGGGGGGGGGGTTGGAAATCTTCAAAAATATGACCACGTGGTTTCTGGATGGCCCCCATGGTGTCTTGCTTGATAGCCGCACATCTTACCACTAGGATGAGGAGGGTCCCATCTAGTTATATTCTTCTTTCATCTAGTTATATTATTTTGGATCTGGATACGCTCTTAGCGAGTAGTGATTAGACATTAGTCGACACATGCTTCGAATGAAATCACGTCCTACATTCAACCCTTTGAGCCATGGTCTCTTAGATACCTGCGGGAGAATAGAATGCAGCCATTTACCCATATCTCCATTTTCCTATTTTAGTTGCCAACTGATCATGGTCTTTTAACAAACAATTCGACACGGTTGTTTCATAAGGGCCAATGTCGCAAACGTAAACAATGCCTTTACCTGCAAATTCCTCAACAACTAGGACCGTTCCCAGCTAACAACCACTTGGAACTGGTGGCGGAAGTGGAAAAACCGCCAGAAGTCTCTAATCTTTCTGAAATTAGCAGAAGAAGTCAATGTTTACGTTTCCGACTTTCGCCCTTATGAAACAACAATGTCGAATTGCTAAAAATTCATCAAAGGCGATTTGTCGATCGTAAATATCGCCTTCCATACTGCCTATCTTAGCCAGCGAATCCGCTTTCTCGGTGGAGGCGCAGGAAAATTTCGATATCAATTTTTTATTTTATTTGTCAAATGTCTTAGAAATGCATCGAGATCTGGTGACGCTTTCCTGTACGGGGCCCCCTCCTTAAAAAAAATCGATTTTTTATGCCAAATGTCTTAAAAATTGTTTGATAACACCACATCTCGACGTTTCATGCATTTCTAAAACATATTGCATAAAAAAAATAGATTTTGATAAGTATTCAAGTTTCTTGAATTTCGAAGAATTTGGCATCAAAATCAAAAATTTCAATTTTGAAAAGTCCCAAAAATTTTAATTTCGAAGTCTCAAAATTTATATCCCAAATATTCATTTTCCTCAAAAAAATATTTCCGGGATAACACCAGATCACAATGTTTCATGCATTTCTAAGTCAGCTGGCGTCAAAAATAAAAATTCGATTTCGAAATTTTCCTGACCCGCCCCCCCCTGAAAAAAAAATCGTTTTTCAAAAAAGTCAAACTTCGGCCGCTTTGGTCAAACACTTAACGAAGTCCGATTGAGCTGAAATTTTGCATAGGGACTTTTTTGGAGAAAATGAAACTTTTGAGCACTACCCGTCTTTGAAATTCAAAAAGTTGATTTTCATTGGCATCCTAATGTATACTGAGCATGGCCTCCGCAATTTGAAGGAGGCGCTATGCAAATTGTTGTATACACCGACACCAGTGGAATCCTAGAATTTTGATCCGAGGTACTGAATTCGTCCAATTTTCAGCATATGTGTTTTCGCCGCAGATTGAAAACAAAAGCTACCACAGTTTAAAGCCGACAAAATAGTCGTTCGACATAACCTAAGCAAGTCTTCCGGGTGTGCCTCCCGCCATATATTTTTGTGTCAGTTACACAATGTGCTTCCCGAAGGTGCATTTGGAATCGAACCAGACCCCGAGATATTTAGAAGACATGCTATGAGTGATTGTCATACCATTAGAGTAAGCGAGAACTTTACCGACATATGCTTATTTTGAAAAGACAACCATCTCAATTTTCTCCGGAAAGAATTCGATACCCATACCCAACTTACCCAAGTAGACAAATAGTTCTTCAAAATTGGCAAAAACCCCCTTGTAGGACAAAACATCAACGCAAACTGAATTGAAGCTTCTACCTCCCTCCAATCATCCGGAACAATATTAATTTCCAAGAATTGATTGAATAGGTTCAATAAGCGCCTCTTCGTGACGTCTGAGAGGTTTTTGAGCAAATTTAGCCTAATTCTATCCATCCCAGGAGCAGAATTGTAACATGAAAAAAAGAACGAGTCCTACGGACCGAAACTTTTTGCACCGGCCGGTGTTGTGCCTGAAGAGCGCTGTTAACAATCAATTCGATTAAAAACTAGCACTTTTCCCGCGGTGGAAGTACGTTCACCGACAACAGTTGCCTCAGAATATTTGCCCCAGCCCAGTGCTTCGTGAGGTCATATGCGATGTCGACCGTAGGAGGCTGGTATGTTCCATTGGAGATTGATATTTCGATCGGCAAATGATCACTACCATGGGGATCCTGGACTACCCTCCACGTACAGTCCAGGGATAAAGAGCTCGAACATATTGAAAGATCTAATCTTTCGCCGAAGATACCACTCGGTTAAGTTCTCCAGTATTAAGAATAATCATGTTTAAGTCGTCGCAGAGGTCATATTAAATCTGAAATTTTTAGAGATGAACCGTTGACGTCGTACAGTTCACCCGGCCTGTTCCATGAGAGTTGAAGTCTCCCAAGAGCAACCGTGGCTCGGGCAAGATGCTTGCGGGATATCGCTGTTCCCGGAAGAAGATATTTCGAGGCGATACTGCGGTCTTTTCCTCGGATAGTCACCTGACATGCGACGACTTTGGTCCATGACATCGGAGCAAGATCGACTCTATAAAAGGAGTTCTGTTTTCTGATTCCTAACAGTACCCCTCCATGTCTGTCTGCACGATCTCGGCGAATTATGTTACATTCTGCAAAATCGAGGTTCACATCGGTTGCTAGCCATGTTTCACACAAAACAAAAACATCGCATTGTAATTTGTTATTACTAAAAATTAGAAAATATCTAATTTATGAAGAATACTTCGACAGTTCCTATTTAGAACCGAAATCGTATTAACATTGTTGATCTTGTTAGCCATCGAAAGATACAATTGTTTCAAGAAGGAGCAATATGGAAGCCAGCTGCTTCAGAAGATGTGTCAAAAGAGGGAGAACTGATTTGACCATGTTTTTCACGTAGTACGATGCGTTGAAAAATTCAGGATAAAATCCACGATGCCAGCAAACGTGAACATTGAAGCGCTCTGGGATTGCTCTCGATGCCTAGCAGCTGAGGGAGAATTCGAAGAAGCATCAGGGATTCTAGATGTCCCCAGAAAAGGCGGAAAGTCCAGTTCTTCCTGAAGAAAGACTCTAGGAGCAGTTTTCGAGATTTTTTTTTCGAGGGTCTCTGGCTCTGCTTTCCTCGTTTCCTCGATGTCTCTTTGAAAGGAACAAAGGACACCCCTTCACCCACATCGTCAACAAGCCTATCGTCTGTCTCGCACGGTAGCTCGATAAAAAATAAAAAAAAATGTTTTAGCTGATAGAAAGCTTAGGGCTTCGAAATCCTCTCAGAATTATCAAAATTCTTCTTCTTCATTGGCATTACATTATTAACTACGATGTTTTAAATCTAAGCTATTATTTTGCATTGCAAGCATGATGAAACTTGTATGGCCAGAAAAGAGCTGGTCAGTTGGGTCGTCAATAGCTGACCCGCTTAAGCGTCGTGAGATATCGTAAATTGTGCGAATGTCCCCGGTTGCTGTGGCTCTCTCTCCTTTGTCGGCCTGAAAATCCGCTCGCTTGTTCCATCGACATGAGCGTTTGACTTCTTTCTCCAGAGTCGAGTATCTTTGACGGGCTAAGTCTTGTTTTGGTTCGCTTTGGTTACTCTCGCTGGTGGCGATGAAGGCGATCTTGATAGCGGCCCATTGGTCTTCCACGCTGCTACCTACCGGAATATCTACGACACGAGGCTCCAGTTCTTCTACCACGATGTCGTTATTATCACAGAATTCTGCCAAAAGCTTTCCGTTTCCGTTTCCGTTTCTCCAACGGAATTCACTCAGTCCCAGGATCTCAAGCTTCATGCAACGTGCCTCATTGACAAGTTGTGCCAATTTACCATGCTGGGCTTGGGTTAAAGCGTTCCATGTTTCTATTCGTGTCCGTTGTTTCACGCTGAGAGCCGTTGCCGTAAAATCAGTCCGTATTCTTTCATTGTCGGATTCTCTAGCAAATTGATGTTTAGGGAACAGTAGGTTGTTGACCAAAGGTTCGCTATCCACCGGAACGAAGCTGCTATCTTAGATATAGCTTTCGGGGAATCGAATTTCGAATTCAGCAGCAGGATGCCAGAACAGACGCTCGATCGGTGAACAGACGCTCGATCGGTCGGGTCAAACTCAACACCAGGACTGGTTTTAGAAGTTGAGCAATTCTCTGTGAAATCATAATTTTTTTTTTCGGGATTTCACGTTTGTATTTTTTGATTTCCCTTAAATTTCGCATATACATTCTTTGTGATCAAAAAACATAATCTTCATCATTGGTTTGCCATTTTGACTCTAGCCTAACTTTTGACACCAAAAACACCTTGAAGACTTTCAAAAAAAATACTTGAAAACGGCTTGTCCGATCGTTTTGGTGTCGTCGGCGTTGTTTCCGGTTATGGGGCTATTTGAAAAAAACATACACTGTGGAAAAAATTGTTCAATCATTGAACATAAAACTCAAAAACGAATTTTTCAGTATTTTTTTAAGTTTTTTGCTATGTTGTATCAGATAATATTTGTACTTTTTTGCACTATGTGTATAATATAGTAAAACGTTTTGGAAATCATTCTGATTTCTAAATAAGTTGGATTAGATTTGGAATTGGCCAGACAAACTACCCAATCTAGTGATAATGATTAATTATGTAAAGATATTCGAAGGATCAGGGCTGGTAGCAAGTCACTTTTTAGTGACTTGGTCACTATTTTGAGCCTAGTCACTAAAAAGTCACTATTTGCATCCAAAAGTCACTAAAGTCACTATTTTTCGGAAAATGGTCACCAAAGTCACTAATTTCGCACCACCGTTTGTAAAAAAAAAGTTCAAAATAAAAATCATTTGTACCTACCATTATCATCAACCAAATCAAATGTTATTATCATCAACCAAATGAAAAAATGCTCCAAGGCCGTCTTATGAAAGGCAGAGTGGGTTCGAACCATGGACTTCGGGATCGAGAGACACACAGACAGACCACACAGCGAAGCTTGGGCATACGTTTAGGCAACGCCGTATATAAAGCGCAGGATTGTTACGATTACGGATGTTACGGATTTCGCGATTTTCGCGGTTTTCGCTATTCTCGCGGATTTGATGCATATTTACTTAACGGTTAAGGGTCACGGTGTATTTGTCCGAAGAGGCTTATTTTCAAAAAAATCAGTATCTTCAAAATACCCACTACACGAAAGTATAGGTTTTCCTCTTTCACGTAGGTGCATTTTTAAAATGTTCTATCGGGAGTCATTTTTCCATACATTTTTAGAGGGGTTAAATCATTTGAGATTTCTATGGAGTTTGCACCAAAAGTAGTGAAAAAATAAAAAAATGTTCTAGATTCCCCGATAGAACATTTTAGTTCAACCACTACATGAAAGAGGAGAGCATATACTTTCGCTTGGTGGGTGTTTCAGAGATACTGATTTTTGAAAAATAACATCTTCCCATACAGACACCGTGAGGCTTCGCGCGGATTTAGTTTTGGGTGGAAATTTAATAAATAAGGAGCGTAGGGTTTTGTTTTCGATAGCAAAATGCCGTTGAGAAGGGACATTTGAAGTCTATGCTTACCCAATTTTTAGATATTTCGTAGCCATTATTGAATGCATTATACTCTTGAGCACTCGTTAAACAAGCATTATAAGGGTAAGAACTTCACTTGTTGTCATTTTTCATCGTTTCTGAATATCCATTTTTTGTCACGTCAATTTTGACATAATTCCGAGATATTTCTTAGTTTCTGATTGATTAACCCCTCTACGACGAACCACACAGCATGATATTGTCGGCGTAGCACCACATTAGGATTCGGACATCGGGACTTCCGAACCGAACTTTCTTCCGAAGTTTTATCTGTCAAACTAATTGATGCGTTGTTTAGCGCATCTTTAGGCGAATCCAGCGCACTACTTCCTAAGTTAGGTAAGCTGCCTGTATCTAGAGAAAAATCCACCTTCGTTATAAAAAAGTTCCTAACTTTGTTTCTCTTAGAGGAACTTTCACTGTAATTACTGTAAATTCCGAAAAAAAATCCGCCTTGAATTTGGGAATTAATTTTCGGAAGGTTTCCTTAGGTTTTCCACCAAACAATATCTACAGGAATTCTCAAAAAGTTTTCTACCGGAATTCATGAAAAAATCCGCTTGTATTTGAAGGAGAGTTTTTTAGGGACTCGCGGAGAAGTTTTTATAGTAATTGACGTGCAGTTTCCGCGGAAATTCCTGAAAAACAGCAGGAATGTCTACAAAATATTCTGCCTTGAATTTATAGTATGAAAGAATTTCTGGAAGTTTTTGGGCTGACATTCGCCATCGGATTTCTGTTGGAATTTCCGTTTGAACTCCTGGAGAAAGATTTCACAAGGATTGAAGTATTTTCTGCACAATTTCTGAAAAAAAATCGTAGAAATTTTCACAAGGTTTTCCACAGAAAATTAACTTCCGCTGAAATGTCTGAAAAAATTTCAGAGTTTTCAAAAGCATCAAATTCAAGATTTTGGATCACATTTTACGAAACTTAGGAAACTTAGGTTCGGTAAAATTCATGTTATATATGGGTTAATGTTTTTAATGATTTTTCCTCATAAAGATTCATAAGCTTTGTGATTCCTAATAATTCTCTGTCTAGTAATTGATTAGATCATTTTATTTCTTTTTTGACGAGAAACCGTGTTAGTTTTTCAAAGTTTTTTTTTGTCTTTATTAACGAGATTTTTGGCCCTAAGCCCGCTCTTCTCGTGTTTTTTTTTTAACGTGTCAAATCGAATGTTCACACGTCTAACCACATAAAAATTGACGAAAGCTCAATCCAAAACATCGTTCTAGTACTTTTTCATACTATCTTGCAGCTGAATCATCTATATATGGTGAAACTTTTGGGAATATATTTTGACGAGACAATATTTTTTGATCGATAGTAAAAGACAGCGCAAAATTTGTTATATTCCATTCTGCCTTTTTCATACACAAACTGCAGTTTCACGAAAAACTTCGAGCTTATGTTAAACTTTATTACCACAATGCTGTAGAACTTGCCTCAAAATCGTTGGTGAAAATTATAAGCATGGTTTAGTGTAACAACTTGTAACTCGTTACCTGCTCTCGTGTGTTACGGAATAAGGTTTACCATGGTCATATTGCTAGCCTCTGGATGTCCCAACGAATACCTTCCTCAATATCCAACTCTGTGGTATTTATGATGGTGTCGCCAAGTCGGTTGTCCCCTGCTAAGATCCATCCTCTCCCTAGTTACGATGCAGATGCACACGGCCAGCAGTAGTAATCCTCACGATTTTGTAATTTTTGTCTTCTCTTGATTTCTGATAGCATTCTAATAAGGATTTGAAAAAACATGATATCCCTAGTTTCCGATCTACTACGAGTTACACATTAACAATACGAATGCAACTCAACTCACTACCTGGTTAGTACTTCATACAAAGGTCACTATTTGGTCACTTTTTCTGCTTCTGTAAGTCACTATTTGGTCACTTTTTTCGTCATCGTTGGTCACTCAGTCACAATTTTGAACGGCATTTATCGCTACCAGCCCTGAATGATTGATCTTAGTTCAATGAAGTTTTCAATCAAATTCACTTTTAGAACTCCAATTTCAACTTTTGACTATATTTCTCAATTCATGCAAGGCCACATCAAATTGAATACAATATCTTATACTGCAAACGAATGCCAAAGGGTTGAAAAATGCACACGGCGTTTCACCTACTATTGGCCAAGGATAGTCTAGGCTTCCTTTTTATCCTAATATTGTAATTTTAAATTCATTTCCTATATTTGTCTATCAGTTGTCCATCCTGGTCCTCCTTCTAGAATCCAAAAAATATTCGAAAATGGCTAAACATTTCTTATAATCGCTGTATTCTCCATTATGGCCCAAAGTGCAAAAAAGTTCATATATCATCTGCTACAACATATCCAAAAATAAAAAATATTGAAAAAAATGTTTCTGAGAAAATTGATTTCTTAGTTTTATTTTCAATGATTGAACATTTTTTTTCACAGTGTATATTTTTTTAACAAAGCCCCAATGATTATCTAAAGCATTGCTGAAGACATCAAAATGATCGGAAAAGCCGTTTTCAAGTTTTTTTTTTAAGTGTTCAAGGTGTTTTTGCTTAGGCCCTTGTCAAAAGTTAGGCTAGAGTCAAAATGGCAAACCAATGAGGCAAATTATGTTTTTTAATCACAAAGAATTTATTTGCAAAATTTCAGAGAAAAAAAAAATAAATAAATCGACTTTCGATTTTACTCAGTTATCTAATTCATTTCATCTCAATTTAGATAATTCTCCTTTGGATCGCGGACACTGCAATGTGACCGGAATGATTTCTAGTAGTCAAAAAACTCTGGAAACACAGTATCTATCGAAATTATGAAGTTTGAGATGTCACATGAATTCAGGAAATTTTTATTTCGTATGACCTACGGATTATTGCGGATATGGCCAAATAAAACTTAAGTGGCCCAGGAACCATGAAAATATTACTATTATAAGATATATCATTGCTTTGTGAAATCATGAAGTTTGAGGTGTCACATTACATATTTTGATTGAGTTGCCCAGAAGATTTGAAAATATCATTGACAGCATTGGTTTGCAAAACCATAAACTTTGAGTTCACGAATCCGCCTAAACAGCTCTGAGAAGTCTCCTGAGGTGAAAAAGAAGCGGCTTTGGCAAAATGAACACATACAAGTTGCACTGCCCATGATTCCATAGTTGACGTATCGATACGTTGCATGTTCCAATCCTCATTTAAGTGTTTACGGGTTGAAATGTTTTAAATTTGTGATGTTATCGAGTAGTACTCATCGAGCTCTTTGACAGAAAAATTGAAAACCTGTAGGTTGTAATTTAGCGCATACGTCACTGGACTCTAGCCCATTCCATAGAGGGGATTGATCCATTAAATCTTTTTAAAAAAGACTTCCAGCCCAAGGCATACCATTTTATCTGAATTAGATCCTTAGAATGTTTATTATTGGGATGTAGAAATTCGAGAAAAATTGTCCCAGTAGTTTACATCCCAAATTCTACCGAAATAACTAACTGCAAATCTTCCCATACACATAATTGTACATTCGATTAATTATTATCAATTTCGTTTCTCACCATTGACTTCTTGCTATCATCATCACGCATGCCAACAAAGCGCCGCCGCGCTGTGCGTAGAAAAGTGATATTTAAAACCTGCGAATTGCGAAATCTTTGTGGTGCATTTCTTCTATATACCTCCGCGAATGTAATGCCGCCACCAAAATTATGCTAGCATGAAAAACGTAAACGTAACGTTCTTACCACACAAGTAACTATATAGCATAATTGGGTGATGGTCGTTATGCTGAGATAAAAAAAAATCTATAGTTGCATATCAGTTGCCTCACTTATTCCAGCCAACTTCTCAAATAAGTTTCTAATTTTAACACTCAGTCTCCATTATCGAGCCTAGACACTAATTAGGCATCAGGCCAATGTTTCGACTGTCTGTCTGGCTGCCATTCATTGATTCCACCATAGCGTATGAAACCGAGAGTGCATCTTGACATTGTTTGGTCAACAATGAACAGAAGCTTGGTAATTTTCATGCTCATCTGCCTCCAAAAACAGCAGAACCACATATGTATGTAAATAAATATATATGCAAGAAGATTGTGCCACTCGGCGAGGCTGCCAATTGTGGTCAGTGACACGATACGCGATCGAATAGATGCGAAGAATTTAATAGGTTTGTTAGGAAAGCCGGCTTCGAACGTGCGTAGATATTAATAGGTACGCCGATTTGTCGTTACATAACTTTTTTTTCTCAGATACACTTTCAATGGTGCCCTTGAGCTCTAGCAGATCGACTCCAGTTTAGTTTCTAACATATTTTGGATGTTTTTCTAAACCTGTTATTGGCCCACTTTAAATCGTTGTTGCCTTAGACTGCATTGATTTGTTAATTTTGGTCAATCAAAGTGTTGGCTTTTCTTTTTCTCCTTTCATCGACTCTATGTTGCCCGCTGGTGGTAGCATCGTATGGTTGGCAGCTGCACCACGAAGCATGGCACAAACTGGTGAAGCGTGATTGAATGATCGTGAATTGATCGTTGATCAATCAATACGGTTTATGTTGTTTCCCATTTGGGCTTATTCGGCTTTGTTTACGTTTTATTTTCAAGGTCACGATCAAGTCACAACGAAAAGCAGCACAGTGCTTTTACTTTTAATATTTTTTTTGGCTAAGTAGGATCGACTGGGGGAGTCTCTCTGTTTGTAAATCTGTCAAATTTAGAATAATCAACACGGATTATAAGCAATTAAATTGTCATATTGTCCCCAACTTCAACAAGAAGCACTCAAAACTCCATAATGTCAACAATATATTAGCAATTAAATTGTCATATTGTCCCCAATTTCAACAAGAAGCACTCAAAACTCCATAATGTCAACAATACATAATTTAATTCAGTCTTCTTACTTTTTTTTTGAGTTCCAATAACTACATGCCGTGAATAAACGAACTCAATAATGTCTCCATAATTGAAAATTATCATGACTTGCAGCTGTGTAGTGGTACTGTTTTTTACCAGAAAAACTGGTTGCGAGTAAATAATTAAGATGAATTTCACTCAGTTTCTCCATCGCACCCTGTATTATGTTGGCACCCCATCCTTTAAAATATGCGACCCAACTACTGTAGCCCCAAGGTTAGCGCAGTGCGAGTTAAACGTTATTGCATTTTAAAACCCCGCATTAACGAAGTTTGGCTGCGGTCGTGGTGGCTCTGGCACTTCATAAAGATCGGGGACCGGGTGAAAATTTATGCACATTATCGTTGACAGGGCTCCCCCGCGATGCATGACCTGTCTGCATTTTTTCTGACCCGGTCAATTGAGATGTGTTTATGCTTTATAATGCCATTTTTGGCACGTTTTTGCATCTCACGCGACCCGCAAAAAACAGGTCAACGCGTAATTTATTGGGTGCGTTCGGAACGAATTTCGGTTGCATAAGATGTGATCTTTGTCGTACACATTGCACCGTGGTCAGGGATAAGTGAAACTTCTTCCCTCCATGATTCATGCGGACTTTTTTAAGCCCACGTATTGCTGGTACCAAGTATGTCGCTCGTCATACATAGCATTGTTTTATTACCCAATAATGGATCATACACTGCTGCTTAACCTTATACCTCATCCAACTAGTGGATATGTATCCACAGTAAATACCATTGACGATAGATGCATGGTAGCAAATGAAGTCA
Organism: Armigeres subalbatus; assembly: GCF_024139115.2. Taxonomy (NCBI): domain Eukaryota; kingdom Metazoa; phylum Arthropoda; class Insecta; order Diptera; family Culicidae; genus Armigeres; species Armigeres subalbatus. Next base: position 212,892,735 of record NC_085140.1, on the reverse strand, counting down.
GGTGAGCCGGTGAGCAATTACGTTTAGCGTTTTACTTGATTATGGTTTGTGTCGTTTATAAAATTGGTCAACTGTGCAGAAAACTCAAAGTCATCGCTTCAGTGTCTTGAATGTACAGTACATAAAAAACAACCTTAATCTTTAGGTTTCAAGCAATGTTTTAAGAAAACCTTGGTTTATATTCTTCATACCAAAGTTTAATTAATTAGACTACGAAAGAGGAACGACTATGTGGTGGTTAAAGTCCTATACTTTGTTTTGCAAAATTTGCAAATGCAAAATTTTTAACCATCGAGTCTCAGATGGTTAAAAATTTTAAGTAAAATCAGTAAAAACACCGTTGTAAAAAGTACAACACCTTCGGAAAAAACTCGCTTGTCGTTCACAAGAGCGACCAGACAGCGTGAGTAATCCAGGACCATGTGAGTCCCGGTAAGGTGGGTTGGGAGGGGGACATGGGGCAATATGCTTTACCTAAGCAAAGACTGTGAAAAAAGTGGTGATATTTCGTTGATCTTAGATTATATGGCAGCTTTTAGGGAACAACACACCACACGTGTTGGCGAATCAGCATTCTACTGGTATAGAAGTTTGAACCGTGCGTGGTGACGCGTAGTACATTGTGCCCTAGTCCCACTAAGGTGCTTTGCCTCGCCGAAATGTTAGATGTTTCATCAAAATGTGGAATTTTTCTATTTTTCCTCCCTTCCTATCTATTATTTTAACACTTCGTCCACCTAACCTACATTATTTTAGATCTAGTTTTGTTTCGGCCATCTTAAAGCCGGTTAATACGAGGAAAAATCCAAAAGCCGTTTTGTCTCGGAGGGAGAGGGGGTCGTTTTGGGGCCTCTTCCCCTATAAAAGCTTTTAAACACCCAATGCTTTCTGTACCTTGTTATATCTTATTTTTTCTTTTGGGATTCTAGAGTCTAGAGTCCATCGTAACTCAGTGGAAAGATGGTGGTTACAAGTACACTGGGTCGCGTTTTGCGTGGTTTGATTTTAGATATTTATGGACTTTGAATTTATTAAAACATTGAGCTGACCCAAGAAAAAAACACAAAAAATCGAAGATAAATCAGGAGGTAGCGACCCCAGTGTTGAAATGGGCTGGGTTGCAATTATCACATTTTGATACGTAGCGCTTAGAGATCGGAGAGGTTGCCCGAAGTGCCGGATCCCTACAACATTTGCAGATAAATCATTTAAAAAGTGTGACATAGAGAGGAGGGGAGTTTAAAATACCAAATTTTAGGGTTACGTAATTAATTGATCTTCCCTGATCATATTTTTTTGTGATTCAGTGTGCAATCTAAGTTGATCAAAAACTGCGATGAAAAACTATAAGCACTGTCACAATAATTACAAAAACTATTAAACATTGAAGATTTAAATATTGGCTACCAATTTTCTTCTTATTGGCATTACATCCCACACTGGGACAGAGCCGCCTCGCAGCTTAGTGTTCATTAAGCACTTCCACAGTTATTAACTGCGAGGTTTCTTAGCCAGGTTACCATTTTTGCATTCGTATATCATGAGGCTAACACGATGATACTTTTATGCCCAGGGAAGTCGAGACAATTTCCAATCCGAAAATTGCCTAGACCGGCACCGGGAATCGAACCCAGCCACCCTCAGCATGGTCTTGCTTTGTAACCGCGCGTCTTACCGCACGGCTAAGGAGGGCCCATTGGCTACCAATAATATTGTTCAAAGCATGTGCCATACATCTCTACAATCAACTCATCTATTGGGTTCATGACACACAATTTTCCATGAAATATAGAACACTACAAGCCCCCAAATCACTTACCAATCAATGGTGCAAAGCGCCAGCTGTTTCCAATCAGTGGTAGCTCCTTTGGGCCCGGCACCTCTGAGTACGGTTTGGCATGACCACGAAAATCCGCCACCGGTGGCGGATCGATAGTGGCGGCGGCAGCTTCGTTTGGTAGCACATTGATCGCAGATGAAAATGCCGATCTCTTTAGTAAAGAGTTTGCTATTCTTTGTCCTACCATGTTGCTGGGGTCTCAATCGTGCCGCCTGTCGAGAGGTTGGATAAATAGAGATGAAAAAAAATCAATTAGAAAGCGGACAATGCAGTTTTATTTGGATTTGTGTTTGTCTACGTTAATTCACTGAATGAAGATGCTACCGCCCGGTACGCTAAACTATCGATGAGATTCTGAAACTGGATTTCTATGACCGGATGTGATAGGAGGCTCACGTAAGAAATTTTTTTGGCGAGGCAGATTATGGCCAGTTAATTTATTCATATGGAACAGGTTTCAAGCTGCCAAAAAATGATCTCTCTCTAGGTAAATACCAATGTTTGCCTTTTTCTAGCTTTTATACTTTCTGATGTATCGAGATTCCAAGAAAAGATTATTTAATACGATCCTTACAATATGAAATTAAGTCACGTGTTGGGAGAGTGTCGGAACACGCTTCACAATTTTCTACTTCCAAACCACACATGGTGTCATTTTCAAATGGACAAATTGATATGAAATTTGCGAAAAAGAATCCACGTGTCTTGGATGGACTCGAACCCTCAACCTCCTACTCTCTAGGTATATAGATATATATCTAGAGAGTAGAAGGTTGAGGGTTCGAGTCCCTCCAAGACACGTGGATTCTTTTTCGCAAATTTCATATCAATTTGTCCATTTCGAAACATATGCTGTGCATATGCACAGCCAAGATATTCAACAAAAAAAATGGTTTTCGTACGACCGAGTTGCCGAATAATATGCAATTAATTGTCATTTTCAAGTTAGAATGCAAAATTGTACTCAACAAATATTGATTATAATTCGAAAAAAAAATTGAATTATTATGACATTTTTACAACTCATTCAAATCATAACTAACGTTTCTACGTATCATAATGCCGTATATTTCTGTTGCTGCATAAAATTGTATTGATAAATGACAGAATAAACCATGCTCAAAAAAGATGAAATTTCAAAAGCTATAAGAAAATTTTATTTGGGTCTTCTTTACCATCATCGAATAATATTAAAAGAGTGAAAATTTATTGCTTGATAACCTTCCCTTAGTCCTACAAAAGGTTTTAAAATGCCATCATCCGAGCTACCGAGTTTTGGATTTTTGCAATTGCAAGGTTTTTGGTAAATTTGCGGCGGCTGGTTATAATTGGAGAAAACAAAATAGGTTAAATAAACACCATCAATATCAATCAAGTCACTACAACAATATTTCAAGGTTTCAACTATGTCCACAGAATTATAATTCAACAAGAGTTATGAATAATATTTGTTTTGAAAAACCTCTATATATAAAAATGAGTTTGCATTTCCTTTGAGACCGATTTGTGCAGTTTTCTCACTAATCAATTCGTCTTGCGGTCTGCTGTGTTTATATATACTAAGAGTTGGTTAATTCGACGGGAAAAAGTTGGAAAATTATTAAAATACAACGTTTTCATGATTTCTAAAGAAAGCCATCAAGCTAGAACTGAAATCGATCTAGAGTGCGACGCTGCAAAAAACAAAAGGATTAACAGTTTGGCCGAAAGTAAAAAAAACACAACCCGAGCAAGATCGGGCAGGTTTGTCTAGTTTAACATAAATAAACGCAATTGGAGAACCAAAATTATATGAGCATTGAAGTGTCTCCTCTAGGGTAAATGTTCCGATAGTCGTGGGTGTTTCTATAGTTGCGGTAGTACGGATTGCAGGGAATCAACAAATTAAACGCAGTAGGCCACATTATCATCCAATTAGTTGACCTATCATAACACGTTAGAGACAAAAACAACATTGGAATTCCATTTAAACTGGTAAAGTATATTTAAAATACTTTTTTTTTCTCTCCCTTGCGCCAATAGTTTCGATAGTGTTCCTATAGTTGCGAATCCCATATAAAACCTATGGGATTCGCAACTATAGGAAGACGAATAACAAAATACCGCAACTATTGGAACACTGCACCAATAATTGGAGGATTGATTTCAGGCAACAAAAAAGGATTTTGGTACAATTATGGCACGCTCTGGATAAAATTGAAATAATGAGCTTTCGGATGCACTCTCAAGGTAAGGGAAATAAAATATAGATTAGAAGTTATCGAAAAACTAGTGTTGGAACGTGCTTAATTCCTCCACTATTGGGTATTTTACTCTACTACTTTATGGAATATTAATCTGCTAATGGAACATACACACGGTCAAGCAGTTTGACCAACATTGACTCCACTTCTCGTTCATTCAAACATCCATCAAGTTTTACCAACAACGCCACGAACAATCAATTTATTCGACCAACAATATCAGACACGAACGACCGAAGCGTCAACTTGAGCACCAACCATCAAAAAATATATGGGGGTTTGTGCAACTTCACTCCAAATGCTCAAACTGGTTTGGCAAACCTTGACTCCGCCCCCGACAATTCAAACCAAAATCAAACCGTTTTATTTTTTTCCAACCGAGCCGCCAACTGTCAAATGGTTGTTCGAACAACTTCACACACGTTCAAACAAAGCAGCAACCAAAGCGTTTTCTTGCGGGCGGAGTCAATGTTCGTAAAACTGCTTGACTGGTGTGTACGCTGCATAAGGGGCCCATTTTGTAATAAATTCCCGTAAAATAAGTAAGTTTTTGAAGCACATTTTGCATACAAAAACATGTATTTTGGCCATAACTTATGAGCCCATAATCTGATCTGGCTAATTTTCGACATAAAACAATTAAAAATGATGTGTGATAAACTACATAAAATAGACATAAATAAAGTTAAAATAATAATAAATGATTCCCCGTCAACTGTATTTTGATGCGTTTGCCAGAACTTTGGTCGGCGGCTGTGTTTTCAGCGAAATCCATTTAAACCGCTAGCGCTAGTATTACGTTCGTTTTTTTAGATTTTTTTTTGCATTTTTTCGTGATATTTTCTGAAGTTTCCGAGTCTATACGGAACACATTTCGGAACTTTCATGAGAAATTATTTAGAATTCTTACGAGAAACTATTTCATAATTCTACAGTAGATGTTCGGGATAACCACTGAAGTTTCTGTTGAGTATTCTTCAAAATTGATGGGAAACTGGCTCTGGAGTTTTCATGTGAAATTCTCAGGGATCTCCGCGGAAAATTCTCAAGAGTTTCCGCGGGAGTTTATTCTTCTGAATTTCTGAAGAAAATTTTCAAATGTTTACGGAAAACCGTGCGGTATTTCAACGGAAAATTTTCCGGCAATAAATTCCGTCAATACTTATTTGGATTTCTACGGAAATTTCATTGTATTATGCGTAAGATTTTCTTCGAAAATTCTGTGGGAAATAAATGAAACAAAAATGAGAAGAGTCGTTTGACTGAAAATCATTCTGAAGAAAACTATTGACCGTTCAAGCGAATAGTCATCTAGTCGAATTGAATTTGGCCAAAATTAACGTTTGGGCGAATCAGTTCTATCTACATCGAACACGGATTGGCCATTCGGCCAAAGCGACATACGGCCGAACTGGTAATTTGGCCGAAAATGCTGTTTGCCCTAACAGATCGTTTAGCCAAATAGATCATCGCGCCGAAAATGCCGTTTGACCGAAATAGTCATTTGACAGAAAGGGACATTTGTCAGCTAAAATTGTCAGAAATTGTCTCGACTTCCCTGGGCATAAAGTATCATCGTGTTGGCCTCATGATATACGAATGCAGAAATGGTAACTTGGCTTAGAAACCTCGCAGTTAATAACTGTGGTTAATAGTTAATAGCTGCGAGGCGGCAATGTCCCAGTGGGGGATGTAATGCCAACGAAGAAGAAGAAGAATGTAACGAATTGCATATACACCGCTGATTATGGTGTATGTCTGACCAGAAAAAGCAACCTCAGCGAACTCTATCGGATTGCAGCAAGACTATTGAAGCTTTCGTGAATTTAAATTTTGTGAGTGTCTCCACTCAGGATCTCATTTATTTGAATTCTTGCTACACCGAAAACATGATAAACTACAGATAATTCACGAATCCGTAGTACGTTGATTAAATACGCAAATATCATGTCGAATGCGTCGAAAGGAAACACGAACGGTTTTGTAACAAAAGATTATTGCGTTCGAGTTAACATAGATAGCCAGTCCTATTTAGTCACAGCGCTTTCATTTACATTTTTTCATTTATTTAGTTAACATCTAAACAGATAACACTGAATCAACAATTTGACGCCACAATGCACGGTTCGAGGCCGTATCTCTCCATCCTCGGATACGCCCCACGCTCGCCAAGTCGTTCTGCACCTGGTCTGCCCATCTCGCTCGCAGCGCTCCACGCCGTCTCGTACCTGCCGGATCGGAAGCGAACACCATCTTTGCAGGGTTGCTGTCCGGCATTCTTGCAACATGTCCTGCCCATCGTACCCTTCCGGCTTTAGCTACCTTCTGGATACTGGGTTCGCCGTAGAGTTGGGCGAGCTCATGGTTCATTCTTCGCCGCCACACACCGTCTTCTTGCACACCGCCAAAGATGGTCCTAAGCACCCGTCTCTCGAATACTCCGAGTGCTTGCAAGTCCTCCTCGAGCATTGTCCATATTTCATGTCCGTAGAGGACAACCGGTCTTATAAGCGTCTTGTACATGACACATTTGGTGCGGTGGCGAATCATTTTCGACCGCAGTTTCTTCTGGAGCCCGTAGTAGGCCCGACTTCCACAGATGATGCGCCTTCGTATTTCACGACTAACGTTGTTGTCAGCCGTTAGCAAGGATCCGAGGTAGACGAATTCCTCGACCACCTCGAAGGTATCCCCGTCTATCGTAACACTGCTTCCCAGGCGGGCCCTGTCGCGCTCGGTTCCGCCCACAAGCATGTACTTTGTCTTTGACGCATTCACCACCAGTTCAACTTTTGTTGCTTCACGTTTCAGGCGGGTGTACAGTTCTGCCACCTTTGCAAATGTTCGGCCGACAATGTCCATGTCATCCGCGAAGCAAATAAATTGACTGGATCTGTTGAAAATCGTACCCCGGCTGTTACACCCGGCTCTCCGCATGACACCTTCTAGCACAATGTTGAACAACAGGCACGAAATTCCATCACCTTGTCTTAGTCCCCGGCGCGATTCGAACGAACTGGAGTGTTCGCCCGAAATCTTCACACAGTTTTGCACACCATCCACCGTTGCTTTGATCAGTCTGGTAAGCTTCCCAGGGAAGCTGTTCTCGTCCATAATTTTCCATAGCTCTACGCGGTCTATACTGTCGTATGCCGCCTTGAAATCAACGAACAGATGGTGCGTTGGGACCTGGTATTCACGGCATTTTTGATGGATTTGCCGTACAGTAAAGATCTGGTCCGTTGTCGAGCGGCCGTCAACGAAGCCGGCTTGATAACTTCCCACGAACTCATTCTTTAATGGTGACAGACGACGGAAGATGATCTGGGATATCACTTTGTAGGCGGCATTAAGGATGGTGATCGCTCGAAAATTCTCACACTCCAGTTTGTCGCCTTTCTTGTAGATGGGGCATATAACCCCTTCCTTCCACTCCTCCGGTAGCTGTTCGGTTTCCCAGATTCTGACTATCAGTTTGTGCAGGCAAGTGGCCAGCTTTTCCGGGCCCATCTTGATGAGCTCAGCTCCGATACCATCCTTACCAGCTGCTTTATTGGTCTTTAGCTGTTGAATGGCATTTTTAACTTCCCTCAAGGTGGGGGCTGGTTGGCTTCCATCGTCCGCTGAACTGACGTAGTCATCTCCTCTGCTGCCTTGACTTTCACTGCCTGTACTCTCAGCGCCATTCAGATGTTCCTCGTAGTGCTGCTTCCACCTTTCGATTACCACACGTTCGTCCGTCAAGATGCTCCCATCCTTATCCCGGCACATTTCGGCTCGCGGCACGAAGCCTTTGCGGGATGCGTTGAGCTTCTGATAGAACTTGCGTGTATCTTGAGAACGGCACAGCTGTTCCATCTCCTCGCACTCCGCTTCTTCCAGGCGGCGTTTCTTCTCCTGAAAAAGGCGGGTCTGCTGTCTCCGCTTCCGTCTATAACGTTCCACGTTCTGCCGGGTACCTTGCTGCAGCGCGACCGCCCGCGCTGCGTCCTACTCCTCCAGAATCTGTCTGCACTCTTCGTCGAACCAATCGTTCCGTCGACTTCGACCCATATATCCGACGTTGTTCTCCGCTGCGTCGTTAATGGCTGCTTTGACTGTATTCCAGCAGTCCTCAAGAGGGGCCCCATCGAGCTCACCCTCTTCCGGCAACGCTGCCTCGTATGCAGTGGCGACATCAGGTTGCTTCAGTCGCTCTAGGTCGTACCGCGGCGGTCGTCGGTACCGAACATTGTTGATGACGGATAGTTTTGGGCGCAGTTTAACCATCACCAGATAGTGGTCAGAGTCGATGTTAGCGCCACGATATGTCCTGACGTCGATAATGTCGGAGAAGTGCCGTCCATCAATCAGAACGTGGTCGATTTGTGATTCTGTCTGCAGTGGTGATCTCCAGGTGTACCGATACGGGAGGCTGTGTTGGAAGTAGGTGCTACGAATGGCCATATTCTTGGAGGTGGCGAAATCAATTAGTCGTAGGCCGTTTTCGTTCGTCAGCCGGTGAGCGCTGAACTTTCCAATAGTCGGTCTAAACTCCTCCTCTTGGCCAACCTGAGCGTTCAAATCTCCTATGATGATTTTGACGTCGTGGCTTGGGCAGCTGTCGTACTCACGTTCCAGCTGCGCGTAGAATGCGTCCTTATCATCATCAGTGCTTCCGGAGTGTGGGCTATGGACGTTGATTATGCTGAAGTTGAAGAACCGGCCTTTGATCCTCAACCTGCACATTCTTTCATTGATCGGCCACCACCCGATCACGCGCCTTTGCATATCGCCCATCACTATGAAAGCTGTTCCCAGGTCATGTGTGTTGCCGCAGCTCTGGTAGATGGTATGATTACCTCTAAACGTTCGCACCATTGATCCCTTCCAACAAACCTCCTGCAGCGCTACGATGCCGAATCCACGGTCCTTGAGCACATCGGCGAGTATGCGTGTGCTCCCGATGAAGTTGAGAGATTTTCAGTTCCACGAACCGAGTTTCCAATCACTAGTCCCTTTTCGTCGCAGTGGTCTTCGCCGATGGTTCCGGTCCGTACTCTCTTGTTGATTGTTCGTTGCTTATGATTTTTTGAAGGCTGGCTTGCAGGGCCTGACACTAAACCCCCTAAATTTCCGGAGGACCATTCCTCCTTATTTCCGGTGGATATAGATAGATATATAGAAGATAGAAGATAGATAGAAGATATAGAAGAAGAAGAAGAAGAAGAAGAAAAAGAAGAGAGACTAGACGAGCCTAATCGATATTGCTCGGGATGTGTTTTTCGACCTGTTAATCGGTTAGTTGATTGCAGCTTGATGGTTTTCTTCAAAACTTATGAAAACGTAGTAAAGTAGCTTGTAAAGATATTCAATAATATTGTAAGAATTCCAAGATGTATGTCAACCCTTTTGGAAATCCCTGTACAATCTTGAAAAAGCAATATTAAAAAGGCAGGAACACCGTCTTCGACCAGAGGTCGTACAGACTGAACTCGGTGGATAATTTTTCGGTCACGAAAAGTTTTCTCCTTACCGGGGCGGGAGTCGAACCCACGCTTCATAACCCATGCGTCTAGACGATTGACGTCGCTAACCGCACGGCCACGAAGCCTACCATTTGTCATAGAAATCATGGAAATATCCTCAAATTATGAATATACTGGCCACAAGAACTTTTTAAGTGCTGATTATTTTCGTTTTCTCAACACGAGGGCTGTTGCTCAAATCGGAGACAAGCTTGGTGATCTAGTGGCTATCGTTTCTGCCTATACGCAGGAGATCATGAGTTCGATCGTAGGCTCGTCCCTTTGCTATTCTGTATGTCTTAATTCGTTCACGTTCGTTTCACGTTCTACCGATACGATTTCTACTGTTATACCTTCCAAACTAACAGTTCCGTGGCACATATCAGAGGTCTGCTCCTTTCTTAAGGATAGGTGTCCAGCTAGTAATTTATTATAATTATAATCATTTCCCCTCCAGCATTCGCAAGGCAATGGCCAGGGCAGATTTCGACTGTTGGAGGGTTGTTTCCATCTCAGAGATAGTGATTAGCATTAGCATTAGCATTTAGAAGTTCGCACAAATTCGTAGGTGATACAAGCCAAGACTATTGTATGAGAGTAGTATGACTTTCATCCGTTACCACAGATATTGATTTGGGACTAATGACTAGCTCTTAGATGGAAGCAATGCACTCTCCAATAGTCGAGATCTGTCCAGGCCACGTCCTTGCGAATGCTGAGGAAGGGGGAAAGGATGGTTTGTTGGACACCTACTTAAGAAAGATGCAGAGAACTCTACGACCTCTCATAGGTGCAACGGGAGGTTTTGGGATTGTGTGGAAGGTTATAACAGTAGGAGTCGTTTTGGTATAACGTGAAACACAGAAAGAACTAAGATAGAAATACAAAGTAGGAAAGGGACGAGCCTGGAATTGAACCCACGACCTCCTGCTTATAAGGCAGAAGCGGTAGCCACTAGACCCTCGAGCTCGTCTGTTTCCATCTCAGAGATAGTGAGTAGTCCAAAATCAATATCTGTGGTAACGGATGGAAGTGCTGCTACTCTCATATAATAGTCTGGGGTTGTAACAGCTACGAATCATGCGAATCGCTGGATGCTAATACTAATATCAGAACTGTTGACCAAATCGACATTTCCCATTTTTCTTACCCACTACTCGGAACGTGGATGCGCATCTGGTTTTTACTGATAACAAAATTCTTCGAAAGCATGAAGAAATGATCTAATTCCGTCACCGATTATTACAGTGTGTTAATAATCTGTAATAATCAATCAGGGGGCATTTTTTAAACGTTTTACAATACCAACAGAATGGCCGATAGGAAAAGATTAAATTGTCGTTGAAAAAGTATAGGATCTCATATTCTTTGTACAGATTCTTCCAGATTATGCATGCTTTTATGCAATATTTGTATATTCACGAATAATGAACCAAAATAATACCAATCCGCTTCTAACAAATATATTTTCCAAGCGAGAAAATACACATCAGAGCGATGACCCATTCTCACCCCCAGATTCATTGTCATCTCCGGTTATGGTAGATGTTTTTGCTGCATGCAACCAAAATCAACCAAATTATGCAAGTTCGCTTATCAAAGAATTAATTAACAGGGTGTTGTAAATCAGTTTGATAATCACGCAGCGGGGCACACATTTCCGCGCATACTGCAAGTCACCGATAGAAAAAGTGACAAATCATCAATCATCATACAGTTTATTTGTGAATTGGTCTTTGTCGCACCTGCGTAATCAACATGACATCAACTATATTGTGCCATCGGGACTGGAATTGTTTAACAAATGGCAAAACAATATGCGTCTCGCAGCCCGCATAATTACGAACTGTAGTACATGGATATTTTACCATGCGGTCGACAGCAGTATCCTTTACTATTGCGACAACTGTCAACGAACAATAGCATATACAGTTTCAACAGCTTGTGATACGGTTATTGGGCAAATAACAATATGCTAAATGGGTTGTTAAGTAATGTCACCCTAAAAAATCGACCTCCTTCGCGTGAAAAATTTCTAATCGACTCTATGTTGAAATGTTGTCACATAATGCAGGGAATAAAGGACATTTTAAGGACAGCATGTTATATAATAGTCCACCACACTATTCTTCAAGAAATCAGACAAAAGCCAAGGTTTGTACCCCTTGCTGATAGCTTGTCACAGTGTGCGAACGCCATGATCAGTCCGCATAAAGTTCGAAACGTTATCGGATATCGTGGTCGTCAAAGCATAGCATGGTCGTAAGAGTGGCTGCTTTACAATGTCAAATCCACCTCAATCTCCAGATCTCAATCCATTGAAAATCTGTGAAACCCTTGAACAGAAAGTTCGAGATCATACAATACAGAACTATAGAACATAAACCAATTAAAGAAGCTTCCCGGGAAAAGCGACAGAAGGAAAGGCGTTTACTACAGAGCATAATTGTGGCAAACAATAGGCATACGATGCTTGTTTTATATCCGAGTATGGACAATATATTGACACAGTGTAGATAATAATCATCTTAGCGACATTAGTCCTATTCTGTTCAGTTCCTATAACCTGATCGTAGTTTTACAGAATCGCAATGAAGCCGGTCTTATTGTTGTGATCGAAATACGTGCTAGTAAAATTTTAATTTGGTTAGTAAAGCTCAATTTTTTTATTGCAGATGAAAACATTCGATCATGTTTTTCTTTTGACAACAAGCTTAAGCCATAGTTATTAAATGAGAGGTTTTTAAAGAAACCATTTTTGCATACGTATATAAGGAAGTTGAGAAAATTTGCAAAACCGTTTAAATGGTATTCTGAAAACAACTTTAGAACACATTCAAAGATTTTCGTTAAATACAACTTGCTACAGCAGTGTACTACTAACGTAACATTTTGTGACTTAGAAACAATGCTATTTCAAGCAACCACCACGTGGAATTCTAGACTTGTCACTCACTGTTCACATGTTCTGGACTCTGGAAGTTGTTTTCTTCGAAAGCATCCAGATTGCGGTGCTAATTTTCGGCTATCCGCCATCGGAACGATAATTAGATCTAGACATGTGTTGTTGATTCTGGAATTGTGATTTTAGCATCGATTAGCGAGTCGTTGTAATTTTCTCCATTCAAGATATGTGCGCAGAAAAATTTGGCCTGTGATATTTCGCATTAAAATTATTATTATGTCCAAATATGTCTGCATTTGAAGCTAATACACTAGAATTCTGTCTTGATGTTTGTACGAAAGGAATCGAAAGGATGACAAGTCTCTATTATAAACCATTTTAAAATAATTGAAATGGCAAAGTGTCTTGAACTATTTTTTTATTTGTTTGCAATTTTTATTCTGGCGCTCCAATTTTGCAAAATAATTGTAAAGTTATGTGTCTCACCACATTAAAATTAACTGTTAAATCTGTAAGGTTTGTATACAATATTTTGTAAGACAAACCATTTTAAGGAAATTGACTACTACGGGCTCAACATGTTCACGTATGGTATTTCATTAAATTAGTTTTGACAAAAGATATTTTAGTTACAAGATAAAGATGCTGAGCCTCTCAAATAAACAAAAGATTAAAAAAAGATAAAGATGCTGTCGTCGCTGTCCGGAACATTTTTTGCTGGCGAGGATAGGGTGCTAAAAATCAATGAAGGAAAAAATACATACGATTTGACAGTTCGGTACCCAACATGTTTCGGACAGCAAAACAAAGGGAACCGGAGCTACAAACTTTATCTTGTAACTAAAATATATTTTGTTTTGACACAATTAACATTTAAAAAAAATTAAAATGATGCGAACATTTTGATAAATCAAAACCAGGGTTCTTATATCAGGGTTCACTCACTTTGACAGTAGATGGGAGAGACTAGCGCGGGGGTGAAAAATTCATTTTTAGTGCAAAACATAAACAAACTCGGTGGCTGCCCCATATAAAAATCCAAGATGGCTGAATCATGTAATTGGCATACTGCTACACCTGTTTGTATTCACCTTGATCAAAACTGCTTTGGTAATGTTAGTTAAACTAGATTTGTATCTTTTTAATTGGCCATTATTTTTCGTGCTCATACTTTAGAATAAAAGTTGGCCATGACCGCTACGAAGGTTCACTTTCGAATGGCCTTGAATTCAAAGAATTCTATTTGGTTGGTCATTCTCACATATCAATTATTCACATCAAACCGACTTTTTCCGTACATTCATATTTGTTTTGTAATCGTTTTTTTTTAATTCGTCGAAGACTTCCAAAAATGTGAATGAAAATTAAAATTGAAGAAACAGTAACACGCAATGCAAGGCCAACGACAGTTAGATCATGTTCAAGACCATTTGCTTCCCCACAATAAATGATTTTGTTCAATACTGCCGGTGGACGCATAATTGTCTCATGTGTATAGGGAATCCCAGCAAACATGGGACAATTATGCTTCCACCGACAGAATAGTTCTACCATGTAGGAGTGATTTTCAACATGGTATAGAGAAAACAAAGTAGGTTTGTAAGAAAAATAACTGAATGTTTACATAAGTTCTGCCTTGTCTAGTCTGCCTTATTTTGATATGGCGTGGATTCTCAGATTTTATTGGTCGTCTTCGTCTTCCATGACTCTACATTCCAACAGGAATTTGGCCTGCGTTTCAATTTAGTATTCTATTAACATTTTCTCAGTTATTAATTGAAAGCTTTTACATGTTGCCATTGCATTAGTATGTATCTCGTGTGGCAAGTACAATGGATTCACTATGCCATGGGATGGGAGTCGAGAATGTTTTAATCTATAACTTTGGCCCTAGTTGATCTTACGTCGACATTTATATACCAATGGAAAGCTAGACGAATAACCCTTCTACTAGCGGAGAAATTATATTGATTTCTTCGATTTAGGATATTTTATTGACAATTTTGCAAATTTGTGGTTTGATTGTGGACACCCTTGAAATCTCGGCTAAAAAACTAGAAATAATGGAAACCACCTGAATGTAAATAAAAGGAATAATTTATTTATTCTTATAGCCGGGAGGCTGCTCGGATGCATTAGGGAGGATATAGAAAACAATTACATAAGAAAGGTCTAAAATCGCCCTTTAGTTAAATGGATTTCTTTTTTCATTGATTTACGTTTATTGCATTCATTTATATGCATCACAATAAAAAAAAACCTGAATTATCACTCCCGCGATAATGGTGCTTTTCTTGTTTATTATATAAAAAAAATACTTTGGTCATAAATTTTGATTCCATAGTCCGATCTATTTTTCCGACTATTTTTAAAAGAAAACAAAAGAATACAACTTATTGCAAGCAAATCGGTCAACGCTTAGTTCTAGAAAGTGTGTGTACAATAATTAGACATGTGAAAAAAAATTAATTAATTCATTGTTTCTGTCAATTATGTTCTTAATAATTCTAAAACTGCATAAACACTCAATCAAAAATGCGTTAGGGGACAAATACAGCGATATTGATTGATTTGTAAATAAAATGAGGGTGACCACAACCGAATTTCGCAGCCTTTTTGGAACGTGCAGAGAAAAAATTCGCTCTAAAATTTTGTGCTAAATAGAATTCTATCACAGAGAAACAGACGTCTCACTTAGAACAAAATGCAATCAAAATCATTGTCACATGAACACTAAAATGCACTGTGTTTGGACAAGCGGCAACCAGATGGCGGTAATGAGCAAACGTCAAGCAAATCCGATGGAAGCGCAATCGGTGGCCGATTGACCACCTACAAATAATTGAATCCACCGTTAAAAATGTGAACGATGGTACATGTGTTGAGTGAGACATCTGTTTCTCTGTGATTCTATCTAAACAATTAAAAAATAAAACTCAATTCAGCAAAAATTAAGAAAAATCCAAACAAAATCAAAAAAATAAATAAATAAAAAAACAAGCAAGGAAACAAAAATGCTCATTATTGATATTGATGTTATTCTTTTACGTGTTAAATTGAATTTGCAAGCATAGAATCGTTTCGCAACAAAGATGAACAGTTTCGTTGGAAAATGTTCTATGTTGCCATCGTAGTCATATATTTTTAGAGCTTAATGATCAACGTTGCGGAACGGTTTTCCACAAAAGTCATAGTAATTTTCATACAAACTTGAAACTGTGCGAGCTCAGTGTAGTTACATCCAAATTAGCTAAAAATTTAGGTGGATTCATAAAACAGCAAATGTCATCGTTTAAGCATAGAGGAGCGAAAAAGTCAAAATTTTAATCACTCTAACGTACATACATTTTTTTTGTGTCTTTATTAGAGAGACTTTCAGCCCGAGGCTGGCTCGTCTTCACGTACATACATTATACATACACAAACATCCTAATATGGTCCCATTTAAATTTCAAAATTCAAATTTCTGATCATTCAAAGCTCATACAACAGTTAGAAACCAACAGTTTTAATCTTGCGAACGAAACCCTCGAGCAGCAAAAGTTTCAATTCAAACAAGGTTTCCGCATAGTCGATTCTGTCCTCGACAACGCCTTCACTGTCATTGATGCTGCTGATCACAACTGACGTCATCGCTGGCTGCAATAAAATTTCTTCGGCACTGGACGGTGGATATCGAATTCAGACCTTTGTACCGACTAACATATGTGACAAATAAATTCAAGAGCTGAATTGTGATAAATAAACTCTTGGAAGCTGGACGCTGTATACAATCCAGATCTGTTCTTAACGAAATATCATCAGCACAGCTAGAAGACTTTTATTTCTTTTATATAGACATAGGCGAAATGCAGCAAACCTGTTATTCCAGTTCATTCTCCAACAAACTCGATGAACATAAAAACGTTGCTAAGATTTTCTGAATAACAGACATATTCGCTAAACATTTATAATACTTGGCTAGGGAGTCGAAACTTCCCTATCTTAACAGATCATACACTGAACCAAATTGAAATCGAACTCCAGATTGGCGATCTAACGCCTTTGCTAGCAAGGGTAACCGGAAACCCCTTTTGATTTTTCATATGGTTCGTAAATTCCATTGCGAACTTTTGCTCCGTGCAAACTATATGCATTCATAGAGTTGTCTGCTGAAGTACATGTATTTATGATCAACACGACTTGTTGGTGAACAAAGTACCTTGTGTATCATTTGGATCCAGTCTAGTCATGAACTGATCCCTACAATGGACAAATACATTTTTATCATTGCTCAAACATAACCAATAACTCGACTCGCGAATGATGCCATTTTTTACATACAATCCACGCGTGAGAATAAAAATTCCAACAACTCGATTCATCGCGCCTGACTACAACACCAACGTGGTGAGGTACGTACTCCAACCATCTTCACCGATAGACGCAAACAGACGGCCCAATCTGGCCACTTCACTTGACGGCCGGCTCACTTTACGGGTCAGAGATGTGTTGAAACATCGGACAGGTTTATGGTGGACCGTATTGGTTAGGCAAATACTAAACTCTCCGCCGGAGGCCGGCCCAGTCGGAACCGGTTTCTTAAGTATTTCCAAGTAGTATCTGCTAGTTTGCTTGAATCTGTGGCTCAATGTTAGTAATTGAGTCGAAAACGAAGCCCGTTTTAATTTCCAAGCAAACGATTCAGGTACATCAGGATGATCTTTGCTTTGGAAAAATTAACACAAATAATAATCGGCAGCTTTGACGCTGGTGCGAATTAACTGATGTCTTTGAACATTAGGACTTTCTATTATGTGAATTATAGACCACACGCTTTGGGACATTTTTGCCCATGATCGGACACCTGAGTGTCATCAATCAGACTCATAAAAGAAACATCAGCAAAAGATGTAAGATTTGCGATGAATATTAATTTTCATACAAACGCAACTTTTTTTAGATATGCTAATATTTGGACTGAGGGTATGTGGTATGTGATACCCAAGAATTACGTAACCTTGTTTGGCATTGAATTTCTGCGCAAGTAATTATACTCTCGGGGACTTACTTTCATTCAATCACTTCATGTGATTGAATGTACATATATTTATGTGTTAATTTTAGCATCAAGGTGCTATTTGCGCTTACGTTTACCATTCCCCGTAATTTCGTTGTTGGAACAGGTCTAAACCATTATAAAACCAGCCCGTCCGTACATAGGACCAGGAAAAGAATCTAACTCTAAGAATTCTAACTCGACACAGTTAAAATTCTAAATTACTTACTTGTTTGTATCGTACTGGAGTCGTGTACTTAATCGTGCAGCCAAGTTTGCATGGGTTGCTGGTGCATGACATTTATCAGACATATTATGACTTAACCACTATTTTTCATAACTATTTAAATATTTATATTTTGTTTTGGTATGTGCAATCGTTAAAAACTCAATTCAACTATGTTTAATTTTGTACATCATGTGGAAACTTTGATTTGAAAAATGTATCAGAGGAAATCACTTTTCTTTCGATGGAACTCGAACCCACGACCCTCAGTGCGCTAGACTGGTGCTTTTAGCCAACTAAGCTACGAAGGATCTCCGTCGGCCTTTGTAACTCAATAGCGACTACTGAATGAGCCCGAGATTCCCAAATTGGGCGCATAGTCGAATCACTCACAATCCATTTGTTAAGCCAACACTTTCACATGTCACCCAATCATCGGATGGTAGATTTTAATACAGTTCTGCATAAGAATCTTACATAAACTGAATAATAATTTAGCATATACAATTTTGGATTGGAATTATGATTTAATTTGGTTGGATACATTTAAGCAAAGAAACGAACAGCGAACAGTTATCCAGGAAACACTGGTTTTAATATATTTTGATACGGAACAATTCCACCAAATATTAGCACATTTTGATATATCCTAATCTTTTTGGTGGAATTGCTGCTTATCTAACCTAGACAAGATTTACATATCATGTAGCTGCAGTGAGCATCACGCACTATCATTATTGTTATCAGAAATGTAATAAATACTGGTGTAGAATTGCTTCATTGACCTAGATTATGGATTTGTTGTAATTTTTCAACATTCGACGCATCTGGAAATAACAATATTAGAGATCCTTCGAAAATTCTTCATGCTTCTCCATGGGTGTTTCAATTTGAGTTATTGAAATATATAGGGGAAGGTGAGTAAGCTTGATCCCCGGGAGACTTGATCACTAGGGCAGTTCACATTTCAAAAAAATTCGAAAATTCCAACTCCCATATGTCTATTAGCATCATTTTGATAATATAGGAGTCCTGGCAAAATTTCAGGCAATTCGGTGGCCATTTAGGGGTGGCGCGAAGTCAATTTATGTTTATATGGAAATTTGTATGGGGAAAACTTAAAATTTATTGAAGTCTCCCTACAACTGTCAAATCGTGATGAATTCAAATAAATATCCCCAACCTCCATTTTTGGAATCTATTTGAGCTCAACCAGTGGGTAACACATTAATTTTAATTTATATTTCCACTGCTACGTTGAGGCTAATTACACCATTTTAGCCATTTATCCCATATTCATACTATCAATAGAACCGTTCAATCAACTCATAACTAATGTGTTATCCCGAGGTCTCATTTATATAGATTCCAAAAAGGGAGGTTGGGGATGTTTGTTTGAATTCATCACGATTTGACAGTTGTAGGGAGACTTGAATAAATTTTAAGTTTTTCCCATACAAATTTCCATATAAACATAAATTTACTTCGCGCCACCCCTAAATGGCCACTGAATTGCCTGAAATTTTGTCAGGACTCCTATATTATCAAAATGATGCTAATAGACATATGGGAGTTGGAATTTTCGAACATTTTTGAAATTTGAACTGCCCTATTGATCACCCTCTGTTTGTCCTCTAGACAAATGACCTTTATGTGGTGAGTTATTTTTTGGATTGACAAACTTATTTATTCTGTAGGGCGGTTTGTATGTTTTGACCTTCCAAAAGATTTTTCTATTGGCCACGCAAAATTTGAACAACTTTTTATAACAATGACCAAATGTTTTCATTTTTTCACAGTATAAAGCCATAAATATGCTTAATGATCTGTACTGATGAAAATGTCGAAATTACGTCAAAGTTTTAGGATATTTGGATTTGAAGTTATTGCCTCAATATGGGGACACTTGATCCCCCATTAGTCACCCATACAAAAATTTGGCGAAAAAATTCAAAAAAATATAAATCTGTTCTCAGGCTTCTATTTTTTTGTACATTTGACAGATTTGATGAAGGATTGGCAGGACAAAATCTTTATTGCGTAGATATGGTAGAAAGGGGATCAAGTCTCCCCAAATTTTAAAATTGCATGTGCTGTCGAATTCAATAACAAAAATTGTTCATGTATACGCACAGCAATTCGAAAATCACGCGAATTTTGACGGAAAAATATTTAAAAAATCTGAGGGCACCTTTCTAATTTTATCAAAGCAAGTTATTGGAGAGGGATCAATTTCCCCCAAATATTTTAAAAGTCGACTTTTGACAGCACTCCAAAAAATCGATTGTGTATCAATAACAACAATAATTCAAGGACTGTCATACATCAGTAAAGATAAATAATATATTTCTTAGAGAGTCTGTGTGGAAATCGCGTATGTTTATTTATTTTTGGCTGTGATACATCGAAAATCAGAAAAGGGGATCAAGTCTACTCAGTCTCCCCTACATTTGTATAAATGTATCCAATTTGCTCGCAACAAGTTGCAATCGACGCTGATTGCGGTTTAGTTGTTTCCTATTGATTTTTAGTTGTTTCCTATTGGTTCGATCGGCCATTGCGTTCCAGAGTTATTCAAAAAACATTGTTTTTTGTCAAGGATAAAAATTCAAAATTGAAAAAAAAAAAAATCTACAGAAACTGATGCAATGCACATGACCGCAAATAGACATAAATTGAAGGAAATAGTTAAATCTTACCCCTAAAGTGCAAATTTGACCTCTCTTATATGGTTTTCTCATTTTTATAATGTGCGAGAAAGGCACCGCCAACGCTAGATGGATGAATTTGGGGTTTTCAATTTAATTTGCAACGTCGTGACGTTGATTCTTAGTTGCAATTTTCAATAGTTTTTATTTCATGTTTAATTTAGATGTAAACAATAGATATTCGGATGCACACCGGTTCCGTTGCCTAAAATCATAGCAAAGATAATCCTTATTATGATTACATCAAATTTGTTTTTCAATTGATTAAATCAAAAATAATCCTAGCAATGATTGGATAGACCGAATATCTTTTTAGCTTAAATTTAAATCTTATTAGCTTTTATATTTTTATTCGTGCATGTAATCTAAATATTTTTCAATCTCACCATTCATTCAATACTGAAGTCAAAGAATTTCAGCATTGGCAGTACGAAGACCATTATTTCTATTTATTTACATTTGTTTGCATTTGTTTATATGCAAAATTGCTCTTTTATTTATTTTTTGAATTTTGTGTTTTTCGGAAAAAAAAATTGATTTCTATGGAAGCACAATAGCCGATCTGCCTTTTCAAAGAGAAACAATGACACTGGATTCCCCGTAGATTGCAACTTGAAAATTGGTTGATGGTAAGTGCACAATAGTAGTTTGTGCAACTAGTTGCAAAAAGATGATTTTTTCAGCACGAGTTGTACGTTTATGCAACGAGGCTTGCCGAGTTGGATAAATACTACGAGTGCTGAAAAAATCGAATTTTGCAACGAGTTGCACACGCTATTTTTTGCAATGACGAAAAATGGGCTTTAATATTATAAATCTGTACCAAAATTGTACAGTCTAATTTAATCCACGGATCATTGTGCCAATAATTTATGTTATTGCAGAGAATAATCAGATTCCATGTTACCGTGCCACATTGCATAGTTCAACAAGCTGTGAAGCGATGAATGAACATGTCTTTGGAAATTTTTGATGTCAAGTCCATCAAACTATTTCATTTGTTACGCGACGCAATGAATACACTATTTGAGCACTTACCCAAGCTAATTCAGCAAAACGTAGTCATATAACTAATGACCTGATGTTGGTTTTTCATTATAGCACCCAAATGAGTGCTATAATAAATATTATGCAACCCATTTGAGTTGCATAATGTTCATTAAAGCACCCATTTCGTTGGTATGGAAAAGTAGGCTGTTTTATCACTCAAACACGAACTGTAAGCCAGATATTATGATCAGGAATTGCAAAAATTAATTTTTAAGCACACACATACGCTCATACATACTCAAGTACACGCCGTCAAACACCTCAATTCGTCGAACTGAGTCGATTGGTATACAACATTAAGAACCTCTTATCAAAAGTTCGTTTTTGATGCGAATTTATTGCCTTTACGTTCACTTAACTCTTCCGCACGCGCGCAACCCTGGATCACTCATGCAGTCCAGTTTGCGGTAATGTACGAGAAAGGAAAAAAACTACGACTTTATAGAAAAAATATTTTAAGCTCTTTTTAGTGGAATGTATTCAATCGTCTAAGACGAGTTAAGTAACTCCATTTAATTCCACCAATTATTTCGATATCTTTGCAGATACGTATTTCGACCACAACTGTGTGGTCGTCTTCAGTGTCTCGTACTTGACTCGACTTACGGTTTTTACGACTTTATAATTTTCGTCGTAAAATTGAAATCCTTTCAAATGTTAATTGTTTGTAGTAGGTAAACCTGTTCCCGAACCTGATCGAATGATATCCATTCTCGTAAACTTTGCTTGTAAAGTTGTGGATCAGACTGGGCAGATGACCCTCTCATTCAAAATGCAAACTGCATTGATGCAACGGTTAGCTGACGTCACACCTTTGGTTTCCCCTTTACCTGTTACTTCAGGCAAGTTTCTACACACCGCTTTTAACATAATACGACCAATTCGGTATGGCCAAGACGGTCGGACCATTAGCGTGGAGCGGGTTGAGGCAAATACAAATGGTCATTCAACTGCTGCGACCGGCGGTCGTTTTTTGCCTTTCTCGTATACTAAGTATACGGTAAAGGCTATATGATCGCTCCAAAAACAAACTTTTTATAGAAGGCCCGGAGACCCATAGTGTTATATACCAATCGACTCAGTTCGACGAATTGAGGTGATGTCTGTGTGTGTGTGTGTGTGTGTGTGTGTATGTGTGTGTGTATGTGTGTGTGTGTGTGCGCAAAACTACTAAAAAAAATGTCACTCATTTTTCGGACACTTACCCTCAACCGATTTACTCGCAACAAGTTGCATTCCACGCAGAATCCTGTCCCATTGTTTCCTATTTGAAATTGGCCAGATCGGACTATGGGATCGAAAGTTATGGCCAAAATACAATTTCATACGAAAAAATCGCGTAAAAAATGTCACTCATTTTTCGGGCACTTACCCTCAACCGATTTGCTCGCAACAAGTTGCATTCGACGCAGAATCCTATCCCATTGTTTCCTATTTGAAATTGGCCAGATCGGACTATGGTATCAAAAGTTATGGCCAAAATACAAATTCATACGAAAAAATCGCGTAAAAAATGTCACTCATTTTTCGGGCACTTACCCTCAACCGATTTGCTCGCAACAAGTTGCATTCGACGCAGAATCCTGTCCCATTGTTTCCTATTTTAAATTGGCCAGATCGGACTATGGGATCAGAAGTTATGGCCAAAATACAAATTCATACGAAAAAATCGCGTAAAAAATGTCACTCATTTTTCGGGCACTTACCCTCAACCGATTTGCTCGCAACAAGTTGCATTCGACGCAGAATCCTGTCACATTGTTTCCTATTTTAAATTGGCCAGATCGGACTATGGTATCAAAAGTTATGGCCAAAATACAAATTCATACGAAAAAATCGCGTAAAAAATGTCACTCATTTTTCGGGCACTTACCCTCAACCGATTTGCTCGCAACAAGTTGCATTCGACGCAGAATCCTGTCCCATTGTTTCCTATTTGAAATTGGCCAGATCGGACTATGGGATCAGAAGTTATGGCCAAAATACAAATTCATACGAAAAAATCGCGTAAAAATGTCACTCATTTTTCGGGCACTTACCCTCAACCGATTTGCTCGCAACAAGTTGCATTCGACGCAGAATCCTGTCCCATTGTTTCCTATTTGAATTTGGCCAGATCGGACTATGGGATCGAAAGTTATGGCCAAAATACAAATTCATACGAAAAAATCGCGTAAAAAATGTCACTCATTTTTCGGGCACATATTCTTAACCGATTTGCTCACAACAAGTTGCATTCGACGCAGAATGTCTCATATTTTCTTATTGAAAATTGGCCAGATCGGACTATGGGCTTAGATGTTATCCCAAGTAGCACACGCAACATCTTCCAAAAAGCATCTTGTTTCTATACAGTTTCATTAAAGGCATTGGTAAAACATCAAAGCACGAAAAAGTTGCATCAAGATGTCAAAAACCTTCGAGTTGTGATCAATGTTTCATTAACATTGCAATGCAGTACGTGTTTGACATTTGAAAACAAACAACCAAAGAAAACTGCACTTTATGTTGCAAACACGAAACAAAATCAAGAAGTTGCATATTGTTTACCATGAAACTTCAATGCGTCTTTCAAAATTTATTTGTTTGTTTAAATTAAATTGCAGATATGTTGAGTGTGTCTTCATGTTTAATTTAGCATCGTTCAACGTTTTGACAACTTACAATTTTTTCCGGTGATGGTGCAATCAAGTAACAGAAAACTCGAGTACAAAACTTCATAATCGTATGGTTTTTATGGTGAGTCGACATGCAGTCCCTTCGAAGTGTTGAATGGTGCAGTGGTAGAGTGAAGGACTATCAATCACAAGATCCTTAAATCGAATCCAGTTTTATATTTTTATTTTATTTTATTCCGCCGTAGTATTTTGCAACATTATTGCAATTTTACTGCAATCGAAGGATGTTTCCGTAGGCTCCACCTCTTGCGCTTTTTAGATTGC
The DNA here is from genome assembly GCF_024139115.2 of Armigeres subalbatus. NCBI lineage: Eukaryota > Metazoa > Arthropoda > Insecta > Diptera > Culicidae > Armigeres > Armigeres subalbatus. Next base: position 212,868,276 of record NC_085140.1, on the reverse strand, counting down.
AAGACAGTTATATTTGATGGCTCATACGCAAAGATGGTTTCTTTCCGAATGTTGCAACACAGTGAAATGTTCAGTAGTGAAACAAGTTGTGCTGCTTGGGATGGTCAAATTACTATTTATTGCGGAAAAGAGTTCGAAAAAGTCTAGCTCACTTTTTTAGCACGTAGACTTCATCTATTGACGCTCGCAACAGATTGCATTCGACGCAGAATCTTGTCCCATTGTTTTCTATTGAAAGTTGGCTAGATCAGACTATGGGATCGGAAATTATGGCTGAAACACCATTTTTGCCTTTTTCTACGAAAAGGCTGTATGTTCGCTCCAAAACCAAACTTTTACAGAAGGCCTGGAGACTCATAGTGTTATATACGTATAAGCTCGATGAACTGCGATGATGTCTCTGTGTGTGTGTGCGCGCACCAAAAGTGCGAAAAGTTTAGCTCACTTTTTTGGAACTTATCCTCAACCGATTTAATTCCAACTATAGATAGTAGAATAGATAGATGAGCGAAAGCATGGCTGAGTCGATTTTTCTGCCCGTGCACACGCACATATGACGTCACAGCCCTTAACGATTCCATTGAAATCGTGACGTCATGCTCGTTTGGAGACACGTTTGACAGTTCGTTTGGAGATTGAGGATTTATCTTCACTCATCTATATATTCCACTATCTATAATTCCAACAAGTTTCATTCGACGCGGAATCCTGTCGTATTGTTTTCTATTGAAAATTTGGACCATGGGCACAGAAATTATGGCCAAAATATACTATGTGTTATAAAAAAGCGAGTAAAAAAGTCTAGCTGATTTTTAATGGACTTACCCTCAACCGATTTACTCACAACAAATTGCATTAGATGCAAATTCCTGTTCTATTTAGAAAGTTGGCCAGCTTGGACTATTACCTTTGAAATTATGGCCAAAATACTTTTTGCCTTTCTTGTACAACAAAGTTGTACCGAAAGGCTATAATTTCTTTCCGAAAACGAACTATCGGATGCTTCCACACTGATACACTTCCCTTCCTCTTCATACGGGAGTTCGGTAGAAAGACGGTCATGAGATTTATATCATAACAAATATTGCCCTCCACTCGCTTGATGGGAATGACATTTTCGTTTTCTTTTTGTGTAGTCGGAGCTTCAGTTCAATTTACATCCAAAAGTGATATCCTTAAAATATATGACTGGGTAACATAAAACAGGGGTATGTACGTCAAAAAGATTGGAAAAGGAAACAAAAATGTCGAAATTCTTATTAGCATAGCTGAAAACCGAACCGAGGTTTCGCGACAATCGCATTTTCTCGCATTTCCGGATGTTGCAACTGCATCGCGAGTAGTGCGCAACTGTGCCATAGTCGGGCACCACTCGCGATGCAGTCGCGACATCCGGGAATGGGACAAAATATGATTTTCGGTTTTCAACTGGATCTACAATATCTTTGCCATAAATAATCTGATTTTCATAGAACGGACAAAGAAATTTGTCTTTTTTACTCCTACACTGCAAAAAAAATTGACTTCTACTGGTAATGTAATCAATGAAACTAATGTAAATGCAGATCATGTAATCGTTTTCTCAATGTAATTATGCGTTGAAAATCATGCACATAAACAGAGCATGATTTAAACCGTATAAATACATTACCTTACCATTATTACTACACTCTGTTGACAACAATACTTTATTCACCATGGAAATTCATTTATAAACCATTAAATTTACATGATATTATGTGAACCGAAACAAAAGATGGCCACGCTTGCGACGATCTCGGTAGAATGTAAACAAAACAAACAATTCCATCACAGCAGCTGTAAATGCAGCGGAAAACCTTCGTTTTCGACCACAGTCAAATACTAAAGTGAAGATTTTCCATCACGACTACAAAGCAACATCCATTATGCTGCATTTCATCGGTGTACTTCATCAGGCGTTTACTAAAATCGTTGGAAAAACTTCGAATTCTTGCACTTCATCCAGTCAGATTTTTCCCCCTGACGATGCGCATGCGTTTACTCAGAACATGTAAATTTACATTACCTAGACAGCACCCGATCACGACGGGTTCGATACTGGTATATTTGAATCGCCATAACTCAGAACCTGTTACTCTTTGGGCAACATTAGATTCAAGAAGTGAAGATGGTAGAGTGGTATCAGAACGGGCTATCACTCTGCGGACCTGAGTTCGATTCTCATGTTAACCATTTTTTATTTATATAGCATAAAATAGAACATGTAAATTTCAAACAACACAAAAATTTGGGATGTTAAGAGATGTAAAAATAAAATGAAATGTAAATTTCTATTGTTTATCATGCTCCAATTATGTGCATGATATTTGATGTAAATGTACATGATTTGTTCGAACTGTGTAGCTACTAGCTCATCTATTTTCAAGCACACACATTTTACGAAGGTCGAGAAAGGCACCATCACCGCTAGGTGGATTAATCTGGGTTTTTGCAGAGATGGTGGAAACGAATGCTAACCGAAAAATTTGAAGGCTACGAATGGTTGAAATAAAAAATGCCCTTGATCTGTATATTGGAATCGATGAATTTGGAAGGCAAGACGCATCTTCGGATATTTTTCAGGCTAACATTTATAAACGTACTGAAGGGTATAAATTAAAGCTGGATTAACTTTTCATGCTTTGAGGAATTGAATCAATTTAAAAGATCTTTGCTTAAAATTGTGATCGTTATTAGCATAAAGAAGGAAGCCTTTATCGGATCTTGTGTATGAGGTAAGCAATTCTTATACTTACTAAGCATCTACAAGATAGTCTACAGAGTAGTTGATTGAGTTTGATATATATATCCACGATATTTGCCAAATCAGAATTGTTGTGTTTGATTCCCGGTCCAGCTAAGAGTGCCTTTTCAGGTTGGAAATTTTATCGATTACTCTTGGCATCAAGTAGGAGGAACTGGGGCAATGATCATTCCGTTGCCAGTAAAAATGGTGCATCTACAGTACAGTTCTACCCATCGAAATCAGCCAATTAAAAAAACTCGGCACTTCTGTTAAGAATGATTTTACAAATTTACATGTACCACTTTTTCTGTTGCATTTTTGTTCCCAGTAATAGTAATACATGTGCACTATATTTCAATAAACTCGATTTTTTTAAAGAAACCTTGCATATTCCTCACTACGATCAGTAAATCCATCGAAAACATGGGTCGTTGATAAGAAGCTTACGACGAAGGAAACGATGAAGGGTCTGATGGGTATGCTATCAAAACTTTACTAGAGTTCTGGCCCATTTGTATACAATATACATATTTGCATAAAAATCTAGCAATTCTGTATGTGCCGATCTTCAATACAGATTCCATAAGGTTCTAGGATGCGATGACCCATTTTACCACCAACCCTCGATGACGGTACATTGAAAAATGCTGCTAGTTCCAAACTTCACAAATTGATTCACTTCTTAACTTATTAAGCAGTCACGAAATAGTAATTTTGAACAAGCATATCTCACTATTTGCGTATATACTAAGCATATGCGGTATTTCGCGGAATTTTAGTATGGCGAAATTCGATTTCTTGATTTCGTTTCGTTTCGTAAAATTACAAAAATTTTGCTAGAAAAAAACTAGCTTTAACGAAATTTAACGGAATTTCTAAACAAATTTAAACTTAAACCATACTGCCTCGTACGGTCGTGTATTATCAAAAATGTTGGTTGCGCCGCTGAACAAAACCATAATGCTGTTTTCAAAACTAAATGTTGTACAATATTTTCTATTAACGCTTACTACATAATCCCATTATGAGTCGACAAATACGTAAGTGTTTTGTTAGCAATGTCTAACTGAAAACGAAAAATATCATCAACTATTATATCTTATTTTTTCAAAAGTAATCCGACTCAATATTTAAGATGTCAGGCTCAGAGTGAAATGTAATCAGATATGAATCAGATCAGTCAAAGAGGCAAATCGGCGGCGTGCTTTCCTAGGGCTCTTGTGAAGTCTTCTAGAGCGCTTCTTTCTTATTAAAGGCTGACTTCTTCAAATCTGCTTTGGTCTCAAACCAGGTTTAAGCGCAAGAGTAAGCACCGCTCAAGAGTTAAGAAGGTCATAAGGACAACGAAATGTAACATTTTACGTTAAAACAAAAGTTTAAATCTTAGCTAACAGTAAGAATAAAAAGTTCAGAGTGTTGCTGCTGGTCACGGAACGGCAGCTAGTCCGGGAGAACACAAAGTGAAAAAAAAAAATCTGCATCGCAGAGCAGATATTTGTTTAATCAATGTCTAATCGATTGTGTTGATGCTGATCACACCAGCTAGTGCGGGAGAACACGAAGTGAAAAAATAATGTCTGCATCGAAGGGCACAAAATTATTTAGTGCGGAATCGATCATGTTGTAGAAGCTTATTAATCGATGCACATTGTTTTTGCGTTGGATTGATTTGAAACACGGTTTTTGTCATCGAGTTTTCAAAATAATTTAATAAATATTTAGTCGTTTACCAAGGTGGCTTGACATGAATTACCTTTTCAACTAAGAACTAATCAACGATTCCCAAGTAACAATTTTTCGCATGATCAGTTGCTAATAAAGCTAATAACTCCACCAAAACCTCTTCATAGCATCATTAAGATAGCCTTCCGGCCTAATGGACCAATCTAGACGAAGTTATTAAAACCGTATTAAGAGTAGTAATAAAACTGCAATAAAACATTGAATTGAATTTGTTGATACTCTATAAGAGGTTGTCGTGACCATCATAAGAGTAACAATAAAACTGTTTCATATTATGGATTGTATTTATTGTCATTCTATTGCGTTTTTTTTTATTTTCTCTAGATAGCAATGTCCCCTATGTAAATCTGATTTGTGGAAGATAATGCTTCTGATTTTTCTTGTAATGGTTGATGTTGAAAATGAAGTATTATTTAAGTAGTTTACCAAATTTATCGTGAATATTGAGTTTGTAGGAGCTTAAAATCAACGCGCCTCGAAATTATCGAATAATCACATGAAAATAGGAAATTAACTAATTTTCCAAACTGCTCAAATTATTTCAATTTCAAATATTTTGTAATAAAGTAACCGTGCTTCTATCAAAAAACCTCAGAAATATTTAAATTCCACTTATCAATAGTCTATTTCAGCGGTTCTCAACCTTTTTCTTGGGAGGTACCCCTTCGAACTTTTGCATTAATTGAGGTACCCCATCTTGAAAGTAAGCTTCTGCCTTTCTTCATAAGAGGCTTCTGAGAGCCTCTTGAATGCCAGCTTTCGAATCACTTAAACGAAGATTTCCTTTGCATCTTGAAAGGAGGCTTCCGAGCCTCTTAAAAGGAGACTAACGACCTACGAGCCTCTAACATGCTTACAAGCCTCTTGGAAGAAACCTTCCGAGCATTTTGAAAGGCATCTTCCGAACCTTTTGAAAGGAGCCTTCCGAACTTTTTGAAAGAAGGCTTCCGATTCTTTTTAAAAGAGGCTTCCGGGTCTCTTGAAAGGAGTCTTCCTGGTCTCTTGATATCAGGCTTCCGATCCTTTCGAAAGTAGGCTTTTAAGCCTGTTGAAAGGAGGCTTCCAAGCCTTTTGAAAGCAGACTTCCGAGCCTCTTGAAAGAAGGCTTCCAAACCTCTTGAAAGGAGCTTTCCGAACCATTTGAAATGAACCATCCGAGCCTCTTGAAAGGAGCCTCCGAGCTTTTTGGAGGAAGACTTCCGGCTCTCTTAAAAGGAGGCGTCAAAGCCTTTTGAAATGAACCTTCCGAGCCTTATGAAAGGACCCTTCCGAGCTTTTTGGAAGAAGGCTTCCAACCCTTTTAAAAGGAGGCTGCCGAGCCTTTTGAAAGTAGGCTTCCGGGCATCTTAAAATGTGGCATCTTGAAAGGAGGCTTCCAAGCCTCTTGAAAGCAGACTTCCGAGTCTCTTGAAAGAAGGCTTACGAGCCTCGTGAAAGGAGGCTACCGAGCCTCTGCTTCCAATCTTCCTGAAAGGAGCTTTCCAAATCTTTTGAAAAGAACTTTCCGAGCCTCTTGAAAGGGGCCTTTGAGCTTTTTTGAAAGAAGACTTCCGACCAGGGTTGGGAAAAATCAAATTTCCGAAAAATCGAGAATGATCAAACTCACCCGCGATTTTACTTTCAAATTATCAAGTGATTAAAACTCGCCAGCGATTAAGAATCGATTGAAAATCAGATCTTGATTTGAAGCATTTACCGTTACATTTTGAACTCTTTTTCCTTACTAGCATGAAGCTATAACGCCAAATAGAAGATAAAACGGGACTGTTGACAATTAGCTATTATTAGTGAAGATTAATGATTGAATGAAAATTCTTTGTTTATTATCGTTTGAGTACAAAATTTGAGAAGTTGTCGCAGGCGACAACTCGCCTACTGTTTTCACGTGAGAAGTTTTCACATGAAAATTGCAATCATGATCGTCTGATAATGATTAAGCACAACACTGCTTCCGACCCTCTTAAAATGAGCCGTCCAAGCCTTTTGAAACGAGGCTTCCAGGCCTCTTGAAAGGAGGTTTCCGGGTCTTTTGAAAGCCGGCTTGCAGGTCTTTTTTTTTTTTTAAAAAAAAAAAAGGAGTCTTCCAAGCTCCTTAAAAGGAGCTGCTTGGAAGAAGACTTCCGAGAAGCGTAGAAAGATGCTTCTAATCCTCTTGCAACGAAGTAAACGAGCATTGTTTGGAAAAAAAACCTTCACGCCTCTTAAAAGGAGGCTTCCGAACCTTTAGATCCTAAATTTTAGTTCATAAGCATATTCTTAACATATTATTCATCATTTCATTTCGATCAGGAAGATTGCATTGAAGATTTTTTTTTGAAAAAAAAAGTTTGTTCAACATTTTATCCGTTTGATCTTTTATTCCGCAGGCCATCATACATAGTACTGGTTGTGGAGGCTTTAGTTTACTGATCGCCTTGCATATGATGTACAAGACAATGTTTTGAAATTAAAAACACACAATTAATAAAACTTTATTAATGAGTTTCGATTAGAATTGAATCATTTGTTTGATAAACTGCCTATATTCATTTTACACCATTCCGAGAAAACAACAAAAAACTGTTTTCAAACAAATAAGCTCCGATTTTTTTGATTTTTTTGATACAGATCAATATTTTTGGAAAAACCTAAGACCCTGGGGTAATTCCAGTGCAAAAACTGTAGAAGCAGTACTCCATAATTGCACTTTAAAGTACGTGTACATATGTAGTCTCTCGAACAAACGAAAAAAAAAAATACGTTCAAGAACTATTTTTTTTCTTGTACATATTCAAGTACATTTTTGGACGAGAATTCAGAATATATAAAACTCTCATTTTGGCCAAAAATGTTACAATGCAGTTTCTCAAACAAACGGTTTAATTGTAATACGTCCGCCATTACGCATTTTTGTCCGAGGTACCCCCTAGGGCCAGCGAAGGTAGCCACAGGGGTACATGTACCCCAGGTTGAGAACCGCTGGTCTATTTGATCATAATTGATGTATTTTTATCAATCACGGCTATGACGTTGATCATTATTTCAACATGGCGACCAATATGAATGCAGTAGGGGAAGTGGGGGTAGCACGCCCATAGGGGTTAAAACGCGCCACCCCTGAATAAGGTTAAATATTCCCATTTTGATTATTTTCAATAGTCTATACGATAAAGCAATGAAAAATATTGCCATTGGATACATATATTTCATGATTTTTCTCTAGTTATACATGAAAAACTCGAAAAAACGATTTTTGCGTGTTTTGATGCAATTCTAGCTCGGTGGAATTTAGTCTTTCTGTCGCTGTTATACATTGATAAATTAATAATTGAGCCATGAGCCATGCTGCTTACTCGTGTTCTTTATGTTCCACACGAAATCGTCGTCAAAAATGGTTTTAAAACGATTTTATGGGCCTTCAAACTTCTGAGGTCGGTGTGGGGCATTACGCCCATGCTCATTTCGTATGACCGAAACAGCTGAAACATTCGGTTAATTGCCTTAATGTAGGCAATTAAAATGAAAATCAATACGATAAGCACATGCGCGTTTTAACCCATCCACTGGCGCATCTCACCCCGCATGGTTTCAAAATCATTTTTTTTCGGGTGCTTTTTAAAAATCAAATTTCTGTGCAATAAAATGGACAATTAGATATCTGTTATCGGTAGTCAGTCGCAGATATGCTGTTCTTCAGTATGCGCTGATGAAAACTGGCTGAAATGGTGGTTTTCATTGATAAAAATGGCAATTTCCTTAACGTGGGCGTCCTACCCCCAGTTCCCCTACTAGGTGCTCCAATCTGTCAAATTCACGATTCAGCCATCTTGGATTTTAGTATGGGATTGAGTTTAAGATGAAATGGCGACATTCCTTTTTATAAAAATTCGCACTTTTCAAGAAGGAATCGTTTACACATTTTCCTTTTTTCGGGCAAACGCGGATTTCAAAAGTAGCAATAATCTATTTGGTTGCCTAATTCTGGACCAATGAGTACAAAGAAGTCATCGATTCGTGTGCCTTATTTTGGGCAAATGCGTGCGTTGCAGGAAAGAATTACCCAAAATACGTTTTAAGTTTTATTCCACTCTAGAGGTAGTTTTCAAGATCAAATTATAAGATCAACTAATAAAACCCACTATTACACGATAACCTTTTGATGACCACTATAAGAGTAAGATGTGGCCAAGTGACCTCCCCTGGATAACCGCTATAAACCTATTATTAGAGTATTTAGAAACCCTTTTTAAACCACCCACAAAAAAAAGAATTTGGCTGCGGCAGCTTTCAACAATGTTGTAATGAAGCTTGCAGAAAATAATAGCAAAATAAATTGTTGATGAGAATAATAATGAGGGTGATTATAAAATAACATTTTTACAGGATTGTTGTTCATTGTACTTTCATTGAAAAGAGGTGCGCGTTCGATTTTATGGTGAAAGCTAATGAAAAAAATAGATTGATCATCACGCGCTCTCAAAATAATGTAGTCTTTGGCAGTAAATTTAAAAAAAATATAACAGCAATATCGTAAATCTTTGCTGTTTGCATTGATTTTCCAACTCAATATATGTTTAATGTGAATTCATTACCCAAAAAGTGGATTACGAGCTGGAAACATCGTCAAATCTTGAATTCCAGTGATAAATATCACTGACATGAAAATACCTTCTCAAAATGGCCATCATGATTTTCTATCAGAAAAATGCCATTCTTATTACACACTATTTCAAACTCTTTGCAATGCAAATATTCTTATTGAAGTTATTCATTTGACCACATTACGACCAAAAATTATGGCTTTATTCGAGCTTTGGAAATAGGACTTGGAGGAAATAGGAGCTGCTCATAAGGACAATAGGCGTTTAACGCTTGAAGCTTTTTCAGCATATTTATGAGAGGTTTATTGATAACCATAAGAACAACAATAAAACTGAGCAACTAGCTATGATGATTGCTATTTTAAATCCACTATAAGAATAGAATAAATCCAAGAAGCATACTTGAGTATAGACTCATTTTCCTTATTCCGGGAAAACGCGCTTTTTAAAAGAAACCATCCTCTACATACTTGCTTAATGTCGTTGATTCCTATTTGTTTCCTTGATCACGACGTTCTTCAATATAAGAAGCTATTGACGTGGACCTTCATTACCCCTACGGTAAGATACGCGGCTACAAAGCAAAACCATGATGAAGGTGGCTGGGTTCGATTCCCGGTCCGGTCTAGGAAATTTTCGGGCTGGAAGTTTTCCCGACTTCCCTGGACATAAAAGTATCATCGTGTTAGCCTCCAGGACCTACGAATGCAAAAATGGTAATTCGGCAACCTAGCAGTTGATAACTGTGGAAGTGCTGTATGAACACTAAGCTGCGAGGCAGCAAAGTTGCAGTGGGGGATGTAATGCCAATCAGAAGAAGTAGACGGATTCCAGCCAAAATGTGCTGGAAAATTCTAAAACCAGAACCGACCATCATCGATTTCAATAAATCTTGGCACATGTTTTCAGATGACTAGAAAAAAAAAATCCGCTGGTGTTAAGGTCATTATCTTTTAAAAGTGATTTTTGAGAAAAGCCTGTGTGTTTTTTATTACAATTTATTTGAACAATCGTAACTTCTTAACCATTCCAGATAGAGCAAAACTTTCTATGACAAAGGGTAATGTTAAGTAATAATTCAATGCCGAATTTTCAAAACGACTCATCTGCTTTTGAACCATCTAATCGCTCAGATATTTAATTACATAAAAACCAAAATTACTCGATTATGGCAACATCACTTACTACCCAGTCAACGGAAGATCGTTTATGATGTCACTTAATTTGCTAAGGTGGAGGCAATTTTTTACTCAAATAAAATATTCCGTGGCAAAACCCTCCAACTAAAGATAACTGTTGCGTTTAAAATAAGAACGATAGCGTTAGCGGTAACAAAGCAGTAATCGTAATTAAATTATGTTATTGAAAAAATCACCAAAAGTTGAACGGCTATAATAAATTCTGCAAGAATTGTCTCTGATCCAACTTGAATTATTTGCTGAGCTTCCCCGGAACTCGCCTTCTAAGAATTCTAAATTAGTCGCAATTGTTCAAAACGAGGAGGTGGCTGAGCTCCTCTGAATCTCGTTGTCTCGGATTCCAAAATCAGTCGCATTTGCTCAAAATAAGAAGACGGAAGAGAACTGTTGGATAATTATCAAGATAAACAGCATTGAAGACGACGTGGTTTTCGTTTTGGTTGAGCACAAAGGCCTTATCCTGATAGTCTTATCGATTGTTGACAGTCTCTTATGTTGTTTGAATGAAAAATACATGTCTTATTTATAAACAGTGCGAGAATGCTGGAACTAGAACTGCGAATAGATTTCTAGAATAGATTTTCTGATATTTTAATATTCTTAAGAAAATACTCGATTCAGACTGATTTTTAAAAAAATAAAAATAGCATTGCGTTAAAGAGCATGGGGTTATGTGAATAAGTGTGGGATCCCGGGTAGAAATCTATCACTATCTTTGAACATTAGAACTTTAAAATTTCGAAGAAAATTCCGGCGTTCTGAGCTTATTTTTTAATTGGAACTATATAAATGTGTGAATATGATAACAATTGTGATCTTTCATCTTAGGAATCTTTACAAAATCCTAAAATGAACATTTAATAGGTTTGGAATACAATGATATGAAATTTAAAAAGTAACTGGATTTTAAATTTTGGAAATGTCAATTGTGAATACATATATTTTGAAAACTCTGAATATAATTTCAAAAGGTTCTAAGCTTAGTTTGAAAATACATTTAGAATCCAAAAAGCGAATTAATTAGAAATGTAGAGGTTCTAGGGAGTTCTATATGTTTTTCGATTTCGACTTCAGCTAACAAAACGCTAGGTTGCTAGATCACATAATGTTCGACATTTTTATAGTTTTGATAATCTTTTTCAGTTAATTTGCGAGCATATGCGTTGCCTATTCGGAGATGATGGGAAAGTAGGTAGAGCCATTGAAGAAAAAGATGAAGAATAGCATTGAAAAAGTTCTATGGTAAATCTATGGAATCAAATATATTCTTCGAATTTTAAAGAAAAGCATTGAATCCCGGAACCACGAATTACGTTTAAAAACAACTTGTTATGCCAAGAAGAATGATTTCGAAAAAAATGATTTCTGTATTGGTTGACATAGATACCTATTTGTTTGCGAAATTGGAGAATTTGTTTGTTTATCTCACTATATGAACCTTAGAATTTCATTTGATGAATAAAGCATACACATTTACGTCATTGCAAAAATGATCATAAAACTTTTAACCCAACTAGGAAAGTGGTCGACGTACAACTAATCCTGGAAAATCATGTTTTTGAAACTCGTGGCATAAATGAATAATTTCAAATCTGTTGATGCACAAAAGTAATCATTTTGAATTTCGATTTCAATAACCTGAATTCTAAGAATGCCAATGAAATACATGAGAAAACACGCGCAGCACGTGCCCGTCATCCTTGCAGCGGAAAGCGTGCGCGAAAAAGAAATGAAAAAAAAAACTCGCAACAAGTCGAGTTCCCGGCAGACGGCGGAGGAAGATCAAGTTCGTTTTTATCAATGGTTGTTTGCCTTACTCATGCATGCCTACTAAATGGTTGAAAGACGGGATATGCGTCTAAATCGTAATGATTAGCAAAGGCGTTTTTCTCTCGTCATGGTCGTCAACCGTGGCTGATGACCATAAGTAATGGCGGTATTGCATTTGCCATGTAAATTGAATCATCAACAAACCGAATAGGTGTGAAACAGGCAAGGAAGATGCAGATTACATAATGACTCTACCTCACTGATTTCAATTTCACTTTTGAGATCTTCTCGTCATGTTTGGGATAGAGTACCTCGCCCTCTTTCTTGATATTGTATTGGATAGGAATAATCGGTTTGCCGGTTGGTAAATAGAGGATCATTTGAAATGAGCATCAAATTAAAATAAAAAAGTTCAAATACTACTGAGCTTACTGCTTCAAATAAAGACGTCATGCTATGAGTGGAACAAATGCGAATACCTGACAGTGGTGATTATGGCGAACAATTCAATTATACTGCCCTTCTATTCGTTGCCAAGCATGCGAAAAATAAAACACTTACTTCCTTTGGCTGAAAAATATACACACTTGTGGTATGGCTCGTTATTCCAAGTTTCCTTGTTGAAGAATTGAGTTTTCTGCGGTATCCAATCGTATTTGTTGACTGCTGTTAAAGTTGAATTCAGTGATCCTCATTCACAATTCACATAAATTGCTTCAACTATCTTCCTTTGATCACTTCACCAAAAGCACTTTTTCCCAGATATCATCTCCAAACTCCAATTATATGCAGCGACAACGATCACTTCTCATCACCACTATTCAGAATGAAAGGAAGCAAATAGAAAAAATATGGATAGTCTTCTTAGCGCACAAGAGCCTTAAAGGCATCGAAGTAAGAAAACGATCCGCTCACCGCCAAATACCGATTATAATTAAACCCCGATGCTCAGATACTCAACGCAAATCAGTCACCAATAACCAGCGAGCGAGCGCGACATCCACCGACCACACTGGCAGCGTATTTACATGTGACAATCGGTGAGCAAAATCACGCCCAGCCTAGTGAGCCGAGCCCATCAGCTCATGTCTCAAGAAGTTGTCTTCGAACACGACTGCGTGCGATCGTTCGCAGCTGAGCTCAAAACAACAACGTTCTACGGTGGGCCCGCGATAACCGAAAACATTAACACACGCGCCGCGTCGTCATCGTCGTCGTTGTCAGTGCCTACTCAACAGATCCCCGCCTAATTCTGTGGCTTTGCACACGCGAGTAAGCTCTCGCGAACTACTAGAAACGATCACACTACGGTACTATATGGGCACATGGTCGCTGGCTTGGAAGCAACCGACTGACTGACGGCATGCCCAGCCCGCCCGCCTGGCAGTGGCCAAAGTCGCCCCAACAGCTGAAAAAAACCTAAATTATCCGACCGCAGTACTGTGGTCTATGTCGGGTGTTGTGAATTTGAATCGCGAAGCGTGCACTAAAAAGTGAGACCTGCCTCAAAGCGCAATAATATACGACTCGCAAACGAACCGTCGTCATCAGCACTCAAGCAGCATACTATGGCAGCCCAAAGGGGTTTGGCATTAGGCAAAACAAACAAAACAGAGTTACTTATGTACCATTGTAAGTAAATGTGTGATGAGATTGTATGAAGCTAATTGTGAAAAACCAACCAGCAGTAGCAGAAGCGAATGTCTGTTCGTTTGTCACTTTGGACACAATCCAACACTGACTTAGTATGTTAGGAGGAAGGCTGGCAGTTAGTCTTAGATATTGCGATGAATCATTTGTTAAACCAGGCGCAATTTCGTGGCTCTTGTGCGCAGGATTTTGCTCTCATAAATAGGCAAGTACAGTGATCATGCTTTGGTTCTGGGCTGGATCATTTTGTGCATATCCTCCTGTTACACATAGTTTGTGCGCGATAAATGTAATCCAAAATCAGGTTCGCTGTTTTGATTTTCTTCATTAAGATCATTGAAATTTCCTGTATGCTATATGTGACGAATGATTTTTAATATCTGGAGTATTGACACTAATTGGTACTGCAATAAACTCAGAACTCGATGAAGGGCTGATATAGGCCAACGATTTCAAATACTTTGTATTAAACTCGACAACTATTTATGTACTAATGATTACATACATGGAGACGTATTTTTTCTGTCGTCTATTTTTTTAAGAAATAATGTTTACTCGAAGTTCTCACCCATCATGAATTTGTATTGGTGGTGACGAAATCGAGGTGGTTGAAGAAATCGTGCACTTGGGCTCACTGGTGACCTGCGATAACAGATAGCAGATAAATTCGGAGACGCGAGTTTACCGCCGTACCAAACTGACTATCTACAAAACGCTTATTAGACCTGTAGACACGAGACCTGGACAATGCTCGTGAAGGACCAACGCGCACTTGGAGTTTTCCAAACAAAAGTGCTGCGTACCATCTATGGTGAGGTGCCATGGCGAATGAACCACGAATTGCATCAGCTGTTGGGAGAACCATCCATCGTTCACACCACGAAAATCGGCCGACTGCGGTGGGCCGGGCATGTAGCCAGAATATCGGATAGTAATCCGGTGAAAATGGTTCTCCATAACGATCCGACAGGCACAAGAAGACCAGGTGCGCAGCGAGCTAGGTGGATCGATCAGGTGGACATTCGATTATTTCTTTCAATCACTCCGCAGTTGCCTGATCCTTATATTTGATGGTTACATAGCCAGACTTGCAGAAAACGTTGGTAAACATTGGCTTCACCATCACTTTTATTAGTTTTTTCTTACTGCGTGAGCAACATAACATTGATATCGTCGCTGTAAGCTCTTTTGCTGCTCCTAGTATGATTACGACTGTAAATCAGACTGCTTATGGCCGCTAATCATCTTGATCCACTGAGCACGCCTCAAGGATCCACGTGGTGTTTCTGCTTTGAATATACTTCAGCAGATATTGATTTGTCCAGGTCCGTTACACTATTCACTTACATTTTTTCCTTCTGCTCAATTATTTTGAACAGATCTCACCACCGAATCGAATTTCCTATTTGCTTTGTTCACGTTGAATTTCAATTTCCATCTCTTACGGAGAAGCATGATATGTTAGCTTTTCAGCGTTACGAACAAATCACCATTCTTCCACACATTACGGTGTTTTGCTGAGATGAGATTGCTCCAAACTTACGCGACCAAGTACGCAACGAAACAATCGATGTTGCTTGGTAACTGTGATCAGTGTTGTAAAATGTCATTTGCATTCGTTTGTATAATTTTTCCAGAACTTGTTCAGAAGTTAGCTATCGGCTTCTGAGGTATGTCGAACTTATACAGCCGCTAACCGCAAGTCAGACTTATCTGGATATGGCGTCCATATACAGATAAGTCTGACTTGCGGTTAGCGGCAGTATAGCCCTTAAATGTGCCTACAACATTGTCTAATGAGACATTGCTGTAAATATGTAATCTGGGGCGTGGGAGGCAAAATGTCATTCAAATGACATTATGTCAAATGACACGTGACATTTTGGAAAGTTTTCACTCTCCAGCCTCAGATGTTATATTTAGAGCAATGTATCCTTGGACAAAAATATAGCCCTACTCAAGCGTTATGAGTACATCAAAAAATATGAAGTAAATTTGGCTTCTGAAAAAAGTTATGAACAAATTAGTCAAATGACATGCAGATGACATTTTACAAGCCTGACTGTGATTGTCTGTTGGGTTAATATAGGAGCAAGTATAGGGTGGGGAAGAGGCCTTAAAAACCTCACAACAGCTATTTTTCCGACCACTTTCATTAAGAGTTGGGTCAGATGGAAAATAAAACCCTTATGATGCCTTTCTCGTTCGTTTCCAAAGAATTGAGAAACATATAGAAGATTGAGAAGCATATAAAGTCTAAAATAACAATTACAGGTTGATATGTCTCATTTTCCTCATTTAATTATACAGGCCGGACTCAATTATCCGGAGTGTTGAAAAAAAAATCACTCCGGATAATCGAACCACCCGGATAATCGAGCCATTTTTTGTTGTCACTGAAAATTTAACTTTTGCTCAAATAATTCTCGTTGGTCCGTTCATGGGTTCTGACTACCGTTAGAGGTCAGCGCCGATCCAAAAATCGTCGGCGACGGCGTTTGTCATAATTTTGGTCGGCGAAGGCTTGGCGATTTATTTATTACGTTTGTAACGTAAAGTTTTTTTTTCAGGATATTTTTAAGACATTAACGAGAGAATCTTTTTATTTCGCCGGAGAAATCTAATGAACTGAGATGAGATGAGATGATATTTTTCCAAGTTTTTTGAATATTCAACAGGAAATCCTCTGAAGTTTTCACTGGAATTTCTTTGAAATTTTCACGGGAAAATGTTTAGAAGTTTGCATTATCGGCCATATGTCTATTTCGGCCAAATTCCAGTCGAGTTTCAGATTAATGACATATTCGGCCAAACAACAAACGGCTTTTCCCCGTCAAAACATTTGATTTCAACGTGCAGTTCTGTGGATTTCAACAGAAATCCTTGGAAATTTCCGCAGATAATCTTTGAGATTCCTAGAAGAAATTCTTTATAATTTACCCGGGAAATTTAGGGAATTTGCACCTGGTAGGCTTCGTGGCCGTGTCAGTCGTCTAAGCGTCTTTGCAAGCCATGGAGTGTGAGTTTGATTCCCGCTCTAGTTTGATTCCCGCCCCTATGTCACACTTTTTATATGAGGTATCTAAAAAAATTGTATGGATTGTTACACTTCAGGAAACCCCCCTCCCGTTACGTAATTTACGGATGTTCCCTAAATACAACAAAATCCATAACGCTGTATTTGATAATTTTGATACTCCACCCCCCACCCCCTCCCCCCTCTCGTAATTTATTGAAGCTTTATTTTTTTCCGTAACGTTTGGTATGACTCCCTTATTTTCCCTATAGCGTTACGTAATTTGTGAACAGTCTCTTAGGGAAGCGAGAAAGTCACTATCATTACTAGGTGTCTTGCTCAGCTCATATTGGATATGTTACGGATACACAAAGATAATATTTCTAATTTTGTAAGATGGGTAAAAATATTACTCCGGATAATCGAGCCATTTTCTACGGTTTATCGAGCCCCGGATAATCGAGCCTCCGGTTAATCGAGCCACCGGATAATCGAGTCCCGCCTGTACTCACTGTGAAATTGCATTAATGCAAGAAGAGTGATTTTTCCTATGCAAGTTTTGAAATTAGTATTTCGGCCATAAGTGTTGTAATCAACAGAATTGTATTTTCAACATTCGTCATGTCTACCCGTGCCTTTGTTCGCGACCATGTACTTAATCTTTGTGGATGTAATGGTCTATGATTTACCGTTAGCAAAGTCATCTCATCTTGTCTGCGAAAAATGTAAACTGTTAATTTCATAAGAAGCATATACGATCGTGTGATGTCTTCTCTCTGCATGCCATATCTCTCAATTGTAGATTCGAGGGCTTTTTAATATATTCACATGAACAACAATTTTTTTCTACGGCTCAATTGAAAGTTAATTTCATTTCAAGTAGTTTTAATAACTATATTATGAACAATAAGACATGTTAGTATTTCTGTAAAGCTCAGGGTTTTGGGTTTTGGAAATATTGTCATAACGTAACGAATGGATAAATGAAGCGTGTATTTATAATATTGTTTCATAATAATTACTCCATCTTTGAAAATTGCCCATTCTTCAACTTTGATTGATGAAATGAGTGTATTATTTTGCTTGAAGTTAAATGCATTTCACAAATTCCTTTGGAATACACCCAATTTGTCATCAACTTGTTCTTAATCGATCTTTTGTCTCTTTCGACCTTTTGTTCTTTTCGAACTTTTGTCATTTCTACCTTATGTCCCTTTCTTTCCCATTCGACGTCTTGTCCTTTCGACCTTTTATCATTTCGACCTTTTGTCATAGATTCGTTTTTAACATCAGATGTCGACGTTATGTCATATGTGTATTTTTAAGACAATAATAATAATAATGTTTTGTGAGTAAAAATGTCAAAATTTTGATGAAATAGCGACATATCAATTTGCCTTGCAAGCAAATGCGTAGAACTGCCAATCCGGAAATGGCGATTCTCGGTCCAGACTAGGGTGTTTTCAGGTGGAAAACATACTCGACTGCCTGGACATAATGTATCCAGTATCCATTGTGCTTTCCACACGAAATACATTCTCATGGAATGGAAGGCATAGAAAAAGCTTTCAATTAATAACTGAGTGCTAGTAAAATTTTAAGTTGGATAGCAGGTCAAGCTCCAGTTAGAATGTACAGCCATTAAGAAAGAAACAGAAGGGATCAGGGATGGGGAAAATCAAATTTTCAAAAAATTGGGTATGATCAACACTCACCCGCGATCTTACTTTTTAATTATCCTGTGATAAAAACTCACCAGCGATTAAGAATCGTTTGAAAACCGTATCTTGATTTGAGGCATTTACCGTTACATTTTGAACATTTTTTCCTTACTACCATGAAACTATAACGCAAAATAGATGGGACTGTTGACAATTTGGATTTGCTGATATTAGTAAATGTTAATGTTCGAATGAAAATTTGGTGTTTATTATCGTTTGAGTACAAAATTTGAGAATTTGTCGCCGGCGACAACTCGCCTACTGTTTTCACGTGAGATGCTTTCACATGAAAATTGCAATCATTATCGTCTGATAACGATTCAGCACAACACTGGAAGGGATACTTCAAAACCATGTCCGATTTAGCTCAAATTTTGCAAATTGCTGAAAAAACCAAAAAAACCTCATTTCAAACACAAACAGAAGGGCAACGCCATGATCAGGATACACGGTTCTGTATATAGTATACTAACGATCTTTTCTGAACATCTTCTTTCCAAGTGTCGATTAGTATCACGCAATAGGCTTCAGAACGTCATTTTTCACTCTAAAAGTTTCATTCTACGTCAGCACACTGAAATCGTAAATTGGCAAATTGGAAATAACTATGCAATACAAAAAAGCTGAGAAATATTTCGTTTCCAAACTGCTATAGCTACCGTTCAATTTGAACTCTTTCCCAATGGTGCATCATGCACCGAGCAGAACAGACTGAAACCATGCAACAATGATAATTGGTCAAACAAAAATGCAAGTTCTTTTTTTTTCCTATTGGCGACATGCCCAATGCAAATATCCAGTCATGCTTCAGAATGGCATTCAATAAATGATGCACTGTCATAATCGAAACTCGTGCATATATTGCCAGGGGCATCGCGATCATCTTTTTTAAGAAACGAATGTCAGAAATTGATTTCAACTGTTGCTGCAACAGCGAATGGCGCCTGCCGAGGTGCTCTAAAACATGCCTTTCCCAGGTTAAACGGGCTCCCGTAAAGCCCATCTAATATAACCTTTGCATTCGCTTGCACTTCTTCTAAGCCACAAGACACAAAAACCCACGATGATGGAGTTGTCGCCTGTTCGAAAAAGCACCTTGAAGCAAGACCGTATGCAATTGCCTTTTCCTTCGCCCCATGCTGGCTGCTGCGTGATGAAACCGAGAAACGACCACGCTTTCCGACCACTACTGCTGAATGCTGTAAAGCGGTTGTCTTTTCCAGTGTCTCACTCGCCAAGTTGACTTGAATGGTGTTTGGAGTGTTACTGAGTGCAGTCAGCAAACATTAGATGCCAACGGAAAAGCGACGGAAACTGATGAGAACAACTGTTTGTAACTCGTAGGCATGGTATGGAAGCAAACAACGACGACTCAACTAAACTATATCTGCGACAGTAAGGTAAATAAATGCAAACCGGTGTATGGAACTCGGTACTGGTACTACTCTAACATCGCACGTGGGCAATGTAAGAACCGTATCATCGCAGTAATGAGACATATGTACGTGTTTCTGCGCAAGTTATAATTATGTACAATAACTTTTGTGTGCTATTACTGTCTCTGTGATTGAGATTTCATCACTAGATTCTTTCTACACCTACATCTACCAACTAGTGGTAATCAGGAAAATAGAATGTAGATCTAGGAAAAAGCGGTACCTACACAATAGAATTGGAAAAACTCCAACAATCAAGAGATGCTGCAAGTACAAGTTGGGATAAAGCCGATTGGCATCATTTATGAAGTTTTGAAAAATGAATACTACTACTGTATCAAGGACGAAATACACTCAGAATAAAATACCTAAATCAAAATAAACCCAAGCAAAATTCATAACATTCATTGCATTCGACGAAATGTCATTCGACTAAATGTCTTTCGATCAAATGGTATTGATTCCATACTAACAACACAGAAGTTTCACCAAAACTTGAATAATGTTATTCGTTTATAATAAATAAACGATTTTATTGGAAAATATGATAAATTTTATGCAACGGGAAAAGTGATCATGTTTATGTCACATTAAGATGAAACTTGTTTGCTCTGATATTTGTAAATAGGGTTATGCGTAATTCGTTCTAATTAACTAATTAATCCTAAATAACTAAATTTGGCACCAACATATCGAAAGGGCGAATCTGCTTTTGTAAACAAGAGCTTCTCTCGTTTCTGGTGGGCTAAGATGTATTGACTCATACAATCCAGCGTCATTTAATGAAAGAAGAGGATTCGCTGCTTCCATCAGTGGTGCTGGATTGCCTAGGTGGGCTCAAATTAACCCACCAGCGACGTGAGAAGCTCTTGCTTACAAAAGCAGTTTCGCTCTTTTGAAATGATGGTGCCGAATTAGCTAATTATTCGAGACTGATGATTGAAATTAACGAACTAATCGTCTGGCGAGATAGTAAAAAGTGTACACCGCGATCTGATATAATTCAAATTGCATTATGGGGTTCCTTGTTTGAAATACACATCAAACAAACTTTACGTTGTACTTGGGCTCACTGATGATCTCCGATAACGATACCAGCAGAGAAATTCGGAGACGCATCATGGTAGGAAATCGTACGTACTATGAACGCTCCAATCGAATAGGGATAGCCGATTTTGTCACCCCGAAAAAAAAATTAAAATTTTAGTCGTCTTTTTATTTTTGTAAATAATACCGTAAACAACAATGATTTTCATGAAATAACTTTCACCGACTGTACTTTATTATGAATCATTTCTGAGTACCTGTCAAGATTTTTATAAGCCTTTTCGACAAGAAATTATGGGTTCCGTTCCGTTCAACTGATTAGGATTTGTGAAACAAATTAAAAAATTGAAAATATTTTTTTTTCGATTTTGTCACATTTCCTATTTTATCACCCCAAAATTCATCATGGGGGTGATAAAATCGGGATATTACTGTATCTACCAAACGCTTACCGGTAGTTCTCTACGGACACGAGACCTGGACGATGCACGTCGAGAACTAACGGGCACTGGGAGTTTTCGAAAGGAAAGTGCTGCGTACCATCTATGGTAGTGTGCAGATGGCGGACGGTACGTGGAGGAGGCGAATGAACCACGAGCTGCATCAGCCGTTGGGAAAACCATCCATCGTTCACACCGCGAAAATCGGAAGACTTCGGTGGGCCGGGCACATAGCCAAGCTGTCAGACAGTAATCTGGTGAAAATGGTTCTCGATAACGATCCGACGGGAACAAGGTGCACAGCGAGCAAGGTGGGTCGATCAGGTGGAGGACGATTGGCAGCCCCTCCGCAGACTGCGTGGTTGGCGGCGACACGTGCAGACAAGGATCGAGCTAAATGGAGAAAACTTTTATGTACTGCACAGGCCACTCCGGCTTTAGTCTGATAATAAATAAAAAATGATTTATTATCCGCATAACCCGTTCACAAAGAACACTTATTTTTTCAGTCACTTGTGCATAGTTGATTTGCTCGCAGTAGGAAGTTGCAACCGAGAATCCTGTCTCAGCTGAGTCGAACTATGGGCTATGTTTTTGGACAAAATAACCCGTTTGATATTTGTTGTCGACGTTTTAATGAAGTGTATGTTTATTTTGATTATAATATGACCAAGCATGTAGCGGGCTTGGTAGTCATATGGCTACTGCTTCTGCCTCATACGCAGGAGGTCGTGGGTTCAATACCAGGTCCTTTCCATTCTCCTACTTTGTATCTTTCTCTTTATTTCTCATGTTCTAGCAATCGCTAGAACTGGAAATGGACTTCCATACCGTTTCCATTATTCATATACCTTCAACTTGAGTATTCTAACAGTAATGTGCTAGAATTGGAAATGAACTATAGAACTCGTTTCCTACATCCAATTAGAAATTCCACCAGTTGCCTTCTCCTATCTATCACATTGGCAACTCGTTAACCCTCTAAGACCCGGGACGAACGGATTTTTTTCAAATGGCTCGCATTCAGCACCTGATCGTTGGAATTCCTCGCGGTTTCGTTTGTGCTCAATGGGAATAGCTATATTTTTGCTCTGATACATTTTCAAATAAAATTTTTTGTTCAGGTCCGAGTTATCGCTAAAAATAAGTGTGCGCGGGGGTGTTTTTTCTATAATTCAAACATCTCTTCAATATTCTGGACGTGTTCATGCCCAAAATTTATCAAATCACCCATCAAACCAACCCAAAAAGATATTTGTATAGATTTTTAGTCGATTCCGATGTTTTCACCATTTGAGTAGGGCAGGATTGACTGAATTCCGGGCCGCATTCAGGGGTTACAATGGTAGAGTATGGGCTAAAAATTCAATTACAATGAAATTTGCATGAGCATGCGGCTGCACAAATTTAAAAATCAGGAGTTTTAAATATTTAATTTTGAATTGAAATTGACTTTCTGAAATTCTTATCAGGGCCGGATTTAGGGGTCGAAATGGGGGTGACCAGGGGCCATATCACCAATTGCAATGAAACTGGGCATGTGACTGCTCAAACTTCATGAAAACACATCAGGAGCTCAAAGAATTCTGTTTGAATTTGAAATTGACCTTCTGTAATTTTGACCAGGGCCGGCTTGAGGGGTCCAATTGGGGAGAGCAAGGGCCATATTACCAAAAGCAATGGAACTGGGCATGCGACTGCTCAAACACCATGGAAACACATCAGGAGCTCACAGAAATCTGTTTCAAATGGAAATTGATCTTCTGAAATTTCAACCAGGGCCGGATTTAGGAGTGAAAATGGGGAGGGCAGGGGTCATATCACCAATTGCAATGAAACAGGGCATGCGACTGCTCAAACTTCATGAAAACACATAAGGAGCACAAAGAACTCTGTTTGAATTTGAAATTGACCTTCTGAAATTTTGACCAGGGCCGGATTCAGGGGTCCAAATGGGAAGAGCAAGGGCCATATCACCAAAAGCAATGAAACTGGGCATGCGGCTGCTCAAACACCATGGAAACACATCAGGAGCTCAAAGAAATCTGTTTCAAATGGAAATTGATCTTCTGAAATTTCAACCAGGGCCGGATTTAGGAGTGAAAATGGGGAAGGCAGGGGCCATATCACCAATTGCAATGAAACAGGGCATGCGACTGCTCAAACTTCATGAAAACACATCAGGAGCTCAAAGAATTCTGCTCGAACTTCAAATTGTCTTTCCGAAATTTTGACCAGGACCGGATTCAGGGGTCCAAATGGGGAGAGCAAAGGCCATATCACTAATAGAAATAAAACTGGGCAGTGGGCCTGCGACTGCTCAAAAAAACACGTCAGGATCTCAAAGAACTCTGTTTGATTTTGAAAATGATCTTCTGAAATTTCAACCAGGGCCGGATTCAGGGGTGAAAATATAGAGAGCGGGCTGCTTAAACATCATGAAAACACATCAGGAGCTCAAAGTATTCTAATTTAACTTGAAACTGCTCTAATACAAATTTCAGGAATTTCTCCTGAAAATACTCAAGGAATTCGTCCAGAAGTTCCTCCAGGAATTCCTCCAAAAGTTCCTCCAGGAATTTCTCCGGAAGTTCCTCCAGGAATTCCTCCGGAAGTTCCTCCAGGAATTCCTCCGGAAGTTCCTCCAGGAATTCCTCCGGAAGTTCCTCCAGGAATTCCTCCGGAAGTTCCTCCAAGAATTCCTCCGGAAGTTCCTCCAGGAATTCCTCCGGAAGTTCCTCCAGGAATTCCTCCGGAAGTTCCTACAGGAATTCCTCCGGAAGTTCCTACAGGAATTCCTCCGGAAGTTCCTACAGGAATTCCTCCGGAAGTTCCTACAGGAATTCGTCCAGAAGTTCCTCCGGGAATTCCTCCAAAAGTTCCTCCAGGAATTTCTCCGGAAGTTCCTCCAGGAATTCCTCCGGAAGTTCCTCCAGGAATTCCTCCGGAAGTTCCTCCAGGAATTCCTCCGGAAGTTCCTCCAGGAATTCCTCCGGAAGTTCCTCCAAGAATTCCTCCGGAAGTTCCTCCAGGAATTCCTCCGGAAGTTCCTCCAGGAATTCCTCCGGAAGTTCCTCCAGGAATTCCTCCGGAAGTTCCTCCAGGAATTCCTCCGGAAGTTCCTACAGGAATTCCTCCGGAAGTTCCTCCAGGAATTCCTCCGGAAGTTCCTCCAGGAATTCCTCCGGAAGTTCCTCCAGGAATTCCTCCGGAAGTTCCTCCAGGACTTCCTCCGGAAGTTCCTCCAGGAATTCCTCCGGAAGTTCCTCCAGGAATTCCTCCGGAAATTCCTCCAGGAATTCCTCCGGAAATTCCTCCAGTAATTCCTCCGGAAATTCCTCCAGTAATTCCTCCGGAAATTCCTCCAGTAATTCCTCCGGAAGTTCCTCCAGGAATTCCTCCGGAAGTTCCTCCAGGAATTCCTCCGGAAGTTCCTCCAGGAATTCCTCCGGAAGTTCCTCCAGGAATTCCTCCAGAAGTTCCTCCAGGAATTCCTCCGGAAGTTCCTCCAGGAACTCCTCCGGAAGTTCCTCCAGGAATTCCTCCGGAAGTTCCTCCAGGAATTCCTCCGGAAGTTCCTCCAGGAATTCCTCCGAAAGTTCCTCCAGGAATTCCTCCGGAAGTTCCTCTAGGAATTCCTCCTGGAATTCCTCCGAAAGTTCCTCCAGGAATTCCTCCGGAAGTTCCTCCAGGAATTCCTCCGGAAGTTGCTCCAGGAATTCCTTCGGAAGTTCCTCCAGGATTTTCTTCGGAAGTTCCTCCAGGAATTCCTTCGGACGTTTCACCAGAATTCCTTCAGAAGTTCCACCAGGAATTCCTTCGGAAGTTCCACCAGGAATTCCTTCGGAAGTCAAAAATTCCTGGAGGATCTCTGAAAGTTCCGAAAGAATTCCTGAATTCGTGAAGTAACTTCTGCATTAATTCCTGCATGAACTTCTGGAGGAATTCCAAAAGAAACTTCCGAAGGAATTCCTGGTGGAACTTCCGAAGGAATTCCTGGTGGAACTTCCTGGAGCTTCTTCTGGAAAAATTCTTGAAAGAACTTCCGAAGAAATTCCTGGAGGAATTTCCGAGAGAATTCCTGAAGGAACTTCCGAAGGAACTCCTGAAGGAACTTCCGATGGAATTCCTGGAGGAACTTCCAATGGAATTCCTGGGTGAACTCCCGGAGAAATTCCTGGTGGAACTTCCGGAGGAATTCCTGGAGGAACTTCCGGAGGAATTCCTGGAACAACTTCCAGAGGAATTTCTGGAGGAACTTCCGGAGGAATTCCTGGAACAACTTCCAGAGGAATTTCTGGAGGAACTTTCGGAGAAATTCCTGGAGGAACTTCCTGGAGCTTCTTCTGGAAAAATTCTTGAAAGAACTTCCGAAGAAATTCCTGGAGAAACTTCCGGAGGAATTCCTGTAGGAACTTCCGGAGGAATTCCTGGAGGAATTTCCGGAGGAATTCCTGGAGGAACTTCCGGAGGAATTCCTGGAGGAACTTTCGGAGAAATTCCTGGAGGAACTTCCTGGAGCTTCTTCTGGAAAAATTCTTGAAAGAACTTCCGAAGGAATTCCTGGAGAAACTTCCGGAGGAATTCCTGTAGGAACTTCCGGAGGAATTCCTGGAGGAATTTCCGGAGGAATTCCTGGAGGAACTTCCGGAGTAATTCCTGGAGGAACTTCCAGAAGAATTCCTGGAGGAACGTCCGGAGGAATTCCTGGAGGAACTTCCGGAGGAATTCCTGGAGGAACTTCCGGAGGAATTCCTGGAGGAACTTTTGGAGGAATTCCCGGAGGAACTTCTAGAGGAATTCCTGGAGTATTTTCCGCAGAAATTCCTGAAATTTGTATCAGAGCAGTTTCAAGTTCAATCAGAATACTTTGAGCTCCTGATGTGTTTTCATGATGTTTGAGCAGCCCGCTCTCCATATTTTCACCCCTGAATCCGGCCCTGGTTGAAATTTCAGAAAGTCAATTTCAAATTCAAACAGAGTTCTTTGAAATGCTGATGTGTTTTCATGAAGTTTGAGCAGTCGCATGCCCTGTTTCATTGCAATTGGTGATATGGCCCCTGCCTTCCCCATTTTCACTCCTAAATCCGGCCCTGGTTGAAATTTCAGAAGATCAATTTCCATTTGAAACAGATTTCTTTGAGCTCCTGATGTGTTTTCATGGTGTTTGAGCAATCGCATGCCCAGTTTCATTGCTTTTGGTGATATGGCCCTTGCTCTCCCCATTTGGACTCCTGAAGCCGGTCCTGGTCAAAATTACAGAAGGTCAATTTCAAATTCAAACAGAGTTCTTTGTGCTCCTGATGTGTTTTCATGAAGTTTGAGCAGTCGCATGCCCTGTTTCATTGCAATTGGTGATATGGCCCCTGCCTTCCCCATTTTCACTCCTAAATCCGGCCCTGGTTGAAATTTCAGAAGATCAATTTCCATTTGAAACAGATTTCTTTGAGCTCCTGATGTGTTTTCATGGTGTTTGAGCAATCGCATGCCCAGTTTCATTGCTTTTGGTGATATGGCCCTTGCTCTCCCCATTTGGACTCCTGAAGCCGGTCCTGGTCAAAATTACAGAAGGTCAATTTCAAATTCAAACAGAGTTCTTTGTGCTCCTGATGTGTTTTCATGAAGTTTGAGCAGTCGCATGCCCTGTTTCATTGCAATTGGTGATATGGCCCCTGCCTTCCCCATTTTCACTCCTAAATCCGGCCCTGGTTGAAATTTCAGAAGATCAATTTCCATTTGAAACAGATTTCTTTGAGCTCCTGATGTGTTTCCATGGTGTTTGAGCAGCCGCATGCCCAGTTTCATTGCTTTTGGTGATATGGCCCTTGCTCTTCCCATTTGGACCCCTGAATCCGGCCCTGGTCAAAATTTCAGAAGGTCAATTTCAAATTCAAACAGAGTTCTTTGTGCTCCTTATGTGTTTTCATGAAGTTTGAGCAGTCGCATGCCCAGTTTCATTGCAATTGGTGATATGGCCCCTGCCCTCCCCATTTTCACTCCTAAATCCGGCCCTGGTTGAAATTTCAGAAGATCAATTTCCATTTGAAACAGATTTCTTTGAGCTCCTGATGTGTTTCCATGGTGTTTGAGCAGTCGCATGCCCAGTTTCATTGCTTTTGGTGATATGGCCCTTGCCCTCCCCATTTGGACCCCTGAAGCCGGTCCTGGTCAAAATTACAGAAGGTCAATTTCAAATTCAAACAGAGTTCTTTGTGCTCCTGATGTGTTTTCATGAAGTTTGAGCAGTCGCATGCCCTGTTTCATTGCAATTGGTGATATGACCCCTGCCCTCCCCATTTTCACTCCTAAATCCGGCCCTGGTTGAAATTTCAGAAGATCAATTTCCATTTGAAACAGATTTCTGTGAGCTCCTGATGTGTTTCCATGGTGTTTGAGCAGTCGCATGCCCAGTTCCATTGCTTTTGGTAATATGGCCCTTGCTCTCCCCAATTGGACCCCTCAAGCCGGCCCTGGTCAAAATTACAGAAGGTCAATTTCAAATTCAAACAGAATTCTTTGAGCTCCTGATGTGTTTTCATGAAGTTTGAGCAGTCGCATGCCCAGTTTCATTGCAATTGGTGATATGGCCCCTGGTCACCCCCATTTCGACCCCTAAATCCGGCCCTGATAAGAATTTCAGAAAGTCAATTTCAATTCAAAATTAAATATTTAAAATTCCTGATTTTTAAATTTGTCTAGCCGCATGCTCATGCAAATTTCATTGTAATTGAATTTTTAGCCCATACTCTACCATTGTAACCCCTGAATGCGGCCCGGAATTCAGTCAATCCTGCCCTACTCAAATGGTGAAAACATCGGAATCGACTAAAAATCTATACAAATATCTTTTTGAGTTGGTTTGATGGGTGATTTGATAAATTTTGGGCATGAACACGTCCAGAATATTGAAGAGATGTTTGAATTATAGAAAAAAACACCCCCGCGCACACTTATTTTTAGCAATAACTCGGACCTGAACAAAAATGTTTATTTGAAAATGTATCGGAGCAAAAATATAGCTATTCCCATTGAGCACAAACGAAACCGCGAGGAATTCCAACGATCAGGTGCTGAATGCGAGCCATTTGAAAAAAATCCGTTCGTCCCGGGTCTTAGAGGGTTAACCAAGACGGACCTCTGCCTCTCCAACCTAACCCAGAAATTCCAACAAATTCCGCATGAACTCGTGGCAAGTGCAGAGGTATATTCGGCTTGCAGTGGGCGAGTGATTTCCTCCCCCTTCCCTACATTGACTTGCATTCTGACGTGGCAGACGCCAGTATGACCTAACAAATGAGATCACCAGTACTTGTACATTGAAGATGTGTGCTAGTCCCAAGCAAACATCTGTTGGTTCCCTGTGTAAGAACAGCTGATCTGGTCATAATGGAATAGCAACTACGAGCAGTCAATCATTAAAAAAAAAAAATTAATAAAAAAATATAATGTGACCAAGCATGTGTTAAAAAGTAGTATAATTAGCTAGTAGTATCTGTCTGTACGATTAGTTCGAAGACAAGTAAATAAATAAATAAAACATTTCAACTCCCTGGGTATAGTGTATCCATTATACAGGGGTTAGACAAAAAGGTTGAGATAGGCTTAAATTTGTCGAAGTTCAAATCAGCATAACTTTGCGTAGAATGATCCGATTTTGTTGAAACTGGGACCATCGAACGCAGAAACTCTTCTGGTATACTGTCCTCATGCAAAACCTCTGATTTGCCCTTGGCCACCGGAGATGTTCCGGGTTTGGGTATGTTAAAAATGCATTTTTTCTTCTGCTTGTCATTCTATATTATTGCCTTCATGTTTTATGCTTTACCCAGAAACTAGAACTAATATGCTGACCAATGCTGGCTGCAGATCGAAAATCCATTAGTTATACGCAGAGATATGGCCATTTTCGTGAAAACGGTACGGGATTAGCCATACACTCTGAACAAATGTCACTATCGCAGAACACCCAGAACTTGTTACAAATTGGCCAGTCCTTAAAATGCATCTTTAATAAAGATTCTACATTCATTGTCTTGGGGAAACATGAATTTTGACGCCCTTATATGCATGGATCCAGATGGTGCGAAAAACGGCCCCTTCTGGAACGCCCATGGAACCTGCTGTAAGGGTGGCAGTGGGCACTATCATTCTGGAAATGTTTCTGTAATCATCGTCTCGCAAAGCCATGAAGTCAGATACTCATATTTGCATTGCTCCGATCTGTTATCATTTTATCATGTTCCCGGTACCGTTTTTACGGAAATGGCCATATCTATGGGTACTTTGAATGGATTTTCAAACTACAGCAACCATTGGTCGGCATATAAGTTCTAGTTTTTGGAGAAAGCATGAAACATGATGAAAGTAAACGTCGCATAAAATGAGAAGCAGTGGAAAAAATGCATCTTAAACATACCCTCGAAAAACCCGAAACATCTCCGGTGGCCAGGAGCCAATCTCAGGTTTTACAGTAGAACAGTATACTAGAAGAGTGTCCTGGCTTCTGATGGTCCTGGTTTGATAAAAATCGGATGATTTTACGCAAAGTTATGCTAATTTGAATTTCGACATAATTTTACCTATCTCATCCTTTTTGTCTAACCCCTGTACTTGCGACACAACACACTCATGCAGTGGCAGGCATACAAAAGCTTTCAATTAATAACTGTGGAAATGCAAATAGAGTACTAAAATGAAAAAGCAAGCTAAGTTCCAGGTGGAATGTAGAGCCATAGAAGAAGAAAAAGTTATATCTAAAATACGATTTATTATCCGCAAAACACGAACACATACATAGGTCACTCTTTTTTATGAACTCATCTTTATCCGAACTGTTCGCAACAAGTTGCATTCGATGAGGATTCTTGTCCCATTGTATTCTATCGGGAATGATCACACCACACTACGGGTTCAGTAGTTATGATTAAAATAGTATTTTATAATGCAGGAGAAAGGCACCATCACTGCAAGGTGGATTAATACAGGTTTTTCAAGAATCTGATATGTTTAAGTGTGTTTGCAAGATCGCATATATTGATCACATGAATGTAAGATTCCACACAATGTGATAAAACATCTTAGGATAAAACGAAATAGCCAATCATCCGATTGATACATTTTTTTCATTTTTGTTAGCATAAAACTCGTAAACAACAAACCGGCTACGTTTTTTATTATATCGTTATTAGATCCTTCATCAGAAGTATCCAACATTTAAATGAAATCCTAAACTATCAGTATTGTTTCCCAAAAACGGTTATGTAAAGCATGGCAATTTTATAGTTAGGAATTGTAAACCTGAGATAAATCCACCTATTACATGTAATGGCGTTGTCTAGTACTCATGTATACTAAATTTGAAAAGCTCACGAAACAGATCAAAAAGGGAACTTCGCGGAATTTAGCTCATCATGAACAAATATTTACAATATAGTTAAAAAAACAAAATTATTTTTTTTTGCAATAAATACAGTTAACATTTGACAAGCTGTTTGGCCTTTAAATCCGTTGCATTAACGAGACGTGCAAGCGCAATGTCACTTTCACTGCACAAACGGTATCGAACACTCAGTCCTCCTGAACTCATGTCAAAGGTTATTATTATTATTGTCTTTATTTGAGAGGCTTTCAACCCTTGGCTGGCTCACCTCTGAAAAAAAAGGTAAGCATTCTCAGTGGACTTATAACTTTTCGATACACTTAAATGTAATGGAACGGTCAAAATAATAAAAGTAACGCGCAATCTTCGAGAATCCGGTCCCAGAAGCTTTTGCGTCTTTACGATAGACAAATTTTCCATACAACGCTAATTAGAGCTAGTTTGCAGAGCAGCGTTACAATCTAAATTTTTAAATTCATATTGTAACATGTGGTTGAACATGTGATTTGTGCGATACATCAGTTGAGCTCTTGTCAATAGGTGACAAAACATTTTCTTAAATGCCTACGTAAAGTTTGTTTTATCGAATTACATTGCAAAAGATCAACAAATTGGCCGTGCCAAATGTCGTCGCTTTCGATCAAATGTAGCCTTGAACTATTGAGACGTCATCCAATAATATGCAAATTATGGTTTCGACTTGCATAAAACCAGATGTTTCGCTATGGACCATAACACCGTCGATGTCGAGTCAATTCCAAGGTTCTGTGGTTTTAATTTATTCAAATTTATACCGCTAGACCTTCTTTTATGCCTTCTGAACAAAAATGTCGCCCCAGCATCATGCGTATTCTATGGATTAGGGCTTGGTAACAGTATTATAACACCTACAGGACAGAAAGCATTTAGAATCGCTCTAAGTTCCACTCCACACAAGCGCGCGCATCAGCTGTCCAACCGCAAACGGTTGATGTTTGGCAAATTTCAAATTAATGTTTCATGTTCGCTTCATTGCGCTAACAAAATTAGCTAATCAATTCATATAATCGTTTTGGTTTTCGATCGCCAGCCAGAACCGGGCTGGGTGAAATGCCAGCCCAGGTGTGAGCATTGTTTGTTGTTATTTATTATATTTAGACAGCAATCAGGTATTTTTGCATACATGCGGTTAGAGTACATGTCGATTATGATCAGCTATCCCGGGCTTAACGGTATCAATTGAACCGTGTGGTAAAGCTGATAAACCGAGCAACAGGCACGCGAGACGTGAAGGGAAGTTGTTATGTCTGAACTGGGTTACAGTTTAGTTTGATTTGTTCAAAAGTGTATTGTTCGAGAATATTATGTTACACATTCTGCATAATCGACCTCAGTTAATAAATGGCCAATCATTCAAGAACTAATATCTCATTAGAATATAAAACCTTAGACTATCATTTAATCAGGTTATTATCTGAATTTGTTGGAAAACGAAACGTTTTAGTTTTGTTTTTGATTTCCAAAGGATTCTTTGAGTTTAACATTGCGTTTTACCAGTACAGGAAATAGTATTTCCAAAGATAAAAACATTATAATGCCGGTTGAGCATTATTCTGATGAGCCTACTGACCTACTGCTTATCAGCATCACTTTGGGGAGAGGCCAGCGTAACTATATTAGTTACTCGTTTGTTCAGCGAACTATATGCGTTGCACTTCTCGAAAAATCCGAGCCATCGCCGACAAAGCTATGCTCTATTCGCCCGAGTCTAGATACCACATCTGGATTAGATTATCCAGGATGAAGTCCTAGCTGCACACTGTTGTAAGTGCGAGTCTCTCAGTGACGAAGAGCGGACAGGGAAAGAGCACATGTTCCGCCATTTCATCGACTCAAAGGTAATAAAAGCATTGTAGGTACGAAGAGTGCCCAAATATTTGAAGCTGTGTTTGAAAGCTGTCGTGTACTGATAAGAACTGTGTCAAGTTGAAATTAAATTCTCCGTGATCTCTAATAACTCTGTCCGATATCCAAGGTATCAGACGTTGCGACAATGCGACGATGCGGAAACGTCTCAATCCCGTTGCCAACGGACAATTGATGAGGTTCTAACAGCCCTAAGGGCATCCCTAGTGCCATGCTTGTCCTAACGTACTGTTAGTCTTATGGGCATCATTTCCGCAATGACGCAAGCCGCATCCTATGGAACGGTGCATGCTCTCCAATGTTTGCATGTTGGTTTGATAGCGCCAGATACGTGAATAAATACTGCCACGCTTGCCAAGGCTCTATGTTTGTTCATCCGGGACAGAACCAAAATGACTGACAAGGCTGTTGAAGTTGATCTTGTCATCCAGCAACACGTCGAGCTGCTACCGACTCTAATAACCACCTCTTGGGCCGACCTGCAGTTGTTGATGATGATGAACTCGATCTTGCGGTATTCCAGTTCTAACTTGCTGGAACGTATCGACACTTCCACTATTGTAATATAGTGAGATGCGTTTAGCTCAACCTTCTCAAAAGATCTTGCGATGCTTACTATTTTGACTTCTAGAGCGAGAGCAAAAGCTTCACCACTCAGTCATACATAACGTTCCATGACATTGGGTCCAAGATGCACATTTGAGGTGTACCCTCGAGCAATACAAGTCAGACAAAAATTGTTACAGCGATTTGATTATGACTGAATCTGGTCACATATGAGTTGCAGTAACCTATGTGGAATATGCGTGCTGCTAGGGGCATGCAGTGATGTGATACACCTTCTGCTGACCTGAATCTCTAGAGAAGTACTTTGTTTAGTATTGTAGAACCTCCGCACCTCCTATGTACAGAGTCACTCGGTTGAGGCTAATGCTCTCGAGCAACTTTCCATCGTGTTGATTAGGTATATATGATGATGGCATTCGTCGAAGCAGCGCTACATGGCCATTAGAGTGATTCAAATTTTGACTTTTTCGCTCGGATATGCTAGAACGATGGTATTTGCTATTAAAATAAGCTTCCTAAATTTTTAGCTAATTTCGTTGTAATTTGAATAAGCACATGCAGTTTGAAGTTTGTATGAAAATTACCATGAAAACAGTAACAGATTATATTCAAATAGTTTATGGGCTACCTGACGAAACATTTTTTCACGTAACTTACGATTTCCATAGCAATTTCCATACAACTTTCAGATGACGCGTGCACAATCAAATTACATCCAAATTAGCTAAAAATTTAGGAGGTCTATTAAAATGACT
Source organism: Armigeres subalbatus (assembly GCF_024139115.2). NCBI lineage: Eukaryota > Metazoa > Arthropoda > Insecta > Diptera > Culicidae > Armigeres > Armigeres subalbatus. Next base: position 212,834,301 of record NC_085140.1, on the reverse strand, counting down.
AAACCAATCGTTTAAGCATTATTATTATTATTTATTCAGACTAAGGCCGAAGTGGCCTGTGCGGTATATAAGAGTCTTCTCCATTCGGCTCGGTCCATGGCTACACGTCGCCAACCACGCAGTCTACGGAGGGTCCGCAAGTCATCTTCCACCTGATCGATCCACCTTGCCCGCTGCGCACCTCGCCTTCTTGTGCCCGTCGGATCGTTGTCGAGAACCATTTTCACCGGGTTACTGTCCGACATTCTGGCTACGTGCCCGGCCCACCTCAGTCGTCCGATTTTCGCGGTGTGAACGATGGATGGTTCTCCCAACAGCTGATGCAATTCGTGGTTCATTCGCCTCCTCCACATACCTTCCGCCATCTGCACCCCACCATAGATGGTACGCAGCACTTTCCTTTCGAAAACTCCAAGTGCGCGTTGGTCCTCCACGAGCATCGTCCAGGTCTCGTGTCCGTAGAGGACTACCGGTCTAATTAGCGTTTTGTAGATTGTCAGTTTGGTACGGCGGCGAACTCTATTCGATCGGAGCGTCTTGCGGAGTACAAAGTACGTACGATTTCCAGCCACTATGCGTCTCCGAATTTCTCTGCTGGTGTCATTTTCGGCAGTCACCAGTGAGCCCAAGTACACAAATTCTTCTACCACCTCAATTTCGTCACCACCGATGCAAACTCGCGGTGTCTTCTCTTGAACCTCTGCCTATCATGTACTTCGTCTTCGACGTGTTGATGACTAGTCCGATCCGCTTAGCTTCCCTCTTCAGTCTGATGTAGGCTTCCTCCATCTTCTCAAAGTTACGTGCCATAATATCTATGTCGTCGGCGAAACCAAATAGCTGGACGGACTTATTGAAAATTGTACCACTCGTGTTAATCCCTGCTCTTCGTATTACCCCTTCCAAAGCGATGTTGAATAGCAAACACGAAAGACCATCACCTTGCCGTAACCCTCTGCGGGTTTCGAAGGGACTCGAGAATGCCCCTGAAACTCGAACTACGCACATCACCCGATCCATCGTCGCTTTGATCAACCGTGTCAGTTTATCCGGAAAACGGTGTTCGTGCATTAGCTGCCATAGCTGGTCCCGATCGATTGTATCATATGCGGCTTTGAAGTCGATGAATAGATGATGTGTGGGCACGTTGTATTCGCGGCATTTCTGCAGTACTTGGCGAATGGCGAACACCTGGTCCGTGGTGGAGCGTTCGCCCATAAAACCCGCTTGGTACTGCCCCACGAACTCCCTTGCAGTTGGTGCTAGTCGACGGCATAAAATTTGGGAGAGTACCTTGTAGGCGGCGTTCAGCAATGTGATTGCGCGGTAGTTGCTACAATCCAGCTTATCGCCATTTTGTAGATGGGACACACGACACCTTCCATCCACTCCTGCGGCAAAACTTCCTCCTCCCAAATCTTGGTAATGACCCAGTGCAGCGCTCTAGCCAGTGCCTCACCACCGTGTTTAAATAGCTTTCCTGGTAGTTGGTCAACCCCAGGGGCTTTGTTGTTCTTCAGCCGGCCAATCTCCTCCTGGATTTCCTGGAGATCCGGAGCCGGTAGAATTATGTCCTGCGCGCGTTCTCCCAGGTCCATCACCATACCGCCATCTTCGTCTGCCACATCGCCATTCAGGTGTTCTTCGTAGTGCTGCCGCCACCTTTGGATCACCTCACGCTCGTTCGTAAGAAGGTTCCCGTTTATGTCCTTACACATATCAGGCTGTGGCACGTGGCCCTTACGTGAACGGTTTAACTTCTCATAGAACTTTCGTGTGTTATTAGCGCGGTACAGTTGCTCCGTTTCTTCACGGTCTCGATCTTCCTGCTGGCGCTTTTTCCTCCGGAAAATCGAGTTTTGTCTGTTCCGCGCCTGTTTATATCGTGCCTCGTTCGCCCTCGTGCGGTGTTGCAGCAATCTCGCCCATGCTGCATTCTTCTCTTCCACTAACTGCTCACATTCGCCGTCATACCAGTCGTTTCTCTGATCCGGGGGCACCGTGCCAAGTGCAGCGGTTGCGGTGCTACCAATGGCGGATCGAATATCTCTCCAGCCATCTTCAAGAGACGCTGCGCCTAGCTGCTCTTCCGTTGGAAGTGCCACTTCCAGCTGCTGCGCGTATCTTGGGCTAGTCTACCGTCTTGTAGCCGCCCAATGTTAAGCCGCGGCGTCCGACTTCGACGCGTTTGTACACCGTCGAGAGTTTTGAGCGCAGGCATACTGCAACGAGGAAGTGGTCGGATTCAATATTCGCACTGCGGAAAGTGCGGACATTCGTGATGTCGGAGAAGAATTTACCGTCGATTAGAACGTGATCGATTTGGTTTTCCGTTTCTTGGTTAGGTGATCTCCATGTGGCCTTGTGGATATTTTTGCGGGGAAAGAAGGTGCTTCGAACTACCATTCCGCGGGAGGCTGCGAAGTTTATGCATCGTTGGCCGTTGTCATTCGATACGGTGTGTAGACTATCCGGTCCGATGACCGGTCTATACATTTCCTCCCTTCCTACCTGTGCGTTCATGTCACCGATGACGATTTTAACGTCCCGCAGTGGGCATCCATCGTATGTCTGCTCCAGTTGTGCGTAGAACGCTTCTTTCTCGTCGTCGGGTCTCCCTTCGTGTGGGCAGTGCACGTTGATGATGCTATAGTTGAAGAAACGGCCTTTAATCCTCAGCTTGCACATCCTTGCGTTGATTGGCTGCCACCCAATCACGCGTTGGCGCATCTTACCCAGCACTATGAAGCCGGTTCCCAGCTCGTTGGTGGTGCCACAGCTTTGGTAGAAGGTAGCCGCTCGATGCCCGCTTTTCCACACTTTCTGTCCTGTCCAGCAAATCTCCTGCAGCGCCACGACGTCGAAGTTGCGGGGATGTAATTCATCGTAGATCATCCTGTCGCAACCTGCGAAACCTAGCGACTTGCAATTCCATGTTCCAAGCTTCCAATCGTGATCCTGTATTCGTCGCCTAGGTCTTTGCCGATTATATCGAGTCGCATTATCTCTTATATTGTTCGTAATGATTGGTTTTCTAGGCGGCTTATTGGGCCTGCGCAAACCTCCTGTCTCGTCGGAGGGCCGTCGTGTCAGGGCTGTTTAGCGTCCCACCTAACACCAGGACTTGGGCTTGTGCGCTTTGAGCGGCACACGGTCGCTTTGGTGGGGCCTACTGCGGATACATGCAGCTTTTTATAGAGGTTTAACAGGGCCCACTGTCAAACCCCAGGATGCCAGAGCGGTCGACTCCACATTGTTGGTGGGCTTCGTGACCGTGTCGTTATTATTGTTAAAGGTCAGTCTTGTTCTTTTATGGCGACCTGTACGGAGTGCCGGAGCTTCCGCAGGCTTCGCCTCAGCTCCTTGCTGAGTTTGTTCCTGCCTCTCTTAAACTCAAAAAAGGCTTCAACCTGCTACACCACTGCACTCATACTTGTATGGAGTCCGCTAGTCGCAGCAGGAGCCATGTTCAGCACCGGGTTTTTAACAGTACCGCTTTGTGTGCAATTGGTTGGTGCACTGTTTCCCCTCTCAAGTCCTAACTCAATCCTCTTGGATGGAAACCTTATCACCCGCCTCTTCTCCCTCGATACCTGTTTTGTTGTTCCCACTTGAATAGCTGCTGCTTGAAAAAAATGCTTTGTTTGATAAGATCGAAGAAATCAGATTTGATCATTGTTTCATAGATGCAATGTATTGATTGTACCGGATTTGGTTTATTGTCACCATTTTGAAATCAAAGTTCTCCATAATATGACACTTGATAACGCTCGGAGAAAATATTTTACATAGGTTACAATAAATCGTTTATGACAAGTGTGCTACTTGGGGCATAGAAGTTTAGATCCTTTCGATACCACCAACGAGAAAACATTTATAATTGGTCGGGATTCTGCACCAAACGGCTTATTGACTGGCTTGTGATATTTTGGTCGTAAAAGTAAATCGGAAATCATTTCATATCAAATCATCCACACATTTGTCGTAGGACATCTTTAGTTATGGGGTAGTGGGAAATCCAATATGATTTTTAATCAATTAAATCTGCTGAGCGAAAACTTTGGCAGAAAAATAAGTAATTTTTTTGTTGGCGCTTGGTGCGATTTGGCAGAACCAATTGACCTTTCCCGTCAAACATGTTTATTCCCTCAATCGATTCTATATTTTATTTAATGTCAACTTTCCCAAAGAACCCATATTTTCGACAACTAAATATTTTTAAAATTCAAAATAAAAAATCGAAAAAGTGCTGTTTTACAGATTGGCCCAACATTTGCCCGACTTAGAATGAACATCGGGTGAATTTTTCAGGCCAGTTCACACATGCAGCACTTTTTCTGTTTTTGTTTTCGATTTTAAAAATAGCTAGAGGCTTAAAAACATGACTTCTTCGGGAAAGTTGACCTTAACTAAGACAAAATATCAACTAAAACAATGAAACGAGATACAATGTTTAACGAGAAAGGTCAACAGTTGTACATTGATGATGCAGTACTAATTCCGAGTCCTATTTGTAGGTTCCTCGTGTAATTCCGCTATTTCTAATCAATCACGAAATGGCGACTACGAATTGGGTGGTTATCTCATGCCCAGGTTTATTTTTTTTATAACCACATTTGTGATTTTAAGATTTTTCGTAGATCGACGAGTTCCTGTCACATTTTTTAGCATTCAAAACTATTCTCCAGAATAGAAAGATCATTCTGCATATTTCAATAGTTTTTCTGTATCCCAGAAGACTATTAGGTGTCGATGTGCACTGCTATGTACCTCTTGAATTCATTTTTTAAATTCCAAGATTATTTTCGGAATTTTTGTATTCTATTTTTTAAACCAAGAAAAATTTCTGAAAGCCAAGATAATAACATATTCTGAATAAAATCTAAGTTTATGGAAGTTGAGCTTTTGGGGTGAGCTGGTTTTATTTTTAATCAATTATTTCCAATAACACTGTAAACGCTCCACACTACGTTAATACGGTAATTACTACGGTGCTAGGAAGCTGTAGTACAAGCTGCGCACATACGACTAAAGACGTATCCATAAACTACGTATCGCTGTACTGGAAGGGAATGCGTTAGTCAAAACGTTACAGTTTATACAAATAATTCGAATCTACCTGACAAATATTACTGGAAGGCAAAGGGCCGGACATCAAATTTTGCCAAATTTAGCGATACGTAATATGCAAACACACCCTAATTGCCCGCCGGCAATGTTGTCCAACCTGGTTCAGTTTTGACAAGGTGCTGAATTGACCCGCTATCAGTTGGTTCTTTCGCGATTGAACCTTTGGCGCACGTGTCGGTGGAAACGGCGCAGTCCGCGGGGCAGCAATTGAGGTCAAATACCTCCTTCTGTGCAACTCGCGATTGCAGCACATCCACTTAAACATGGCATTCAAACCTGATGTGTGCCGTTAGCTTAGTGACTGGCTGGTCCCGTTCGACCTACACACCACAAATATGACTGAAAGGACAAATCGTAAAAGAGCCCGATCGAGTGTGTATGATTAGAAAGTATTGTATAGTAATCAATACCGTTGGTTGATTGATTAACGGTATAGGATCGGTCATACATATCTCCTTAGACCGCCGTTGGCCAGTGACCTGGAGGTAAGTCTTGCATTCAGGACAATGGTGTACTCTTATACTGACTGTTGGGGCGTTTTCAATCATTGGATTGAAAATTCTTAATATGCTTGCTCGTCGTCCTTTAAACAGTTCACAAGCAAAATCCTAAACTTCGTGGTTGAACATTGATCAAATTTTTAAAATTCTTTTATGGTCTTGTATTATCGCGTGCATTCCATTGTATTTCACAACTTCATTCGTATATGAATAAATCGCATATCCCTGCCTGCAGCTGAGGTCGGAAGACCCGAACACTGGAAAACTGCGAAATTCTCAAATCGATGGATTTTATCAAGAAACCTGGTTATTGAAGGTATTGTAACTTGAGCAAAAATTGATTTATTGTTCTTCCTTCTTTTATCTAGAAATTGAAAACATGTATATGATGACATCATTTTGAAAAGCAGACATAACAAAATGTAAACATTTTAATATGTTTAATCGCTGGGACGCGGTCGTGATTAATTGGGTTAACACCTCGATAAAATTAGTGTATAATCTGTATCATTCAAAGTTGATGAATATATACATATCTAAAAATTTTAAACCCGATCAAACATTCTTTAAATCGAAACTGATTTGAATGACTGCTTTATTCAGATGCATTTTCATTGTTAAATTTTTGATATCAACAGTTTACATGTCGTTGATTATCGTGTATAGATGCATGACAAGATCAGATTTCATATCGACAGACAATTCAAGAAGCTTTTGAAATCAAGTGTTGCCACAATGTAGCAAAACATCACAGATGAAGCGTATTGAAACTATTGAAGCACTAAAGTAGTGCTCTCTGAAGTGTTCCTTTTGGCAAAGCGCGCGATCCTGAGGTACATATGATGGAACAGCAAGTGTGCTACCACGCCGACCGCGACAGTGACTGTGAGGCTGAGCCAGCATCTCACTGAATCAACCTTCGTGACATAACCAAGTCTGCGATCTTGTGGGCATGATAAGTATTTTTCTATCTAGGGGAAATCGCCAAATGTTGAACGGTTAATTTTGACGCCTATTGTTGAACTCCCATAAGAAATGCACGTGCGTTCAACAATAGGCGAAGAAATTAGCCGTTCAACATTTGGCGAATTACCCTATTCCTTTTCTGTCTCTCCGAAATTTGTTTTGCTAATATGCACTGTGGAGAGATGGCAACCTGTTTCTTTTGCACAGCCAAGTACAATCTACTTGTGAGCTGAAGTCGGGTGATAGCTTTTGGGGTTGTTGCGTCGAGCGATAGACCCTTTGTATTATTCAGGCAGCTCAAGTGTCATATCAAGCTGACATACAGGAGATGTCAAAAAGGAGTAGATTGGCAAACGTTTTCATGAGTGGTGATTAGTGCGAATTATTAGGAATTTATTGGAAGAAGTTAACTATTGAATTATACTGTTTCTCTTTATACTTATGTATTTCTATTTGAACTGGTAAACCTAATATTTGCTTCATGAATTTACTTATAAATAAGACTTAACTATTATCTAAACAGGAACATACAAGAGAGCATAGACATAACGTGGGACAAACTATATGTGACTAAAATACATATTCATATTGAACGTAGAGCTGTAAGTTAGGACCAGACACACCTTAAAAGAAGTTGAAATAATCTTAAAATTAATTACAGTTATCCTACAACAAGCTATAAAATCTATCTAAGTGCGCTGCTATCGAGTCAATTGAAGACCAATTTGTAAGGTTATGTTTACTTAAATGTTATTATTTGATTTCATGGATAAATATATTTCAGTCGAGTTGCTTGGTAAATCCCAACTACGAGAAGTTTTAACAAACTCGAAAATTGTGGCGCATAAGATGAGCGGGAAAGATACCAAGACATCCGTATCGGGATCCCCACAGGGCTGTAAAGGATGCGATCGTCCCATTCATGTGGATAACATGGTGGCATGCGATCAGTGTAACAACTGGTGGCACTTCAACTGTGCTGGTGTGAAAGCCTCAATAAGTGAGAGATCATGGATCTGCCTTAACTGCACCGAATGCCGAAAATCACTGAGGTCATTCAAATCGACAAGCTCTAACGCTCGTCTTCGTCTACGGCAGCTTGCCGAAGCAAAAGCACTTGAGGATCATATCCAAATAAAAAATGCAGAAAGAGAACGCGCTTACCTTATCCAAAAGCATCAGCTCGAGATTGAAATCGAGGGAGAAACAGCTGATACAGTCAGCAGTAAATATTCGGACGTCTCCGACAGCCGTCGCAAATCATTGCATGAATGGGTAGCAGATCAAAACCAGTCGTTAGAGGAAGCCGTAGGCGGCCTATCGTTAACTGAAACATTGTCTAAACCAGTAATTACCCCGCGAACTGGAGCTATTCCTAAAACAGTTTCGCATACTCTTCAATCCACTCCAATATTCACGTCGACCGCAGAACTACCTATATTTCACCGGAGATCAGAGGAACTCGCCGCACAAGATAATGGACTTGACGATCGCGCGCGCGAAAAGCAACTACCACAGGATTCTGTACGAAGGTCGATACACGAGCACTCGGTAAATAGACAACATACATCATCGAATCATTCTATTCGAAATATGCAGTATCGGTTTCCAACACATTCGTCCGTTAGTCAAACATTCCCGTTGGTACTACCGACAACGATCGGCATACTAGAACCCGCGGCATCTAACGACCAACATATGCACATGGAACCACATACTAATGCGTCTCGAAGGTTATCTGAATCGAGTCGATCTATTTGTATGGAACGTCAACAAGAACCGGTGTCACCCGTAGTAACACCACGTCACTGCTACGAGCAAGGCGAGGTGCAGAACCATCGTAGTATTCCCCAACCTGCGCCCAGACGACAACGTGCTACTAATTGTGAGCATTATTCTCCACAACGAAATGTACACTCTCTTCCAGTACATACACATTTTACGTCAAGAGAGTGCAATGGACATATGAGTGACCACCGATCACTTGCACCATCACGACATTCAAATCATACCAATCATCAAGACATATGTTGTGGTCAACGATTTGCCGACCATACTCATGGAGAGGTGAACCAATACCAGCAGGAAAGGGATCGGTCGAGTTTGTTACAACGAATGGAATCACAACATGTTGGTCAACAAAATCCGTCAGTGCAAATAGCTTCACCATTGGAAACGGTAGCTACAATCAGTCCTCAGCAGCTTGCTGCTAGGCAAGTAGTGCCTAGGGAACTACCGAAATTTTCTGGTGACCCCTTGGAATGGCCAATGTTTCTGCAAGCTTTCGAGACGACAACTCAATTATGCGGCATACAGCCTGATGAGAATTTGGCTAGGCTTCAGAAAGCCCTCATTGGAAGCGCTCGAGAAAAAGTACAAAGCATCCTTACGTTGCCGGCTGCCGTACCAAATATAATTGGGACCTTAAGAGACGAATGCGGCCGACCAGATCAGCTGGTACACCGTTTATTGACGAAAGTAAGAAGTGCGCCCCATCCCAACATCAATAAACTGGACACACTCATCACCTTCGGACGCGAGGTCAGTAATCTTGTTACATACATCGAAGCGGCTGGCTTACAGGCACATCTATCAAACCCGATGTTGCTTTCGGAGTTAGTATACAAACTTCCACCTAATTTGAGACTGGATTGGGGATTGCATTCTCGATCAAGTGGAGATATTTCGCTAAAGGCATTTAGCAACTTTGTATCTACGATGAGATCAGCCGCGTGTCAAGTATCGCTGCCGACGGAAATGCACCAGGTAGAAGAAATGCAGCCAAGGAGAAAAGATAGGCCAAGTTTCATCAACGCTCATAATTCGGAAGAACCTTCAGTATTGGATACAACGCATCCTCCAAGTGTAGACGCCAAACCATGTGCAATGTGCGATCGGATGGGGCACAAGCTACGTGATTGTCATCGGTTCAAGTGTTCATCAGTCTCAGAAAGATGTGCTCTTGTGGATGAACGAAAACTGTGTAGACGGTGTTTGGTCGGTCATGGGAAATGGCCTTGCCGAACAAAGCAGCCTTGCGGATTGGACGGATGTACTGAGATGCATCATAGGATGTTACATGCAGACAACATAAAATGTGCAACGGAACCGTCAGCTCTGGTTTCCACTCATCATTCATCTCTTGGATCAACGTTGTTTAAAATACTCCCAGCAACACTGTATGGGGCTGGAAAAACGATTAAAACCTACGTATTTTTAGATGACGGATCGAGCCATACGTTGTTGGAAGAAGATTTGGCTGATGAACTAGGCCTCGTTGGTGATAATATTCCTTTATGTCTACAATGGACCGGGAATGTGACCAGGAAAGAAGCTTCTTCGCAGCGGGTCAGCTTGAGTATTTCGAGTATGACAGGAGGACCTCAGTACAATATGTTCGACGTACGCACCGTGAAAAAATTGGACCTTCCTCGTCAGAGTGTGGATTTCAAGCAACTGTCCAGCCAGTTCCCATATCTACAAGGCTTACCAATCCGAAGTTACCACGATGCCGTTCCACGAATTCTCATTGGGGCGAATAACGCCAATTTGATTCTGACGCTGGCCCGTCGAGAGAGGCGAACAGGAGAACCTGTGGCCACCAAGACGCGACTCGGGTGGACCATATTTGGCGGTGCTCAAAGCATCAATAAACCCGTCAATCTCATGATTCATTCATGTGGCTGCTCGCAAGACGATAATCTACACGATTTAGTTAAAAGATACTTCATGATGGACAATCTAGGGGTGAATGGACCAGTATTAGAGTCAGCGGAGGATACGCGTGCCAGACGAATTTTGCAGGAGACAACCCGACGCACACCATCAGGTAAATTTGAAACTGGCTTACTTTGGAGCAGTGACGACATCGAAATGCCGGACAACTATCATATGGCCAAAAAGCGTCTGCTATGCCTAGAAAAGAAGCTGCAGAAGGAACCAGAGTTGAAAAAGCAAGTTGATGATCTAATTGCTGAATATTTGCAGCTAGGTTATGCGCATATAGCGACGGAAAGGGAGCTTGAGAAGACACATTCAAAGCGTACCTGGTACTTACCATTAGGCGTAGTTCGAAATCCTCGTAAACCTAACAAAATTCGCGTGGTATGGGATGCGGCCGCTGCAGTGGACGGAATTTCCTTGAATTCGCTCCTGTTACCCGGGCCTGATTTACTGACACCTCTTTTAGCCGTTCTATGTCAGTTCCGTCAACGGCAGTATGCTGTGTCCGCCGATATTCGTCAGATGTTCCATCAGCTCATCATCAAGCAAGACGATCGACAAGTTCAACGGTTTTTGTATCGCCAAAATCCTCTTCAACCAGCGACAGTATATGTACTAGATGTAGCAACATTTGGGGCGTGCTGTTCACCATGTTCGGCACAATATGTGAAAAACTTAAACGCATCTGAGCACAGAAACAGCTGTCCTGAAGCAGCGGATGCTATAGTCAATAATACGTATGTCGATGACTTCTTAAACAGCCGTGATACTATCGACGAGGCCGTTCAATTGTCACTGAATGTTCGGGCGATGAACCTTAAAGCTGGATTTGAACTCAGGAATTGGCAGTCAAATTCCCAGGAAATTTTGCAGCGAATTGGGGAAAACACATCCGCAAATGATCAGAAATTTTTCTGCAGAGAAATCCACACCTATGGAACGGGTTCTGGGAATGTCTTGGACGACCGAAAGTGACACATTTGTGTTTTCAGCTCAGTTCCGAGAAGACCTTATTCCTCTTCTATCCGGTCAAATCGTACCCACCAAACGACAGGTCCTAAGGGTAGTTATGAGCTTTTGACCCACTCGGAATTATTTCAAACTACACTGTCCATGGGCGAGTGCTCCTTCAAGATATTTGGCGTTCAAATGTGAAATGGGATGAGCCTATCACCAATAAGGATTATTTGAACTGGCAACGATGGGTTTCATTAACACCACAACTAAAAAACGTAACAATTCCTCGTTGTTATTTTCCAAATTATATTCCATCCAGCTATGATTCGTTGCAACTTCATGTATTTGTGGACGCAGGTGATCAGGCATATGGAGCTGTTGCCTATTTCCGCATCGTTGATCAAGGAATCCCGAGATGCGCTATAGTAGCAGCGAAGACAAAAGTAACACCCTTAAAACCAACCACTGTCTGTACCACGATGTGAATTAAATGCTGGTGTGGTCGGTGTTCGACTCATGAAGACAATTGAACAAAATCACTCGCTGCAAATCACGAAACGCTTCCTTTGGACCGATTCAACGACCGTTTTATCTTGGCTACGGGCCGATCCGCGGAAGTATCGGCAATATGTGGCGCTGCGGGTCTCCGAAATACTCACAGAAAGCGAATTAAATGAATGGTACTGGATTGCTACAAAAAGGAATATTGCCGACAAGACAACAAAATGGAGCAATGGACCTGACTTCGATTCGGACAGTGAGTGGTACTGTGGACCCGAATTTCTTCTTCAACCAGAAACCGAATGGGCCATCAAACAACCAAGCATGATAGATCCACCTGAGGAGCTTAAGGCAGTCAACATGCATCATGAGATACCCCTGGATGTAATACTGAGTTTTTCATCGTTCTCTCAATTGAAAGTGTTGCAGAAGAGATTAGCGTATCTTCATCATTTTCGGCGATGTTGTGCACTCAAATCAAGAACACCAACAACTGAAGGCAAGGTATTATTGACTCAAGATGACTATCAAGCGGCTGAAAATAGTATGTGGAAAATGGTTCAGGCGCAAGAATTTTCGGATGAGATTGCCATTTTGAAGAGGAATGCAACTTTATCAGTGAATAAGCGAGTTCCTTTAGGAAAATCCAGCTCTTTATCTAAACTGTCCCTTTTCATCGACAACGATGGAATACTCCGAATGAGCAGCCGTATCGATCCTGAAGCGGCATACTATGCTTACAACTTTCGGAATCCTATTGTTTTGCCAAAGCAGAGCCACGTAACAGATTTGCTAGTGTTGCACTATCACCAACGATTCGGACATGCCAACGTAGAGATCGTAGTAAACGAGTTACGGCAGAGATATTATATACCAAAGTTGCGAGCTGTCGTCAGGAAGGTGGTTAAACGATGCATATGGTGTCGTGTGTTCCATGCGGCCCCACGTAATCCGAAAATGGCAGCGTTGCCTCAACCACGAGTGCAACCTTATGTACGCCCGTTTTCTTTCGTCGGATTGGACTACTTTGGGCCAATGATTGTCAAGAGGGACGCACAAACGTCAAAAGGTGGGTGGCACTTTTCACGTGCCTCACGATAAGGGCAGTTCATCTGGAGGTGGTGCATTCCTTGTCGACAGAGTCCTGTAAGATGGCTATTCGGCGCTTCATAGCGCGACGAGGCTCACCGCGAGAAATCTTTAGCGACAACGGCACAAATTTCAGAGGCGCTGCAAGAGAATTGGCGGAAGAGATTAAAACTATCAACAGAGCGGTTAGTTCCACATTCACAAATGCCGATACAAAGTGGAATTTTACCCCTCCTTCAGCTCCCCACATGGGGGGAGTGTGGGAGCGAAAGGTTCGCTCCGTAAAAGAGGCTTTTAAATCGTTATGTCATCGAGATAAATTCGACGACGAAGAGTTTACTACCTTTCTCATGGAAGCGGAAATGATTGTGAATTCACACCCATTGACATTTGTTCCACTTGATGATCCTAACCAGGAAGTGTTGACACCAAACAGTTTCTTATTAATGGACTCAAGCGGAGCCAATAATGCTCCCCAAATACCTACAGAGAATCCCGTTTCGGTGAAGTTGAATTGGAAACTCCTTAACAATCTCTTGGATCAGTTTTGGAAGACGTGGATTAAAGCGTACCTGCCGACCATCGCTCGAAGAACGAAATGGTTTACTGAGGTGCGTCCTCTAAAAGTTGGCGACTTGGTCATCATTGTGGACGAAAATGTTCGAAATGGATGGCTACGTGGACGAATTGTAAAAGCATATGCTGCGACTGACGGTCAAGTTAGGAAAGTAGATGTTAAGACAGATACAGGTGTGCTTCAAAGGGCTTCAACAAAAGTAGCATTACTCGACATACAAGAGGAAAGTAACACTAATTGAATATTAGGTATTACGGGGTGGGGTGTTGCGTCGAGCGATAGACCCTTTGTATTATTCAGGCAGCTCAAGTGTCATATCAAGCTGACATACAGGAGATGTCAAAAAGGAGTAGATTGGCAAACGTTTTCATGAGTGGTGATTAGTGCGAATTATTAGGAATTTATTGGAAGAAGTTAACTATTGAATTATACTGTTTCTCTTTATACTTATGTATTTCTATTTGAACTGGTAAACCTAATATTTGCTTCATGAATTTACTTATAAATAAGACTTAACTATTATCTAAACAGGAACATACAAGAGAGCATAGACATAACGTGGGACAAACTATATGTGACTAAAATACATATTCATATTGAACGTAGAGCTGTAAGTTAGGACCAGACACACCTTAAAAGAAGTTGAAATAATCTTAAAATTAATTACAGTTATCCTACAACAAGCTATAAAATCTATCTAAGTGCGCTGCTATCGAGTCAATTGAAGACCAATTTGTAAGGTTATGTTTACTTAAATGTTATTATTTGATTTCATGGATAAATATATTTCAGTCGAGTTGCTTGGTAAATCCCAACTACGAGAAGTTTTTAACAGGGGTTGTTTATGATTTTTTAGAAGTAGGTCGTAGTAGTGGTGGAATCGCACTGTCCTATACCGGCCGAGTGCCGAGGGAACCCTTTTGCAAGCGGCGATCCATTTGTATCGAGGTCATGAATAGATGATGGCGCCACCAGTTTGCCCTCGACCGATTGCCACTTTCGCAGCTGCTAGCCGGTTTAGCTGGGCTGCATTTTGGCTAGGTCGATGTCGCTACATAATAAGAGTTTTGCCTGCATTAGAGGTCAGCATAATGCTCGTCTCGGAGTTTTGGTATAACGGTCAATACAAGAATTAGGTGCGCTTGTAACAAAAACTTGTTATTCAGAAAATTAAAGCATTAACGTAACGAGATTTTTTTTCAATCGTTCCCAACTCCACAGATTTTTACAATGGTTTACACTGTGTTATAAAGCTCCAGGGGAGTACATGAAAACCTAAAAAAAGTATTTCTGTTGTAGTCGGGTTTGATCAATACGTAGGGTTAAGGCAGGTATTTTCGTCTTTTCGTCATAGTCTCGAAAACCAATAAAGGAGACACTTTTTTGACAAACTCATTTGTATCAAATCTTAAGCTCAGGAGATACGTTCTGCTATAGTGGAGTTCTAGCAAATGGATGTTGCTTTCGATGGTTTTAGTCCCTATGACGATGGATCGATTCGCAAGATTTTCTCACTAATCGAATCATCTTAAGATCACCTGTGTTTATATATGCAAAGAGTTTGCAAATTTGACGGGTTAAATTTAAAAAACAATCTTTGAAACACAATAATAGGGTGAAGGTGAGTTACGGCGGCGTCCAAAAATGGCAGCCACAATGGCCGTGCTATCTCTCACCTCGCGTTTTTGCTCGCACAAATGTGAATATTTAGGCGGTTAGCACATCTGGAAACCATTTTTTCATGTATGCTGCAAGTGAGCAAAAGTGAAAAACTACTTTTTGCTTTTGTCCGTCGTTTACTTTTCAAGTTATGTGCCCTCAAAAGTGCTATGTAGATTTGAAATTGGGCTCCAACGCGATTCACCTGAATTGTAAGGAAACCCAATATGCGATCGCACGAAAGCTAATCTAGAGTGCGGCGTTGCTCTAAGGGGTAACTGGACCAAAATCCTGGTCAAATTATCTTTCCTGATAAGTTTAAAAAGTGCTCCTGCTTAAATTATTTTATTTACACAAACATACGATCGACTACACAGCTCAACAAGATTTTGCCCCTAACACCAAATAATGTGTCCCTAGTAGATTTTTGGTCGCTGAATCCGAATCTGACTTCAGATTTGCTCTAACACGTCGAGATTTTGAGATACCCAGCAAATAATTTTGAAAATTCAACGACGTGTAAAATTGCAGCTCATCCTATCAAACGAATTAACATTCGATATTCAATTAAATTTGATTGAATTTTACAAGGAAGCACCTTTTAAATTTATTTCGATTTAAAAGAATAGTGAGATCGATTGAATGTTACGTTTATTTGCATGCTCCAAATATGTGCACGAAAATACATTTAAAATCACAACATATTTTTATCTGTGTATACCTCAATAAATGTCGTAAAATCAATGATTTTTAGCATTTTGGAACAGCCATCGTTAACCCTATAAAAAGAATTACTAGTCAATCAAGGTCCAAAATGGATCACAAACATCTAATCTTTCGAAATGTGGTGCATTTCGAACAAGTTAAACATAATAAGTGTGATTCATCTACAATTTTAGTGAGTGAAAGTTATTTAAAAATATGTTTCATGCAAGCCACCTTCGAAGACTAGTGTACAAGACTGGTTATTTTTTGTGAACGGTTTTGAGAGGAAAGTGAACAAGAATTCAATATAATAGTTTGTCCAAGCAAAAAAATAATGTTTTCATTGAAGTAAGTGCTATTGAATGTAAATATGATATTGTATTTCCTCTGGCGCGATAAATTCTCAATAATTGCTCAAGAGATATGATGTATTTACTGTCAATTGAAGCTCCTTTATTATGTTCTTTTGTATAAAGCAAGTACGAGAACTGTACGCAGTTCTATATATTTTGATTATTCCTGCTATTTATGATCATTCCAATATTCCTATGATAGAAATTTGGGCGGAAAACTATCAATCAGCAAAATCAATCAACGAAGTTGCATTCGATTGTTCTTGTGTATGATTGCATACAAGCTGAAGCGACGTTGAGGCTACGCAACAGAATCCAGAAAACGTCAACAGCCTACTCGTGCGTGGGGGACTTTTAATTTGATTTGCGCTGAGAAAGCTGCGTGGATGTTGCAATAATCCCAATGCAATTTCCTTTATCTATGGTCAGTTTATAACAGTGAAACGGGAAAAAGTTCACTGGTTTTACCAAGCTTTGTTATGTGCTAAGACGCAAAATTATGCGCCAGAAGAAAAAAAAACTTGGGCTCCGCTCCAGTTGTGTGCTGATCAACATGTTACAGTTACCCGAGCATATGGTTGGATGATCCGCCAATTCTGCACTCTGATATTTCTCTAATTTAACAAAACAACGGCATGAATGAGAAAACTTACAATGAAGTTACAAAATGTTTAAGTTTTAACCAAGGATGTTAACGATCATTCAGTAATTTGCGTTCGATCATTTAGTAGTTTGTCAATAACACATTCCAGAAGCTGAATTTCAAAATATGTTGTATGGTGGAATTCTAGTGCGAAGGATTTTTTACAACTTTGCCTAATGATTCGTTATTAGAATTCAATTATTAACGGAGTTAGAACGCTAGTTGCAGTAACTTAAACTAAATAATTGGAATTTTGTTATCATTTAGTCTAAGTTACTGAAGCTATAGCTATAACTCCGTTACTAGTGGAATTCAAACAACGAACCATTAGGCAGAGTTGTAGAAAAATCTTCGCACTAGAAGTCCACCATACAACATATTTTGAAATTCAGCTTCTGGAATGTGTTATTGACAAACTACTAAATGATGGAACGCAAATTACTGAATGATCGTTAACATCCTTGGTTTCAACTTATTTTCCCAGTGCTGGAATGTATTTTATTAGTCAATGTGACTTGAATGCTCTGGTAGAGGATTTGAATTTGTTCAAATTACTATCAGATCTGTTTCCTTGTTGATTAAAAGAAAGGAACTTTCTGGATCGTCATGTTCACACAATTTTCTAGCACAGCAAAGCAAAATAACATTTTAGGAGGAGGAGAAATATTGAGCATAAAATGAAAAAAATGGATATTTTATTAAAAGTCGAATGAAACAAACTGACTAGTATCTCTATATTTCATTCAACATTTTCATATCCCAGTTCCCCGTGGCCGCCAACCACGCAGTCTATGGAGAATCCGCAAGTCATCTTTCACCTGATCGATCAACCTTGCCCACTGCGCACCTTGCCTTCTTGTGCCCATCGGATCGTTGTCGAGAACCATTTTCACCGGATTACTGGCCGACATTCTGGCTACGTGCCCGGCCTACCGCAGTCGTCCGATTTTCGCGATATTTTCGTAAATAAGTTGCAAAGATTTCAAATCCTCGTCGAAAAAGTCGACCACTGTGTTAGCTACTTTCAAATCCTTCCTGCAGGATTCCAGCATTATTTCGTTTCGAAGAGGAATCGGGCGAAACAAATGAATCATGCTCATTGGAGGCCCCTCGGTTATAATAGTTCTCCTTATGAATGTCTTTCAATTGCTTTGTTGTATCAGACAGTACCGTCTACGGGGGTGTCATTGGGCCAAAATGTGGTATGCTCCAAGTAAATGTTACAAAGCTCTAGTATAAGAAAATTATTTTGAGCTTTTTAGTGGAATGTTTTCACCTGTCATAAGACGAGTTTGAACAATCCCATTGAATTCCACCACTTAATTGTATCCTGACAGATACGTATTTCGACCTCAACAGTAAGGCCGTCTTCAGTGTCTTGTACTTGACTCGACTAAGTCGACTAAGTCGAGTCGAGTACAAGACACTGAAGACGACCACACAGTTGTGGTCGAAATACGTATCTGCAAAGATAACGAAAATTAACTAGTGGAATTAAATGGACAGTACTTAATTCGTCTTAGACGGTTTATCAAACTTTGGTTTCCTATCACTGAAGCTAATTGATAATTCCGTACTATCTTCGGATACGGATAAAATAGCCTCATAGTTTAAAAATTTGACACTAAACGACCAAATTTCATCAACCACTTCATCACATGCATCAGCTTCGATGCTGATCGATCCGACTTTATCTCCATTCCTTTGACCTTTGAAGTTTTTGGCGTAGAAACTAGCCTTCAATTTAAATTTTAAATTGCCATTTGATAGAATAGGACCATTTTCTCACTTTCTTCGCTTCGATTTCGGCCGCATTTCCTGTATTATAAAGTAATGTAGTTTAAGATGGGTGAAATACTATTGAAAAATATATTTGTTACAATTGTTACCTCTTCAGTTTGATCCCAATCTGAATCGCTGCCAAAGTCTAACTCATCTTCTTCTTCTTCTTCTTATTATTGGCATAACATCCCCACACTGGGACAGAGCCGCCTCGCAGCTTAGTGTTCAATAAGCATTTCCACAGTTATTAACTGCGAGGTTTCTAAGTCAAGTTACCATTTTTGCATTCGTATATCATGAGGCTAACACGATGATACTTTTATGCCCAGGGTAGTCGAGACAATTTCCAATCCGAAAATTGCCTAGACCAGCACCGGGAATCGAACCCAGCCACCCTCAGCATGGTCTTGCTTTGTAGCCACGCGTCTTACCGCACGGCTAAGGAGAGCCCCCAAAGTCTAACTCATATGAGATATTATTGCCTAGGTCTATGGACCGTATCCCCGACGAATTATCGTCTACGATCAAATTTTCCATTGTTGAAAACTTTGTTTAACACAGCAAAAACAGTTAGTTGCCAAATTCTGAATTATGTATGTTATCATTATCTGAAACCGTTAGGCTACTATGATCGTTGTGATAATTTTTCGTCACCACCGATGCTCGCGGTGGGTGGCTCACATTGTCTTCAGTCTGATTTAGACTTCCTCCATCTTCTCAAAGTTACGTGCCATAAATTATCCTGTCGCATCCTGTGAAGCCTAGCGACTTGCAGTTCCATGTTCGAAGCTTCCAATGATGATCCTTTCTTCGTCGCCTAGGTCGTTGCCGGTTATATAGAGTCGTATTATCTTCTCTGTCGTTCGTAATGGTTGCTTTTAAAGGCGGCTTATTGGGCCTGTGCAAACTTCCTGTCTCGGTGGAGGGCCGTCGCACAATGGCGGAAACCCGGACAAAACCTCGAAAAAATGTTCATTTGTTTCGCGGAACTCGTATTTTTTTAATTTCACGCATATATTGAATGAACTGATTCCAAAATTTGATGGTTGTAGCTTGTAAATTCAATTTTTAGTGGCTTATTGAAGTTAATGCTGTAAAGCATCTCTCGAACAAATTTGTATGAAAACAGAAAATTTGACTAAAGTTTTTTCGGGAACGATTCGGAACGATCTGGTATCATGTATTGAAACCTAATTTTGGTCTACCTTCCGGTGGTTAGTGTGGTGATTTGATCATAGCTGCTCCAATGATGGAAATTGACTGCTTCAATGTTAGAATGAGGAAACTGATAATACCTCAGACCTTAAGACTTGCGCCTCCAGAAGTACTCGAGTAGCATAGTATATGTTGGATAACAATTCTAACCTCAAAATGAATTTTGCGTCCAAAAAGTACTTTTTGGTGAAAGATTCGAACAACCTATTAGGTTTTGTCCGGCATTTTTTTTGGGCCCGCCACTGTGCGTCGTGTCAGGTCTGTTTAGCGTCCCACCTAACATCAGGACTTAGGCTTGTGCGCTTGGAGCGGCACACGTTCGCTTTGGCGGAACCTACTTGCGACACATGCAAGATATAGAGGTTATCCCGTAACCTTATTGGACGCAAATTTTGGAGAGTTTTGAGATAACTTTTCTTCTTTTTCCATTCATTTGGAAAGAGACTGGTGGCAACAATGCAGTTAAATAAATAAGTAGTACGTTTTAAAATAAGTGGAGTAATGAATTTCAAATATTTTAATGTTATTTTATCTAGTCCAATAACATCAGATTTCATGTGGTATTAGGCGCTAATGACATTTAGATCATCAATCTGTTTATTTATTTATTTAAATATAACACCAGCAGACTACAGACTAATCCGAATGATGTGTAAAAAAAAATATATGTAGGGTAAAACGACTTATTATGGAGGGGTTAAGCACCGTGTCAAAACAAAATTCATTACAAAAATTCTTCAAAAATTACCTGTTGGTCAATGTTCACATTGTAGTAGTTGAATAGGATGCTCGTTAACTATAGTTTCGTAAATATTACGTCAATTGTGCTGAACTTATGTTGTTTTGTTTTTATCACAATAAAATCAAACTACCGCAACAATAGGACGCAGTTGCCTATCGTTGCGATATTTGTTGAAGGCCAGTCCTATTGTTGCGGTATTGCATGTAATTCTTATGGAGAGCGATACCGCAACAATAGGACCTTAGCACTACCGCAATAATAGGCTCAAAGGATTCAAATTTTTAACGAAAAATGTTGATTTTTCATCATTTTGAACGGAATTTTGTCAAACAAAAGCTGTTCTAGTTGTTAATCCGAAGAGTTTTAGCGTACCCACAATTGTTTTCAATGGAATTATATCCAGAATGGACTATTTTAACACTACCGCAACATTAGGGCATACCACAACGATAGGACGTTTTACCCTATATAATAAATAAGATTCGTTACGTACAAATTAAACATCACATCCCAAGTAACCATGTAGCTATTTATATTTGTGAAAAACACAGCCCTAAAAGTTGACTTAAAGTGGGAAAGGGCAATTATAAGACCGAATTAATAGTTCATTACTTTGACATGTTGAAATAAAGCATCAGTAATGCATCTCTGCATTCGTAATGCTGATTTAATGTATCGTTGTCTGACAGTTGATAAATAAATACAACTTCACATCGTTAAAAATGATCTAATGCAATTAGCATTTAGCATGCCAATTTGTGATTGTTATATGTGCAATAATGTAATGCTTAGTGTTACTTGGGATATTAGTCAGAAAAATTTAACAATACTCTAAGCTTTAATGCTACGTCAATGACCTCGATCACTGAGTACGGTGTAGAATCTCCTCCGTAATACATTTCTTGTTAAGTGGAAGTCGAACATCGCCGCCACTCTGTTAAAAACTCGCTGTAGGCCATGGATAGCATTGCCACATCGGCCACAGCTATCTCGACATACTTCGTCGAGTACTCAGAGGATCGAGACAGATAAGCTGGCATCGGCTTTCGTAACTCCACAAGACGCTCTGATTCGATGGTTTTTATGATTCTTTCTCTATAAACATCAACAAATCTAAGAGTTTGGTTGGACAAGGGAACGTTAGCCGCTGCTATGGAAATCTGATCTCGATTTCGAATACGCTGACAAATTTGGCGGCGAACAATTCGCAAATTTGTTGTGTAGTGGTTGCCGATTCATCATTGATAAACATGGTAGATGGCATTCACGTACTTCCAAAAAGATTTAGGATTCGATTTGAACTTCCGCTGAATTCCCCTTTGATAGCGTTGAAAGAGGAAGCTACTCAAATACTTGTACTCGTAATTAAATCTCACATAATAGCGTTTTAGTGGCAGTGTACGGAATCTAGTGAACCTTTTTAGAGCGGTTTTTTTTTATCTTTTCAGTAAGCGAAGATCTTTAGTCATCCACGGAGTTCGAAAATCACTTTGGACAACCCTTTTTGGGACGTGTTATTTGCAGAATGTGCTTTAATTTATTTGATCATTAGATTCAAACAGTATAATCAATGTTATGACAATCTTACCCACACCAAAGTTTTAAATCTTCCACATAGTTCAATTTTTGATTTTTGCTTACGAATTTGCGTAGTTACGCGATTACGAAGGATAGCATAGCATATCTGACCGCACACTATCCTGGGTTGGCTGTCGATAGCGACGTTAGATGCGCCAGAAAAACAGCCTGGGGCTTGGGATGTTTTTCATTCAACGATCCCTTTGCTCAACACCTGGCCAGGTCCTTACGATCAGTGGGGATTTGGGTGGGAAGTGTTGATTAGATACCTACTTAAAAAGATGCGGAGAACTCACGCGACCTTCATAGGTATCTGGAGTTGGAGTTTGGATGCATTATTAAGGGGTGCTTTCCTTGGCGAAAAAGCGTAAATATTATATTTTTATTGGTATTGATATTGTAAAAGGTGATGTTTTGTTCTTGAATGTAATATGACTAAATAGATTTTGACAAAACAATTGCATTGATTTTGCAATCTGCGGCATATTTCTGAAATAATAAATTGTAGTAATATTAGACTTTGTAGTGTGATGCTGCTTCAGAATCTTCATCAGCACCCAATGTTTCTGAAAATGAAGATCAATAATTGTCATTTGGTTAGGTGAATCGTTGACAAGATGATTGTTTATAAATGCTTATGCGAGATTATTTAAAATATATAGAGCTCCGTGGTATGGAAATATTAAGAATAAGTATAGAAAAAACGTTGAAATTTATGAAAATCAAAGGAGAGCAAATTGATCCTTGGTGTGAAATAAACTTCACCAGCAACACTTGTTTCAGCTGAAAAGGAAATATTAATGTTTAGATTGGGATTACATTATTTGAAAAATAGTTCACAGTGTCCCTGACCGAAGGACCTCAGCTTCAAGAAATCAGCGTCACCAGATCACCGTGTGTCAATAAAAATATATGGTAAAAATTATTAAAATAAATATGTTTCTTCTATTGTATTGGAAATGTTACCTTTCTTTGTATCTTGTCAGCTCCTCCGTTTTTATATCACCTATCAAAGTTTTGTCAGATAATAACGACCTAGGTAAATGATGCCCTCTCAATCATCCTGTATTCTTAGTGTTTTAGTAAATTTCTAATAACAATTTATATGAAAATGTGGAAAAATAGATATTAGAAAATATGACAGTATGAAGGAAATGAAAATGAATAGGTATATGAAAATATGAAAAAAAAAAAAACATGAACATCTATATAATAAAAATGAAATGGTCTGTGTTCGTATTCGCATAACTCGAAAACAACTGGATAGATTTTCTACATTCTACATTCTACGCGATTACGAAGATTTGGGTTATTGTTTGGTACTTTTTTTATTACTTTATTAGAGTGATTTTCAAGTTGTAACAAAGTTCATCACTTATTGTTTGGTGCTACCGATCGTACAAGAACATATTTATCGTGTAAATCGACAAGGTAGCAATTGAAAAATCTTAGGATCATTGGAAGGTTAGTAATGTGGTCAATTTAAAGAATTGAAGTCATGATTAAGACCGTGTAAATCCATGGAACGGTCACGAAATTCTATTTTATTCGGTACATGAACCATGTCAATATCGAGCGAGGCGAAAACCAGGTCATGATTTGAAAAGCATTCAACTACAAACCCGAGCAACGCAAAGTACGTTGTGCTAGTTTATTATAAAAAGAAACCCCGCACGACGGTAAAAATAAGTCATAATTTTTCTTGATGTGACCATAACATGACCTACAAGTGCAAAGAATGAGCGACATTGAATAAATGTTAAATAAAATCACGAACAAACATAACCTTGCGGGTAAAGCATTTGTGCAATCCAGATAATATTAGATTGTGCTTTTAGTTCATCAAACAACGGAGCCACACAATTGTATCACTTCAATGGATCATCGCAAACACATTGGATCATGCTGTAAGGTGGTCAGTAAACCTATTATTTGCATTCCTTAATTTAGCGGAAGTTTGTTCGGTCGTTTGTTGATATCCGTATGGTGATAGGAAGATGCAGGACGAACATTGCTCAGTAATTTTTGTATACATATCTACATTAGGGTAAGCGACCCCATAGTCGTGAGTGTTGCCTATTTTCTAGTAGTCACACGGAGGTGAACTAGCCTTGGGCTAAAAACCTTTTTAATAAAGATTATAATAATAATAGTAGTCACATTTTCGCAACATCTACTAATTGAACGCAACGCATATTGTCGATCAATTATAAGTTAACGATTTTTCCACTTTTGCTAGGTATATTTTTGCCTTTCTCGTACAACTAAGTTGTACCGAAAGGCTATCATTTCACTCCAAAAACGAACTTTTTATAGAAGCCTCTGAGACCCATAGTATTATATACAGGGAATCAATATTCGAGCAACGCCTAACAATATACTTTTTGTCATCAACAGAGTTTGTTACTGACAAACGCACCTAGCGACAAACCTTTATCAGAAACCGAACACAATATGACAAGAATCTTTTGCCTTGCATGCTCTGATATTTCCGAAAAAACGATGCTAATTTTGTAATCATTGTTCGATTTTCGAATATTTCCATAAAAGCAGAAACTATGATACCATAAAACTGAAATATGCTCTAGTAATAATGAAAAATAACGGGATGAAAAGTTAGCAACAAGATTGTCTTCTTTTTTGTTGCTGACAAAATTTCTCGGATCTTTGTCATTATTATCTCCGGCAAAAACAAAGCTTTATCGTTGGTTCTTTTTTGTCGCTTGTTTCGCATGCGCATTCCAAAAAAAAATTGATTCCCTGATTATATACCAATCGACTCAGCTCGACGAGCTGAGCACATGTCTGTCTGCTGTGTGTATGTATGTGTGTATGTGTGTGTGTATGTGTGTGGGTGTATGTGTGTGTATGTGTGTGCACAAAAGCTATAAAAAACATTAGACAACTTTTCGTATAGTAATCCTTAACCGATTTTCTCGCAACAAGTTTCATTCGACAGGGGACAAAGCCTTGTTGATCACTATTGAATTTTATAACGATCGGTCATTGCGTTAAAAAGTTATGAAGAAAATATTACATCGGACCATATAAACCCCATATAAGGTTGGTGTCTTAACTAAATGCGAGAAAGGCACCACCAACGCTAGGTGGATTAATCTGGGTTTTTAATTTCAAAACTTACTTTGCATACTTAAATATTTAAAAAGCATTTTGACCTTTTCTATTTCCTCACTTGTCACCAGACGAGTCATATCAGGACGTGAGAATTTCAATAAAACGCCTTATGGAAATTCGCCACAAGTATTCGGTATGAATTTCAATAGGTCGTGATAGTTGATTTTAATTTTCAAAACAAAGTGCGGCAGACTGCGTTCGAACCTGTATGTAGATTTGGATATACGGTTAGACAACTGCGTATTGCTGTTCCGGAGAAAGCTTTCCCTTTTCCGGTTCAATTTATAAACTACCGCAGCTGTCACTTCATATATTTTTTTCTGTCGTTTCGCATGGCATACTACGATGACAACACCAAATATCTGATTTTTGTTTCAGTGTGCCAAAGGTTTTCTTTCCCTGAGGAAGAACTTTGACAACAATGGAAGAACTTTATGGAATCCGCAAAATGGAAAATTTTCAAAAGATCTATTTTTAATATAAAATTTAATTTGACGTATTTTTGACAAATCCTTGTTTTAAGGAGTTAGAATTTTGGAAATACACAAAATAGATTGATCGTGCTGGTGCTGGGAACGCCAGCTAGCCCAGGAGAACGCAAAGTTAAAACATTAATTTCTGCATCGAAGAACATCAAATCAAGTTTGATCGTGCTGGTGCCGGGCACGCAAGCTAGTCCGAAAGAAAGCGAAGTGTCTTCGTGTCTTGAAAATAACTCTGCTCACAATAAATATTTAGTTGCTTACCAAGGTGACTTCTTACCCTCTCAACTTACCAACTATCCCTCTCCCGTGGCGCTCACGGAGATGCAGAGGATCCCTTGGTCTCTTGTAGTAATGAGTGCCGAACTAATATTCCTCTCCTTATCCTAAAATAACTGTGAAGATGTAGCCGGTATCGTCATTGGTCTTGAATTAATGAAACTCGGAAGCATGTACAGTGATAATAGTTTTCTAACCCCAAGAAGACTATTCAATTGGTGAGCTGTGCATATTTGTTGTTTCTCGGCCAATCATGACTAGCAATTACAATGTGTATAGTAATCCTAGCTAAGCTGATAAATGAGACTTATTCAATCTCTAAATACTTGGAAAGAGTGTCGAGAACACTGTTATGAGCAAACAAAGAGAGATAATCGATAATGGGATACCCTAATAGATTTTATAATATGCATGGTTTTATTGGAAATTGTAACAATGGTCTTGCATAACACTGCCATGCAAGACAAAATTGATTCAAATTTAAACAACAAAACTGATAATTGATGCTTCGACTTATGTGCAAACATCACCTAAAATCTCTCATTAAGAAAGGAAATTCCATCGGTTGTTGAAACACAACAGCCTTCAATACTACTTTTCCTTCATGACAAAATTGTGTATGTAGCATTAATTGATGTGCATATCTCTTTTTACCTATAGGATTTCTCCTTACGGCTTTGTTTTGCTCAGTTGAACTCTGCATGCCAAACCATTCGCAATCGCTGTCTGCCGCAATCAGTAGCTAATTGAGTGGTTCTAAATTGGTCATTAGGGTTTGAGTGACGCCCACCATGTTTCGATGGATCAAAGCTACTGAGAAGGGGTACCACGATTCCGCAGATCAAAGCAACTGCAACATTCCGAACCATTGTTTCTTCAACACGACGACGAGACGAGACGACGTTGACCTAAGAATTGCAAATCAGCCGCTAATTCCTTCACAGACTGCCATTATTGGGGGCAAACCGTTTATTGTTTGGCCCGGTCGTCTACGTTTTTGCAGTTAGAAACCATCATTCGCGTCTATTCTCAGCCGTACCATAATTTGGCAATCTCCTATGATGTAAGGCTTCTACACGGTAATACGCTTTGCCGGCCACGACCGGCTGAGGCGGTTGATTGTCCGGCAGTTTAGACAGCTTGAAGCTGAAAGGTACCAGAATGCAAGCGCCACACGGTGGAGCAAAAGGTAAATCTGATTAATTAATTTAGACAACTTATAATGCTGTAAATATTCAAACATTAGATTATATAGACTTATTTGAAACCAAGCTTCTCTTAAACCCAGCGAACTCATTTTCTTATTCATTATTTCAATATTTTGTATTTTTTTTTTTTTTCAAATTTAGGAATCTTTTTAATTGTGAAGATTTCTTATCTTGTAGGCTAAAAATCTATTATGAATGCGTTGAGTGTAAACTGAAAAATCAAACTTCGAAGGAGATTTTATTAATTACGGCCAACAAGATTGGAAAACAACTATCTGTGCATCGGTCAGAAACGCAGAAACGGTCCCTAAATGATGGTGTGGTGAAACATCGCAACGACTCAAATTTGTATTTATGGCCCACGACGCTGCAAATAAATTTATACGCAATGCATAGAAAACACATCATCAAGCTTCTCGTCTGGTATAACAAAATTTATACGCAAGAAAAAAACGGCCCAGCTGCAGAACTTGCATTGGCTTCTACAAAGGTATCAGTGAATGCAATTTCGCTTCGGCTGGACTGCATTGCGATTCAAAAGACCATAATGAAGTAGGTATGCAATATATGTGGATCTTCTCCATCCAGTCGATAACACGGGCTTCAACATCAGCTCCGAGCAGGCCACTGGTCAATATCGCAAAATGAGCAAATGCTCCACTGATTCAACCGGCGGTACATGCACCGCTCCTTGATTGAAATAGTCCAACAGCCAAGAAAATGAAATTAGTAGAGCATAATGACTATTTGTGACTATGTGTACGCTAATGCGGTAACAGTGAGGAGCTCGTTTGCCATTCGAGTCTACAGTAGAAACGATGCCTGTTGTACCAATTTGTTAACTTGTGATCGATAATCAATTCACTAATGCAATCATTTTTCACTCTTTTTCAACAGTTTCCTAGACGATCTAGATCGATTGGGTGCGAAAGATTATCAGCCAACTGAGCAAGATATTCTGCGGACACGAGTTAAAACCACCGGCATTGTGGAAGTGCATTTCTCCTTCAAAAACCTTAACTTCAAGTAAGTAACAATCAGTTGGGAAAAAAAAAATCTAATCACCTTATTGCTCATCTAATCCATTTCCAGACTATTCGATGTCGGTGGGCAACGATCGGAAAGAAAGAAATGGATTCACTGCTTCGAAGACGTCACCGCCATCATCTTCTGCGTTGCCATGTCGGAGTACGATCAAGTGTTACACGAAGATGAAACCACGGTAAGTGCGCCTCTATTTGGATGGTTCTCTGTGACCCCTTTTCCTCTAACAATCTTCCATCATCATTATCATGATCACCACAGTCGCCATTCATCGTCGTGACCTTGGCTGGCGAATTTAAAACAGTCCATTTCCCACGCGCCGCACCGGCCGGAGATCACACGCAGATTGGAACCCAAACAAAAAAGAGCAACGATTGCATAAATGTTCCAAAAGAGTAGCGAAATAGTGAACTTATCCGCGGAGTAAATGCCATTTATTTGATGTGTATCGCAAGATTTGTCACCACGTTTGCGGTTGTGACATGAGAGTAATCTATCTGTATGAAGCATTGTTTGCATGCCAGATTACGATGTCATGTCTGAAGCCTTTCAAGTATAGCTTTGGAACTTGATTATAATGGCAAATCTTGTTAACAGAATTATTATGTTTTTGCAATCTTAGTGACAATAGCACTATATGTTAAAAGCTAGTGTCTTTAGGGTAAATATGCGTGATTTCGATGAATTACTGGTACATTTCCTCATACGTCTTTACCAAGCTTCAGAAGAGTTCAGATCACCTTGAACTCGATTGCAATCTGCTAAGCAGCGTCATCTTCATACGAAAGCCATGGTGGGTCACAGGTTGTTTCATTGTGGCTGAATGCTTTACTGAATGGCGCTGATTGATCAGCCGATAATTGAACGACGCTGATCATTTAGTTAAACAAGACTTGGATTCCACAGCCTCTATTTCGGAGTAGACAGCATTGGTTACAAATGCGTTCAAAATTCTATACGTGAAAAAAAAATGACGTTATTTCATCACATTTTCGACACCATCAGATAGTTCAAAAGTGCTGCGTGGTAAATTCAACCTGCGTATTTCTCACAGCTTTAGAATGGCGATTAGTTATTGGCCACGGTACTTAGTTCAGCGTCTGTGGTGCTACCAATGGCGGAACGATTGTCTTACCATTTCAAGAGAAGCCTTTCTGTTGTTCCGTTGGAAGTGCCACTTCCAGCTGCTGTATGTAGTCTTGAGCAAGTCCTCTACCGTATTACAGCAAGCCAATCGTTACCCACCACATTCGACTTCGACGCGTGACAATAGCTTTAAAAGCGCAAGAATTCTTATTCCATGTTGCATTTGTTAGATCTATGGTTGCAAAGTGCAAGTAGTGATCGAATTAAACATTCGTACTGCGGTATTCCAGAAATGAAGCCAATCACATAACCAGCGTTCAAGTCAGTCCCATCTGTAAAAAAAAAGTTAAAACAAGAAAACACTGCCTTAACTGGTCATCTTAAGTCCTAATTGGATTGTTGATCCCAAGAACAGATAGGATGATTTCAAATATTCCAAAACGAATTTAAGATCAGTTCAATCAAAGGTTTTTTTCCCAATTGCCGGATATTGAACACCTGGATTGGAAATTAATTACTATGTTTGAATACTCGATTTGTGCATATACACAGCATGTGAAAAATTTAGTTCGAAAAAAATATAGGTATTCGAGATAACCGCTCCCTTCGGTGAAGCTTGCCGACGGCTTTGGGACAGTTCGTCGAATGACGTTTAGTGGAATGACATTTAGTCGAAAGGACTTTTGGTCGAAGGGACATTTAGTCGAATGGAAATTTAGTCAAATGGACATTTGGTTGAATGTACATTTAGTCGAACGGACATTTGGTCGAATTGACATTTAGTCGAATGGAAATGTAGTCGAATGTTGAAAGTTTTTAGTCGGTAATAGGTAATTAGTTAAATGGATAATTCTGGGGTTCTCCTTAGTCTAGCGGTAAGATTTGCGGCTATAAAGCAAGCCCATGTTGAAGATTCTGGATTCGATTCCCGGTGCCGGTCTAGGCAACTTTTGGTTTGAAAATTGTCTCGACTTCCCTGAGCATAAAACTATAATCGTGTTTGCCTTATGATATACGAATGCAAAAATAGTAACTTGGCTTAGAAACCTCCCGGTTAATAACTGTTGCAGCGAGGAGGCAATGTCCCAGTTGGGATTTTTAATATTAATGTCAATAATGTTAATATTATTAAGAATTTAGGTAAATTTGAATAAATAATCCACAAGATACATGGATGAACTGATTCAAGGAATTCAGTGGACGTGAGGAAGTTCAATCAGCAGCGGAATAAACGAATACGGAAGCCAATGAGGGTTTTTCACCTGAGCCTACAGAAATTTCTGAAGACCCTGGTGGATTATAGAAAAATTGAAACCTACAGAAATAGCAACATATTAGGTAATAATGATGAAATACACTCTATTCTATTTTTCGGCACGTGGACAAAAACCAATGATATCAATGTTATTTTACCAATACTTCATCGTAGTCGGCTTTGGAACATTTCGTTGATTGACATTTTGTTGAATGACATTTGGTCAAATGACTTTTCGTCGAAAGGACATTTAGTCGAAGGGGCATATGGTTGAATTGGAAATGGTTTTCTTATTCTATGCATTGACACTCTTCCTTTCACTTGTCGTGACTCGTATTTTTTTTAATAATCGGACTTGATAAATAATTTACTTTTTTTGGCACTTGTTTGGAAACACGTTTATTTCACTTCCAATCATCCAACAAACTGAAGCTAGTCTCCTAAGCCTGCTGCGATTCCAATATTTTTCGAATTCAATCACACCGCTTCATTTTCAAATATCCTATGCTTGCTGCGATTGAATTCCATTATTTGAATTCTACTCGTTCATTCACACCATCTGTTTTCAAATATCCTACGCCTACTCCGATCTACCCCATTAATCTTTTATCATGCCCATTCAATTACACCATCTCTTTTGAATACCTTATGCCTACTGCGATTCAAATGTATTCATCCATCATCCTCGCCTGTACCTGCCTTTTTGGAATAAATAATTTTTGTTCCGATTCTTTTAAAACATTATTATTAATATTTTTGTATAATCTCATCTCAATCTTATTTTGAGAGTTACTTATACAACTTCAATTCATAATATGTATTTATTTATTTTAATCCGTGCGCTTTCCTACATCACTCAATATTTATAAAAAAGTCAGTTGAGTGTAACATTGTTTTCCAACCATAATTCGTTAATTATTAGCCGAAAATTTAACCCGTAAATGCGCAATGTTGTTTTAAAACCAACTCTGGGGTTCGCCAAAGTTAACATCCAGTCTGGAATATTCTCGGAATATTCACCGTTTTCGTATTATTTATTCTTTTCATGAACCCATCATTCTTTAAACAATATTGGAACAATAATTATGTGACTTTTGAAAATATCGCAATAAATCATTCATTTTTTAATTGTTATTTTCTTTCAAATATCCATTCGACGGAACGTCATTAGACTACATGTATCGTACTGTAGTGGTGTTAACTGTAGCGTTGAATAATAAATATGAGTACATAGCCGTTTTACTCATATTTACTACTGCATGTATCAAGTGGACTCCGTGGCCGTGCGGTTAGCGACGTCAATCTAAACGCATGTGCTGTGAAGTGTGGGTTCGATTCCTGCCTGGTAAGGAGAAAACTTTTCGTAAAGCGAAAAGATCTCCACTGGTCCACTGGGTGTGGTGTAAATGTCCTTGTCTGTTGTCTCATGCTAGATGTTAAGTATTCAGTCTGTGCGACGTCTGGTCGAAGACGGTGATTCTGTCTATAAAAGATTATTAATTCGGAAAACCACTTTCGACCAAATGTCTTTTTGACCAAACGTTATTCGACCAAATGTACGAAGGTTCTCCATTCTTAAATCTGATTTCGACTAAATGTCCATTCGACCAATTGTGCATTCGACGTAGTGTCCTTTCGACTAAACGCCCTACGCCTCTTCTTTTTCTTTCTATTGGCATTACATCCCCATACTGGGACAGAGCCGCCTCGCAGCTCAGTGTTCATTAAGCACTTCCACAGTTATTAACTGCGAGGTTTCTAAGCCAGGTTACAATTTTTGCATTCGTATATCATGAGGCTAATACGATGATACTTTTATGCCCAGGGAAGTCGAGACAATTTCCAACCCGAAAATTGCCTATATCGGCACCGGGAATCGAACCCAGCCACCCTCAGCATGGTCTTGCTTTGTAGCCGCGCGTCTTACCACACGGCTAAGGAGGGCCCCTAACGCCTCTAGTAGATTAAAAAGTTAATGTTCGACTAAATGTCCCTTCAACCAAATATCCATTCGACGTAATGTCCTTTCGACCAAATGTCATTCAACTAAATGTCATTCGACGAAATGGTGTGTATACTGAATCGACGACCCCAGTATACTAGGCTTTCCTAGATGCTTTCCCTACCTTCCATCCGGATGGGAGGTAACCTCCATGGTCCGTACTCCCCCAAATATATCCGGAATCATGGCAATTCCACAGAAATTCACCTCAACTTCTACAATATATACATCAAAACTGTTTCTCCCTATTTTGATAAATTCAGAAGAACTCTTGGGAGAATTTTTGAAAAAAAAACTTCTGTAGAAGGAGAAGGGTTTCCTGCAAGAACTCATGAAAGATTTTCTGCATGAGTTCCTGAAAAAAAACATGCATTATTTCTTCAAATAATTTTTGAAATAATTCCTGGAAGAATCAAAGAATTTCTTTAGAAATTTCATTGGAAATTCTTCCGTAAATTCCTTCAAGAACTCTTTCGGATATTCCTTTAGCAATTCCAGCAGAATTTTTTTTTTCGGAATTCCATCTGGGTCTCCTTCGGAATTTCCTTGAAGAATTCAATTGAAAAATCCTCCAAGTAGACAGTTTTTGGCATTATCGATAACGCTGCTGATCTAAAATTTTCCACGTCGATTCAAATTTGTATAAGTCCACAGAATTTTGGGTAGAAAATCCGAAGAATCGATGGAATAACAAATATAAAATAAAAATTTTTATCTTTCCTTGATCACAATTTCCCATTGAAATTTCGGAAAACTTTCCTTAAAAAATATAAGAAGAATTTCCCGTTTGAATCGAAAAAAAATTTCTTCGAAATTCCAGAAATATTTCCATTGAAATCCCGAGTAACCTTCCTTAAAAATTTGCCGTGGGAATTCTCAAGAATTTAAATGCCCCATCCTGGAAAATCCGGTGTCATTCGAAGACGTCGACGAGTAGCTGCACGCTATCCAGGAGGCGCTCTCTCTACCCGAGCAAGGCTTGAGAGCAAATCGATAACTAATTTTGTTGTTGTGAAATCGCCTAATTTTGATTGAGTTGAGATGATTCATAGTTGAGATGATTCATATTTGAAAACAAATTATGATTTCGATTTGATATCAATATCAAAATATGTTTTCTACATGCTCTCATTATGTTTTCAGACTTTGCTCGGGTAGCCCGCGAGCAGAATGTACCAAATGATCCTACTAGACAACAATGACTCTATAAGGATCGCTTGATAACTCCTGCAGAGAAGGGAGCCGACATAGATCGCCATTTCGTCTGCTCACACAATCTTGGACAGAACATCATCAGTCCACATGAAGCAGCTGTTGGCGAGCTTGCGACCTACATCCATCTGACTCCAAACGACTTTTGATTTGACGAAACGAAGAGTTGAAGATCCCAGCTGGCGAACTGACAACCTATATCAAATCATCGAAAAAATGAATGCCTCAGGCTTCGACAGCATCCAAAATCTAGAGCTAAAACACATGAGTGCTCCATTCTTTGAGCACCTTTCGCTGATCTTCAATCAGTGAATGCGACTCAGCTACTTCCCATCGTCCTGGAAGTCTGCGAAAGTCATTCCCATCAGGAAGCCTGGGAAGGATCCTTCCTCTCCAAAAAGCTATCGTCCCATCAGTTTTTCTCAGGGTTATCCAAGCTGTTTGAAAAAACAATTTACCACTCGAGTCTGCCGAACAACATAACATCTTGCGTGATATGCAATTTGGTTCCCGACGTGGTCGATCAACTGTACCAACTGACCCGAGTTACCAACGACCTCAGACGGAACAAGCATGTCTCTCAAACATCCGCCATGGCCTTACTCGATGTCGAAAAAGCATTTGACAATGTATGGCATGCTGGCCTGGTGCACAAACTACGTCGCTACAATCTTGCCAGCTACCTAGTGAAAATCATCCGCAACTACCTGTCGGCTAGGACATTCCGGGTCTCAATCAGCGGAACGAGTTCCAATGCGCATGACATCGTCGCAGGCGTCCCGCAAGGTAGTATCCTCAGGCCCCTGCTGTTCAACATGTTCACCTCCGACATGCCAGAACCTCAAGAAGGCGGCACTTCGTCACTGTTCGCAAACGACATCTCTATCGTATACGAGCGCTCGTGGCAAAACTCCAACGAGGCCTGGATGTCCTGACAGATTATTTCACCAGCTGGAAGATCTGTATCAACGCGGCGAAGACCCAGACCATCATCTTCCCCCACTCGAAATCCCCCAGGCTTGTTCTCGCTGAGGACTGCAAAATCATCCTCAATGGCACGACAGTGGAATGGGCCAACGAGGTTGACTACCTTGTCTACCTTTATATGATATTTCTTCTCAGGAAAATCATGACTTATGTTGAGTAAATCGTGAAAATTTAAAATAAAGATTAGTATGGAAATTTTGCATGGGCAGTTCACAACGCGCATTTTCGCCTACTATGCAGGACAACGTCTGCCGGGTCGACTAGTTTGAAATAATTTATATTTAAAATTACACCGCATTCGTTATTTTTTCATGATCCAATTATGTGCATCAAAATAATTATACATTTACGATTTACAAAATATTTCTGGCTGTGTAATGTAGGTACATAGAACAGAGTAGTTGAGAATATTTTTCCTCGACTGAACAGGAAATGAAATCTGCCCAAAAGTTTTTTTTTTGACGAATCCTAATAGACGTACCAAAAATTATGCTAAAATTCTCACAATTTTCAATGTGTACCCACCGCCGTTAATCCGTTGATAGTGCAATCAATTAATGCCTGCTAAGTATAAAGTGTGATGATTTATATTAACGTTGATATCCGATCGACGTTTTGCATGCCACATATTTAATCAGTGTACATATGAAGGCATGATGTACGTACCATCAACAAAAGACTCATTGAAACACAAAAGCCCACGTTGCGGTCCGTTACGCAACTTATCGCTTTCATGGATGATTCATAACTGGTAGGTACCGGGCCGGCTTTTAACAGCTATCCGATAACCATCGTATTGCCTTTTTCCAAGTTCAACCCGTAACCCTCGTAATACGTGCCAATTGCTCTCTGGTTTCAAAATTCCTAAACACGTATTTTAAAAATACAACTACACATATTTTATAACTAATTTTCCTTCGACACAGACCTTGTACTTTGTTTTCGTGCCAGGTTATCTGTACGTCTAATTTACATTTTCGTGTGACGGTTTTGGGTTTGGAGCGTTTTGCGCAGATCGAATTTGCGAGCTCAAGACAAAGAGTCTTTAAATCTTGAGCGAAATAGACATGCGTTTGAAAAGTGAGATTAGACTGAAATACTAATGATTAAATTACATATTACAGTTGACATATTTCAATTATGAAAAGATTAGTGTATATAAGAGGAAATGTGTATAAGGAATTGCTGCTATAATCTGTCAACGGATTTTGAGTATAGTGTGACATCATCCGAAAAATAAAAAAACAGTTAGCTAATATCTCAAAATTGGGAAAATGAACCTCAATTATGAAATGAGTTTATGGACATTGTTGTTTATTCTGACAGTTTTTAGGGAACAATCCCCCATGCGTTTGATTTACATTACATTATCAGAGTTGACAAAGCGTGAAGGCGATTGTTGTTTATTGCCACTTATTTACACTCGTTAGGTTAGGTAACCTACATAATATTAGATCTATTCTGGCCTCCGATTGCGTTATGCGGTTTTTCTCCTTAATTGGTAAATGCTGCGTTAATGCTTGATTTTATTTCCCACATTACCAGATTTATGATTTATGTCGTAGAATATGCGTCCATCTTATTATGAACAAACGCGTATGCACGTATGCCGTGTATGCTTCGTAAGACATTGACAATTAAAACTGGACATAAAACGGAACTCAATCTGAAAACACAGAGGAACTATGTCACAGTAAATTTTACATAACTGATGTGTTGTTTGATTAACCGCTTCCAATGTGAAGAAATGCCGCGTAACTGGACCACCTTTTTTTTTTTTTTTTTTTTTTTTTTTATAGAGGGATGAAGGCAAATCTGCATACAGACACCTGAAATTATCACTCAGGGAGTGGGGTTGGCGCGGTTGGCAGAAGGCCAGACCGCCGGACCCACTAAACCCACCCAAGCAACAGAAGGTTACTTGAGTTACCCTCTCTTCTAATGCACAATTCCCCCCGGGACTACCTTTCAGTATTACTTCTGTGGGGAAAAGCAGTACTAAAAGTACTCCTCCCAAAACAACACCTTTCACAGTG
Source organism: Armigeres subalbatus (assembly GCF_024139115.2). NCBI lineage: Eukaryota > Metazoa > Arthropoda > Insecta > Diptera > Culicidae > Armigeres > Armigeres subalbatus. The sequence continues at coordinate 212,797,455 of NC_085140.1, read as the reverse complement.
CCTCTCTTCGATGTTTTGTCGTACGTCTGAGCCCTTTGGCTCCCTTATTGGTGCCAGCAAGCACACAAAAAGCGTGGGCCCTTAAGCCCTTTACTTTTTTTTTACTTGTGCCATTCAGCAACGCATCTACTTTCCTTTTTTTTTTGAGACCCATTTAGCTCACAACGGGCTCGCAGCCTCCTCAGATAGTCCCCGGCGGCGGATCTACCCTACTCCGACGGGGAGTCCCCCGGCGGCGGAAGCTCCCCCGATACCGACGACCCGCATTCGTGGATGGCTGTTACATTACCAACACTACACATTCACCTGGTATGCATGTTCATAGATCCGCTCAAGTCCTACGCACATTCTCACTTCAACGGGTGACCGGACGAGTGCCGAGGTCAGGCCAAAGATTCCGGGTGGAGATAGCTTCCGGTTCAGTGGTGCCCCGACGACCCGAAGCAGGTGCATTCACGCGGCACGATCTACTCAACTGGTCCCCGGCGGTGGACCTAGCCTACTCCGATTAACCGATTTCTCATGAACTGCGCCTTTCAGCTTCTTGCTTAACCGATGAGCCATTCAGCTCTCACCTTGGTCGCGGACTACTCGGATAGTCCCCGGCGGTGGATCAATCCTACTCCGACAGGGAGTTCCCCGACGTCGGAAGCTCCCCGTAACCGACGACCCGTCTCAACGGGTGACCGGGCGAGTGCCGAGGTCAATCCAAAGATTCCGGGTGGAGATAACTTCCAGTTCAATGGTGCCCCGACGACCCGAAGCCGGTACATTCGCACGCCACGGTCTACTCAGCTGATCCCCGGCGGTGGACCTAGCCTACTCCGATAACCGAGTTTCATTTGCCTTGAGCCATTCAGCTCTCACCTTATTCATTGAGCCATTTAGCTCCCGCCTCGGTCGCGATCGCGAACGACTCGGATAGTCCCCGACGGCGGATCTAACCTACTCCGACGAGAAGTTCCCCGAAAGCGGGAGCTCCTCCGAACCCGGCCGTTTCGCCACGTTCTGCGGCTACGCGCTCGCCGCAAGCTGAATACAGTTGCGACGCTGTCGTTCCCATCCATTATCGACATATATATTCACGACTTCCACGACTCATGGTCCGCTATCCGTAACGGCTGCCTGCTGCTGCTCTATGCGCCAACTTCGTTGCAGGATGTCGGCTATCCTGGACGTCGCTCTTGCAACCGCTCTCCACTGTTCTGGGTTCTGGCACATTTTTATGACGATGTTATCGGTGTTGGTGTCCGTTCCGCATGCCCCCAACATCGCACTCCTCTCCGTTTCGAACCGAGGACATGTGAACAGGATGTGTTCAGCCGTTTCTGTCACGTCTGGGCATTTCGGACAGGTGGGAGAAGCCGCGTGACCAAACCTGTGTAGGTACCACTTGAAGCATCCATGGCCTGTTAAGAACTGGGTCAAGCCAAAGTTTAGCTCCCCATGAGGTCTGCTAATCCATGCCGACACACTTGGGACTAAGCGATGGGTCCACCTTCCCTTAGGCGAGTTGTCCCACTCTTCCTGCCATTTGGCTACCGTTGCTGCCTTTATATTCCTTCGAGCGTTATCGGTGCCCCTGAGGGCGTAGCACTCCTCGTCTTCCTCTACCACCAGTTTGATAGGCATCATGCCCGCGAGTACACATGCCGCTTCGCGAGATACGGTGCGATATGCGCTGATAACTCTCAGGCACATTAGCCTATGAGTACTCTCCAGCTTTCGCACGTTGCAGTTTACGCTCAACGCTGACACCCAAGCTGGTCCTCCGTATCGTAGTATTGAAACCGCCACGCTTGCCAGCAGCTTGCGCTTGCTGGAGCACACCCTAGAGTTGTTCGCCATCATCCTCGATAGTGATGCTATCGCCGTCGACGCGCGCTGGCAGGCGTAGTCGACATGACTTTTAAAGCTCAACTTATCGTCGAGCATCACCCCCAATTGTTTCAGAGATCTCTTGGAGGTGATGTCGCAGCCGCCGACTCTAATTGTCGCCTCCTGAACCGATTTCCGATTGTTAACGACTATCATCTCCGTTTTATGATGCGCCAACTGTAGCTTCTTGCTGCGCAACCATTCCTCCACTAGGCTGATCGAATAGGCTGCAGTCAATTCGACCTCTTCGACGGATTCTCCGTACACGGTCATGGTTACGTCATCGGCGAATCCCACTAACTTGACTCATGGCGGGAGCTTCAACCGCAGCACGCCATCGTACATCACGTTCCACAGCAATGGACCCAAAATTGATCCCTGTGGTAGCCAAGCCTTCGTCTGTCTCGTAGATCAATAATCGATTCTGAAAGTAGCTTCCCAGAATCTTATACAGCCCTACCGGTACTCCCAGCCGAAGCAACGAGTTCGCGATCTCCATCCAGCACGCACTGTTGAATGCATTCCGCACGTCGAGTGTTATTACTGCGCAGTAACGTATACCGCGCCGCTTGCATTCGATGGCGACCTTTGCAGTGTCAACCACCGATTTAATGGCACCCAGAGTAGACCTTCCTCTCCGAAAGCCGAATTGCTCGCTCGATAATCCTCCTACCTCCTCGACGTACGGCGACAGTCTGTTCAGGATCAACTTCTCCAGTAGCTTCCCTACCGTGTCTATAAGACAGATTGGTCTGTACGCTGAGGGGTCTCCTGGTGGCTTGCCAGGTTTCGGTAACAGGACCAAACGCTGTCTCTTCCATATATCCGGGAATGTCCTCTCGTCCAGACACTTCTGCATGGCCAACCTAAACATGTTCGGGTTAGTCGTTATGGCTGCCTTCAATGCCATATTCGGGATCCCGTCCGGACCAGGTGCTTTACTCGGGTCGAGGGACTTTGCCACCGTCAATATCTCTTCTACCGTCACCCTCTCCACCGCTTCATCATTTGCTACCCTCGCTGCTGGCGGCCAGTGGGTTGGGCCGTGGTGCGGGAATAGTGCCTCGATTATAGTCTTCAGCCTCGTTGGACATCGCTCGGGAGGAGCCAGTGCTCCTCTTGTTTTGGCCATCACCACCCGATAGGCGTCTCCCCATGGGTTCGAGTTGGCGCTCTGGCACAGTCTGTCGAAGCAGGCTTTCTTGCTTTCTTTGATGGCCTTGTTTAGAGCCAGTCTCGCTGCTTTGAATTGCTCGATGCGTTCCTCCCTCACTTCCGCCAAGCGTGTCCTTTGCGTTTTCCTTCTAGCCCGGAGACAGGCTGCTCGAAGGGCTGCAATTTCATCGCTCCACCAGTATACCTGTGGCCTGCAGTTCCGTGGTCGCACCTTCCTCGGCATGGTCGCGTCACAAGCTCGAGACAGGACCGCAACCAGTTCGTCGCCGCTTAAACTTCCCGTGTTTTCTTCCAGACCCATAGCTTCACTGAAGGTCCCACCGTCGAAGTGGGCGACCTTCCACGACCGGGTTGTGGGAGTAGCTCTCCGGCGTTCTCTTCTTGCCTCGCTGCCTATCCTGTACCGGATAGCTAGATGGTCACTGTGGGTGTAACCGTCGTCGACCATCCACTGCATATCACCGACCAAACTTGGACTGCAGAACGTTACGTCTATTATCGATTCCACTCCGTTTCGCTGGAAGGTACTTTTGGAGCCTTCGTTGCACAGCACGACATCCAGCTTGGCGAAAGCCTCTAGCAGCGTTTGCCCTCTCCGGTTAGTAAAGCGACTTCCCCACTCTATCGCCCACGCATTGAAGTCTCCTGCAATTACTACTGGCTTGCTACCCACTAGGTCTGATGTTAGCCGATCGACCATCTCGGTGAATTGTTCTATCGGCCACCTTGGTGGGGCGTAGCAGCTGCAGTAGTACACTCCATTTATTTTCGCTATAACAGTACCCTCCGCTCTTGTGTTCAGCACTTCCTGGATCGGGTATCTTCCCGTCGTACAAATCGCCGCTGATTTGGATCTATCCGCTACCCAGTTCCCATTATCCGCGGGGATGCGGTACGGGTCCGACAAGATAGCGACGTCCGTTCTCGCTTCTACTACCGACTGCCACAGCAACTGCTGGGCGGCCGCACAATGGTTGAGGTTGAGCTGCGTTACTTGCACGGCTTCCTCGTATAACCACTCAACGGGCACGCAGGTCCACCCATAGCGTGGTTATGTTCCTGCTTCCTGCTCGCGCATAGCGTACACGATGGTGCTTTCTCGCACGTGTGCGCCTTATGGCCCTCTTCGCCGCATCGCCTACATAGGTTACTCCTATCCGGCCCTTTGCACGCCCACGATTTGTGTCCCGGTTCGAGGCAGCGGAAGCACTTGTCGACTACCGGTGGTTGGTAGAGGCTGACTGGACATACTGACCAGCCAACTTTCAGCTTACCAACTTTGATCACCTTGTTAGCGTCGATGACCGGTAACTTCACCGTGGCAATCTGCGTCCCCTGCGGTCCTCTTCGCATACGGATGGACGCATTTGCTACCACCACTCCACCTTGGTCCTTGATGGCCGAGGCGATCTCTTCCACCACTGGACCACCTTGAAGAAGATCATTTGTCAGGGCACTTGCTGAAACTAAGATGCCGAGTTCATTGCTTGACCACAAGTAGAGCCCGTAATCGCCACTGTTTATAGAAACAATGGTTTCCCGCTTTCTGGTGGCAATTTGATGATACGTGTTTCTTAAAAAGACTCCACAGAATTTTGTTGTTATACGTTGAAGTAATGTTCTTGTCTATGTATAGAACATCTATAAATTCCTTTGTTTCGGATATTTTAGTGAAAGAGTTTTTTTTTTAAGGGAATGTATTTCGACTTTTCTTGATTACACATTCAATCGTTCACAATTAGGCACATGAAATATGAAAATGAGTTCAACAGATTCAAAGAAAACTTACAAGCAACGAACCTCTGGGATGAAAAATCCTAATTTTATGACCAAATAATCTGTACCCAGTGATTTTCTTCTATTTTGATTCACGAGCTTTTAGTAAAGGTCAGTAAAGCACATCACAGTTTCCCGTGATTCAATAAAATGCAACTACTTTGTAATTAAATTGGTCGATTCTAAATACTAACATGATTCTAATGGAAAACGACACTTGACTTGATTCTTAGCGCCTCTTATCAGTTTTTGTAGCAACCGTATTGCCTTTCGTGTAGACAGACGAAAAGAAACATCAAGCAATCATTATGTATTCCACCATTACGAATTGAGTGTTCGATTTCAACCTATTAGCACTTTCTGTTATGGCGAGCTTATCCAAACGCCCGGTGACATAAAAATGTGGAAATAACCGGAAAATAACTTTGTTTAAAATATGAATACATGCAATAATCCATAAAATAAACTGAACACGATGTTAAAAAATGTTTTCTTAGATTACATGACGGATAAAAATCCGTTCCCCGAAATGAGAAAACGATTCATGATTTCATGAATCCACCATGCTTTCGCTATGAATATAATTTATGATTTTTTTTTTGAGAGTATCACTCGCGGTTTTTGAGAGCCTCTTTGTAATAATGTAAAAATTGTAAATGTCTTTAATGAACGGGATTAAATGACTACAGCGCACAATGTTCGATTTCGTCGATTTCATGATCAAAATTGAATAACTTTGAAACTGTAGGATTTTGATATTTGGTATCTTCAACAAAGTTTTTAGACATGAAAAGACATTTTTTTATGTAATGAGTTTGATGATTAATCCACCTAGAAGCGAAATAAAAAAAAATCCTTTTCACCAATAACATAAATAGTGAATTGGTTTGTTCAAAAAAGGTATAGAGTCCGGTATTACGAGAAACTTTGTAGAACATTCCGAAGCTCTATCTATTAAAGGTATCGAAATATGAGTGTTACCTGAGGATGACCCCCTTCAAAACAGTTTTTTTAATATAACTTTTCAACCCGATTTTTTACATTTTCGTGGTCTTCTATAAACTAACAAAATACGCATTTTGATTACTATAGAGAGTTTCTGTCTTTTAAACTAACAAAGTTATTCAAGTTTTTCTATTATTTTCATAGTAACTTTTACCTCAAGTAACTCCTTCCGGTGCAAAATGGTGCAGTTTGTTAAGGTGGCATCTGAAAGTGGAAGCAGTAGTAGTAGTAGTAGTAAAATTCTTCTTTATTTAAACATTTTTTGTTCTACAATTATTTTTAACAAGTACAGTGATCGGCCGGCTTGGCCCTCCAACTTCGATTTTAATTTTTATTATTATTATTATGTTGTTACTTAATTTTTTAAATATAATGTATCATGACGGCCTTCAGGAGGCGCTAGTGTTTTTTTTTAATTTGATAACCTAACTACTATGTACACTAATATTTACAATAAAAATTTGATAACCTAGATTGGAACTAGCGCCCTAAGCGCTTGTTGGTCCGAGTGCAAGCAACGGACCCTAAACTTTTCTTTACACTCACCAAAGCGTTCATGTAAGGTTTTTATTCCGGCCAGACGGTGGACCTCGGATGTTCTTGTCCTGGGAGGGGTGTTGAGGATCATCCTCAGGAATTTGTTTTGGACCCGTTGAAGTTTGAGGTGGTGGGTTTTAGCGCAGCTCTCCCAGACCGGCATGCCATATTCGATCACAGGGAGGATGATTTGCTTGTAGGACAGCAAGCTTATTTTTCAGGGACAATGACGACCGGCGGTTGATCAAAGGGTACAGTAGTTTCAACAAGACGTTAGACTTTGTCACCGTTTTGTCAACCTGTTGCCTGAAAATAAGCTTGCTGTCGAGGGTCAAGCCAAGGTAGTCGGCCTCATTGGCCCATTCCACAGTCGTGCCATTGAGGATGATTTTACAGTCCCCAGGCGGAACAAGTTTAGGGGATTTGGAGTGGGGGAAAATGATGACCTGGGTCTTCGCCGCGTTGATACAAATCTTCCAGCTGGTGAGGTACTCTGTCAGGGCATCCAGGCCTCGTTGGAGTTTTGCCACTAGCGCTCTGATCACTCTACCGTTGTAGACGATGGATGTGGCATCTGCGAACAGAGACAGAATGCCGCCTTCTGGAGGTTCTGGCATGTCGGAGGTGAACAGATTGAAAAGCAAAAGGGGCCCGAGGATACTGCCCTGGGGGACGCCTGCGACGATGTTGTGCGCATTGGAACTCGCTCCGCTGAGTGAGACCCGGAATGTCCTTGCCGACAGATAGTTGCGGATGATTTTCACCAGGTAGCTGGGAAGATTGTAGCGTTGTAGTTTGTACACCAGGCCATCATGCCATACATTGTCAAATGCCTTCTCGACATCGAGTAAGGCCATGGCGGATGTTTTTGAGACAAACTTGTTCCGTCTGAGGACGTTGGTAACTCGGGTCAGTTAGTGTACAGTCGACCGACCGCGTCGGAAACCAAACTGTTCCTCGAGCAAGATGTTGAGATTTTCGGCAGACTCAAGTAACCGATGATGAATAGCTTTTTCGAATAGCTTGGATAACCCTGAGAGAAGGCTGATGGGTCGATAACTTTTGGGGGAGGAAGGATCCTTCCCAGGCTTCCGGATGGGGATGACTTTCGCTGACTTCCAGGACGATGGGAAGTAGCTGAGCCGGAGACACTGATTAAAGATCAGCGAGAGGTGCTCAAAGAACGGAGCACTCATGTGTTTGAGCTCGAGATTCAGGATGCTGTCGAAGCCTGGGGCCTTCATGTTCTTCGACGATTTGATATAGGCCGTCAATTCGTCAGCTGAGATCTCCAACTCCTCCGAAAAGTCGTTGGGAATCAAATGGATGTTGTTAGCATGCTCGTTGATGGCTGCTTCGTGTGGACTGACGATGTTCTGCCCAAGATTGTGTGAGCTGACGAAGTGACGAAGACGAAGTTATTCGAGAAGTCGTTATTTTTGAGGTCCACCATTCTGGCCTTGATAATTTTTGTGATTCGATTGCAGCGTGCCTTAAGCTCAGGCAGTCCAGTACGCAGAAACTGCCTGCGAGTGACATTTCGCAATCGAATCAAATCCTTGGTGAGTGAATCGATGTTTAAGGAGTTGCTTACCTGCCGAGCCGTCGGGACATGCTGCTCTCTGGCCTCCGAGATTGCCTCTTCGAAGGCGCACAGCTGGCGGTCGATACTTTCCGGCGTCTCCGGACGCACCTCGTAATCGACGGTGTTATCGACGCACTGCTGGAACCGCTGCCAGTTCACTCGATGGTAGTTCCGCCGTAACTGCTGGTGCCGATTGACCGAGGCCACCACCGGATAGTGATCCGAACTGAGCTCCTGGTAGACAACCGGCTGCGAGACGTGGTCACTCAGGTTTGTTATGTAGAGGTCGAGGGTTGCGTGGACACCGGACCGACTCAGCCGAGTGGGGGAATCCGGGTTCAAGATCGTGTAGTGGCCTTCCTCCATGTCGTTGCTCCAGATGGTGCCGTTTCGATTGCCGCGACTGTTGCCCCAGGCTTGATGTTTGGCATTCAAGTCGCCGGCAATGATATACTGGCCTTGTCTCCGCGTCAGCTTGACGATGTCCCTCCGAAGGGCATCCGATGATCCATCGCCGGCTTTGGCTTGCATTGGACAGTACGCCGCGATGAGCGCGATTGTGCCGACCGAAGTGGTGATTTCGACACCGATGGCCTCGATGACACTGAGCTGGAAGCTTGGAAGCAGCTGACAGTTGATGTTGATGTTGGCCATACCACCTCCCCTGGTCGGCCGGTCGAGTCGCACGATGCGGAAGTCCGGGATGTTGACGTTCACCTCCGGTTTTAGGTGCGTTTCGGTGATGAACGCCACGTCTATTTCCTTCTCCTCAAGGAAATCCTTCAGCACGATTATTTTTGCTCTTTAGCGAGCAATCGTTCCAGTTGACCAGGCCCACCCTAGCAGCCATTTTCAATGATGAACATGCCAAGTGTGAAGACCTGATCGAATCAGGTTTTGCAGCCGCGCAGTCGAGTGGCGAGCTGCGCGAAGATCGGCATCAATTGCTCCGGAGTGTACAACAGGGCAGATTCTTCCGGTGGGACGGCTTCGTTCTCCGACTGCCGACGGAACTCAGGAGGAGGGAACGGGGGCCATTCGCTGGTGGATGGTGCCGACCATGCTGGAGCTTGGACCGATGCAGCTGCCGCTGCCAGTCGCTTGTGCGGCTGTAGCGGTGGGAGTATTGGAATCACACGACGGGGAGCCGGGATGGCTGGTAAGTTCACCTCGTTGATTACAGGAACACGGTTCTTCTTCGGAATGGTCCTGGTGGAAGCCTTCTTCCGGATTTCCAGGAACTCGGCTCGCTTTGGGCAGCCCTTTGTGGTGGCCCGATGTTTGTCGCCACAGTTGGCGCACTTGGGATCGGCCACCTCCATTTTGTCGCACTCGTCAGTCGGATGGGGTTCGCCACACTTGTTGCAGCGCGGCTTCATGCGGCAGTTCCTGGTGCCGTGCCCGAAATTGAAGCAGTTGGTGCATTGCGTGACACGGTGCACTGGCCGATATCGCTCCCAGTCAACGACGGTGTAATTTATAACGCCAACCAGCTTCAGGTCCTTCCAGGTAGTGGAGCCGTGCTTCAGATGGATCAGGTAAAGCTGGTCGCGATATCTCCTCGCCTTGCCGTGACGAGCGATCTTGTCGACGGCTACTGGCTTCAGTCCGCAATTCTCAAGCTCTGCTTGGAGCTCTTCCTCCTTCATGTCGTGAAGTCCTCGCAGCAAAGCCTTTAGCGGCTTCGTGCCGGGGTGGTCATGAGTGTAGTACTCATACTTGTGGACCTCGAGGAACTCCACGACGGATTGATGATGGTCCCTGTTGGCCGGCATCACTTTCACGCCCTCGCTGCATAGCAGAGAGCTGCAGAGATTTTCTTTTCGCCAAAAAAATAGGTACAATATTAATTTTTGCATAAAAACTGTAGAAAATTTTGTTGCGAAAGCTTTAAAGAGTATAACAAAACTCTATCCGATCAAAGTGTTGAGATATGAAGCGCTTTTGCGGGGGACACCTTGAAAACATTTATTTGAATATAACTTTTTAAGAAGATTTTTTTCATTTTTATAATCTTCCAAAGTTGTTCTATATGCTGAGATAAGTCTTTTTCTTCTTCTTATTGGTATTACATCTCCACACTGGGACATTGCCGCCTCGCAACTTAGTGTTCATTAAGCACTTCCACAGTTATTAACTGAGAGGTTTCTAAGCCAGGTTACCATTTTTGCATTCGTATGTCATGAGGCTAGCACAATGATACTTTTATGCCCAGGGAAGTCGAGACAATTTCCAATCCTAAAATTGCATAGACCGGCACCGGGAATCGAACCCAGCCACCCTCAGCATGATCTTGATTTGTAGCCGCGCCTCTCACCGCACGGCTAAGGAGGGCCTGTTGTGATAAGTCTAAAAAATAGAAAAACTTGAATAACTTTGTTAGTTTGAAAGGTAGACACTCTCTATAGTAATCAAAATGTATATTTTGTTGCCCTGAAAAACTTTGTACAAGAAGAAAATGTAAAAATTCGGGTTGAAAAGTTATACTAAAAAATTGATCTAACCTGAGTAACTCGGTTACGATCATATTTCGATACCTTCAAAAGATAGATCTTCAGAATGTTCTACAAAGTTTCTCGTAATACCGAACTCTACACCTTTTCTACAGAAACCAATTCACTATTTATGTTTCTGATGAAAAGAAACTTCAACGAAATCAAACACTGTGCAGCGCCACCTAAAGGTAAAGAGTGGAAAGTATGCATTTTCCCATAAATTTATTCGATTTTTTCCATATAAACTTAATGCTTGTTGAGCACCTACTTAGAGGTGAATTCCACAATTATTAACCGCAAGGTTTCTAAGCCAAGTTACCATTTTTACATTCGTATATTGTAAGGCTAACATGACGATGCTTCTATGTCCAGGGGAGTCGAGACAATTTCTAAACCGATAATTGCCTATACCGGCACCTGGAGTCAAACCCAGCCACCCTCAGCATGATCTTGCTTTATAGCCACGCATTCGACCGCTACGCTAACGTTCAGAGCTCAAAAATATGGGGTGCTGAATAGTACAAGAAAAAGATGTAAAGGACTCAAGGCTTCTGAGATCTGACCCCTGTCAGGCAAAGGAGCCTCAATGCTCAAACAAGGCATGAACTATGGAGCTAAGGGCTCAAAAGTCAAACAGAACATTAAAGAGAGGCACCGTAAAGCATGTCATTTTGGGAGGAGTACGTTAAGTACTGTGTATCCCTTAGAAGTAATACTGAAATGCAGCCACATGGGGAATAATGGAGTGGAGCCCAAGGAGGGTTTAGTGAGTAGGACCAGTCACGGCTGGAAGATTCCCAAACTCTGGTACACTGCCATATGGTAGCGTGGCAACTACTAAACACGTCAATATACAATCAAACGCTTTTTCCGAAGAATTGAAAATGCTCTCTAACTTCAAGAGGCGATCTAATCTGCCCTATTGTCCGGATTGCAGTCCAGAATGTTCTGCGTTTCTCTAGTATATGTTAATGGAAAACCAAACACAGGGATTGGATCAAGGATGAAGGATAGGTCTACTTCAAACTTCATTCAACGTTCCAGCCATAGAAACATCACCAACAGAGCTGAGGAAGCCAATCAACATACCTTTATCGATGTTTTAAAAATCCACAAATCCAAATCGGATAGATAATAACTCTGTAACACTTTATGGAGCATATTGTGTTTATTAGAATAGTTTTATCACCGACCAAGATTTTATCGGTTTTTGATGCCCTAGGTTTTCTGTCCTATTTAATTTCCTGTTCCATATTCCTGTTATCATATTACAATAAACATTGCATCTGGAAGGATCTGGAAGGAAAGATCTGAGGGTGGCTCCGTTTTAAGGTTCTCCTTTTCTCCAAGCGCCCATCTAGCCTTGGCTTCACTAGACAAGTGAAGATCTGACCCCTGTATCAAAATTCACAAAAATACCTTTGGAAAAAGACTTAACATGTGTCAACGTTTGTGAGTGCAATCGGACGGTTCCATTCGCCCATTCTTTGCTCAGGGCATTCAGGACGGCGATTTTTCCGTTTGGTGAAAGGTTTTGGAGCATGGGGTAACCCAGATTATCGGGTCCAGCGGATTTTCTCTTTCCCTTCCTCAGCGCATACTAGAGAAAACGTTGGTTGAGATTTGATCCGACATCTGGAGGAACTTTAAAATCGAGCATTTCGCCTGAGGGGTTGGGGTGTTTCCAACGGAATTCCACTGGGTACTCCTGGAACGATGATATACGACAGAAATGTTTGACTAGGGCGTCGGCCACAATTTCCGGGTCCCACTGCATGTTACCGTTTACGGATAATGTGATGCCTTTAGCGCGTTTCTTACCTAAGAAGCTGTTCACAAGTCTTTATAACTCGGTAGTCGATTGCTCGCTTGATATTCCATCAAGGAATTCGGTCCAGAATTTTTCCTTTGCCTGCACTCGTTCCTGTTCGTTTGCTACTCCGTCCTAATGTTGGCTAGGGCGGTATCTTCCGGGGTTAGTCTTTCCTTGGCTTTCTGAAATGCACGAAGTGCTTTTCTCATACGCTTGACTACTTTTTTTGACTCCTCCACCAGTGGACTGATTTGCGACCGGGATTAGTACTGGTCTTTGAGATGGTTTTGGTGGCAGCTCGGTGGATAGCCTCCGAGAGTTCGATGGCCGTTGGTGCTTCGGTTGCCACGTTGAAAACATTGTTACCGCGGATGTTGTTTGAGCGGCTACTCCAGGAGGAGGTAGCCATTCACATCACCAAGTAGGACCATCGAGGATAGTATCTTCTCGAAGATACTTATCAGCTTACTTTCGTGGTCCTTCATTCTTCGGCTGGATATGTACATAGAGACGATGGTGGCACCTCCAATCTTACTGCCACCAAAGGGAATTCGGCGTCAATGGTGATTTCGGTTGCTTGGACTTCGCGTAACACGGCGTCTGCGTCTGACACCTCCGTAAACCACTTGTATTGTCCACCGAGGGTTCGGTTCATGGTGGCAGGTGTCGTTCGGTGGATTTCCTGCAGTGCTATAGGGGCTGTTTTCGAATTCAAAACTTGCAGCTCCAAAGTTATCGAAATAACCGGTTACGTGCCACTGCAATACTAGTGCGGTGGATCGAGGGCTACGGCCTTGTGGCTACAGCGTGGCAGGCTGTTTGGCGTTGAGGGTCTGGGAATTGGCAGAAATGGCGAGGCGACGGGACAAAAATGGTGTTTCGACGGAGGAGTCCTCCCCTCCAGAGCTATTCCGAAGGCAAGTCCCTCGCCGTAAACGATGGACTGATGTCGAAACCGGTGTGGAGTGTAGGGCGACGCTTCTGGTCACAGTGGTGGGTAGTTATCCTGGGCAGGGATGACGTCCGAGCGTCGGGAGTTGTCTGCCAGTTCCGGAAGGGGTGTAATAACCGCACTGACGGGGCTCCGGCTACTCGGATTTCCGTCTGCGGCTTGAAAACCACTCTCTCATACGTGGAACCGGGAGATACTGGAAGGATTGGTGCGTGGATTGTTTTAGCTCATGAGCTCAACTTGTACTCTTATGTGAGGCTCATTTTGCACATTTCTATTTCTAGGATCGTTGGTAGGGTAGGGATTGAAGAGGATTTTGTTGCTCCCAATGTATAATTATGTTCCCAATCGCTTCCTTGTCCTAATATAAACTGTAAACAGCAGGATATCGTACGCAATAAAATTACAATTGGCAGTAGAAATCTGACGGCGAAACTGACTTTGCGCTTCAAATTTGCTAACCTTGCTCTTGGTTTTTTTTCCTGCACCACATTCTCAACTCCGTTGCTTACTTTATCCGCCTTGTGTATTTCCGTGTACTTCTGTGCCTTGCTCTAGCTAGATGCTTTTTTCACGAGGGTTTGCAGCTTCCTAATGAGTTCATCCTTTACCGCTAGGGATTCATGGAGTTTCGCTAGTGTTTCGGTGAGAGTGGTTGGATTGTCTCGATACGATTCCTGACTCAGGTTTGCTTTGCCGCTTGAAGCTGGCCAATCTTTTTTTTAGGTCCACGATTTCCTGGTCCTTGCTTGAAGCAGTCACTTTTGAACCAGCCTGGCCACATCCAGAGCAAGCCTCGGCTTCCTTTCGAGCTTGGGAGTACGATATGCCTCGGTCGACTTTGATTCGCTGAACCTCCACTTTATTCAGATAGAAATGGCACTACCGACTTGATGTGGGATGGTCGTTGGTTCTGCAGAGTCTGTACGTTTGCTGATCTGTACAGTGCTGGCGAGGTAATGTGGCGTTGTCGTCCGTGTTCATGGCGCCTTTCACCGGGTGGTGCTTCCCGCAGTTGCCGCAGGCTTGCTCGGCGCTTGGGCATTGCTGTGTGGCCGAAGTCCCAATAGCGGAAGCATCGCATCGGGTTGCGATAATAATACCGGCATCTGGACCATCAAAAATTGACGTGGTTAGGGACCACCGTGCCTGAGAAAGTAAGGATAATCGCCGGAGTGTTGAAAAGTTTACCTCGTCGTCGCTTGAAGCGGAAAAGTTCCTTTACGCTCTGGTCTTGTAGTTCTGCTAGCAGATAATCGTCTGGCAAATCAACAGCGTCGCAGCACGAGACCAAACACTTAGAAACGTTCACTTAGAAACCACTTAGGAACACTTAGAAACCGTCACTCAGTTTGTTCATAGCGAGAAGCTCCCGCAACTGTGCGCTACTGCGTACGAAGCACAGCGGTTTTCTTTATTCGCTCCGTCGATGGTACCGCCGACGAACGCCTCAACGGAACGTCGGATCAAGAACGGATTGCTCGGTAGAGGCTTGTCGATGCCTTGTAGTTGCAGGATCTATAGAGGTCCGGACGAATCTTCTGGATTCATGTATGTAGGTAACCTGCGACCCGTATAAACGCCGTCTCAGCGACACTATGCTTCCGGGTTTCGTCCCGAAACTATCGATAAATGGCAGTCGAAATTCACCCCGAAAACTCTCACTGACGACTCACTGCGTATCCACCGCACCGACGAAGTTCGTTATCCTTCTACCGCGGAAGTCACGTGCGTCTCTACCACCCCTAGGAAATGGCTCGTCTCACTCCTTCCAGGCAAGTCACTGATTGGTCGCACTGGCGACCATGCGTTTCCACCACGCCGATGGGGTGGTTTTCACCTGGGTGCTGCGGATAGAGCCGCTTTTCTGCGCTCAAGCGAGCAGAGGGATATTTTGAAATCACTCCCATAAACAAAATTATTTTGCAGTTACTCGGCTCTCAAACACTTCCCGCTCTTCGAATTTCTTTTTCCACGCTGCATGAGGGCGCACAAATGCGCTAGACTCTACATGACTTTACGATTGTTTACATACATTCATGCTCCAATAAGCTGCTGAATCTCGTGAAATTTCGTAACGAGTGCTTTTTAATTGCATTCCCACAAATTTTCCACTCGGAATATAATGTGAGAATATTTGTTGCAAAGAATACAAAACTCAAACAAAGTTTATTTTTATTTTTTCCCAAAATAATAACAATACTTCTCAATATTAGATCAGAAACGAACATAATCACAATCTTCAATGTTTGGCTCCGGCACAATAGAAAATTTTGGCTTCAGTTTGACAATCAAATCGATTCTATCCGCACCACCCAGGTTTTCACCTTTCATCCTCACTCACGAAACAGCCAGTATGCGTTTCCACCACCAAGCGTCTCCACCAGATCGAACGGGAAAACACCACTATGCGTCCCCACCACCACTGCGATTGCACTGGAGAGTGAAAAAAGTCAAAACCCTCGATTTTTGCACCCCTTTTTCGCATTCAAAAGTCACTTTCAAGACGAGACGCACTGTCTAGATTTTCCTAGTAATGCCCGTCGCACAACTGGAGTGTCCTGGGACCTCCCCATCGCACGGGGAAAGTCTGACCACGATTCATTTCCACCTCTCTGCGAGGAAAAGAACCGGCCCGAGGAAAACGCCGTATCTCTGGATCCCGTGATCGGATCGGCTCCCGATTCGTAACACATCCTGACCGCACTGACCGAATTGTATCCACCAAAGTCCAAAAAAAGCACGCCTCTTTCCACCTAAAATGTCCAAATGTCTCGATTGACTTAATTCGTAGTGGGAAAAAATGCCCGCTCACAAAGCTAGTTCGTTCTAAACTAAACGTTTAAAATGTAATCATCTAAAATGCATGCTAGTCATATGTGTACAGCTTCTGCTTCATATGCAGGAGGTCGTAGGTTAAATCCCAGGTCAGTTGCATTCTTCTGCTATATGTATCTTTTCATATATTCGCGGCGTAGCACCAACTTAGAATTCGGAAGTCGGGATGCGTTGTTTATCGCATCTTTAGGCGAATCCAGCGTATTACTTCCGAAGTTGGAAAAGTTGCCTGAATCTAGAAAAAAAAATCCAACTTCGGTATAAAAAGCGTTCTAGCACAGACAAACAGACATAACACATTGAACATTTACTCATCAAATTCATCGTCGTTCAAACACTAACGACATCTGTTGATTTCAGTTAGTTGGGCAAATCACGAACCAGATGGCAGTAGTGAGCAAACGTCAAGCTCGAGCAAAAACGAAGCGCGCGCCACGAGTGATCGATTGGCCAACTAATGATTATTTGAATTCACCAGTTAATCAGTGAACGATGGAAATTCTACGAATGTTATGTCTGTTTGTCTGTGGTTCTAGCTTTGTTCCGGATAGACAATATTTCTCATAATGTAGCAATCGCTAGAAATAGAAATGAATTTCATACTGTTCCCTTCTTTTATCCATCTTGACTTATTTGAGGGTTTTTTCGACGCTCTTCAACACTTACAATTTTACACGTTACAGGTCGATCGCATCATATAAAACAAAGTGTTTCACAGCACATAGCCTATCAGGAGATTGCATCCAGCCTAGCTACATATAATACATGTTTGTCATCATTTGTTTATGTTTTTCCGTCTTGTTCTTCTCTACTTCCAGAACCGTATGCAAGAATCGCTGAAACTGTTCGACTCTATCTGCAACAACAAATGGTTCACCGATACCTCGATCATTCTATTCCTGAACAAGAAGGATCTGTTCGAAGAGAAAATTCGGAAAAGTCCTCTTACGATCTGCTTCCCCGAGTATACCGGTACGAACAACAACACGTGCAATGTGCTTCAGAAAGTCTAACCTTTTTACATTTTTTCCCTTCCCAACAGGTGGACAAGAATACGGCGAAGCGGCGGCGTACATCCAGGCGCAGTTCGAGGCGAAGAACAAGTCCACCTCGAAGGAGATCTACTGTCACATGACCTGTGCCACGGATACCAACAACATCCAGTTTGTGTTCGACGCCGTTACCGATGTTATCATAGCCAATAATCTGAGGGGATGCGGTCTGTACTAAGGGGTCCTTACCAAACGGACCAATGGTTTTGAGCGAACCTCTTGTTTTTGTTTATTTGTTTTTTTGTACTATTATGTATTGATTGGATGAAGGGCCTGAGGTATAGGCAGTATTTATTACAAATTTGACTATAAATATTACAAAGTATATAGAAATACAACAAACAAGAGGAAAAGTTTATATTAGGAGGGAGTTAGGAAACCGAAAAATGTTTGAGTGGTCTCATTACAGAGGGCAAAGAGATGAGCTTGAGTGTCTTGAGTATGGTAGGACACAGATGAGATTACTAGCGGAGCGAGTGGCAAATGCCACATTATGGTAGAAGAGAAGCATGGTATGGATATCAGTGTTCATGAAAAAGTACATATTTTAGTATCTTTTCGATTAATTACAATCAAGCACACAGCATACACATTCAAACGTGCATGCCCCAAATTTCAACGGGAAGGAGCAAACATGTATTTTTACTACTGCAAATTGTAGCATGGGATGGCGACTAACCGTTTAACCCTGTTTATTTGGAGCACAAAGGGCTCAAAAAGTAGCATAAAGAAACACACACACACAAACATGAATCACTTGAGCGCTCATTATAATTAAAGTTATATAACATATTAAACTTATACGCAGAAGAAGCAAATCGTACTCATACAAGAACCAATTTTCTCGTACAAGCATTCGCATAAATCAGATCTATATTTGTATTTTGATACGTCTTTATCTAAAAAAAAGTTTATTTATTTTGTACATTTAACCTACCCAAGCACATGACGAGTTATGGATCTACAATTCTATTAATATTTATTTTAGCGTGTAACTTAAAAGCCATGATCGTTCGGTTTAAAGCACAACGTGTTGTAACGCTTTCGATGGTAGTCCTACTAGACAACAAACAAGAAATAGCAGAAAATCAGGCGAACGGGATTTGATCAAAGCAAACCGCGGAGGCACAAACGCAATCGAATCGCAGTATGCCATGCCATATATTTTTTTTCGTTCTTTTAATGATTCTGCAAGCGTTGCAATATTATTCGTTATGATAGTGTAAATAGCTTTATAATTTATAGATCAAAGAAATAGCCATCGAAATATCCAAAGATAGGCAAGTGAGTGTGGAGGGAACAAACACTTCTATCACACAAATTTATTTATTAGGTTTAATCACAACATGGTCATTTCGCTCATGCTTTCATGCTTCTGAGAAAATACTTGGTGATTTAAGCATTAACGTTCAACCAATCATGGTTTATTATATGCACGTCTTTACTAATTAATTAATTTATGTATACATACATTCCTAAGTATGGTTTCTCATTAATTTAAAAAAGAAAGTTGCCTCTTATTTGTCCTAATATTATCGTCAACTCAAGAACACCAGAGCGAAAAATTCAAAATCGCAGTGACAATTTAACCAACAACTCTACTTCAAACCACAAGCGACCATAAAGAGCAAGTATTATACTTTGTACATTCCTCGGACGCCTTCCGGCTAAAGGAATTCGATGAACATCCACCAGAACTCCAAGACGAGACAGACGTCAGCAGTGTAGTAGCAGTTGTGGAAACTTTTGACACGCTTTTGATTCAATGTCATGACTGTCATGAGCATTGTCGTATGATGTTGGGGATTGTATTTCTCATCCAGAGGAATAGGCATGGGATCCGATAGGTGAAGGGTATGTTTTTATTTTATTGAAACAGGGGCAAAAATCAGTAAATCAGTCAAAGCACATCGAATGAAAAAATAATTGTCTCTTTTTAACGATCATGTTTTTCACGGCTAGATTCTCACGCACATTTAAACACCCTCAAGTGTGAATCGATCCACTTATCTTCACTGGTAAGAGCTATTCACAAGTGTGAGAAATGCTGAAGTTATGGTAAATTCCAAAATTTTCTCCGAAAACCGAAATTTGCCTAGTGAATAAAACTAAACGTGAACATTATCTTTATGCTGCACAATTTTTACACTAAGTATCATAAGGTCGTAACTGCATTAATCGATTTCTCTTCGTTGATGTTAGTTTCTTGTCAATGGAGCGAATTGCACTGCCGATGATTTCATGATTCGGTGTGATAGAGGATGATTATACCTTGCACCAGAGGCAACACTCACGGCAGTAGCTTTTGGTCAAGCTGAGCTATTACCGAGACATAAAATCGATGAAGAAAAATCGATCAATGTAGTTTCGCCTATGGTTAGATATCTTGAGGTGGAGTTAGAGATTATTTAATGTGTAACCGCCGTTGGAACAGCTGACACAGAAGGACAGTAGTGGCGTTCTGACGAAGCTTTCTCCTTTCGTTCTTTCTAAGGATTTTACAAACGAATTCGTCATATTATCCGTTCAACCTAGCTGCTTTGTTGATTCCCTTTTCGCCGCTTCAAATTCCATTGGTATTTAACAACCGGTGTGCAATCAAGTGAAGTTTTTATGCACAAAAAAATGGTTTGGTACCTACTTATATTTAGTGTGTTGTCCTCTTTTCTATTTATTAAGAGGTCTAGAAAAGGAGTTATTCATTCATGCTTTTCCTCAACAGTGAACTTGATTGTTTTGTGATTAAAATGCAACAAATCAAGTGTCTGTGGTGTCTGTTGTAGGTAGCGCTCTTTCAATATTGCGAAGATGTCATCCACATAACGTCTTCAGATTTTTGGGAGATTTTTCTATTTCAAAATCGCTCATGAACGCATCAGCTAAAAGTGTTGTTTGTTTCTGCCACAACTCCTTTTTCGTTTATAAGAACAATAAGTGTTGTGTGCAGTCTCACGAGTAGAATCATAAGTACTGGAATGCTAGTGGCGCTGTAGTCATTTAAATTATTTTGTCAAATTATGCTTCAACAAGCTTCAAGCTTCAGCTTGTTTGGTTTCATCTCCAACATCGGTTTGACAGTTGTAGTACCGGTACTTTGGCTGCCAGGTCGAAGTAACCTAGATGTTAGTCACGCGAACAGGAACGACATTAGCAATCTTATAGGGCACTGCACGGATTGCTTTGTCTCTTTCTCGCTGCAAAGAAATTAGAAAACAACAAGGCTACTAAACATCAAAATTTATGAGGAACGAAAAAGAAAGAGATGTTTCCGTGCAGTGCCCTATACTTTTGAATCAACTGTCTCACGTCGCATTTTATGTGTGATACAGTTCTTACGTCAAATATCGAAAAATGAGTTATTGCTAATAACTTTTTCCAAAAGTTATTTGGAATTCGAAAAATCTGTTAAACATGTAACCACTGTAACGCTTAAAGAGTACTATAATTTTGTCTAACAGAGCATTGTTTTAATTACAAAGTGTGGGACCGGACGTAAGAGCGAAATTACAAAATGTCATGAAGTTAATGTAATTTGACTTTATTTTGGTGCCCAAGCCGTCGATTTCAGATTTATACAAGATAAAGGTCCAAAATTTCAGATTACTTTTCAAAAAAAGTTATTGGTAAATCTCATGACACAGAAATATTATTTCCCAAAACTGTTAAGAATCAATTGCCATGAAACTCTACACACTTCCAGATGTTTAATTTTTCACCGGAGCCTTCCTTAGCCGTGCGGTAAGATGCGCGTCGACAAAGCAAGCCCATGCTGAAAGTGGCTGATTTCGATTCCCGGTCCACTCTAGGAAATTTTGCAGGTTGGAAACTTTCTCGACTTCTCTGAGAATAAAAGTATTATCGTGTTAAGCTCATGATATACGAATGCAAAAATGGTAATTTGACAATGCCCCAGTCAGTGGGGGATGTAATGCCAATAACAATCTTTCCCCATTATCACGGTATACAGAATCAAGGTAGGCTCGTAAAGAAAATGACAGTTCAAAAGTAACGTGATTGCTATCGCAGTATGAACGAGTGCAAAAGAAGGCCAAACTCAATCGTAGAGCGTTGGCTTGCTTTGTCCCTAGTAGCGATAGCAGTGACGTCAATTGTTTACAGTGAAACTTTATGTTTACGTACATGACGATAATGCCTTGTTTTTGTATGCCGTGCCCATTTTAGAAAATGTGCTCCAGCAAGTGGATCTTTAATTGGGACAAGTTGACGCCCCTTTAATTGTGTGTGTAACAATTTTCATTACTTAAAGCTCAACCTGCCCTAACTACATCGCTGCACCTTAGCTTTCATGAATCCATAATACAGTTTAGAAAAATGAGACCATCACCTAAGCTAACATAATTAGCATTAAACTGAAGTAAAACGAATCATGACATCATTTGTGCCAATTTTGTAGGGAAAATGTTATGGATTGAACTAGATTTTGTACGCTATTACTTAGGCGCATGTTCCACTCATCGTTTTTTAGTCAAGTCAAGTCAACCTAGCGATATGGCAACACGTAGAGGAATCCGACCTCGAGTTAGTTTCGGTTTGGCTTACTCACACCCAGTCGAGTATTCAGTACAGACCCCCAATGTAAAACAATCCGCGATGAAACGACCAAAACAATATTTAGGAAAACCAGAATAATAACTACGTCGTACAAATGAGAACATGTGTTAAAAATCAATCATAAGATGTAATCTCTATTTTTTCTAAACTGTTGCATTGCGTTGATAGAATTTGTACGTAACTTATCCAGCTTTAATTATAATTATTGGTTTCAACTAATTTTGACAATCGCTCCAGTTGTTGTTGGTTCTACTCTATCGCATCGTAGTTACAAATTTTTACATCTTAATCCAATTATTTCAATAAGCCGTACAGCTTTTTCTTGAGCGCTAATGGTTACGAGATTGTTCATCAAATCGAGCATACACTGTACTTAATGACATCTGTAACATACCAAACCTTGAAGGCTAATCACAGGACTAACAAAAGTTCTTCAAAACGTTAGATCACAGATTGAGTGATTATTCTCCCTCTTTTTCTTTTAGTGCAGGAATCAGGTGAAGATTAAAAGAAACTCAACTAGACATAAGTTGTCTAAAGTAACGTGCATTGTATGCTCACGTTTTGAATTTACTCGGGTGCCAATATCAAGCATGGTTTTCTACATTAAGAAAAACTAGCTAAGCTAAATCACAGTTCTTTCTCAAATTTCTCAAGTTCATCACCTATAACACTGTATAAAAGCTATCACAATTCCAAAATTGAACTCTAGTCATTGCAGCTACCAAAACTTTACTTGCGGCAAACAAAAGGCAATGACGCAACCAAAAACAGTTAGATTTAGTTGAATCTTAACAAAGGCAGATTCATGTAATTTATTAACCAAAGTCATTAAAGCACAAAATTAATACTTATGCGTTACAGTTATCATTTACGATTTTCGTAAACAACAACACTGTTCACTAAATTTTGATCTACTATCTTAGAGAGAAACCCAAAGATGGTAGTTTTGCGCATTTAGCTAAATAATAAAAAAAAAATCCATTCAAAGCATAATTTCCAACAAAAAAATGCTGCTATTATAATAAAAATAAAACAAAAATACAAGTTAGTATATATTTGACAAAATATATCCGCTTACAGAACATTATTAGTATATTTTTTGAACAACAACAAAACCTAAGTAGTAAAAACGAGAAAGTAAAGGATAGTTTTAGTAGCATAAGTAAGCAAGTCATTACAAAAAATTACAACACTATTAAGCGATTGAATGAAAACTATAGAATAGTGCTGTAAAGTAAATTACAGAGACAGAACTTCAAACCTCCAACAACAACAAAACTTATATCAAACAACATCATCTCCAAATCAAAGAGATAAACAATAAGACGATTCAAATGCGGCAAAAACTATCCAATAATTAAAATCAGGCCCTAAAACACTGAATCCGTTGGATCTAAATTATCCAGAACGGGATGCAGGAAGAAAATCCTAGTTAAGATGCAAATAAGAAGATCATAAAGAACAGCCAATGTTGAATCGTGAAACCAAGTTGTCGATGCACTATTTAAAACAAAGAAAGAAAAATGAGATAGATAAGAATACGTTTAGTGAACAAAGCAAAATTAAAAAAAAAGTAGACTTAACTCGAAACCAAATTTAAAATAAACAAAACACTTAGTCATAAAATCAAACCAATAAATGAACAAAAATCAATCTCATGAAAGCGGTTGAGCATCAGCAAGAAAAATAAGCAACAGAACTAGACATTCATCACCATTGAATAATTATGGAAATATATATCGCAGATAACAAGTCGGAAGCAGTACATCATATACAAGCAGTTATTTTCTATTATTATTTTTCGGGAAAGTAAAATAATACTAACGAAGAAACACAAACAAAAACAGCAGGCAAACAAACAGTGGTGAATCGATCATAAGCTATTCATTGCTACTGAAAAATAGTAAACTAATGCTAATCGGTAAGAGTAAATAGTTCTGGTTAAAACCCAGTGGAACGGAATCAAGTAAACCAACACACAACCAAAAAAAAAACCCTACTTGAAACATCACTCTGTACGAATGGAAAGCAAGTCAGAAAACACAAAAGTGAACAAAAAAACTACACTTTGATAAGAAGGAAACAAAAACGGTAAAATATATATTTAACTTAATGTGTATGTAATTTTATGTGTGATGTAAAAAATCGGAACAAATAAATGCGTTTTAGCCACTAAAGTCATAAAACTAACTCCACATTTCTTTATTATATCCATTTTTCTCTGATGTAAAGTGACTGTAAGGTCCTAAGCCTCTTACCGGATACGAGCAACCTTAGGGAAGATCGGGTAACCAACCCCGATTGGAACTATGGTCGTATGCTGGCAGGGAAGGGGGGGGGCAAGGGTGTTAACGATCATTCAGTTATTTGCGTTCGATCTTTTAGTAGTTTGTCACTAACTCATTCCAGAGACTGAATTTCAAAATAGGTTGTATGGTGGACTTCTAGTGCGAAGGTTTTTCTATAACTTTGCCTAATGGTTTGTTATTAGAATTCAACTATTAACGGTGTTAGAGCGCTAGTTGCAGTAACTCAAACTAAATGATTGGAATTTTGTTATCATTTAGTCTAAGTTACTGAAACTATAGCTATAACTCCGTTACTAGCGGAATTCAAACAACGAACCATTAGGCAGAGTTGTAGAGAAACCTTCGCAGAAGTCCACCATACAACATATTTTGAAATTCAGCTTCTGGAATAAGTTATTGACAAACTACTAAATGATCGAACGCAAATTACTGAATGATCGTTAACATCCTTGGGGGGGGGGGGGTGCAAATCTGATCGAGCGTCTGCTCTCTGTAAGGTAAGCTGGTCCAACTCGCCAGCGAGGTACGGCGCATGAAGCTCGGAATCCTGGGAATGAGTTAAGTCTGTCGGCCAGATATTGGACAACACAAACTACCGTCGGGACAGTTATTGTTATTGCGTGAGGCAAGAATGTACACGGAACCGCGAAACAACTTACCTAATGGTTCCTTTCACTCAAATCCGCTCTAGCCAAAAATAAGTAAAATGCGAAAAAAAATCGGTGAGTACTTTGCCTCTACTCTCGTGTTGAATGTTCACCCACTATGCGTTGCGTTGAAAGTAAAGAACAAGTAAAGCGAGTAAAGAACAAGTAACAGTGAGAGAGGAGGTTGACCAAAACGAAGGAGCGGTAGGAGGAATAGATTGTGAGATTACAGATCCACAAATCGTGGCGGGGAACAGCGCCTTTGGTATGCTCCAGAAGACATTGCAAAAATGTCAACAACAACAACCAAATCTCCAGCAGCTAAAGGAGTTGCAGGAGCAGCTGCATCTATGCCAGCTTCAACTACGAGAACAATCCACACCTGTTTCTTCACGTATTCCCGATGTTTCGAAAGGAGCTATTCGCAAAACGAACAAGAGCGAAGCTGTACGACCTGCTACTGATGTTCAAAGTGTGGCGGTACCTGATTCATTTGTACAAGTATTACATCACCCACAGAATCAGCACGTACAGCAGCATCGTGTACCGCTCCAGAGGCAAATTAAGTTAAATCATTCTAGGCCGGTTGCGCGCCATCCTATAGAGGCACCAGTTGGTTCCTATGTTCCTGTTCCTCGAGGGCCGTCCGCTGAACAGCTTGCGGCACGACTAGTTATGACTAGAGATTTACCCGAATTCAACGGTGAACCCGAGGAGTGGCACAACGGCTGCATGCGGGTACAACCACGCTAAAAATCTTTCTCGTCTTCAGCGGTGCCTGAAAGGCGCTGCACTCAAGTCCGTCCGGACGTTATGAGAACCCTCAAAACGCTTTATGGGCGACCTGAGATGATCATAAACAAGCTCATCAAAAACGTTCGTGAAACTCCTCCTCCAAAGCCGGAAAAATTGGAGACATTGATTGAGTTCGGAAAGGCTATTCGAAATTTAACACAGCACCTCATCGTCGCTGATCAGCAATCGCACCTATCCAATCCAATTTTGCTGCAAGAACTGGTGAGCAAACTTTCGGCTGGTGTTAAATTTATTCTTCTGTCAAGAAAGGAACAGATAGGAGACAAATTGAAGCGAAACGTTGTCCTGTTTGTAATAAAGATTGTCATCGTGTGTCGGAGGGCATCATTTTCAAGAAGAGCAGTGTCGACAAGCGGTGGAAAACCATAACAACCCTGAAATTGTGTCGCAGCTGCCTGAATTTCCATGGACGTCGGGCCTGTAAGAGTACGAATCGGCGTGGAGTCAATAATTGCGAATTTCGTCATCACCTTTGTTACATTATTCGCCTACCAATGCAGTTATAAACCATCGTACTAATCAGATTCCGGAAAATAATGGTCATCATAACTGCGGACAACCTGTGCTGTTTCGAATTCTTCCTGTTGTGATCCATGGCCCCACAAAATCCGTGAAAGTATATGCATTCCTTGACGAGGGTTCTTCATCAACGCTGATCGAGCACGATCTAGCTGGAGAATTGGGAGCTCAAGGGAAAAGCGCACCGTTGTGCCTAACGTGGACGGCGAACATGTCTAGATTGGAACCTGAGTCACATATGATATCCTTGGATGTTTCTGGAGTTGGTCAACAAAATCGTTACCACCTTCTAAACGTTAGAACCGTTCAATCTCTCAATCTCCCCCGTCAGACACTACGTTTTGACGAGCTGCAGAAGAACTTCCGACACCTATCGGGACTCGCTGTAGAAAGTTACGAAAATACTGTACCGCGTCTTCTGCTAGGACTTCGGAATCTCGAGCTCGCTGTACCACTGGAAAAAAGGGAAGGTATCCGGGGACCAATAGGAACCAGAACGCGCCTGGGTTGGAGTGTATACGGGAGTCTGGATTTTCAAAATAAGCAAGAACACGTTAGCCTTCATATCTGTGAATGCGATACCAACAATAAATTCGAGGCAATGATGAAAGAATATTTAAAGGCAGATCAGATAGATAGTTTTCCGATGGTTCTGGAGCGTTTAAAATGCTTGGAACGGCGAATGCTACGGGATGAATGCCTGAAGGAAAACCTACATAATCAGATTGATGAATACCAGAAAAAAGGATACGCTCATCGTCTTACTGAAGCTGAAATACTATCGAATGAATCAAAACGAGTCTGGTATCTACCTACAAGTGCTGTGACAAACCCCAAAAAAACAGGTAAAGTGCGTCTCGAATGGGATGCTGCAGCAAAAGTATCCGGAATTTCGCTGAATAATCTGCTACTGCCTGGACCTGATTTGCTGACCCATTTGCCCCATGTCCTTTTTCGTTTTCGACAATTCCCGGTGGCCATCTCCGGCGACATTAAGGATGTGTGAACGATTATGTCTTCGGACGCTGGAAGAAATGGATTGCTTTATTCGACGCCATTGGAGAACTTTAGGTACCCCGTTTCTATTTTCACAACGCAAGCACTAGATTGTACTCGACACTTCAGCTGCACATCTTTGTTGACGCAAGCGAGGACGCATACTCTGCCGTGGCTTATTTTCGAGTAGAGGATGATAAGGGAATTGTTCATTGCGCATTAGTGTTACTATCACGTTACTATCCCCAGATTAGAGTTGATGGCTTGTGTATTGGGGGTACGACTGGCAACATTCGTAGGCGACGGCCATTCAGTCCCAATCAGACGAAAGGTGTTCTGGTCTGACTCAAAAACTGTGTTGACGTGGATTTGGTCTGAACATCGACGCTATAGGCAGTTTGTGGCATGCAGAATTGGTGAAATACTATCATTGACGGATGCAAGCGAGTGGAGTTGGGTGCCAAGTAAACTCAATGTAGCAGATGAAGCCACAAAATGGGGTAAAGGCCCCTGCTTTGACGCTTCCAGTCGCTGGTATAAAGGGCCAGAGTTTTTGTATGAGCCTGATCAGCGTTGGCCACAACCTGTTGAGCGAATTAGTACTGCTGAAAAGGAACTACGTCTATGCTTTTCATGGTATATGCACTGCACTAGAGATGGACAAAACAGCTCATTGCAGTGAGCGGATCTGATCCGTTCAGCTCATTGAAAAGAGTCAGCTCCTTGGATCAGCTCTTCAGTTCTTTAATGCTACATATATTAAAACATAATTGTTAATATTATTATTTTAATTATTGTTCAAAAATTTGAAAAATTTATGTCATTCATTAATTTATTCATTCATTCATCATTCATCTATTTACCTCACTTTGAAATTATTAAAATGTTAAGCTACAGTGAGGTAATAATTTTTATTGAAAAACCGACCATTTCAAACTAATAACATTTATTACGCTTTTTCTGACCGTCTAGTTTTGAAGTCTAGGAGTTCATTTAGAACCATCACATTTATTTCTATACAAAAACTAACTCAACATTATTTTCTATTCATAATTCTTAGAATTTCTAAGTTACATTTTGTTGATAACGTTTCTCAAATCGTTAATTTGAATAATTCAGTCCCTAGTCTCTGATATGTATATGAACCATATCACGTGTCATAAGTTTTCTCTTCATACTGGGTGCAGCTAATCAATGCCTTGTTTGCGTGCGCTTCTAACCATACGTAGTTGACATTTCCATACAAGCGATCCCATTCATCTATATTGGTTCCCGAAATGCGAGAGAAATAAAAACAAGAGAGTAAAAAAATACAGAGCACGGTGCTACAAACCTAGGATCCTAGCTACAAACAAACCGAGTGCACATGTAGCAGTATGCTGGCGGGAAAACCCGTCGCAAGCTAAAGATCCGCTCCGTGCAAGACACAGCTTCCAGTTCGGTTCGTTTGAACCACACGGTTCGCTCGCTAGAATCTGTCGCGACTGATCCGGATCGAGATCCGTGTCGCACGGATCTGAGCCGCTCTCGCTGGATGGATGCGATGGAAGATATTGGAGGTGAATCCGGGAAAAGATGGTAGAGTGAGTCAGGCTGTAGTCCAGACTTCTGATGGAGTGTTTCGAAGACCAGTGTCCAAACTGGCCATTCTTGAGGTAAAACAGTGATGTAGCTGAGGCAGATACCCATCTTTACGAAGAGGTGGGATGTTCAGGCTGGCAACCATTCCGTAGTCAACGAACTGAAGTGCGATAGCACAGCCCTGTCATCTCATCAGATAGCATTAATGTCAAAACATCACATGCGTTTGTTATCCATGCACAAAGCGATTATCTATTCCAATAATTTAGTTTATTTTATTAATTTATACAGTGCTACATTGAATTAAATTCGAAAATACGTTAGAGGTGAGAAATAACATATTTATGCGATCTACGTTAGAATACTGCTCTGCGGTCTGGAGTCCAAACTATAATAATGGTGTCGAACGCATCGAATCCGTTCAACGTCGATTTATACGGTACGCACTCCGCAACCTTCCCTGGAGAGATCCGCTACGACTTCCTTGCTACGAGAGCCGTTGTAAGCTGGTCAGCTTAGAACCTCTGTGTATCCGAAGGGATGTATGCAGAGCATTAACCGTCGCCGATATTTTGCAAGGAAGAATAGATTGTGACACTCTTCTGCGGCAAATAAACATCAACGCACAACTCCGACAACTGCGGAGTAACCTAATGCTAAGACTTCCTTTGCGTCGCACAAACTATGGGCTGCGTAGTGCTCTCCATGGTTTGCAGCGTGTTTTCAATAGAGTGGCGTCGGTGTTTGATTTCCACTTGACGCGAGATGTCCTCGCCGGTTCTTCACACCATTTTTCACCGACCAGAACAATTGACACACATAGACTATAGTTAATTTATTTGTGATTGTATTGTATTTTAATCTCTTGACAATGTTTTTAATGTAGTTTTTGGCCATGATTTTCCTAAATAAACGTATGTTATTTGTTACCAACATAACATGGACTACCTCATTAGTGTGATCAGTTTAGATGTTGGAAATATGGTTTAGTCACTGCGTGTCGATTAGTTAGTGTTGCGTGGCGCAATTGAATGTGGCGTCTTGCGTATTTGCGTTGTCTCTTCCATACTAGCGACTAGTTCAACTTCCATACTAGCCTCTTGCGGAAACGGGTGGAATCTCCGATGATGAGAAAATAACGTACAGCATAAGTTGTATCGCTTGGGCATGGGTGACGTCTTACCGGGATCTTTGGAGGAACAGTTCGTAGCGTGACAGTTTTGGTTGGTTGCATAAGGTAAAATACCCAGTTCAGGTGTAGGAAGTAGATGCGCTGGCTCGATCACTTTCTTTTTCGGAAATAATCAATGAACTCGCCCTAAGCGGAGTCTCACCGGGCAAATTAAAAAGGAATGTGCGGTCTCCCTTAATGGAGTGGCGCTTAAGCCGCACATTTTTCCGAGATCGACCAGTGCTACAGCTACAAAAGACAGCTGCAGCTGTCAGTCAGTAGTAGAGATGTCAGTAGTAGAGATGTCGTAAATCCCGATTAATCGATTAGTAACTAATCGATTACTCTCGATTCTTGTCGATTATAGAATCGATTAACCGTTGGTTAGGAATCGACTCAAAATTAATCGATTATCACAACGATAAATCGATTAATCGAAGTAATCGATCCTTATGATGTCGTAAAATCAAGATTAATCGATTAGTAACTAATCGATTTCTCCCGATTATTGAATCGATTAATCATTGGGTGGTAATCGATTCAAAATTAATCGATTATCACAACGATGAATCGATTAATCGAAGTAATTTGCGACATCTCTAGTCAGTAGCCTACCGTGGTGTAGAGAGGGAACTCTATAGAGTTGTACAAAACAATACTATAGTATAGAAACGTATACTATACTATAGTATTGTTTTGTTCTTCATGAGGGGGTTCCCTTCTTCTGGCCAACAGATTGATAAATTCCGGGAGTACAACTTGCAGACTCACAATCTATTCATTGATTTCAAAGCAGCGTACGATTCAGTGAAAATAAATGAGCTGTGACAGATAATGTCCGAACATGGTTTTCCGGCGAAACTGATTAGACTGATACGTGCAACGCTGGATGGCTCAAAATCAAGTATTCGGATTGCAGACGAAGTTTCCACCTCGTTTGTGACCTTAAACGGATTGAAGCAGGGTGATGCACTTTCGAATTTATTGTTCAACGTTGCACTCGAGGGCGCTATCATGAGATCTGGCGTGCAGAGGAACGGCACTATCATCACATGGTCGTATATGCTCCTGGGTTTTGCGGACGACATTGACCTCATTGGAATCGATCGCAGAGTAGTAGTGGAGGCCTTTGTCCCACGGGCGGCGAGGATAGGCTTAACAATTAACTCTACCAAGACAAAGGAAGAGGAAGGCCTAGTGGTGTTGGTGCTGAGGTAGTGCTTGATGGGGATGTGTTTGAAGTTGTTGAAAAATTTGTTTACCTTGGAACGATTGTGACATGTGACAATTACGTTTCCCGTGAAGTGAAAAGACGTATTGCTGCTGCGGATTACGTAACCAGCTTAGGTCCCGCAGCATGCAGACGGAAACGAAATTTGCTCTATACAAAACTCTGATTCTGCCAGTGGCCCTTTGTCGACATGAAGCATGGACATTAAAAGAGGCGGACCGGAAAGCTTTCGGGGTTGTCGAGCGAAAAGTGCTGCGTACAATACTCGGAGGGAAACTAGAAAATAATGTGTGGCGCAGACGCATGAATCATGAGATGTACCAAGTATACAAAGAAGAAAATATTGTGAATCGTATAAAATACAGCAGACTTCAGTGGGCTGGTCACTTAATGCGAATGTCGGAAGAAAGAATAGCGAAAACAGAAAGGAATATTTCCGTTTTAACACCAAAATATGCCGTGCGGCAGCTCTTTCGTCATGATTTTCCACAAAATAGATAATTATGCGCTTGAAATCGATAAATGACCACATTGGCCGCTCTTGGAGTCTACCAGGGGCCCCCAGGGAACCCGTAGAATGGAATATTTCCGTTTTAACACCGAAATATGCCGAGCGGCGACTCTTTCGGTGTATTTTCCCACCAAAGAGATGGTTATTTGCTCGAAATAAATAAGTGACCACATTGGCCACTCTTGAACCTATGAGGTGCCCTTGGGGAACCCGTAGAAAGGGACATTTCCGTTTGACACCGAAATATGTCGTGCGGCGGCTCTTTCGTCATGATTTTCCACAAAATAGATGATTATGCGCTTGAAATCGATAAGTGACCACATTGGCAGCGCCTGGAGCCTATGAGGGGCCCCCAGGGAACCCGTAGAAGGGGACATTTCCGTTTTAACACCGAAATATGCCGTGCGGCGACTCTTGCGGTGTGTTTTCTCATCAAAGAGATGGTTATTCAGCTCAAAAACGATAAGTGACCACATTGCCTACTCTTGGAGCCTATGAGGTGCCCTCGGGGCATCCGTAAAAGAGGACATTTCCGTTTTAACACCAACATATGTCGTGCGGCAGCTGACGAGCTCGGTGGTCTAGTGGCTACCGCTTCTGCCTTATAAGCAGGAGGTCGTGGGTTCAATTCCAGGCTCGTCCCTTTCCTACTTTGTATTTCTATCTTAGTTCTTTCTGTGTTTCACGTTCTACCAAAACGATTCCTACTGTTATAACCTTCCACACAATCCCAAAACCTCCCGTGGCACCTATGAGAGGTCGTAGAGTTCTCTACATCTTTCTTAAGTAGGTGTCCAACTAACCATCCTTCCCCTTCCTCAGCATTCGCAAGGACGTGGCCAGGACAGATCTCGACTATTGGAGGGTGCATTGCTTTCATCTAAGAGATAGTGATTAGTCCCAAATCAATATCCTGTGGTAACGGATGAAAGTGATGCTACTCTCGTACAATAGTCTTGGCTTGTACCACCTACGAATTTGTGCGAAATGCTCAATGCTAATGCTAATGCTAACATATGTCGTGCGGCAGCTCTTTCGTCATGATTTTCCACAAAATAGATGATTATGCCAGTGAAATCGATAAGTGACCACATTGGCCACTCTTGGAACCTTACAGGGGCCGCCAGGGAACCCGGCGGAGGGGACATTTCCGTTTTAGCACCAAGATATGCCATGCGGCGACTCTTTTGGTGTGTTTCCCACCAATGAGATGGATATTCAGCTCGAAATCGATAATTGACCACATTGGCCACTCTTGGAACCTATGAGGTGCCCCCGGGGAACCCGTAGAAAGGGACATTTCCGTATTAGTACCAAAATATGCCGTGCGGCGGCTCTTTCGTCATAATTTTCCACAGAATAGATTATTATGCGCTTGAAATCGATAAGTGACCACATTAGCCACTCTTGGAACCAATGAGATGCCCACGGGGATCCCGTAGATGGTGACATTTCCGTTTTTATACCGAAATGAATAAGTGACCACATTTTCCATTTTGGAACCTATGAAGTACCGTCGTGGAGCTCATAGGAGAGGACATTTCCGTGCTTACTCTTACTTAGGGCCGATGCCCTCGTAGCGTGTTTTCTAGCTGCGTGCACGCCGCGTCCACGCAAGGTACCCGGCATCAAATGTAGTCGTGCACACGTTTACGTGCAAGCAGCGTGAAAAAACTTTACGTGGACATCGGCCCTTAAAGACATGCCGTGCAGCGGCTCTTTCACTATAATTTTCCATCAAATAGTTGGTTATGCTCTTGAAATCTAATATCAACCCGGGGGAACCCCAGACCCAGTTTCGGTAATTGTGGAGTGCCGTGAAGAATCCATTGAAAGTGTCTGTGCACACAAAATCTCACTCACTTTTTAGGAACTTTTCCTCAACCGAATTACTCGCAGTAAATAGCATTCGACGAAAATCTTACCCTATTGTTTCCTATTGAAAATTGGCCAGATCGGACTATGGGCTCCGAAGTTATGGCCAAAATACTAATTTCAGCAGCTGCATGGGAAAATCACTTTTCTGGCACTTATGCTCAAAATTTTAGAATGCAAATAAACAAATATGAAAAATAAGAGCTATCTACCTATTACTACTATATTAGACTTTTCTTATATATTTCTCAACCCTTTTGAACGAACGATGAAGGCACCATCACCACTAAGTAGTTTATTCTTGTTTTTTTTTCTATCAAATATGTCATTCATACTGAACTTAATATCTACAACCTACAAGGTACCCGCAGGAGTCTCGCAGAAGGAGAGATTTTTTTTATATCAAAATGTTGCGTTTTCATATCATTGTCCACGGCGATCGGTGAAAACCTCAAACTTCTATGAGTCGATATTGAAGGGACCATCGACTAATGGTAATATCGAGATGCGGAATAGAAAATCCTTATAGAGCTGTTCGAAGGAATCATCACAGTAGCCCAGAAACTATTTTTTTAATTTGACTCAGTACCCAATTTCAAATGAAGAACAATTTCAAGCGCATAACCAACTTTTTGAAGACTTGTAGAAGATACAGCTGTCGCAAGTGGCACAGTACATTTGATATAACCATGAAAATGTCCTCTCATACGGGTTCGCAGGGCATCTCAAAGATTCCAAGAGTAGACAATATCACTAATCAACTCAAAGCACATGACCATTGGTAAAAAATA
This sequence comes from Armigeres subalbatus, assembly GCF_024139115.2. NCBI lineage: Eukaryota > Metazoa > Arthropoda > Insecta > Diptera > Culicidae > Armigeres > Armigeres subalbatus. The sequence continues at coordinate 212,763,326 of NC_085140.1, read as the reverse complement.
AAAAAAGAGCCACCGCACGGCATATTTTGGTGTTAAAATGGAAATGTACTCTTCTACGGGCTACCGGGGGCACCTCATAGGTTCTAAGGGTGGACAATATGTCAATAATCGATTTCGAGGGCACCTATTTGGACGAAAATCACGACGAAAGAGCCGCCGCATGACATATGTTGGTGTAAAAATGGAAATGTCATCTTCTACGTGTTCTCCGAGGAAGCCTCATAGGTTTCAAATGTAGCCAATGTGGTTACTTATCGATTTCGATCGCACGTCCATCTGTTTGATGGGAAAACACCACACGGCCATTATTGGTGTAAAAATGGAAATGTCCCCTTCTACGGGTTCCCTGGGGGCCCCTCATAGGCTCCAGGCGTTTCCAATGTGGTCACTTATCGATTTCAATCGCATAATCATCTATTTTGTGGAAAATCATGACGAAAGAGACGCTGCACGGCATATTTTCGTGCTAAAACGGAAATGTCCTCTCACACGGGTTCTCCGGGGGCATCTTGCATGTACCAGGAGTGGCCAATGTGGTCATTTAGCGATTTCAAGCGCATAACCATCTGTTTGGTGGAAAATCATGACAAAAGAGCCGCCGCACGGCATATTTTGGTGCTAGAACGGAGATGTCCCCTCCTGCGGGTTCCCCGGGGCACCTTGTATGTACAGTCAAACCTCCATGAGTCGATGTTCTATGACTCGATATCGACTCATGGAAGCAAATTATTCCATATCAAAAAATATTTTCTGGGTTACTGTGATGGTCCCTCCAAAGAGCTTTCCAAAGATTTCCTATTCCATATCTCGATATTTCTATGAGTCGATGGTCCCTCCAATATCGACTCATGGAGGTTTGACTGTACCAGGAATGGCCAATGTGGTCTTTTATCGATTTTAAGCGCATTATTATCTATTTTTTGGAAAATCATGACGACAGAGCCGCCGCACGATATATTTTGGTGCTCAAACGGAAATGTCCCCTCCTGCGGATTTCCCGGGGGCACCTTGCATGTACCAAGAGTGGCCAATGTGGTCACTTATCGATTTCAACCGCATAACCATCTGTTTCGTGGAAAATCGTGACAAAAGAGCCGCCGCACGGCATATTTTGATGCTAAAACGGAAATGTCCCCTCCTGCGGGTTCCCCGGGGGCACCTTGTATGTACCAAGAGTGGCCAATGTGGTCACTTATCGATTTCAAGCGCATAACCATCTGTTTGGTGGAAAATCATGACAAAAGAGCCGCCGCACGGTATATTTTGGTGCTAAAACGGAAATGTCCCCTCCTGCGGATTCTCCGGGGGCACCTTGCATGTACCAGGAGTGGCCAATGTGGTCTTTTATCGATTTCAAGCGCATTATCATCTATTTTGTGGAAAATCATGACGACAGATCCGCCGCACGACATATTTTGGTGCTAAAACGGAAATGTCCCCTCCTGCGGATTCTCCGGGGGCACCTTGCATGTACCAGGAGTGGCCAATGTGGTCTTTTATCGATTTTAAGCGCATTATTATCTATTTTTTGGAAAATCATGACGACAGAGCCGCCGCACGATATATTTTGGTGCTCAAACGGAAATGTCCCCTCCTGCGGATTCCCCGTGGGCACCTTGCATGTACCAAGAGTGGCTAATGTGGTCACTTATCGATTTCAACCGCATAACCATCTGTTTCGTGGAAAATCGTGACAAAAGAGCCGCCGCACGGTATATTTTAGTGCTTAAACGGAAATGTCCCCTCCTGCGGGTTCCCCGGGGGCACCTTGTATGTACCAAGAGTGGCCAATGTGGTCACTTATCGATTTCAAGCGCATAACCATCTGTTTGGTGGAAAATCATGACAAAAGAGCCGCCGCACGGTATATTTTGGTGCTAAAACGGAAATGTCCCCTCCTGCGGATTCTCCGGGGGCACCTTGCATGTACCAGGAGTGTCCAATGTGGTCACTTATCCATTTCAAGCGCATAACCATCTGTTTGGTGGAAAATCATGACAAAAGAGCCGCCGCACGGCATATTTTGGTGCTAAAACGGAAATGTTCCCTCCTGCGGGTTCCCCGGGGCACCTTGCATGTACCAGGAGTGGCCAATGTGGTCTTTTATCGATTTCAAGCGCATTATCATCTATTTTGTGGAAAATCATGACGACAGATCCGCCGCACGACATATTTTGGTGCTAAAACGGAAATGTCCCCTCCTGCGGATTCTCCGGGGGCACCTTGCATGTACCAGGAGTGGCCAATGTGGTCTTTTATCGATTTCAAGCGCATTATCATCTATTTTGTGGAAAATCATAACGACAGAGCCGTCGCACGGCATACTTTGATGCTAAAACGGAAATGTCCCTTCCTGCGGATTCTCCGGGGGACCTTGCATGTACCAGGAGTGGCCAATGTGGTCACTTATCGATTTCAACCGCATAACCATCTGTTTGGTGGAAAATCATGACAAAAGAGCCGCCGCACGGCATATTTTGGTGCTCAAACGGAAATGTCCCCTCCTGCGGGTTCCCCGGGGGCACCTTGTATATACCAGGAGTGGCCAATGTGGTCACTTATCAATTTCAAGCGCATAACCATCTGTTTGGTGGAAAATCATGACAAAAGAGCCGCCGCACGGCATATTTTGGTGCTAAAACGGAAATGTCCCCTCCTGCGGGTTCCCCGGGGGCACCTGAGTTTATCTTTCGAACGGTATATAAACTTTGTAATTCGGTTATAATTTGACTGTTTTATAAGCATTTACATTTCTGGGTCAATATGACCCTAACATCTTATTCGTAACTTTTTTTGTGGGGTCGTTCCTGTTGCACCTTAAAATACTTTTTTCATGTCAGATGCTTCATTTCCACAAAATATTAAAAGTCAAGAAATTTCAGAACGATCGGATTATCAGGTAAAAAGTTATTCTACTTTGAAGTTTCGTTTTGGGTCATATTGACCCCAACATCTTACTAAGGTTAACAATTACTTCATCAATCAGTGATTATAACAACCTTTAGAATATTTTTTTTTTTCGTATTGTGCGTAATATTTGGTAGTAAGCACCCCATCCGCCTCCTTTTAGTGTAACAAAGTATAACGCAAGTTGGATCTCCGCCTCTGCCCAAAAGCGTTACGTAACTTGTGAGCAGACCCCAACATGATGAATGGATGCATGATTTTTATATGGACATGTCATCAATATATCAATATCTGAGAATATAGTCTATTTGAATGCCAGAAGATTACAGTTTATTGCTACTCTACATACATTTGAAAAAATAATAAATTTTATCGTACTTCAGAAATCGTAGCACTATAGATATTTGGCGTAATGCTCAAATGTTCTTCAAAGTTGTACGGTTTATATGCACGCTTTGAATAGGCTGACATTGTGGTCTGGGAATGACTATCGAGTATAAACCTAATCATGTTATCGCTTATTGGATAGTTCACACGCACACATTCGATACAAACGTTTACTTCCGCTCTATCAGCGAAATGTTTTATTGACAACCTGATGTTTCAAAAACATCAGCTACTTTCGAGAAATGGTTTCCAATTGATGTCTACATGCAATTGATATTTATAAAACGTTCAATTTAAGCTGTTGAAAAAGGCAAAATGAATGAGAAGAAATAAACGCTTATTTGAAAATATAAAATCACAATCTGTTCTAAAAAACATAATCTCTCTCTTAACGAGCAAAAGTACTTACAAATTATACAGCCTTTTGGGACGTTGCAAGTAAAGCCGTCTACTTTAATCTATTGAAACATGATTGGCAAACGCCTGGAACTCACTGAATAATTTTACTCAAGAATTGTATCCATTGCTGTAGCATTTGGCCTGGAACTGAATGCGATGGCCGCGGTCGTTGATTCTCCACTCCGATTGGTTATCCTTTGGGTGCTGCTATTGCTCGTGAGAAACGATTTCAGCTGCTATAATCGTTTTCAGTTTTCCGTAAAGTACGGATGGGCCATTGCTTGCTCAGCACTGAGCCGCAGCGTGGGACGACATATGAGAAGTTTTTGAAGCAAATCACGACCTTTCGAATTCAACCGGGGAACAACTTGACTCCAGGAAGTTGTTGGCGGGTACACTGAAATAACGAATATATTGAAGGTTCAACAGCATAATCAGAGACGGTCGCTGGGACACCACCTATGGATGCCTTCCTTTCGCTCTTAGTGATGACTATAAATATGGCTTTTCAATACTTACGCGGAAAAGGCTTATAATCGGACAGCTGTGTAATTCCTGGCCATGTATCCTCGGTTGGAGTTCCTAACAGTTTGAAGATTCGTTTCAGCTGATCGTCAACATCGGATCCGGGGAAAAGTGGCCTTCCGGCGTTAGCTAATTCAGCGAAGATGCAACCAGCCGACCACATATCAATGCTAGTGGTATACAACTTTGCTCCAAACAGCACGTCCGGAGGTCGGTACCATAGCGTCACCACTTCGGCAGAGTAGCATTTGACCGGAATTCCAAACGCCCTGGCAAGTCCAAAATCAGCCAGTTTTAGCTCTCCATTTTTGTTGATGAGTAAATTCTGCGGTTTCAGATCTCTATGCAAAACGTTGTGGCTGTGACAAAAGGCTAGACCTCTCAGCAGTTGATACATAAAACTTTTTACTACATCCGGATCAATCTCTCCGTTTAAACTATCGAAGTACTTCTTTAGATCTTGGTCACAATGCTCAAATACCAGTGTTAGTTTCTTGTCGGAATGAAGCACATCATAAAGACGAACTATGTTTTTATGCTTGAGCTCCTAAAAAATAAACATTCCAAATTATAAATAATTATTTGCTATTTACCAAAATGTTACGATTTGTTTTTGTCTGCAAAACAACTTACCTTCAGTAGGCAAATCTCCCGTAGCGCGGAACTGGGTACTCCTTCGTCATCCTCATCCAAACGGACCCGTTTCAATGCCACGATTTCCAAAGTATCTCGATTCTTACCTTTAAAAACTGTTCCGTACGTTCCTTCGCCAATTTTCTCCAATTTTTCGTACTTCTGCATTTTTCTCAGCTTGCCGGCAATTCTTGTTAAACCCTTTGGAATTATCATTTGTCGTTTCTAACATATCAAATAAAATATATCGAATACTGCACTTACCTCTATTTTTACCACTTTTTAAATATTTTTTTCTGACAAAAATCGGAAAAACTTGCACAAAAAAGCGATTTTTCCAAAATTTTTAGAGCGATTTGACAGAAAAACATAAACAATTAAAGACCAAAATAATCGTGTTTCACATCCTGGCACAAAAGTTTCAATATTTATAAATAGAACGCTTTAGCAATAGGTCGTAATCAACACGATGCGGTATTTTCTAGGATAATCTAAAACTCGGCAAAAATACCGATAATCGAACCAATGGCCGATGTATACGTAGCGCCTTTTTAAGCTGCGTGCAATTTGTGTCCACGCAAGGTATTAACGCATTTGCCCAAAAGTACACGCGGCGCTCCCCAAAGGAAACGACGCACCGCGCTTTTTGCTGCCCGTATACTGGATTCTTATGGGGAGATAACATTGCGGCGTTTCCTATGGTGCGGTTGTTCCTTTCGAATGGGAAACGCCGCGTGGAATCTTGTGCAAATGCGCTTTTGGAAACATTACAACAGCCGCGCGGTGTATCATATTGACAGCACCATACAATAACCAGCATCAAATGGATTAATGCACACGTATATGTGTGCACGACTACATTGACTTCTCCAAAGTCAGAATCACAAACACTCTCGCCAACACTAAAGAGCTGGGCAGAATGGATACGTTTTGACAGGTTTGGCATGGAAAAACTGTCAAAACGCACGCAAACGAATCCATTCTGCTCCGCTCTTAGTGCTAACCAGTTTTACGCGAGCGGTAATGGCCACCCGTTTGCTGCGGGTTAGTCCCTGATTTGACGTTTCTGCAATTAGCATTGCATGCAAGTAACTTGCACAGGAACAAGCTGTTAAAATTCATGCTGATGTGTCTGTTAAAGGCGTGTTATGCAATGGATTCACGTTTAGTTTTAGTTTGATGTGTACATCGGAGCAGTGGTGCAAAAATATTTTACTTACTCTTCAGGGGAAGTAGGTCAAACTTTGGCACTTTATTTATTAGTTTTATCATACTATACTTTAAAAAAATGACAGGTCTCCTGCTCGATTGGCTGCTGTTTTTTGACGGTTCGATTGGCGGCACATCACTGCAAAAATTCCACACATTTTTATTGGCAAAAATCCATTAATTGAATTCATGATTCTAATTAGTGCACACATAACCACTCTCCACGCGAAGTACAAATATAATCTATAAACAAATATAATCTATAATATGCAGTTATTGAATTTATGTGTGGGTACAAATTGCATATATTTGTGTCACCAAATTGCAAAAAATTATGTGTGCGACAAATATATTCAATATAAAGATTTTTTTCGGTGTACCTATCCGCGTGTCTCTTATTAAGGCCTCTGCACATTACATTTGATTATAACATAAACCGAATAGAAAATACAATAGAATTACATTAAAATATCATAAAATTACAATACATTTTATTGATGAACAATCAATTCTATTGTTCTTCTATTGTACCAATTAAATTGCCTTATTGTTGTTCCAATAAACGAACAATAAAATCTATTGACAGAAAAATGTTGACAATAGAATTACAATAAATTCTATTGTAATAGCAAAAATTTGTTCGAGAAAAAAACGATTTTTTTATTGTTACGGTAACCTACAACCCCTATTTTCTATTGTAAAACAGCCATTTACAATAGGATTTGTGGTGGAAAACAATATCCTTAATTATTATTCTATTGTAAGCAACAATAGAGTTTATTGTAATTACAATTAAAGCCCCAAACGCAATATAACGGAACGGCGACGGAAACGGCAAATTTGACAGAAAATATATGGGCTAACTGTCAAATTTTCCGTTTCCGTCGCCGTTCCGTTGTATTGCGTTTGGGGCTTAAGGATCTGTCTCATTTGGAGAATTAAACTGAAAATAAACTTAAAAGTGACATTTCAATAATTATCAAATAACCCTGCTCGCAGTGCAAGATTACTTTTGACAGATATCGAATCATTTTGCATCGATGTCTTATTGGAATTGCTGGGCAGCACCAGCCATTCTTATTACCGGGTTATTTGGTAATTTTCGAACTGTCACTTTTAAGTTTAATTTTCCAAATGAGACAGACCCTAAATTTATCGTATTGTTACAACAATTTCTATTGTAATTCTATTGGTTTTTTTTATTCGGGAATCTTCTTGAAAGGTAAAATAGCCAGCAACACTGTATGCAACAGGCTATTATGGCATCCTATTGTTTAGCCCATCGCCAGATCGTAGCCAGGATGTCCCGGGCTATAATATTTTTTCATACTGCGTTTCAATGATGACATCACGCTTGTCACCGGCTCGGTATGCAAGATCTTTTGCATGTTCTGAAACATCGTGCATTTGGCGAACTTAATGCAAACTGCAATAAAAAATACCTTATTGCACATCCCTATAAAGGCAGGAAGTGAAACGTGCCGAATCATCAGTAATGTCGTCATCTGTCAATCGCTAGCCAGTCATCAAGCAGAAAAACCTCCAAAGCGAAAAGTTTGTGCAACGCTGGATTTTTTCATTGAAAATTGTACAATTTCATCAAAATTTGGCTCATAAGTAAATTTAAATAAGTGTTTAATGTACAGCGAAAGCGATGTGCGTATTGTCCAAGTGCAAAAACTGTTTTAAACGATATAATTTGAGAATTTTCATCTGCCTTTGACATTCTACGTTCAGTAGCCTCTGGAAGATTGTTCTCCCCGTGGGAGAATTACACTCCCCTTTTTTACTGATCTGATTTTTTGTTTTGCTTTTTATTGCTTTTCATTTATTCTTGTTGATGTTTTCGATAAGTGATGGTGCTTCAAGTGTTTGCGTATAGTGTAGGGAACATTAATAAACTGTTCACTAAAGAATATATTTTCGTTTCGAACGACTCGCTACAGTGTCGGGCGTCAGTGAAATTGTTGTTCGATTGATCCTACTGCGATAAAGCGAAAAGGGGTCTAACTGGAGAGGAAAAAGTGAGAAGTGGGTGTCCACTGTAGAAATAAGGCAATTGTAAATACTCAGCATTGATATTAGATTCATCCTCGTCAGTGCAATCGTTGTCGCTAGCAGCTGGAAGGTTGGGTATCGTACCCCTTTTTATGGGTTATTGCATATCTTTAAATGTGTTTTACTTTATTGTATACGGTATCTTGTGAGTTAAGTAATTGTAATTGTAATTTTATTGATCAATGGTAGCCTCCCAGTTATAAAACTTTAGATCAGGTCAAAGAAGAGTTAGTAACTTTGCATCATGACAAAGAGACTAAAAATACAACAGCCTATTCAGATTACGCCATTTATTATGATATTGATATGCTTATATCTCATATCTTCAATTTTATGACCACTTGTTAAATAAACTATCTATCTATCTATCTATCCTTTTTATGGAAAGATCCATTCACCCACGGAAGAGAGTATTTTAAAGTCAATCAAATACTTCACAGTGAAAGGTAAAAATCTTGAAATCTTTCGATGTGTTTTTTTTGCAGGGGTCATAAAGGGTCCTATGCTTCTTAAGTAGGTATCCAAAACCACTCTTCCTCTGCATCAGCATTCGCAAGGATGTAGCCAAGACAGATCTCAACAATATTGTACTCTTTGATCAGAAATTCGGCCGAATCATTCGTTCATTCACTTATCCCTGATTATCAGCAAAACAAAAACTCCCTTATTTATTTAGTTTTGCACGTCAAGCTCAGAAGGGTAATCCCTCTGTAATTGCCTTACACTAATATGTGCCCTTCCTTATAGATAACCATCCAACCAGCCAGTAGGCAGTACTTCATCCATATTGTCTGAATAATCTGGCTCGATTGATGCAGCTGTTATTTTACAAATTCGAGAACCTCTACTGGGATATCGTTTGAAACCTCGAAGTGAGTATGTGCAAAATTTAGCTCTAAAATGTTCACTTGTCACTTGGAGGTAACCATTTCCTTCGGTGGGCTTTTATTCCACAACCCCAGTACGCTAGACCTTATATCTGTTGATGAAACCAATTCCCAAAAAAGGGCGTTCCAAACTCGCATTCTATTTTTAGAACCAACTCTTTCACACGTATTGTTTTTTTTTTTTTTGTGCAGTTATGAAATAAATTATACATAGGGGAACTGTTCCGTTTTCCATCCCACTGCACATACATTTATCTCATCGCGAAACAAAGAAATAGAACACAAATTTCATCGCTTCTTTTTGCCAACATGCATGCTCACTGCTGGAAAAATCACAAAAATAAGAAACAAATCAATTTGCTGTCCATTGCTTTGTTTTTCGTGGGATAAATATCGAAGCTATGAGAAGAAGTCCAAGAGCAGTAACCCTATACAATATAGGGCCTGATTTAGGAAGGGGCCAGGGTTTTTTTTTAATATTTTCACACTCCTTGAGCATTCATTAACAAGGTGTGAACCATTTGAAAAAAAAAATCTAATTATTAGGGAATTTTTTGCCAACCATGTAGTTGAAGTTTTACATTCACTGGTATTAGCGCAAGAATAAATAGAGCATATGCACAATGAGTCACAAACAAGCTGTAAAACAACTCGTCTCACAACTTAAGGGGGAATGAAGGTTGGCAACACACCACTACAAAAATCCATATTTTTTGAATGAGTGTTTGTGATATTGCCTGGTGTTGCACTAACACAATCATAATTTTTCAAAAAAAGGAAAGAGAGACGACACACCGCTGGTGGTGAACAATTCAGAAACCCCTTTTCTTGGCCCAATTTTTCTTGAGCCTTGAGAAGAAGCAACCTACAAGGTTTTCTGACGCTTAGTATACCCTTTTTTTAAGCACAGAAGAAAAATAGAATTTGTGGTGTGTGGGTGTGAATACTGGCGGAGTTCAACCGGTGCACGTGGCCCACCAAATTGAATATTTTCCCTTAAATTTTAATATACACGCCAAATCTCGTCCGAAAATACCCAGATTAATCCACCTAGCGGCGATGATGCCTTTTTCGGGCATCATAAAATGTATTGAAAAAAAATCGTAAGAAAGGTCAAAGAAGCACTTTAGGGAAATAGATCACATGTTTTATATCATTTTGCATGTTTTTCCTGACACCAAAACCTAAAATATTTTTTTTCGATTCTGAAAAAAAATCCAAGAGGGAGACCCTTGAGCAAAACAATGGTTTTTCAATAATTCCGAAACGCAAACTCCGATCAGTCCAATTTTCAATACCAAACTTGAACTTGCTCAAGCTTCGCAATTTTGTTCTCGCTGCAAAGCAGAAACAGGAAGTGCTTATGGCTAGACTGGAAGGCTGTGGTGAAGCGGAGAAGAGCACACAGACTGCCATAGTACCACAAGCATGGCACAGGAGATGTTTGCATTAAGCGACAGAGCGGCAGAAAAAAGGATAGACAAGCGAGCCATGGACTCGCCTTAAAAAGAACGCAAAAAGGTGTCAGGATAGTGTAAATGAGGATAGCGGGCCCACGGAAGCTGAAAACATGGGCGAACAGCGTAAGAAGAAGGCAATAACAAAACGAGTCAGTCGGTCATCAGAGGAGGGAAGCCAAACCGACCAAGACCACCAGCCCGGCCGCTGGTCCCTGGAAAACGGTAGTGAGGAAAACGAAGGTGAAAGCGGCGAACACGCGCCCGGCGAGAGCCAGGGAGAAGGGTGAAGCACTGCTCTTTAAAACAGAGAAAGAGCGCTACGCCGACGTGCTCAAGGCGATGCGCAGCGCCGAGAAACTGGCGGACCTTGGTAAAGAGGTTCGCAGCATAAGGCGGACGAGGGCGGGCGAGATGATCCTTGTCTTAAGAAACGGCTCACTGGCGAACGGTACCTCATATGGAGTGCTAGCCTAGGAAGTCCTAGGCGATAGTGTAGAACTAAGGGCTCTACACGATGAAGTGATTCTTCAATGTAAGCAGCTGGACGAGGTCACGACATCGGAAGAGATCGCCTCAGCCATCAAGGTCCAAGGTGGAGTGGTGGTAGCAAAGGCATCCATCCGCCTGCGAAGAGAACCGCAGGGGACGCAGATTGCCACGGTGAAGTTACCGGCCACCGAAGCTAACAAGGTGATCATTGTTGGTAAGCTGAAAGATGGCTGGTCAGTATTTCCACTCAGCCTCTACCAATCACCGGTAGTCGACAAGTGGGAGACAAATCGTGGGCGTGCAAAGGACCGGATAGGAGTAATCTATGTAGGCGATGCCGCGAAGAGGGTCAGAAGGCGCACACGTGTGAGAAAGCGCCATCGTGCACGCTATGTGCGAGCAGGAACCAGATACACAGCCTCGTCATGGGTGGGACTGCTTGTCCGTTGAGTGTTAGTACGAGTAGGGTGTGCAAGTAACGCAGCTCAACCTCAACCATTGTGCGGCCGCCCAGCAGTTGCTGTGGCAGTCGGTAGCAGAAGCGAGAACAGACGTAGCTATCCTGTCGGACCCGTACCGCATCCCCGCGGATAACGGATCCAGATCAGCGGCGATTTGTACGACAAGAAGTTTTCCGATCCAGCAAGTGGTAAACACAAAAGTGGAGGGTGCAGTTATTACTAAGATAAATGAAGTCTCGAGCAACATATGATTAGGGCCGAAAAACCAACAATGCTGAACCGAGAAAAATGGGGTTCAAGTTTTCTATGACTAATTTAATTCATTTATTGAAGTAGAAACACATTTCATTGCCAAAACCATGTCACTGCTATACGTAAATGGTTATATTATAACAGCAGATTAAGATTAATTGAAAAACCTTTCGAAATCGACAAAATTTCAACTAAAACAAAAATCGCGCCGTTTACTCGCATTACCGGCAACACGTCTGGTTTTTAAGCCGTTTGCTCAAAGCTAATAACATAATCGGATTTGTTTAGATTTATTAGCCAGAGCAGTTCTGCTATGCGATATATCGAAAACCTAGTAAGAATATACATTTTAAAATAACTTGAAGCTAGTTTTCCTGAATAAACAATATAAAGTGAACGGCCTAAAAACCAAAGCAAACATTCCGCATGGTAGTTAAGGGCGCCAACAAAGGACTTAAAAACCATCATGGTGCAAATGGTTCATAAGACGTTCACTAAAAATAGCAATAAATGTGTTTCTTAAGAGATATCGAGTACGGAGTTTTACCTAGGATGAAGAATCATTTACGAAGCAATCGTTCATGCCAGAAAATCAAAAATCATGGTTTTGGTTTATAAGCCGTAATCATATGGTACGCGAGAAGTATACTACTGCAGCTGCTAAGCGCCGCCAAGGTGACCGATAGAGCAATTCACCCTATGTCTCTTTTTTATCGTTGTTCGTTAACTATTGAGAGCAATTTCTGCAATCCCTGTCAGTTGGACATCGTACTAAGAAACGACGGCTCCCGCAGTACCATCTGACTATCCGGTACAGGATAAGCAGCGAGCCAAAGAGAGGAAGTCGGGGAGCCACTCCTCCTACAACCAGAGCGTGTAAGGTCGCCCACTTCGACAGTAGAACCTTCAGTGAAGCTTAGCGCCTGGAGGAAAACACGGATAGTTTGAGCGGGGATGAACTGGCTGCGGTTTTGTCACGAACGTGGGACGCTTCCATGCCGTGGAAGGCACGACCGCGGAATTGTCGAGCACAAGTATACCGGTGGAGCGAGCATATTGCAGCCCTTCGAGCAGTCTGCTTCCGGGCTAGAAGAAAAACGCAAAGGACACTCGGTGGAAGTGAGGGAGGAACGCATCGAGCAATTCAAAGCAGCAAGTACATCGAAGAAAGCAAGAAAGCCTGCTTCGACATATTCTGTCAGAGCGCCAACTCGAACCCATGGGGAGCCCTACCGGCTCGTTGCTTCGGCTGGGAGTACGGTAGGGCTGTACAAGATTTTTGGAAGCTACTTTCAGAATCGAGTATTGATCTACGAGACAGACGAAGGCTTGGCTAGCGCCTCCATCACGGCAGGTATCCCACAGGGATTTTAGGTCAATTGCTGTAAAACGTGATGTACGATGGCGTGCTGACGTTAAAGCTCCCACCAGGAGTCAAGTTAGTGGGATTCGCCGATGACGTAGTCATGACCGTGTACGAATAATCCATCAAGGAAGTCGAATTGACTGCAGCCTACTCGATCAGTCTAGTAGAGGAATGGTTTTACAGCAAAAAGCTCCAGCGGGTCCACCATAAAATGGAGATGATAGTCGTTAAAGACCGGAAATCGGTTCAAGAGGCGACAAGCAGAGTCGGCAGCTGTGACATCACCTCCAAGAGATCTCTGTAGCAATTGGGAGTGATGCTCGACGATAAGTTGAGCTTTAAAAGTCACGTCGACTACGCCTGCAAGCGCGCATCGACGACGATTTGCCGATTTGCTTGCAAAAAGCCCCATTGTTTCCCATTGAAAATTGACCAAATTGGACTTTGGGATCAGAATGATCAAAATGCATTTTTTAAACAAAAAGTCTCGCCCACTTTATGGGCACTTGCCCTTAACCGATTTGTTTGTTTGTGGGTTGTGACACCGAGTAAATCACGCAGACTATGACCAGGTATGCTCAACTGTACATCCACGAACAAGTCCGCTCGTCTAAATGTTACTCTTGATGTATCATAACTACAAGTCTTCGTCTAATTGAGAGAAGTTGCAGTTCGATTAGCTGACATCGGGCTCAATAATCAAAAAAATGCATTGGATCGTTCCACGGTAGGTGCCGAAGAGCGAAACGGATGAACTGTTTTGAACTCGTTCAATGCGAATCACTTGAATCAGCATATTCAAAAGAATCACAAGTGCACAGAATAGACCTTTCAAAGTGTGAACATCGAAGAAATCCCAAAGCTTCGAATGCCTTCACCGTTATTACGGAAATATGTTAGTTTAACCGCAATTTAGAGTCTGTTGTAACGCCCAAGTCGCCAATCGACGAAACACGCTCTCGTGCAGCATCGGCAAAAGTATATCTATACATTATTGGTGATATGATTCAGCAGAAAGTGATTACATTTCGCAACATTTAAGATCATTCCGTTCTCATCGCACCAACGGCGGAGTACGTCAATATCAGTTTGAAGAGCAACACAATCCAGAAAAGAATAATTTGATTTTAAGGTCGTCAGCGAACAGGGCTTCACAGAGGCAAGGCAGTTGGTCAAGTCATTGATTATTATTTATTCAGACTAAGGCCGAAGTGGCCTGTGCGGTATATAAGAGTCTTCTCCATTCGGCTCGGTCCATGGCTACACGTCGCCAACCACGCAGTCTACGGAGGGTCCGCAAGTCATCTTCCACCTGATCGATCCACCTTGCCCGCTGCGCACCTCGCCTTCTTGTGCCCGTCGGATCGTTGTCGAGAACCATTTTCACCGGGTTACTGTCCGACATTCTGGCTACGTGCCCGGCCCATCGCAGTCGTCCGATTTTCGCGGTGTGAACGATGGATGGTTCTCCCAACAGCTGATGCAATTCGTGGTTCATTCGCCTCCTCCACGTACCGTCCGCCATCTGCACCCCACCATAGATGGTACGCAGCACTTTCCTTTCGAAAACTCCAAGTGCGCGTTGGTCCTCCACAAGCATCGTCCAGGTCTCGTGTCCGTAGAGGACTACCGGTCTAATTAGCGTTTTGTAGATTGTCAGTTTGGTACGGCGGCGAACTCTATTCGATCGGAGCGTCTTGCGGAGTCCAAAGTACGTACGATTTCCAGCCACTATGCGTCTCCGAATTTCTCTGCTGGTGTCATTTTCGGCAGTCACCAGTGAGCCCAAGTACACAAATTCTTCTACCACCTCGATTTCGTCACCACCGATGTAAACTCGCGGTGGGTGGCTCACATTGTCTTCTCTTGAACCTCTTCCTATCATGTACTTCGTCTTCGACGTGTTGATGACTAGTCCGATCCGCTTAGCTTCCCTCTTCAGTCTGATGTAGGCTTCCTCCATCTTCTCAAAGTTACGTGCCATAATATCTATGTCGTCGGCGAAACCAAATAGCTGGACGGACTTATTGAAAATTGTACCACTCGTGTTAATCCCTGCTCTTCGTATTACCCTTCCAAAGCGATGTTGAATAGCAAACACGAAAGACCATCACCTTGCCGTAACCCTCTGCGGGTTTCGAAGGGACTCGAGAATGCCCCTGAAACTCGAACTACGCACATCACCCGATCCATCGTCGCTTTGATCAACCGTGTCAGTTTATCCGGAAAACCGTGTTCGTGCATTAGCTGCCATAGCTGGTCCCGATCGATTGTATCATATGCGGCTTTGAAGTCGATGAATAGATGATGAGTGGGCACGTTGTATTCGCGGCATTTCTGCAGTACTTGGCGAATGGCGAACACCTGGTCCGTGGTGGAGCGTTCGCCCATAAAACCCGCCTGGTACTGCCCCACGAACTCCCTTGCAGTTGGTGCTAGTCGACGGCATAAAATTTGGGAGAGTACCTTGTAGGCGGCGTTCAGCAATGTGATTGCGCGGTAGTTGCTACAATCCAGCTTATCGCCCTTTTTGTAGATGGGACACACGACACCTTCCATCCACTCCTGCGGCAAAACTTCCTCCTCCCAAATCTTGGTAATGACCCAGTGCAGCGCTCTAGCCAGTGCCTCACCACCGTGTTTAAATAGCTCTCCTGGTAGTTGGTCAACCCCAGGGGCTTTGTTGTTCTTCAGCCGGCCAATCTCCTCCTGGATTTCCTGGAGATCTGGAGCCGGTAGAATTCTGTCCTGCGCGCGTTCTCCCAGGTCCATCACCATACCGCCATCTTCGTCTGCCACATCGCCATTCAGGTGTTCTTCGTAGTGCTGCCGCCACCTTTGGATCACCTCACGCTCGTTCGTAAGAAGGTTCCCGTTTATGTCCTTACACATATCAGGCTGTGGCACGTGGCCCTTGCATGAACGGTTTAACTTCTCATAGAACTTTCGTGTGTTATTAGCGCGGTACAGTTGCTCCGTTTCTTCACGGTCTCGATCTTCCTGCTGGCGCTTTTTCCTCCGGAAAAACGAGTTTTGTCTGTTCCGCGCCTGTTTATATCGTGCTTCGTTCGCCCTCGTGCGGTGTTGCAGCAATCTCGCCCATGCTGCATTCTTCTCTTCCACTAACTGCTCACATTCGCCGTCATACCAGTCGTTTTTCTGATCCGGGGCACCGTGCCAAGTGCAGCGGTTGCGGTGCTACCAATGGCGGATCGAATATCTCTCCAGCCATCTTCAAGAGACGCTGCGCCTAGCTGCTCTTCCGTTGGAAGTGCCACTTCCAGCTGCTGCGCGTATTCTTGGGCTAGTCTACCGTCTTGTAGCCGCCCAATGTTAAGCCGCGGCGTCCGACTTCGACGCGTGTTGTACACCGTCGAGAGTTTTGAGCGCAGGCATACTGCAACGAGGTAGTGGTCGGATTCAATATTCGCACTGCGGTAAGTGCGGACGTTCGTGATGTCGGAGAAGAATTTACCGTCGATTAGAACGTGGTCGATTTGGTTTTCCGTTTCTTGGTTAGGTGATCTCCATGTGGCCTTGTGGATATTTTTGCGGGGAAAGAAGGTGCTTCGGACTACCATTCCGCGGGAGGCTGCGAAGTTTATGCATCGTTGGCCGTTGTCATTCGATACGGTGTGCAGACTATCCGGTCCGATGACCGGTCTATACATTTCCTCCCTTCCTACCTGTGCGTTCATGTCACCGATGACGATTTTAACGTCCCGCAGTGGGCATCCATCGTATGTCTGCTCCAGCTGTGCGTAGAACGCTTCTTTCTCGTCGTCGGGTCTCCCTTCGTGTGGGCAGTGCACGTTGATGATGCTATAGTTGAAGAAACGGCCTTTAATCCTCAGCTTGCACATCCTTGCGTTGATTGGCTGCCACCCAATCACGCGTTGGCGCATCTTACCCAGCACTATGAAGCCGGTTCCCAGCTCGTTGGTGGTGCCACAGCTTTGGTAGAAGGTAGCCGCTCGATGCCCGCTTTTCCACACTTTCTGTCCTGTCCAGCAAATCTCCTGCAGCGCCACGACGTCGAAGTTGCGGGGATGTAATTCATCGTAGATCATCCTGTCGCAACCTGCGAAACCTAGCGACTTGCAATTCCATGTTCCAAGCTTCCAATCGTGATCCTGTATTCGTCGCCTAGGTCTTTGCCGATTATATCGAGTCGCATTATCTCTTATATTGTTCGTAATGATTGGTTTTCTAGGCGGCTTATTGGGCCTGCGCAAACCTCCTGTCTCGTCGGAGGGCCGTCGTGTCAGGGCTGTTTAGCGTCCCACCTAACACCAGGACTTGGGCTTGTGCGCTTTGAGCGGCACACGGTCGCTTTGGTGGGGCCTACTTGCGGATACATGCAGCTTTTTATAGAGGTTTAACAGGGCCCACTGTCAAACCCCACCACATCCTAGGCAAGCCCCACAACTCGCAGATGGCCTGGGGAGGGATCGTCAAGCCCTTGGACATAGTCCCTGCTGCCCCCAAAAAGTATCCTGTATATCAAGTCATTGATATACAGGATAAAAAGTAAAGGGCCCCGCAGGCTGCCCTGAGGTACGCCCGAGTTAATGCTGAAAGTTCTAGAACGTGAGGCTTCAACCCAATAGAGGTAATAAACTATAAAGGACGATTGACGCTGTAGTTCCCTTTGTTATCGTCCACAAACATGTTGGGTACCTATCTGTCAAAATAAACTGATTTTTCCTTCGTTGGCATTTAGTGCCGTATCCTCGCCAGCAAAAGATGTTTCGCCAGTGACGACAGCGACAATCTTCCTCTACAATTTATTACCTCTATATGTCAACCCGAACGAAAGCCCTGCGTTGTTGTTTATAGATTGCCATCCTGCCGTAATCTGAAAAAGTGACGTATACGCCATTTTCCAAAAATGGTGTTAACGAGTACTACTCATCGAGCTCTTTAACAGAAAAATGGAAAACATGCATGTTGTAAAATGGCTGTTACGTCACTTTTCCAGATAACGGCAGCATCGTCTCTGCTGCTATCCAATCAGGAAAACCAAGTGGCGTAAAGTTGCATTAGGCAAGCTTTCGAAAAATCTACGTGTACGGGGTCCACCTGATGGCGCTTCTCGACTTTACGGAACAGCGCATTAAAACTTGATTTGATTGTAACAAGTTGCATTCGACGGGGAATCCTATCCCATCGAAAATTGGCTGAATTGACTCGACAGTTATGATCAAAATACTATTTTTATAATGCACGAGAAAGGGACCATTACCGCCAGGTGGATTAATCAGGGGGGTTTAAGAACAATTTTGGTGTATATTGAAAAATATTCAAGTTACTTTCGGTATAATAAAAAAGACGACTTCAAAAACTTTCTCACGTGTCGCCTGCTCGTTATAAACAGCCTATCAACGCCTATGGTCGTGGTGTATAACATGTTATCTTAAAAAACTGTTTCGCTTCGCTTGCATCTGGTTGATCTGAATCAGCAGCTTTGTTATATTAATATTTGTTTACTTTTTAGATTTCTGCAAATGATGAAAGGATCTACAACGCGATACGCTTGAACTTTTCGGGCATTGTGAATTAGTTATTTCGCTGCATCGTATAGGACAACATCATTGAATCGATCTTACACGCCGCGATTGCGATAGGAAATCTTCGCGTCTGATTGTGTTCATGTTCGACGAAAGAGCGCTGCTGCTATCAGCCGAGAAGACGACGACGACGACGACCGTGGAAAATAGGAGTAAAAAATCACATTTATGAGTCACTAACGCGTACGCAGCGATTGTTAGCGCTAGTAGAGGTAGCAGATTTGTAAAAATGTCATCGGCGACGAGTAGAGAAAACGTCGATCTGGAGTGCTTCCTGGTCACGAAGCACTCGTGGAAGGGCAAGTACAAACGGATTTTCTCTATCGGTTCCTTAGGCATCTCGACATACAATCCGGAAAAGTTTGACCTGACCAACCGTTGGCAGTACAACGAAGTAGTCAGCGTGCTGCCAAACAAATCAGGAAACGTAAGAAATTATCAGTGTTCTTCGCTTTCACTATTATATGTTATCTATGTAATTGTGGTTTTAGACTTCTAACGAGTTTGTGCTGAATTTGCGGAAGGATAAAAAGGTTGACACTATCAGACTGTCCTCAGAGTATCGGAATGAAATTCTCACCTCACTTCTTAAGTACTACAAAGACTTTTCTGAAAAACCAAAGCAGATTCTGGTAAGTATGAGATAACAAACTGTCGACTTTTTATTTATTTGAGAAACATTGTTTAATCTGGCACGTTCCTTTTGGATTTTCGATAAACCTTTCCATAATTCTTAATAAGTATTAGAAATTGGCGTTTTTTTATTTTGCTTGGCTTCATTTTTTTCTTTTTTATTGTGCCTTTTAAATACAGTTTATTTATTCAATATTGGGCCAAAACAAATATTGATTTCGCATTAGCCTTTTGTTAACGGACGGGGTGAGAAATTCAAAAAAATATAAATACCTTATAGAAATAAATCAAACTGAACTCAGTTGACAAATACAAGTTTTTTTTTTGTTTCTTTGTAATCTTTTCCTTTTTTTTAATCTTTTCCTGCAACATTCAAATTAAAAAAAAATATATTTTGGTCCAACTAGTAAAGTGTTATCTCACTCTTCAAACAAAGCGCATAAGTGAATTTTCTATTGCCCATTTCTCAAAGCATATTGAGACATATCGAACTATAACGAAGCAAACAATATCTCTAATTATTTTTTGTCTGTTCTCCTGTTTCATTTTTAACACATTTTACAAATAAGTCATACCTTTACTTTTTTGTTTCTATCTCTTTTTCATACCTATTCGCTCTTTTCCTTTATTTTCGTTCTTTCTTTTTCACCTTACACAATTTAAATAGGGGAACTGTTCCGTTTTCCATCTCACTGAATATATATTTATCTCATCGCAAAACTAAGAAATACAGCACCAATCTCGTCGCTTCTTTTTGCTAACATGCTGGTGAAAAAAAATACAAAAATAAGTAACAAACCAAATTCCTTTTCATTGCTTTGTTTTTGATGGGATGGAAATAGGAGCTTTGGGATGAAGTGCTGAACCGTTCCACTGTGTAATGCATAAAATATGTGTCTGTGTTCATATTCGTATTTCTATATGATCGCAAAACTAATAAACAAGATTTTATTGGTAATATTTAAAGTATTAAAAAAAAACAATAGGGAAGTAATCATTTTTTCAAACTCGATGTCTCCTTCGATCGATCTACGTTCCTACTGGTAGGAACGTAGACTTGCTTTTTCAACTTAGTGCTCTATTAGCATTTCTCAGGCTATTGATTTTACATTTTTCTTTGCCAGCCGATGTATCAATGTGGCAAGCACCAAAGATACAACATGTTGAGCATATGAAATACTAGACTGGACCGAGGATCGAACCCTCCATCTACGAAGTGGCATTCCTATGCCTTTGCTTGCAATACTTATTGGAGATCAATCAATTTATATAGTATTATAGTTTTTTTTATTTTATAATAGGAGTTTTCAATCAAATCGTTGAAATATTTAATAAATTGTTTCTATTTCCTGTTGCATTAATATACGACACAATTGGGTTTTTGTAATTATAAATCTATCCCTTTCTGGTTCTAGTTCAACTGGTTTAGCCTAGCATTAGAGACACCAAAATTGTGTATAATGTATAACAACTAGTTTATCCTTCAACTCATACTAAACAAAACTGATAGGAAAAATAATTTCGATTTGAATTGGATTGAGTTCCCCGTTTTTCCTGAATCAATCAACTCGACAAACACATACACATCTAATTCATCATTTTACTTTTCTGTTTCAGGATGATGTAGAATATCCTACTGAGTCCTTTCAAAGTTCAAGTTCCTCGTCTTTGAACTCTGCTACCAATTCCGGTGCATTGGCTTCGACCCCTTCGTGGGAATCTAGTGTTAGGCTAAATAGTTGGATTAGGATTCTGGTGTCAACGCTGCTACTGCAACCAAGCGTTAGCAAATGCTTGCCAACTTATGAGCCCGAGTCTCAAGTGAGTCTTTGCTCTGTATATTTTTTTTGCATTTTTCTGTAGTAAATTATTTGGGGGAATGCAGCTTGTTATAACATACCTTGGGTGTATTTAGATGGTATTGCACGATATCGAATGATTCGACGGGATTATAATCACCATGCGCACATTAGTTACTAACAGAGAATATCATTTCCTTATTTGGGAAACATACAATAGATCGTATAATGCGAATATGTCATCGACAACTTGGTTACTATAATTATCTATGAATAATCTTAAATGCTCAAGTCTTCATAATATCATTTATAATGTTAATCATATTTCTTGGAGCCTATTTAGAGCCTATTTAGATTACGAGCTTTATTAATGTACTGAAAAAATGGATCGTTTTGGTTTACAAATAATATCTCGAATATCCGTTATGCCAAATGACCCATACTTTTGTTGCAGTTCAAAATTATGCCAAATGATCGTTATGCTAAATGATTCAAACCTCCTAGGATTCCTCTTTGGAAATTCTCTCAGGAATCCCACAGGAAACCTCCCCAGGAATTTCTTCGGGAACTGCTTCAAACATACTTACGGAAATACGGAATTTCTCCATAAATACTTACGGCATAAAGCCGTTTAGCATAACGAGTTAAAGGTCTGAGGGCCAAAGTGCATAACGAGCATTTGGCATAATGTGTTGGGTACCACGACTACGAGGCAATCTGGTATAACGATCATTCGGCATAATCGTTGAAAAGCTGTGTCAAATACGGTTGTATGTCAATGCCCAGAATATCAATCCCCAGAATCAGTTCCCCAGAATGGTATTTCCCAGAACGACCAATTCTCCAGAATGATATTCCCCAGAATGCACCATTTCCCCGAAAAGAAATCCCCAGAATGACCCATTCCCCAGAAAAAAAAAAACCCGAATGGCTCATTCCCCAGAAACCAAAAACCCAGAATGACCCGTTCCCCAGAAAAAGGTATCAGTCTAAGAAACTATGTTTTTCGCTGTCATTTCTATACATTAAAAATACTAGATACTATATTTCTATGCAAAAATACTTATATTGAAGTACGCATTTGCCCGGAATAAGGCAAAATGACGTATGCTGCCTTATTTTAAAGCACGCATTAGCCTGGAATGGAGCCCATTTGATATGTTTGTTAGGGGTCACATATAAGGGAACGTCCACAAATTACGTAACGCTCAGAGGGGGGAGGGGGGGTTGAGCGAAGCGTGACGGGCCTTACAAAAATTTCAGATGTTTCATACAAAAAGTGTGACATAGGGGGGAGGGGGGGTTGAAAATGCCCAATTTTTGCGTTACGTAATTAATGGATCTTCCCTAATACGAAGGAGCATATAATCCATTATACTCGTTGTTCATATTGGGGGAAGCCCATATGGCATAAAGCCGTTTGGCATAATGACCATTTGGTATAATCGTTGAAAAGAGTATGAAATGCAATGGGTCGTAAGAATATATGATTTCCATTTTTCGAAGTATGTATTTACCTGGAATAAGACAAAAGAGTAGATGACTCCTTCTTCAAAAGTACGCATTTGCCCGGGATGAAGCAATTACGAAGTATTTAGTCTAAGCTAGGAAATGGTGCATTCTGGGGTATGGTATTCTGGGGATTAGGACATTCTGGGAAATGTCTTTCGGGGGATGGAGGCATTCTGGGAAATGTCTTTCGGGGGATAGGGGCATTCTGGGGAATGTCTTTCTGGGGATTGTGATATTCTGGGGAATGGTTTTCTGGGGAGTAGTGCATTCAGGGGAATTAATTTCTGAAAAATCACTTTCTGGGCAATGGGTTTCTGGGGTATGACATACAATCGTCAAATACAGTGGGCTGTTTGCCATAATGTCCACACAAAAAAGTTAAGCGTATGAATATATGATACCATCTTTAGACGAATAAGACAAAAGAGTATATAAACCCTTTTTAAAAAGTATGCATATAAAAAAAAATAAATAAATGAGGCAAATGAGTAGATGACTCTTTAAAACAGGGTGTCGAATACCTGGAAAAACCTGGAAAGTCAGGGAATTTCATATTGGACCTGGAATGTCAGGGAAAGTCAGGGAATTTTGATTGAGGTCAGGGAAAAAAATCACAAAACCCAACATTGAATATTTATAGTGATTTTTTTTTATTTGAGCAGTTTACTAAACTAAGGACACTTCTCGCTTAACTTTTCAAAAGGACCTAAGTAACATTTTTTTCATGAATTAATTTGAATAGCGCAATCAACAGAACAACATGAAAGCTTTTGATTGCAGTACTCAAATTAATTCATGAAAAAAATGTTACTTAGGTCCTTTTGAAAAGTTAAGCGAGATTTATGACAATGATACTCTGAACCAATTTTAATCCATTGAAAAATGACCAATAACTGAAACGTCGAATCAGAATTAATATAGCGTTTTAGCTTGTCATGAGACTGCATAGCCGATAAACAATACTCCGAGGCAGTTATAGTCGGCAACCACCACTATCAAGTTATAAACCTTATTTTTTGTGTGGCTGTTGGTAGTCTCTAGATTAAGAGTTTACTCCAGGCCCTTTTATGTTCTCCATGCTAATCGAGATTGCTTTTTTAATATCTAAGCAATAACAGAGGTTCCAAAGCTACGTTGCTCAAATGGTCACTGCTGAGACCTGATCCAAATAGTTTTTCAAGTCCCCATTAATATTTTAGATTATTTAGTTTGAGTGGTTGTGTGTGGGAGTCGTTTTTAATTTTTTGCAGTGTCCTTATTAGTAGCGTTTGAGTCATGTTCCCATGTTCAAACAAAAAAAGCTCTGAAAGTTCGTTCAAACCGTTGAAATACTTAATCATCAATCGCGAGAGTCATTCCTTATAAAATTATGTTGATGTACTTATGATATAGGAAAATTTCAGACTAGTAACCAACAATAATGAAAAAAAAAACCTAGTATATAACATAACCTTTTAATGAAAATGTACCAGTTGTAACTGAATCAAATGGCTAAAAAAGGCCATAGTTCAGAACCGTTCAACAAACAATCATCAAACATGTTCAATCTATAACCAACAACTAGATATTTGGAAGCTTGTTAAAAAGAAAACGCCGAATAGTATCTTTGTGGCCCTGCGATGGCACTCCACAGCATCGGCATCATCTTCAAACAAGATTCTTTAGGTAATGTTTTTCAAACATTTCGTGAACTTCCATATTATGATGGGCATAAAGTCATTGGTCGATCCTCACGTACTTAGGTGGTCAAATTATTGGTCATGCAGAGAGAATGATAGTGGATAAAAGCATCATATGGTCTACCTCATGTACGTAGCTGACGATGGTCTCAATTAAACGTTACTCGATACTCCATAATCATGCTCGAACACAAGAGGAGGATAATGTTGTTGTCAACGGTAATGTATTAGTTTTACATTCGCTGCGTTTATAAATGTTTATAAAACAATTTCATCGAGATATATTCTGGTTGATCTTTGAGAATTTTGTCTAAAAATTACTTCAGAATTCTCACTGAAACATAAAAAAAATCCCAAAATGATTTAAAAAAGCTGTCTCAATAGTTTTTATTCTTGAGCTGCTCGATGGATGTTCAGTAGGTTTTTTCAAAAGCTTCGCTCCAAAAACTTGGTAGATTGAATGGTATTTACTCAAATTTGAATTGAATGTCTTCGTGAAGGGATTCATATAAAAGATATGCCAAGTAATCTTCAAACATATTTCCACGAGTTCTTCAAAAAGCTTTATTAGATGTTCCTTATTAAGTTTCATTGCTTGTTGGAGTTTTCTGACATCTAGTTGGTAGCAGTTGAACTTTCTATAAATAAAACAATGCTGGAACTCCAAGACCATTTTTGAAAATCATCTAAAAATCGATAAAATAAATCCTCCTCTTAGCATTTGAAACTAGCTATGCCCCTTCTTCACAAACGCGACCAATTTGTTTTGGATATTTTTCCATGGGATCATTGCTTTATTTAAACCGAAGGCCACAATCGACAAAAATTACACGACCTGAGTGTATTCAGACCAAACTATTTAAAGTCTTGCAGTGATTAGAATGTTTTGGTGGGCTTTCTGTAAGTGCTGCATAGATTTATGTGAGCTTGTAGGAATTGCATTCTCGATTATCTGGAAGATTACAAGCAGTCCGTAACTATTTTAAGAAGTCCATAAAGTATGCTTGAGTAAAGTAAAGTATACTTGAGAGTCAATGGAGGTTTCTCGATGTTCACGAAAATACCTAATCCGTAGGATTTTTTAACGGCATTAGAAGGATTTCTTCCAAGATTGTTTAGAAAAAGTTCAAAAGTCGTGTCAAAAGATACAAGATTTCACACAAATTTCCAGAAGGATAAAAAAAAAACTCCAACGATCTGAAGAAGTCCGTCAGTAGTCTTGGAGGTCTATTGCGACTCCAAGGAGTCCGTGAGAATTCCTAATGGTGGATAAAGGCATTAGAAAACTTATAACATTAATTGGAGCTTAATTTGAAAAGATGTGAATTATCAAAGTACGCATTTGCACGGAATAAGGAAAAAGAGTAAATACCCTCTTCTTACACGCAAAAAAATGCGTTCCTGAATTCGTGAACCAGCAAAAATACACCGTGATTTAATTCATGAATTCGGGAACACCAGTCACGTTTTCCAGAACGTTCCAGAAAACGTGACTGTATTCCCGAATCCGTGACTGTTGTTCACGAAAAAAACGCTTTTTTTGCGTGTAAAAGTAGGGAGTGAGTGCTAGTAATGGACCCCTTAAGGACGGAAACTTACTTCAATCGCTTCGCTAGAGTAAAACTCATGACCAATTGCCATTCTGCAGCACTAGATGACAAGCAACAGGTATTAGCATCGCGTTTCGTACATAACACATGGTAAAACATTCATTTTTACTACTAAGGCTTTGGTCCGATTCATGAATCAAAATCGAATTAAACTTAAAAGTGACAGTTCAAAAATTTCCAAATAACCCTGCTCGCAGAGCAAGACTACTTTTGACAGATATTGAATCATTTTTGATAGATGTTTTGTTGGTCTTGCTGGGTAGCACCAGCCATTCTTATGAGCGGGGGATTTCATAATTTCCGAACTGTCACTTTTAAGTTTAATTCCGAAACCGATACTGCATTGCTTATCAATAGTAATGGAGTAATTCGACATGCACTTAAACACTAAGGATACGGGTAACGCTACAATAGATCTAATAACTGGTCGCAGTGGAACACCCGAACAGGAAAAAAAAAAAAAAAGTTTAATTCGATTTTAATTCACGAATCGGACCAAAGCCTAAAATATGTATTTTGAAATTATGTAGCCAGGTTGCCTATTAGGGCCACCCCCGGGTCCATAATACGCAACATCGAGTTTGTTTACATACGTATTATGGTCCCCCCATTTGATTTACATGTTCCATTTCCACATGTTCCTGTTGCCTATTATGGACCCCCCCCCCTTCTGTGCTAGTAATGGACCCTCTAGCGCGTTTACATTCATAAATTAGTTAATATAACTAAATTTCAGTCTCCCAGTGCAAAACAATTGTATGGAACTACTACCCTGATAAGTGAAGCAACTTTATGCTATGGAAGTTTGCAGGAAATCGTAGATTCAAGCGTAAACTCTCGGTTTTTGTTCAGGGGGTCCATTATACGCACGGGGTCCATTACTATCACTCACTCCCTATGTGTTCGCGAGAGACAAGGTGACTTCCGAGACGGTTTATTTCAATTTGGCGATGATTAGGCGAGGCAAGATGAATGCGGGGCGATGATAGATTAGGCGGGGCAAGATGGGTCACGGGTTAAAATGGGTCAGGGCCGTTTTTGAGCATCGTATACATTTTAATGTGGAGATTATGACTTTGTAGGAGGAATAATTTGGTTCTACTTAAATGTCACTCGATTTGATGATAAAATTTCATTTTGGTAGAGTATGGCAAGGTAAAATATTTTCAGCATTGTTTCTTATGCGAAACACACTTCCTATAAAACGTGTTATCTCGTCGAGCAATTTAAAACTTAAACAGTTTTATTGATAAAGTAAAAGTATCATAAGTAATGTAGGCGATATTGTACTAACTACGCCGAAATAAATAGATTTTATCGAAAATTAGACATTCTAATATGAACTTGCAAATGGGGCGAGATGGATCAGCACATACTGAAGGGCATAGTTCGTATTCGAAACATATTTTCCATTGCTGATTTAACCATTTTAAGGTTACTCAAAGGCTCAAAGCATAATGATGTTAATTTGTTAATTAAAAATGTATATTTTTTGTCTTTAAGAAAGCAATACACGGTCGGCTTGTTTTCATAAGAAATTGCAGATATTGTCAAATGCAGTGCCCTTTCTCAATCCAAAGCTTTAATTTTTTTTTATTCAATAAAATCATTGGTAATAAACTTAACTATCTGTGTGTAATTTAATATTGGGAATAAAAACAATAATTAGGTATTGCAGAATTTAAAGGTTACCCATCTTGCCCCGGCATTTTTTGATTGACAGAAAAATAGACTTCTACTTTAATGACTCAAAATGAAATAAAAAGTAAAATGTTTGTTGTTATTCATACCCTAAGCTTACATATTATTACAGATCCACGTTGAAAAGCTAAATTAAAATGTTTCTATTTTGAGGCATTCAGGGTTCGCCGTAGGTGGCCCATCTTGCCCCCGCCTACCCTACAGCTAGCTCCAAGTGTACATCCTTGGTCACTAAGCAAATCTAGATCAACTATTGAACAGGGCGTAAAGCCAAAATATTATTCCTTCTTATTATTCGACCACATATATAGCTATATATGTAGACGAAGAATCAGAATGAATAAATTTTGGGCTGTTACGCCCTTTTCAAATGTTGGTCTTGAAATGTAGACAGCAACGAAGACATTTATTGGCGATTGCGGCGGTGATAGTACGCAACCTTAAATGGGCCACAATAGTCAACTCCTACTTCTATTGGTGCCAATGTCTTTCAACAAAATTTGTTCAAAAGATAACACTTCATCTCGACGTTTCAAGCATTCCTAAGACATTTGGCACCAAAAACAAAAGTTTCAATTTCGAAATTGTCCCGTAAACCTCCCCACTCTCAAACACTTAACGAAGTCCGATTAAGCTGAAAATTTGCATAGGGACTTTTATCGAGGAGATGAAAGTTTTTAGCACTACTAGTTCGAAAAGTCGATTTTCATTGGCACCCTTATATAGATGATTCCAATCATGAAGATTTTGTCTTGATTTTTGAGGTCATGAGTTTCTCTTGACATTGACTAAAAGTCACTATTTGGTCACTTTTCTGCAAATAAAAGCCACTATTTGGTCTCTTTTTTCGTCAACGTTGGTCACTATCAATAAAGTCGCTATTTTGAGCAGCGATCACTACCAGCCGTGATATTATTTTCTACTCTATTGTTTCAGAAATTTGACGCCTTCAAACATCATTGGTCGGGCACTACACTGCCGGCTGTGTTGGAAGTCACTCCTAGTTCGCTAGACCAACTTGATCCCACTACCAACACGGTGCTTGCCAGCTACAACTACAAAGATATCGATAACATTGTGGGCATCCAGGACTACAAGGATGGTATTGTCATCGCCTATGGTGGGCACAAGCGATTGCACTTGTTCCGGGTTGCCAACCATATCGATGTGGTGCAGATGTTGGTCAATAATGCGCAGCAGTACGTGGGTGTTGACGTTAAGGTTTCGAAGAATCAAATCACTTTGGATCAATTCGAACGGGAAAGATTCGGCGCGTTCAGTGGTGATCAACACCAAACTTCGTTGTCGGAGTTTATCGTTCAGAAAATCACTCCACGTCATTCAGAGCCCATGCGACGGATATTGTGCTTGACGGACACAACCATCTTGGAGCGAGATCCTCAAACCTACAGTGTGTGTACTCTACGCCCGTTAGAAGACATATTCGCACTAATACGCTGCGATGATAATATTCAAAAATTCTCCATTGAGTATAAGAATGGTCTGACGAGATCCTATTTGACCAATGATCGGTAAGTTCAATTTTGGTGCTTTAATATAGAAACTGTAGTTTAACCGCCTTCTTATCCAGGGATTCATTGTTGGCCACACTCCTGGATGCGGTTCGTTCATGTGGGAATCAAGACGTGCACGTGCGTATATCGAAAACTCCACGTGGCAAACGAGTTGGTCCTCTGACGGCATGCGTTGACGAAGAAACCGAGGCGAATTTATTGCGCTACATCATCAGCTGCTATCAGTATCCAGTGAAAAGGTTCGACGTGTTGGAACGATTCAACGCAAACATTCCATACAGTGGACTCAATTACAGTGTAACTCAGGATGTAAGTGTTGTGGGCATTTTTAGCTAATTCAATGAGTTATTTGTTTTAGAAAGTAAAAAACGTTTGATAACTGCTTTTTGTTCAGAGTTTATTTTCAGAAAATAAGGAACGCATGATAACTGCAGCACTGCAAGCATTAATTGGCGGGGGACCAAAGGAAGATATGAACCAGCTAAACAATATTGAGCTGGAAGCTTCGTTTCATGTTCTCCGCCGATTGTTGGCCAGTAAAGTGGGCTTTGCTGCGTTCACTAACCAGCAAGGGTTTCGCGAATCCATTGGACTGCGTGTTGTCCACGCCCTTAAAAGAAATAATCTTGCTGTGACTTATGCTGCTATCGACATGATAAATGCGCTCATGCACCCGATGCATGCGGAATACGATCTAAAGCAAGAGCAACTGAACAAATCATCTTTACTGCATTCGAAAAGTTTTCTGGAACAATTGCTTGATATGTGGACGAAGCATGTCAACTTAGGATCAGGAGCGCTCGTACTATCGGCCATGTTGGACTTTCTTACTTTCGCACTGTGTGTACCCTACAGCGAGACAACAGATGGAAAACAATTCGATATGTTGCTAGAAATGGTGGCAACACGAGGGCGTACGCTGTACAAGTTATTCCAGCATCCGTCACTTGCTATCGTTAAGGGAAGTGGGCTGGTGATGAGAGCGCTGATCGAGGAAGGTGATACGGCAATATCAAACCAAATGCAAACTCTCGCATTAGATGAGGCTGCTTTATGCCATCATCTGCTGGTAGCATTGTACACTCCGGCACATGACTCTACGATGGTAACACATCGGCAGTTGTCGAGGCACTTGGTGGGTTTGTGGATAACAGATCACAAGGATGCGATGTGTTTGCTCAAAAGAGTGTTTGTAAGTTGAACTGCTTTTGCGGCGTTAAATTCTATAGAACGGCTTAATATTAGGGGTTGTCCGTAATCCATGAATTTTGAAATATAGGGGGGTTTTTCATGACTGATTATGCTCAAATTTGGCCTAAACATTCTTTGCATATTAAAGAATATTGTGGCCAATTTCATAAAATTTGGTTCACAAAAAATCCCCTGACAACAATAGAACAAAACCTGCCAAAGCCATCTGTTCCCCTATTTCCTAAAAATCTTCAAATTTCATAATGTGTCAGTGATATGCTAATTCAGAAGAACTACTTGACTATTGCCCGTTCTGTAGAATTCTTGAGTATTTCTGTATTGTATTTAAAACTAAATATATATTTTATTACAGCCTGCAGGATTGCTTTCGTTTATGGAAAGCGAAGATCCCGTACCAAAGGAAGATACTGAAGAAGATAAATTAAATTTTCGCGATAACCTTAAACTAGCAGTGCAGCATTCCAGTAGAAACAAGCGACTGAATTATCTCATTGAAAAACATCTGGAAGGTATCAAACATTGGGGTCTAAATTTGATGGATCGACAGGAAAAAGTTCAGCAAACTATGAAAAATCGCCCGATCGTACTGCGGAACCGACGACAGAAGAAAAAAGTCGGCGATGAGGTGGTAAACTTGCCATTGTTCTTCTATCAGTTCAACAAAGATCACGCGATGCCCAATCTGATTTGGAATCATAAAACTCGAGAGGAGCTGCGAGCATCGCTGGAAAATGAGATCCGCCAATTCAATGCGGACAAGGATCTGGCCGGCAGTATGCTTGTCGCTTGGAATTACGAAGAATTCGAGGTTCATTATCAATGTTTGGCTGACGAGATCAAAATCGGTGATTACTATATCCGGTTGCTGTTGGAGCGAGATGATTGGCCACAGAATTTGGTGAAAAATCCGTGAGTATTACGAACTGATGCTCAGATGTTCTAAGTAAATAAAGCCTTATGATCTATTTTAGCATCGAGCTGTTCAATGCGCTCTATCGAAGGGTGTTGTGTCGAAATAGACTGAATGACGATCAGCTTACGGTCACATCGCTGCAAGCGCTAGCCAAAGTTTACAAAAGGTATTACGAGGAAATAGGCTATTTTAGCGATATGCCGTACATTCTACAGATGTTAGATCGAGTAAGTTTAGAGTGATTTTTTTTTCGAAAGGAAAATGATTTTCAAATACTTCATTGCACTTCACAATAATTTGCACATGGTTACGGCATGTATTTTCTCGCGCTTAGGATCATAGAGGCGTAACTGCATTGATCGATTTCTCTCGATATTTTCTTCTCATCAATTCAGCGAATTTCAGAAGTTTGATGATGAATGATAATTGCATTTTGCTCCAGAAGCAACAATCACGGTCAAGGTTGGCAGAATACGCTCTTAATAGATAACGAATAACGATAAAAGAATGAAAAAAATATGAGTTATGAAATAAAATATGAATTATGTCTAATTACCATTATGTCAAACGGTCTCAATTTGACACCACATATACTACCGCTAACCGTAAGTCGAGCACATCTGTATATAGACGCCATATACACTATCGTGAATCGCATATCTGTCCCATCTTTGCTGGGTTCCCTATTCATATGGGACAAAAATGCGATTCACGGCAGTACAGATCTGCTCGACTTGCGGTTAACGGCAGTATAAATTATGCCAAATGGCCATTATGCCAAACGTTATGCTAACGGCCTTCAATTTGACACCGCACACAAACTATGTCAAATGGCCATTATGCCAAACGGGCTTTATGCCAAATGTCCATTATACCAAACGGGGTACCGCTGTTACGTCCTGATCCTAAGCGTGATTTTTCGTTCTAATGCTCATCATAGGTTTGATAACCAATAAAAAACACTTTTTAATAGGTACCTATATGTTACTCAGCTGTCACAGAATCAGGACGAACGCTTTAACAAAGCAAATAAACGTGGATTTTATTTTACATTAAATTAGCTTTACTTTGTCAATTTTTGGGGCCCCGGGTTGAAATGTTGATGAATAACTTTCAAAAATATGGGCAATTTGGGGTCAACTAAGGTATGTCTCCATTCTCAGTGTCGTGCGGTGCATAACATTATTTTACATTGACTCTACAAAAGAATAAGATGATTCCAATTTCCTTTATCTTGGCGCACTTTTAGTAAAGATATTGACATATATTTCTAAAAAATAAGCCAAAAATGGGGTAAAATAGCACAAATCTCTTTTTTTTTGTCGTGTGGTTTATGAAAACACCCTCAGTTGATTTTTTTTTTGGAAACTGTACAAACAAGAATTTAATTTTTCGATTTTCAGGAGATCAGAGATAAGATATTGATGAATAACTTACAATTATGAAGGAAGTTGGTGTAAACTAAATAATACCTTCAGTCGTGCGGTTCATGAAACCTTTTTCCCTTGATTCTACGAAAATTTTTACATAATATAAACTCAATTTTGTGTATCTTATTGCGCTCCAAGGAAAGATATTGACAAGAAATATTTTAAGAAAAATGTAAAATGGAGTAAAATAGGCGATTTCTTGTTTTTTCGTGTCGTGAGGTTTATCAAACCACCTCCATTCGATTCTCTAGGAAATTTCACATCGAACAAGCCTTTTTTGTTGTTGTTCGGATATTGATGAATAATTTACAATAATGTGGAATTGGCCGGTGTATAGAATCATCTTTTTGATTCTCCAGTTCTCTCAAAAAATGAGAACTGAATTTTGGTTGCAAAATAACAAAGTGATAACATTTCTTGATATCACTGAAAACAAAAGAAAACTTAGACCGATATACAGGGACGGGTTAAGCCGGAAGGGGGCCCCGGGGCCGACAGTTTGTGGGGGCCCCAAAATGAGCTTGAGCTTGCTTGAGCTTGATTGACTGCTCGTAGTTGCTACTCCATTATGACCAGATCAGCTGTTCTTGCACAGGGAACCAACAGATGTTTGCTTGGGACTAGCACACATCTTCAATGTACAAGTGCTGGTGATCTCATTTGTTAGGTCATACTGGCGCCTGCCACGTCAGAATGCAAGTCAATGTAGGGAAGGGGGAGGAAATGATGATGCAATCACTCGCCCACTGCAAGCCGAATATACCTCTGCACTTGCCACGAGTTCATGCGGAATTTGTTGGAATTTCTGGGTTAGGTTGGAGAGGCAGAGGTCCGTCTTGGTTAACGAGCTGCCAATGTGATAGATAGGAGGAGGTAACTGATGGAATTTCTAATTGGATGTAGGAAACGAGCTCTATAAGTTCATTTCCAATTCTAGCAGACTGTTAGAATACTCAAATTGAAGGTATAGGAATAGTAATGGAAACGGTATGGAAGTCCATTTCCAGTTCTAGCGATTGCTAGAACATGAGAAATAAAGAGAAAGATACAAAGTAGGAGAATGGAACGGACCTGGGATTGAACCCACGACCTCCTGCGTATGAGGCAGAAGCAGTAGCCATATGACTACCAAGCCCGCTTCAGTTTGTGGGGGCCCCAAAATGTACAAAAAACGTTGGTTTTAGTACATAAAATTTGTGGGGGCCCGGGGCCACGGCCCCCCCGGACCCCCCTACATCCGGCCCTGCCGATATACCAATAAAATTGAAGTTGTTATCATTTAGTTATTTGTTTAAATCATTTATTGAAAGGCTCAGCTTTACAGAGCCAAAAACTTGACCAATGTCTGGTGTAACCCGTCCCGCTTTTATTTTTCTTTACTATAAACCTTTCATTCTGTGCAACAATAACAACCCTGTCGTTGTGACCCGTTCTTGGAGAACACTGATCATCGCATATTTTTTTGGTTTCATTTTCTTCCTTCCGCTTTCAATGCCGCCTCTTGTGTGTTTTTTTTTTTTTTTTTTTTTTTTTAACGAAGGTAATGGAAATCTGCAAACAGACACCTGGGGAGGCGAACCCAGGTAGTGTGGGGATGGGATCACCACTCCCGACCCACTAAAACCAACTCCTTCCTCTCCAGTCATTCCCCCGGCCCGCAATTAAGCAATACTTCGGGGGATGACTATTGGGCATTGCGCCCCCTCCATGACGTACACAAGTGCACGTATGCGCCTCAACTCTTCGACACTCCCCATGCAACACATTTGCACAAGACACACTGGCACCACATGTGCCCCAACACTCACCTGCCTATGCCGCTTGAATGACTGCAAGGACCAATTTATAAGTACCCTGCAGGGGTACCCCATGCCGCCATCTCACAACATAGACAGTCCTCACTCAGTGTGGTGTTCACCCTGTCCTGCAACAGGGTGGCACCACTTGTCTACCAAGCCGAAGGCGACCCTAGGTTGGTGGCTCCTATGCCGCTCCTACCTCAGCTACGAGGCAGACCCTTTCATGTCTCCTATTTCTGAGGTGCCGCAGAGGCATCAACCCCCGACACTCCTACCAGTCATAGCGAGACTTTCGTGTCCCCTACTTCTGAGGTGCCGCAGAGGTATCTGCCCCCCGACACTCCTGCCAGGCCTAGCGAGACTTCACTCATTCCGTCCCTGACAGCCGGATCACACTACTACCTAAGCAGCCGCTCTGACCATACGTACCATGCGAGTCTAACTTGTGTGCTCGCTCATACATTCAGTCCCAATCGCTTGCACCACTTGTGCACCACTCTCTTTGACATTCAGTCACTCACTCAGTGGGGTTGTAATACCCCCATCTCCCATTTTTATCCACTCTGTGCACCTCCTGTGCATCGTTTGGGCGTGGAACACCCGGCACGTCAAGCGTGCCTAACACTCACCTACCCGGGCTTTGACACTGTCAATAGGACTCCCTAAGGTACTATGCCGGTAGCACCCACCCATTGACGTTTCGAAGCCCAGGTAGTCCTCAGCCAATGTGGTGGTCTCCCCATCCTGGGACGGGGTCACACCACTACCTTACATGTCTCCGATTTCTGAGGTGCCGCAGAAGCATCAACCCCCCGACACTCCTGCCAGACGCAGCGAGACTTTCGTGTCCCCTACTTCTGAGGTGCCGCAGAGGTATCTGCCCCCCGACACTCCTGCCAGGCCTCGCCAGACTTCAGTCATTCTAACACTACCGACCATGCGTACCATGCGAGACTTACTTGTGTGCTCACCCATACACTCGGTCCCTCATTCTGTGGGGGTATTACGAGTAATACCCCCATCTCCCGTTCGCTTGCACCACATGTGCACCACTTGGGGGTGTGTGGGTACCACCCACTGCCACCCGCTTGCCGCCGAAGCAGCCCTCACTCTGTGGAACCTCCACAGGCTCCGTTAACGACCTGGCTAATTGTTTCACCCCCAGGCCATTCATCCCTTCGGCACGGGTCGCCTGACACCTTGGGATTCGGGGTTAGGGGCTTGTATGCTTTAAGCGGCACACGGTCGCTTGATAAGGTTTGCTTGCGGATATGTGGTTTTTGGGAGGGAATTAACAGCGCCCCCTGTTAACCCCACCACCTCCTAGGCAGAACCCCCTGACTCACAGACGGCTGGGGAGGGGTCGTCAAGCCCTTGGACATGGTCCCTGCTGCCCCCCGCCTCTTGTGTGTAACCTCATTGTAGTCGGCAGATGAGCTCGATGTGTTCTTGTCAACGTCAGTCCATTCGTCTTCGTTCTCTTTTCGTTTATCTTCAATCGTAGATTCGTTTTGTGGCGATGTTGTTTGCAGTTCGACGTTCACAGAAGGGACATCAGCTTGAGAAAATAATTCATCAGTTGGCTTGCATGTAGATGAAGCTGCTGATGTGGTCTTATCTTGAACTAATGTGGAAGTGTCCTTGTATTCCCAAGTAACAATTTCCGTGCTTCTTGGATTTATCTAATTCTTATTGCGGACTTATGACAGCAATCACCAAGCTGATTGCTCAGTTTTATTGGCGCTCTTATTGCTATCAATAAACCTTCCATAAATCTGCTGAAAAAAGCTTCAAACGTCAAATGCCTATTGACCATATGAACAGATCTATGGTAGTGATGAAGAGCGTAATAAATCCAATTTTCAATGCTCGAATAAAGCTACAATTTTTGGTCATAATGTGGTCAAATGAATTACCCCCATAAGAATGTTTGTATTGGGAAGAGTTTATGACGGTGTTTTATAAAAGCAAAAATTTTCTGATCAAATTCCATGATGGCCATATTGAAAACGGAAAAACATTTCGCAGTCAGTGAAATATATCACTGAAATGCATGATTTATCGAAATTTTTACCGCTTATCATACTTTTACCGATAAATAATTTTATTAATTAATAGTTTTGGCAAAAATACTAATCGATTTAGTGGATATCCTAGATGTTGTGGTTATCAATATTTTCGATTTATTTCCCTGAACTACGTTATATGGCCGGCGCGTGGTGTTCAACCTTATTTTTTTCACAGCATTTGACCATAAAATCGGAAGCGCACTCCTTTTCAATGGTACTGAATCGAAAAAACAACCTGAAATAAAATATTATTTTGTTGTCATCATCATAATTTTCATCAACAATCCATTTTGTTATTATTTTTCTGCAAAGATTTGTTTCTCTTTTTTTAAAGCAACATTTTGACAGCTGCCGCAGCCAAATTCCCTTTTTTGCGGGTGGTTTAAAAAGGGTTTCTAAATGCTCTTATAAAAGGTTTATAGTGGTTATCTGGAGAGGGCCACTTGGCAATATCTTACTCTTATAGTGGTCATCAGAAGGTTGCCGTGTATTACTCGGTTTTATTGTTAGATCTTATAAATTGATCTTGAAAACCATTCTTAGAGCGGAATAAAACTTAAAATGTTACTTGGGTTTTGTTCCCCGATGGGCCGCCTCGCCACATTGCAGGCAAGATTTGGGCTGATTTGGGTGACAAATGATGGAATATGCCTGAGGAAATTCATTCTCAGCACCCGAACTCCGTTAGGTGTTCCTGGAAAATAGTGCTTCCTCATTTTATTCCTGATTGAAATCACTTCGCCAAATTTCAGCATGAAAGCAGCTATTGTGGAGTGATGTACTGATGGAGAGAGATCATGCACCCGAATCATCACCGCCTCGCAGTCGACATAGACAGGAATACGAAACTCACTATTTACCAGGAGGGTGAAACGCCTGTCATCCGCGGTACAATGGCACTCTACCCAACATCGTTTTTGGTACTTCTGTTTTTGGTACCCAGTTTCTGGGTAGTATACCCGAATTCAGCGCTCATTTTGGGTGATTGGTTCGTACGCAGTTAGTGCTAATTATCGGCAATTAACTTCGACTGGCGAAAACTTGCAATTAGTTGAGGTACATCGAGCCTTTTGTGTTTGTATGGCTTCTTTATGCCAAAAAATAACTCGTCGATACTTCCGAAGTTTTGTTATCGTGAATTAAACGAAATGAAAGCAAAAGCATAGTACGCCATATTGAATGAATGGTGGGTAGGCGTATTAGCCTTCTCTTCAGTCCCCTGCTATTTACACAATGCATTGTGTGCTTCAAATTGTGCTTCGTTTGGTAGCGCGTTACAATTTCATGTGAATGTATTCTGCCCATAAAATCATAACAGTCCCATGTTTGCTTGATTTCCTATCTACATGAGACTGTTTTGCATTTATTGGCAGTATTTTGATAAGCACACAGTAGTTGCGAGTATTATGCAACTGTATGCTCTTCACATCTAAATACTTAAGATTGATCTCGGTCACCAGAAATTGCTTTACTTTCACAGTATCGGGACGAACTGGGAGTACACTAAAATCCATGACCAATGTGTTTTTGCGCACACCACCCATTTTTCACAAATTAGAAGGCGAGGGAAAGTGAAAGAAACGCGTCCGACTTGCCAACTGAATACAAAACTGATCATTTAGTTATTTTCTAAATGCCTAAAAATTTTCTAAATAAAAAGAGCAAAAAATATCTAATTCAGTTTATAGCTAGAATAAATTTATTTAAGATGATATTAAAATAAAAACAAACTTTTTTTTTTTCAAAATTTGATATCGAATCATTTAGTTTTTAGTTTTGTAAAAAGAATCTAAACTATTCGCGACTTAAATCGTGACAAACTAAATGGATGAATATTTTATTTAAGTTATATGGTTTTAAAAGCTTAACGTTCCATTGAATACAACTATAATTATTCCTTATTATCAAAACGATATCAACATATGGTATTGGTGTTACTTTTGATTGATATGATTTAAAAAAAAACTCGATTTTTATCATATTTTGATAGCGGTCCCTGCTCGGGTTTCCAACTGTTTTTAAGCCTTATAAGTGCAGTCTGTTAAACTTTAGCTGAATCTTTCTCTGTCTTACTCACAATTATATGTATTACTTTTTTCTGTTTGGATATCTTTCAGTGTCTATCGCCAGCACTACGAGATGCTTTAATAATTCTGATAAAGAACCTAGTTCTCCATAAATCCAACTGCCGTCCATTGGTGGATCATGTCAATTGCTTGGTGGACCTGGTTACGCTCGCACATTTGCACACGGGACGTGCAATGCCAAACACCAAAACCAACGTAATCGAGGCAGGTCCGAACATGAAGATGCACGAGGAAAAAGATTGGTACTACAACGTGGAGCGTGAGAATGAAAAACCGGAACGTTGTGGCCCAGTCACTTTCTCCGAACTGAAAGATCTTTGGAACAAAGGGGTCCTCACGCCCAGAACACGCTGCTGGGCCGTTGGAATGGATGGATGGCGTTCTCTACAGCAGATACCCCAACTCAAGTGGTGTTTGATGGCCAAAGGCTCACCGCTTTTCAACGAGACGGAACTTGCACAGCATGTTCTGGATATTCTAATCAAATGCACGAGTTTCTTTCCAAGTCGAGCAAGGGATGGGGAAGCAGTGCTCATTCCGGGTCCTCGATTGTCTCGCAAACTGTCCGAATTTATCTGCTTGCCCCATATTGTGCAAGTTTGTTTGACGCATGATCCAGGTTTGCTGGAACGAGTTGCGACGCTGTTGTGTCAGATAATGGATGACAATCCGGAAATGTCCAAAGTGTATCTAACTGGAGTATTCTATTTCATGCTTATGTATACGGGTAGCAATATACTTCCCATTGCTAAATTCCTCAAGATGACTCACATGAAACAAGCCTTTCGCAGCGAAGAAACCACTTCTCAATCCGGCATCATGCATCGTAGTATTCTCGGACAACTGTTACCGGAAGCAATGGTGTGCTTTTTAGAGAATCACAGCTCCGAGAAATTTGCCGAAACCTTCCTTGGGGAGTTTGACACGCCGGAAGTAATCTGGAGCTCGGAAATGCGGCGAATGCTAATTGAAAAGATTTCTGCTCATATTGCCGATTTTACACCGAAACTGAAAGGTCACACCATGGCTCGGTACCCGTACCTGGCGATTCCAGTCATCAGCTATCCACAGTTGGAGAACGAACTGTTTTGTCACATATTTTATTTGCGACATCTATGTGACATTCGCAAATTTCCCAATTGGCCTATTCCTGATCCGGTACGAACAACTTATTGCCATTATTTAAACAACTTATAACTTATAAACAAACTGCATTTGCAGGTTCAATTGTTGAAGCACACCTTGGATGCGTGGCGAAAGGAGGTGGAAAAGAAACCCTCTCAGATGACCGTTACACAGGCCTACGAAGACCTGGGGATTGATTTGGTAAAGTTTCCGCAACCCGACGAGTCAGTTGTACGAAAAAGTTATTACCGATTGGCTCAGATATACCATCCGGATAAGAATCCGAAAGGAAGGGTAAGTATCTGTTAGTAGACACATATTGCTTCATAGGAGATGTAGGGTAAGCAGCTGTCTAACGTACTGTGGCCTTGGCTTCAAACCCTACCGAAAGAAGTGGTTGCCTCCTTATACAATAGATCCCAGGGTACAAATATTTCAACTGTTTACCCCAGTAATTAAAAAAAATGTCTTCATTTTATTTTTTCTTTACATACATGAAAAGTTCATCACCTAAGTAATTTAAAATCGATAAAATCTGTTTTATTCCATTGTTTTTAGGAAAAATTTGAACGCGTCAATCGTGCCTATGAATTCCTGTGCTCGCGACGAGGCAATACAGATGGTCCCAATCCGGGCAACATTGTGTTGATCCTGCGGACACAAAGTATTCTGTTCGATCGGTATGCGGACGTGCTGCGGCCATACAAATACGCCGGCTATCCTCAGCTTATCAAAACTATTCGTTTGGAAACCAAGGATGAACAGCTGTTCTCCAAAACAGTCCCACTACTTAGCGCTGCGTCCGAGCTGTGTTATCACACGGTGCACTGCTCTGCGTTAAATGCGGAAGAACTTCGACGAGAGGAGGGCATAGAAGCTCTTTTAGAAGCATATTCTCGGTGTGTTTCGATCATGGGAGTCGACTCACTGCGAGACTCTCTTCACTATGAAGTCATATCGAACATCACGCGCTGCTTCGAAGTGGCATGTAGTTTTGAGAACTGCCGAAAGAAGATTCTAGAGTTGCCACAATTGATTGTGGACGTTTGCCGTGTGGTCTACTTCAAGCATTCACTTTCTGTAAGCCTCGTGACAAGTCTGGCTGCCAACAACTATGATCTTCAGTGTAATCTCGTACGGAACGGCGTATTATGGTCTTTGATGATCTTCATGTTTGATTACGATTATACATTAGACGAGAGTGGTGTGTCCACAGAAGAGCAGTCGAACAATCAACAAGTTTCGAACAATCTAGCGAAATTATCCCTTTTGGCCTGTGTAGCTCTTGCCGGGTACCAAATGACACTTTTGGATGATCCCAAAAATGCTGTTGTGAAATCTGCACCTAAATCAAATCCCACCTCACGGAGTGACTCACCTCAGCAACAAGTAGCAATCAGAAGCAATTCTCTAACCCAATCACAAACTTACTCCCAAAACGCGTCCAATCTCATACAAAACAATTCTAGTTTAATTCAAACGGCCGCTATTATCGATCGCACGTTGCAAGACAAGCCGGAATCTCAGCCAGTAGAATCTTCGGTTGCAGAACAGTCGGAATGCGAGAAGGGGTTGAGCAATAAGAAATACAAAATACAGGCGGCTGCTCCAGCGAACGCGGTGGTCAAGAAAATGCTTGATCAACTGTTGACAACCTACGTGGCGAACAGGATGGTTTCCGATAAAGAAACGGAAGTTTTGAAGCTTCTGAATTCCAACACCCGAAATCCGTATCTAATCTGGGACAATGGAACGAGGGCACAACTGTTGGATTTCCTGGAGTATCAACGTACCAACGCATCTAAAGAGCAGTACGAAGACGTAGCCGATATCCATGAACTTGTAAATGCGTTCTCTTTCGATGCGCACAGGTATGAATATAATAACAGACATTTTTTCATAACTATTTTTGCGTTTATTTTGTTGTAAACACATTAATTATTTTTCTAAAGAATGAGTTGGGTAATGTGATTAGTTAATACGAATACTTTTATGTTTCTTTCATTTGTTTTAGCATTGCAGTTTTTTTTTGAATATGTACCTTGCACCCTTATCTACATGGTTTTGAAGCCTACATTTAAAACATATTACATTATCCATTTCAGGGACGAGCTGAAGATTGGGGGCATCTTTATCCGTATCTACAACGAAATGCCTACGTTCCCTATTACTAATCCCAAATCGTTCGTCATAGATCTGCTGGAGTTCCTCAAACAGGCTTACAACCATCTAACCGCCAAAACTGTCAAACCACTACCACCTCCCCCAGGTGGTAACAACGTCAACAGTCAAGGTATTCTCATTCCCACTAAAACATGGAAACCTCTCGTTCCAACCAAGAGCAATCCAGTGAACAGTAATATCATCAACAATAATACAAATACAGGTGGTCCCCAGCAGAAGCAACAGGACATCAGCACCGTACTGAGTGAGTACAGTCGCGCAAGACAACGAAATCAGCTGAATACTGCGGGATCGATGTCCTCGGAGAATGCATCAAAAACGTACGATTTTGCATCGAACCCAAATGCGATCAATCACATAGTGATGGCCATGAAAGCCCTCATCTCGGTCATAAAGTCGAACACTAATGTGGAAATGCAGTGCATTGGGCACTTTGAAATGTTGTTCGGGTTCCTCTCGTCCAGTTTGTGTGATCGTGACAAAATACTCAAAACGCTGGCGCTAGAAATCGTGTGTCTGGTGTCCCGAAATAAGGAATGCGTAACTGAGATCTCGGCCTGCGAAATATTTGGCCTTTATTTGATTGCCTTGAAGGATAAGGATCTACGCGACATGCAACTGAAAGTGTTGGAGACGCTATCCGGTCTACTGAACGTTCCCAAGATGATCAAAGAGGGGCACTCGAAAGGGGCTGTTATATATTTGCTAGATCTATTTAGCAATTCAAACAATCCTCAGATCCGAGAAAGTTGCGCGGAGTTGCTATCGAAGATGAACGCTGACAAGCTTAGCGGACCCAAGGTAAAAATTGATTTGTTACTACCTACATCAATTTGTTTTGTTTTTTTTTGTTTCACTCATTTTTTCCGATCTGTGTCATGTTTCACCCACCATACGAAAGTGAGACGAACAATATTATGCATTATTATTATTTATGTATTCAGACTAAGGCCGAAGTGGCCTGTGCGGTATATAAGAGTCTTCTCCATTCGGCTCGGTCCATGGCTACACGTCGCCAACCACGCAGTCTACGGAGGGTCCGCAAGTCATCTTCCACCTGATCGATCCACCTTGCCCGCTGTGCACCTCGCCTTCTTGTGCCCGTCGGATCGTTGTCGAGAACCATTTTCACCGGGTTACTGTCCGACATTCTGGCTGCGTGCCCGGCCCACCGCAGTCGTCCGATTTTCGCGGTGTGAATGATGGATGGTTCTCCAAGCAGCTCATGCAACTCGTGGTTCATTCGCCTCCTCCACGTACCGTCCGCCATCTGCACCCCACCATAGATGGTACGCAGCACTTTCCTTTCGAAATCTCCAAGTGCGCGTTGGTCCTCCACGAGCATCGTCCAGGTCTCGTGTCCGTAGATGACTACCGGTCTAATGAGCGTTTTGTAGATTGTCAGTTTGGTACGGCGGCGAACTCTATTCGATCGGAGCGTCTTGCGGAGTCCAAAGTACGTACGATTTCCAGCCACTATGCATCTCCGAATTTCTCTGCTGGTATCATTTTCGGCAGTCACCAGTGAGCCCAAGTACACAAATTCTTCTACCACCTCGATTTCGTCAAGCATTAAACAATGAAAAAAAAAACAGATAAAATTCACCTAGCGGTGATGGTGCCTTTCTCGCGTAAAAAGGTAATAAATGTAGCCTTTACGCTTACACCTCAATGATGTACAAGAAAGGCAAAACAGTTTTCACCGTCTAATGTTATGGTAGAAAATTTACACTAGTAGACGACAGACGGCGCTGCCAAAAGTTTCTCGAATTTCCTATGTTCGAATTTTGACTTTTGAACAATTTCATAGTACTATGAAACTGAACGAAGTGTATACTTACGCCTAAATGCGTGCAACACGAACATCTTCATAGTACGATGAAACTCTTAATGGGAGCAAGCCACGGATAAACTTTAAAAATATTCATAGATGCAAGGCATTTTTGCCTTTCTCGTACAACAAAGTTTTTTAATAGAAGCCTCTGAGACCCATAGTGTTATATACACTCTAACTTTCACCTACTCAGTGACTGAGTAAAATTGTATTGCAGTCTCTTTTCTTCCCACGGAAATTTTACTTAATTTCCGCCAAAAGCAGGATTACTCATAGTTTTGAGTTGTCCTGCTTTTAACGGAAATTGAGTAAAATTTCTGTGGGATAGAAAGAGAGAGCAATACAATTTTACTCAGTCACTGAGTAGGTGAAAGTAAGCGTGTACCAATCAACTCAGCTCGACAAACTGAGCACATGTCTGTCTGTCCGTGTGTATGTGTGTGCACAAAAGCTATAAAAACATTAGACAACTTTTCGTATAGGAATCCTTCACCGATTTTCTCGCAACAAGTTTTATTCGACAGGGGACAAAGCCTTGTTGATCACTA
This sequence comes from Armigeres subalbatus, assembly GCF_024139115.2. NCBI lineage: Eukaryota > Metazoa > Arthropoda > Insecta > Diptera > Culicidae > Armigeres > Armigeres subalbatus. The sequence goes on along the minus strand of NC_085140.1, from coordinate 212,719,053 downwards.
TTGAATTTGATAACGATCGGTCATTGCGTTTAAAAGTTATGAAGAAAATGGTACATAGGACCATATAAAGGTTGGTGTCCTAACTAAATGCGAGAAAGGCATCACCAACGCTAGATGGATTAATCTGGTTTTTATAACACATTATTGTTCTATGTGACTATGTCTCATCACTATTTTAATATTATCTATTTTTTGCAATTCGCAATTATTATAAAGTTCAATAGTGATCAACAGCGTTTTAGTCTCTGTCGGATGCAACTTGTTGCAAGAAAATCGGTTAAGAGCTTCTAAGTTAAAATTTGGCTAATGTTTTTTATGGCATTTTGTGCACACACACACGCACACACGGACAGACAGACATTTGTTCAGCTCATTAAGCTGAGTCGAATGGTATATAACACTATGGGTCTCCGGGACTTCTATCAAAAGTTCGAATTTGGAGTGAAATGATAGCCTTTCGGTACAACTTAGTTGTACGAGAAAGGCAAAACGTCACATAAAATAACAAGCAGAAGAAAAATGCATTTTTGCACGCAAAATGTAATGTAGATTGCTATCAACGAAACTACATCGATATTTGGTCGCACTAGACATGGGCAAAAAGAACACATGTCGGAATATAGTTTTTTTTTGTCTTTATTATCGAGACTTTCAGCCCGAGGCTGGCTCGTCTCGTGAAATATGTAATAAAGAACCTACCGCACATAATTGAGTCCTGCATCGCGGGCCGCGGATGTTGCCTTAGGAATACGTAGGCACATTTCAGGATGGTGTTTACGGAAGTCGAGAAACCAATCTTTACTGGCCAATTGGAACTCGATGTTGAACGGATGTTCAATTTTGTTCCTTTACCGCCTGCGGAACACTGGTTCGAAGCGACCAAAGCCATAAGCGTCAATCTTTCGATCCGGACGCCCCTTTTTTTAAATTTTGTGAATCCGAATGCTCCGATTTTTTCTTCAGCTTTAGACGAAGAACACCGTGCTGTGTGGCTGCTCGCTTCACAGACATGCCGGGCTCGGACACCGCTTTTATTGTCGCGGTCATGCTAGCGGATGGCCATTGTTTCCGCTTTGAATAACCCCAAATTAATATAAAATACCCTTCGAAAATCCTTAATTTATGTGATGTCAATATTATAATTTTTGACCAGATCCAAGAAGCTATTTTTCAGCTTTCTTTAGCTTTATTCAGAACTTTTAATACAACATTTGACGAATATTAGGTTATAAGACTGTAAAAAAGGTTAAGAAGTCATCGATTATGCTTATATTATTTCATTTTACAGGGAATTCAAAGGGTGTCCTTCTTGTCCCGGGTTCCCCTACACGGTTCGAGGCCGCATCTCTCCATCCTCGAATGCGCCTCACGTCCGCTAAGTCGTTCTGTGTCTGGTCACCCCACCTCGCTCGCTGCGCTTCTCGCTGTCTCGTATCTACCGGATCGTAAGCGAACACCATCTTTGCAGGGTTGCTGTTTGGCATTCTTGCGACGTGTCCTGCCCATCGTACCCTTCCGGCTTTAGCTACCTTCTGGATACTAGGTTCACCGTAGAGCTGGGCGAGCTCGTGGTTCATTCTTCGCCGCCACACAACGTCTTCTTGCACAGCGCCAAAGATGGTCCTAAGCCCCCGTCTCTCGAATACTCCGAGTGCTTGCAAGTTCTCCTCGAGCATTGTCCATGTTTCATGTCCGTAGAGGACTACCGGTATTATCAGCGTTTTGTACATGACACATTCGGTGCGGCGGTGAATCTTTTTTGACCGCAGTTTCTTCTGGAGATGAGGCGCCTTCGTATTTCACGACTAACATTGTTATCAGCTGTTAGCAAGGATCCAAGGTAGACAAATTCCTCGACTACCTCGAAGGTGTCCCCGTCTATCGTAACACGGCTTTGATGCATTCACCACCAGTCCAACTTTTGTTGCTTCACGTTTCAGGCGGGTGTACAGTTCTGCCACCTTTGCAAATGTTCGGCCGACAATGTCCATGTCATCCGCGAAACAAGTAAATTGACTGGATCTGTTGAAAATCGTACCCCGACTGTTACACCCAGCTCTCCGCATGACACCTTCTAGCGCAATGTTGAACAACAGGCACGAAAGTCCATCACCTTGTCTTAGTCCCCGGCGCGATTCGAACGAACTGGAGTGTTCGCCCGAAATCTTCACACAGTTTTGCACACCATCCACCGTTGCTTTGATCAGTCTGGTAAGCTTCCCAGGGAAGCTGTTGTCGTCCATAATTTTCCATAGCTCTACGCGGTCTATACTGTCGTATGTCGTTTTGAAATCAATGAACAGATGGTGCGTTAGGACCTGGTATTCATGGCATTTTCGAAGGATTTACTTACTTACTTACGGATCCTGTACACCTCCGGTGGTGCAAAGGGCCGACTTGAAAGATCTCCATCCTGAGCGTTGCCCGGCTATCGCTTTAACCTGTTGCCAGGTTAGATTTCGGTCGACTTCTTTTATTTCTTTATTGAGGCTTCGCCGCCATGAGCCTCTGGGTCTGCCTCTGCTGCGATGTCCCGCTGGGTTCCAGTCTAATGCTTGTTTACAGATTTCGTTTTATTTATTTATTGTCGTCAATCATAATTGTAGACCTATTTACATTTGTATTCTTAACTATTCTAAATAACATTAAATAATGTTGATACTGTTTAAACTTATTGTAAAGTGTCATTAGCTTATAATACGAGAGAAGATCTGTTTCAGCTGTGTTTTGGACATCGATAAGTCAATAGTGTCACAATGTTTATTATAAGTGATCATCATTTGATTCATTGGGCCATTTTTTGCATAGTTTGTTCGATGATAATTTACGGAGAATATTTGACGATGTCGTAAAGATCGTAATGGAACATAAAAATTAAGTTTTGATAATAGCTCCGTTGAGTCAATTCTGTTTGAAACAATATTGTTTATAAAAGTTACCATTGCTAAATCTCGACGCACTTTCAGTGAATGAATATTGATGAGCTTACAACGAGCTACATATGGTGGCAATGGAAATTCGGTCCACCCTAACTTTCGTAGTGCATATAATAAAAATTGTTTTTGAACTGACTCAATTCTGTTGGCATGAATAGCTGAAAATGGGGACCAAACTATGCTGCAATATTCTAAGATTGGCCTTACATAAGCTGTATATAGTGTTTTTATTGTGTATGGGTCCTGGAAATTGTAACAGAATCGTTTTATAAAACCTAACATGTTGTTGGATTTGCTTACAATTAAGTTATAATGATCGATGAAAGTTAGTTTTGAATCCAATATTACTCCCAAATCTCTTACTCTATTGCTTCTTACTACGTTCTGATCATCAAAACTAATATTTGCGCTGAGTATGTTTCGTTTTCTGCTGAAGGTTATTGAGTTGCATTTTTTTTATATTCAACCGTAGAAGACTTTTTTTACACCATGTATGGAATACCAATATTTCATCTTTGAATGTATCGATATCCTCGACAGTTTTGATTTTTTGGAAAAGTTTCATGTCATCTGCATAAATTAAGACATTCAATTTATGAAGCACAAGAGGGAGGTCATTTACAAATAAAATAAAAAGTAACGGACCTAAATGAGATCCTTGAGGAACTCCAGAAGAGGCTTGTATTGGGGTTGATAATTTTCCTTTGAATCTTACAATTTGAACCCGACTTGTTAGATACGATTCAAGCCAATGAAGAAGTTTTGGTTGAATTCCATCTTCTGCAGTTTGAACAAAAGCATGGGTAAATCAACGCGATCAAAAGCTTTGCTAAAATCTGTGTACAAGGCTTCTACATGGTGACCACTATCCATTGCATCCAAAGAATAATTAACGAATTCTGTTAGATTTGTGGCTGTCGAACGACCTTTAAAGAAACCGTGTTGCTTAGATGTGATTCGATTTTAATTTGAACAAATATTTTTCATTAACAATTGCTTCGAACAATTTCGGTATGCAAGATATAAGAGCAATACCACGATAGTTACGAACATTGGATTTTATACCAGATTTAAAAATTGGAACTAAAATGATTTTTCCATATTAACGGAAAACATCCTGATTCCAGTGACATGTTGAAAATCCAGAATAATGGAGCAGTAAGTTCAATTGCTAGAGTCTTAATAAACACTGGAGGTATTCCATCGGGTCCGGAGCTCTTAGACCCATCTAGATGTTTCAGGGCATAACAAATTTCGTGTACATTCAGATGGTTGACGCAAACGTCATTTGAAAACTCAGGATAAAAATCGAAAAAGTCGCGATCTCGATCATCTTCTGAATGGGTAGTGTATACTTCTTTAAAGAAATCGGCAAACAAATTACATATTTCCTCTGGACCATTACCTGTTCTACCATCTAAATAAAGTTTCGATGGAAAATTGGCTGATTTTAATTTAGTGTTCACATAGCTGAAAAAATGTTTTGGACTTGTCTTGATTTCACGTTCAGTTTTTAAATTATATTCATTGTATGCGATATTTATAGCACAGTTCAGTTGATCACAAATATTAAGATACTCCTCTAAATAATGTTGAAGATTATGCTTCTTGTAGTTTTTATGTGCTTTCTGCTTGCGATTTTAAGATTTCTAATATCTCTTGTAAACCAAATTGGATTTTTCGATACAGCATGACTTCTCCGTCTTTTAACCGGCACTTCTTCCATTATTATATTGTGCAATGTGTTATAAAACTTTTCTGTCGCTTTATCAACATTTTGTTCGTTTCTTATAGCAGTTTGCCAATCTATATTCTTCAGTTTATGCTTTATATTTCCGTAGTTGGCTGATTGATAATCGAAGATTTCTTCAAACTCACATTCGATTGGTATATCATTAACGTGTACAAACAAAGAGAATTCAATTGCTGTGTGGAATACTTCATTTCGCCAAAGAGGAGCTAGTGATTCATTTACACAAAAATCTTCATAACAGTTAGTCAGCAGTAGATCTAGATAACACTTTTGGATATTCTTCACATGATTGATTTGATTTAATCCTAAGTTAGCAATTTTATCGAATACAAAATGCAATAGCTCATTTTCCCTATGACTGGAAGTAAAATGCTCTCATTGTCACAGTCCGGTATAAAATCTACATTTCTTTGTTTAAAATCACCATATATATGCACTTTTACTTCAGGAGGCAAGTCAGATAAAACATTCTCGGCGATACCAAAAAATTTATCATAAATATCTCTGCGAGCATTATTTGGAGGAATATAAACTGAAGCAAAAACATGAGTTTCACCTGAAATTTGTACCTTGGCCCACACTTGTTCAAAATCATTGAATTTATCCGTTTTAATTATTTCTGAATTGAAAATTGTGGATACTGCAACCAAAACACCTCCTCCTGATTTTTTTCCAGACCGTTCGTAGTCTCGGTCATCTCTGTAAACGTTGTAACTATTACCAAAAACTTCTTCATTTTTAACACTATCGTCCCAACTTGTTTCAGTCGCTAAAATCACTTTGAAAGATGTACTTAAAACATTATTTTGGATTTGAGTCATTTTAGGAGCGCTTCTCATCCTATTGAAATTTTGACAATATACCGATATCTCCTGAATATTGCTATTTGTAGCACTGTTTTCATTTATTACATTATTAGTGTGATTTTCGCCATCGTCATTAATAATAATACAATCACATATAAAATTAGTCCTATCTGCTTCCTCTATGGAGTGCGTCAGTTCCGGCAAAAACACTGGCAGGATCGGCGTCTTTCAGTTGCACTTGTTCGGTTTAAATATGTTGGCCGTTCATCAGTAGGGTAGGGGTTCAATACTTCACCTCTCTGAAAATTAATGTATGGCCCATGAGGTCCATACGATCCATTCGTTGATAGCGGTGGTCCCGAAAATTGAAGTTTGGCTGCAGCTAATAACTCTCTGTCCAAAGGGAGGCTCGCTGTATGATTCCTCTTGTCATAAATATCTCCCTGGTTAATGAACACATTGCGCTCCGTCGAATTTCTCGGGAACGGATAGATGTTGTTGTTGGATTTCACTTCATGGCATTTTTCGACTCGTCGGTTATTTTGAATGTTGTATCTGTTGCGCTGTTTTTTCAGTTGCTTTTTCCGCTTAATAGCTTTGTCTCTCGCTTTTATTTGCTGAGTGCGGCGATATTCGCGTAGATCGTACTCCGTCCAATCCGCTCGCCAAACTTTTTTTGATCCTAACATACGGCAGGTTAAGGTTGAGTTATGGTTCACTGCTTCTGAATTAGTGTTGGGATCGGACGGTGGTTTAAGGTTCTCAATGTTAATTAATGGCTCAGAATTTGAGCTACGATCCGACGGTGCCTCTGATGAAATATGAACATCACTTAAACGGCTGTCCAATGAACTAATTGCACTAGTTATTGATTCTGTTGCGGCATGTTGGTTAGAAATAATGTTCTCTGCTGAAGACTTTAATTCATCAAGTATATCCAGTCCCAGCATTGGATTGGAGTTCATTGTGAAACTTGCTGCTGTGTCAATGGACAGCTGATTGAGCTGATTTATATCATTATTTATGTTGCGCAGGTCAGTTGATAAAACTGCTGACATCGATTTCATAGTTGCTTCCATATTTTCCTTAGCAGCCTTCATCGCTATATCAAACATCGTAGTGATGTGATTTTTAATTGTACTTACGCTGCCAACTAAACTGCTATTTTTGTTTATGGTAGATAGCTCATTTTTTATGCTCGTTAGCAAAATCTCCATACCTTCAAACGCATCGTGAACTGCATTGGGGTTCACCTGTTGCGCTGAGCGGTGGATAATTTCCGTGTTACTGTTGATTATTTCCGCTAATTTGGTCTGCTGTTCGGTCAGCGCTTTGATTTCAAAATTCAATGTTATTAACGTTTGGCATGAATTGCAACAAGGTATAATGTATGAATTAGGATCAATCCTCTTATCCTTTTTCCTTAGAGAACTGCGCTGAACAGTTATTCCTACGCATGCTGCATGGAAGGTACGCGTACACCCAACACAGGTCCACATTACCGCGTCGTCGGTAGAATCGAGTGAGCAAATTTCGCAGTTCATCGCACCAATCAAAATAAACTGTAAACGTGAGCAAAACAAATTCAAATTGAAACGCGTGACCGGGAGTAAAATAAAAATACGTCCACACCGATTGACGACAAAAACACCCCCGCCCCTACGTAGAGTGTGGCCGACCCAGCCCCACTTCCGATCCCGAATTTCTGTTGCTATCGGCCTCTGGTGACAACGACGATGGAGCTCATTGTTTGAGATCCAGTTGTGAGGCCACCAGGCCCGAATTATATACCGCAGGCATCTGTTAATGAACACCTGCAGCCGTTGAGTGTTCTCCACTGATACACACCATGTTTCGCTAGCGTATAACAGCACAGATTTCACGTTAGAGTTGAAAATTCGAATTTTGGTGCGTTCACTTATCTGCCTGTTTTTCCAAATATTTCTTAAACTCGCAAAGGCAGCCCTTGCTTTCTTGATCCGTGCGCCTATGTCGATCTTGGTACCGCCGTCCGACGCCATTTGGCTACTGTGAAACTGGAAGGGGTCGCCGTGTTTACATCCAACGATTTGGTTTTGTTGACGTTGATGACTAAACCTGCCGAAGAGGAGCGCTCGGCAAGGTCGTTGAGCTTACTCTGCATATCAGAGCGCCGTTGCGCGAGGAGTGCAACGTCATCAGCCAATTCGAAGTCGTTTAGATGCTCCATGGTTATAGGCTGCCATAACAGCCCGCGGTTTGGTTCACGGTCAATCGCACCTACCAGAATCTCATCGATTACGATGAGGAACAGTAACGGTGATAGGATACATCCTTGCCTCACGCCAGCTACGACCCGGATAGGGTCGGACAGGACCCCATTGTGCAGCACTCTACACGAAAAGGCCTCGTACTGTGCTTCGATGATGCCGATGATTTTCTCAGGAACTCCCTTGCGTCTCAGGGCGCCCCACATATTCTCGTGATTGAGACGGTCGAAAGCTTTTTCGTAGTCAATGAATACCAAGTAAAGGGACTCTTGGAATTCGTTGACCTGCTCCAGAATGATGCGGAGCGTGACAATATGGTCCACACAGGATCTTCCGGCACGGAATCCGGCTTGCTGCCGCCGGAGAGTCGCATCGATCTTCTTCTGAATCCGGGCTAGGATAATTTTGCACAGAACTTTGAGAACGGTACACAGCAACATAATGCCTCGCCAGTTATCGCATACAGTCAGGTCACCCTTTTTGGGCACCTTTACTAAGATACCTTGCATCCAGTCGACCGGGAAAGTTGCGGTGTCCCAGATATTATGAAATAAACGATGCAGTAGTTGAGCGGATGTCATAAGGTCAGCTTTGAGCATCTCGGCTGATATGCGGTCGACCCCTGGGGCTTTATTCGATTTCATGCTTTGGATGGCTGTTTGAATCTCTAGCAGTGATGGAGCTTCGGTATTGACGCGTGTTATACGTCGGATCCTACACACTTAATTTTTTTTACCGGGATCTCAGCAAAATGTTGAACTTTTACCGAGAATCGCACAGCCGTGCCCCAGCAAATATGTTTTTTGCCGAGATTTCTGTCAAAATTGCTGATAATCAGCAAATAGTTTGCCGAAAATCAGCTAACAAACGCTATTTTTGCTGGACTATCAGTTATTTATTTTGCTGGCGCACGGCTGTGCGGATTTTGCCGAGCTGCAGAAATAAAAACTGAGTGTGTAGGCAGATCATGCCGAGGTGGTGATGGCCTGGCTGGCACTTGAAAAAGTTGTTCGAAGTGCGAAGTTCGAAGGATTTGCCGTACGGTAAAGATCTGGTCCGTTCTCGAGCGGCCGTCAACGAAGCTGACTTGATAACTTCCCACTAACTCATTCATTAATGGTGACAGACGACGGAAGATGATCTGGGATATCACTTTGTTCTCAAACTCCAGCTTGTCGCCTTTCTTGTATATGGGTATATGACCCCTTCCTTCCAGTCCCCCGGTAGCTGTTGAGTTTCCCAGATTCTGACTAGCAGTTTGTGCAGGCAAGTGGCCAGCCTTTCCAAGCCCATCTTGATCCATGGGCTTTAGTTGAGGATGCCCCTTCCCCTTATTCCGATTTTTCTACAATTATAACGTTTCGTTCGATATTTTTAGACAATCGGTTTTAAGCTGGTTGTGTAGGTTTAAGAAAGATGTGCACCATCAAAATTTCCTGGATAGCTTTTATTAAAACTGTTCTTCTTTTCTTTTCCCGCCATCCAGAAATTTCTCAATGATTGCTTTGAGATCATTCTTTCGAAAAGACATTTCCCACTCCGCTGCAAGTACCAAGTAGCAAACCATCCACCACTGTTTTCTGTATTAAGATAACGTGGAATGTTCGATTGCGACTTCCGGCAGGTTTCTCGTAGTTTCACGGTATGGTTACGGACGTAAAGGGAATTCTGGAACAGAAAGCCATTATTAGCAAATGTTACAAAGCTGAATCAGTGGTTTATGAAATATAAAACTATTGTGTAAACATCTAAAAGTATTGGGAATCATTGGTCTTTATAACTGCACGTTAGAAACAATCAAGGATTGCATTAAACTATAAAGATCAGAGCAAAGTAACTTTGCCATGGCTTTTTCTGCAAAATAATTTTATGTCTGTTGTAGATGCGAATAGTATTCAGATTCCGCTTGATAAATATGGATGCTTTTATTTCCCATAACTCTCAAAACTCCCTTGAACTATCAGATGAATAATACAATTTGGAACTTGTATTGCAGATTCGCATTACCGTTTGTAAATATTTGCCATCAGTATTTCTGGACGCGATGATCGATTCCCCATCGGTAGCCGTTCAAATGTTCGAATCTACCCACGAACACCCGGAGCTGATCTGGAACGACCGAATACGAACCAGTGTATCGGATGCAGTGCATGACAGTGCGGATAGTTTCTTCGTACAACAGAAACAGAATCCGAAAAATCTATGGCGAGACCCGGAGGTTCTGCCGGATATTTGTTCCAGTGAGTTGGTGGTTTCGGGGGTTTACCTAAGGCTGTACATTTCCAATCCAGGCTGGACTCTACGTAAGCCGAAACAGTTTCTGGCCGATCTGTTGGATTTCATAGTGGACAACATCAGTCGGAATGGTGTTGATAAAAATATACTGGATATCTCAACGACTGCTCTAGTCTTATTGTTGAATGCCCAACCGAACCTGGCAGACTCGGTTCCGGTTCTGGGTCATATACCTAAGTTTTTCCGTCAATTATCGGTTCAACCGAAAAGTGCTCTCACCGTGCTGCATCAGTTGTCACTCTCAGAGGTGAGAAAGATGTTTCCTATAGTATATTTTCAAATTACTAACTTCCTAACATTAATCTTCCATAGATTTGCGTTAGCTCTATTTCTCAAACAGATTGCATTCTGGCTTTGAAGTCATGTATGGAAAGTCATCGAGAGCTTGTGGCCACAGCATGTGAAACGTTAAGTAGGCTCTTCAAGTGTCAACATGTAAGTTCCCGGATATATTTTCTAGATCTACCCTTTTTATAATATAGCAATGTTCGTAAATATATTTGAATATAGTCTTGAAACCTGATCCTAATAGTTCAGTAGTCTATTATAAAATACATAATCATAACGATTCTTCATCTAACAATATAAAAAAAAACTTTCAGGATTCACTCATCCGGCAATCACTGGAGTGTCAATTGATCCCCTATTTGTTAAGTTTGCTGGAGAGTCGAATTGAAGCTACCACAAATCCGGCAATGGTGAAGGCACAAATTGTGGCTGCACTAAAAGCCATGACATCAAACCTAACCTACGGAGATCGCGTGGCTCACATACTGAATCAAAATCCAGTGTGGGCAGAGTATCGAGACCAAAAACACGATCTGTTTATCACCGATACTAATATCAGAGGCTATCTCACAGGTACTATTAAAGTAAATGTGTTAATATTATAATCACTAATCAAATCGTTTTCTATTTCCGCAGGAGCCCCTAACACCACAGCTGGCTATTTGACCCAGGGTCCTGCCAAGAACGTAGAAGTGCTAACTTCACCACCACCGATTGATCGCGATGATCCCTTGTTTTCGCGTAGTAGTAGCAACGATTCGTAAGTACTACGCCAAACAGTAAACGCAAATGCACATTTTGCCACCAGAACATGCGACCAGAACAATTTATTCGTAACATTTTCCACACACATAAACAAAAACTTCGAACCAGGGTCGCCATTTCGTCTAATTAGTTTATAATCCTGAAAAATGAACTGATAAACATAATGGCTAGTTAGCATTCAAAAATGGAGTACTAAAAAGGTATAATAGAAGTGACATATGCATTACTATTCGGTTAAAAGAGCAATGGCTTGTAATATATCACCATAAAAAAATAGCTTATAAAGTTTAACTATAAACTATATGAATAAGATAATGGATTTTTAATATATTGTGATATTTTTAAAATGTAATTTATATATTGAAGTCATAATAACTTCAAATGGAATAAAAAGAAGAATAAACTAAATCGAATTTAACATGTGCTATATATAATATCACAATCTAGTCAGCTGCCACTTATGCACAATCTGTCAAACGCAAACGCATCATATGTGCACTCTCAAGGCATCGATATCGTCCTACAGAAAACCTAGCAGAAAACATCCATATTTTCTCCATCACAACCTCCCGCTGGATAAGTGGTCGTGAAACATTACCACTGCAAACTATTTCACGTTGGTCAGCTAATCTCTGTTCCCGAGTAAAACGCTGGCCATTGCACATCCACAGTTTGGCCAGAAAAGTAATTAACGATTGCATCCCTTGCTTGCGTTGCAAGCTCAATGTTCGGGATCAATTAATAGGCGATCTATTATCGGCGATAATCATCCCAGTGTGGTCCATTCTTCGTGTGCTATCCCAGTTGATTCAAAAGTATCCCGACTAGAAGAGCATAACTAAAACTTAGTTATCTTTATAACTTATTTTGATACAATTTTGTTCTTAGTAGCCATTATCTTTCAAATGTTGTAACAGGATTTTAACATAATAAGATTTAAAAAATGCTTAATACCGAATTGCCCAACAGCAGCCAATTAAAATAGATGTAGCAAAGTCTATTGCCATATAGATATCACAAACGCTGATATAATTTGGAAAAGTTGTCTAATTTGTAATGTTCTTAGTTTCATGTTCTTGAAAAATATTCTTGTTCAGAAAAAAACTAATATTTCTAAATGTTGATCACAATCTGGACTTCTGGAGACCTATCACAACCTGTAACTGCACAGTAAACAATGTATTTTGTATCTGATTCTGTTATAACAAAATATGTTATTTTTATGATAAAATTGTAACAAAATTTAATAGTTTTTTGTTTCGAGTAGTGTAGTTTTTGATACAAGCGGGCTTGGTAGTCATATGGCTACTGCTTCTGCCTCATACGCAGGAGGTCGTGGGTTCAATCCCAGGTCCGTTCCATTCTCCTACTTTGTATCTTTCTCTTTATTTCTCATGTTCTAGCAATCGCTAGAACTGGAAATGGACTTCCATACCGTTTCCATTACTATTCCTATACCTTCAACTTGAGTATTCTAACAGTAATCTGCTAGAATTGGAAATGAACTTATAGAGCTCGTTTCCCTACATCCAATTAGAAATTCCATCAGTTACCTTCTCCTATCTATCACATTGGCAGCTCGTTAACCAAGACGGACCTCTGCCTCTCCAACCTAACCCTGAAATTCCAACAAATTCCGCATGAACTCGTGGCAAGTGCAGAGGTATATTCGGCTTGCAGTGGGCGAGTGATTGCATCATCATTTCCTCCCCCTTCCCTCCATTGACTTGCATTCTGACGTGGCAGGCGCCAGTATGACCTAACAAATGAGATCACCAGTACTTGTACATTGAAGATGTGTGCTAGTCCCAAGCAAACATCTGTTGGTTCCCTGTGCAAGAACAGCTGATCTGGTCATAATGGAGTAGCAACTACGAGCAGTCAATCAAGCTCAAGCTCAGCTCGAGTAGTGTAGTTTTTGATAGAAATTCAGATATTTTAACAACATCCTGCACCATATTTCTAACAAATTTTGTTATAAAAATTTTGTATAACATAATAACATATCGTGATATAATTTTGATATGAGCTTCTAGTCGGGATTAGATAGCTAATGTCGTTACTGTTCGCGTGACTAAGGTAACTTCGACCTGGCAGCCAAAGTACCGGTACTACAAGTGTCAAACCGATGCACAATGGGGAAATTCGATTTCAAAGGTGGAAAAAATTGATAACTTTCTTCACGAACAAACCAGAAAAAAAGAAATCTTGGGTAGTCAAGAGGGTATACTAAACTTTTTTTATTGTCTTTATTAATGAGGTTTTCGGCCCTTGACCGGTTCACCTCAAATACTAAACTTGGAGAATATAGGTTTAAATAATTTTGGGAATCTAGGCATTTTCCGTATTCTGAAAAAATCAACAAAAGTTGGCATAGTTTGTCAAATTCTGAATAACACAGAAATGTAAGGAATCTGAAGTATTTGTTTACCCTGGAGGGTCTAAAGAATGTGGGAATATTAAGAATTCGTATGATTGATATATGCTACAAAATCTAAAAAATGGAATATCAAAAAATGTGTAAAATTCTTCTGGAGTAGCCTTGAATCTGCAAGATCTACAAATCTACAAAGTCAGGAAAACTAAATAAAAATCCGAAAAATGAAAAATTTACAGTTATTGTTCAGACTGAACACTTACATATTTTATAAGACAACGGACTAGTAAAGAATATTTTGCTTATCGAAGAGTTTCTACGATTGGAGAGGGAATCGAACCCCCACCTCATAACAACACAATACACTCAGATACAGTCCGTGCGTGTGTGCACAAAAGATGTACCATCAACTGGGGGGAAGATGATCATTGAGGTGAAGATGATCATTTGATGTGTCAGTCAAAAGTGCCAATTTTTTTTAATGAAACGGTAGTCAACAATATTCTCCGTTCAAGTAATGTTACCGCTAGGTAGAAATCCGAGTTTTTCGATTATAATCATGAAAATGTATTTTGTGGAAGATAGAGAGAGATAGATATAAATGACGCTATTTTCGTTTCAAATATTGACTTCGTAGACTTCTTTACGTAGTAAATTCAACATTCATACAAATAACCTAGTGTATTTTGACTACTAGGTCATAATTATTTTAGTAGAGCTGTCTTGATCAACTTCACCCCAAACCAGATTACTCAAAAAATGTGTGATAATTTAATTTATTTTAATAAATGCGAATGCATTTCAAAAAACTAAAGTTGTTGATTATTGCAACGTATAGCAGTACATGTTTTGAAAATATTTGTTTCGATTTAAAATGTGAACACACATTGTTATTGCATGTTTTGTCTTAAAAATGATCATCTTCCCCCCAGTTGACGGTAACCAACTTTTCATATAGCAATCCTACAGCAGTTGGTGTGGGATAATATTCTAAGGCGATATAGAGCACTGCACGCAATGTGTGATTTAGTCAATACGTGTCTAATTTTCTAGTTTCTTTGCAATTTTTGGATCTAGTTATTTACGCTTGTATAATATGCGTGAAGCGAAAACGTTTAAATAAAGAGGCCGTACTTTCTTCCCTATTTAATAATAATTGGATTGTTTAGGGGTATATGTGTTTACATATTCTGAATCTGCTTGAAAAACTGAGCCCAACCCCAAATTTTCGGAGTTTTTGGAGCCCCGGATCTATTTTTAATTTGCATTTTAAATTAATATGGGACTAAAAATTTGTTCTTATCTTGCATGGGCCAACAGTCATTCTATGAATGTTAGTGTTATTCTATCGATTGTTATGGCTTGTTGTTTGCTATATAAAAATTTAAATAAAAGGTTTACAAACAAAATAAAAATATGTTGGAGATCAGAAAAGCATGCTCTTTACGTTGAACTGAAGAAAGCCTCATATTTTTCTTCGCTAAACAACCCAATTGTATTATATTCCTATTTTTGAGGGCACTTTGAAGGTTGCGAGGGCCATGACATAATTACGTAAAAGCTAACGGGAAAAGGTTGATGTCGTTTATTTTCGGTCAATATAAATTAAAATTCTCTAATAAGCCTTGCGTGCGAAGGCGTAGGATTGTCAATCCGGAGATGGCGAGTTCAATTCTCGGTCCGGTCTAGGAAGATTTCGGGTAGGAAACATTCTCGACTCTCAGGGCATAGTGTATTCATTGTTCTTGCCGCACAAGATACATACTCATGCGATGGCGGGCATAGAAAGCTTTCAATTAATAACTGAGGAAATGCTAATATAATACCAAGTGGAAAAACAGGCCAAGTTTCGGTTGGAATGTAGAGCCATAGCAAAACAAGAAGAAGATAAATAAACATATTTTGATTGAAAAAAATCTTACATGGTGAATTGAAAAGTCCAGGAAAATCATCGTCCGAGTGCCAGAGAGGGACTCTAAACTAAACTGTGCACGCCATGTTGCATCGTGTCAGCATCGAGAAGGCATCCCCTCAACGCGATGTAGGTAGCGCAACCCTGGTAAGGTAGCCTACCGAAGATTCTACAGTTACCAAGAAAGGTTTTGATTCAACGGCAACAGACTCGGCAACGAATAAAGGACAACGATTAGAAAGTCGGATCTTGGAACGTGAGAACTCTGAATGAACCCGCACGTGTTGGGCTCCAGGCTCGTGAGCTGCAGAAGGTCGGCGTGAGTGTGGCAGCAATCCAGGAAATACGGTGGCCCAGAACTGGAGAACGTGAATTCCGGGCGGTGGATCCCATAGCGAACACTTCATTCAAGTACCGCATCTACTATAGCGGCGGTGACAGAGCAGAACGAGGAGTTGGCTTCATGGTGATCGGGAAGCAGATGAAGCGTGTTATCAGGTGGAAGCCGATAAGCGACCGCATTTGCGTATTGAGAATGAAGCATGGTGACTAGCGAACCGGGAAAACCGGGAAAAAACGGGAATTGAAAATCACCGGGAAATATGCGGGAAATTTAATAACCACCGGGGAAATTTTCAAATCTGCATTTGTCTCTTTGTAGAAAATAGTGCAGTAATCTCAAACATCATGAGAGAATTAGTAGACTCATTCGCTCATTCCATTCTATTTCAGAGTTTACAAATTTCTAAAGTAGGTCATGTATTTATGAAGACCCTAGATACCCTATTCAATCAAGGATCAATCCTCACCAAAGTTGAGCTTCAGACATAGTAATTAATTACAACTCCTGGTTGACTTTGATTGCACCGATTTTTGCCTTTCTCGTATATTAAGTATACGGTAAAGGCTATATGATCGCTCCAAAAACAAACTTTTTATAGAAGGCCCGGAGACCCATAGTGTTATATACCAATCGACTCAGTTCGACGAATCGAGGTGATGTCTGTGTGTGTTTTTTTTTTTTTTTTTTTACATGGGTTAAAGGCCATCAAAAATCTGCACGACAGACACCTCGAGCATCCACACTATGCTCGAAGGCGAACAGGGATGGGTTCCTCCCGACCTGCTAAAAATGTGCCTCCCGGATAAACCGGGTCCCTTATCCTCCTTGCCTCGATCCCCCCGGGACCACGGGATGCTGCGACTACTTCGGGGGGGTGGGGGGTGGCTGTGCTCATGCACTTCTTCTAAAATTCCGGCCCCTAGCTTAGGCTAGTTCGCCGACTGGCTGACTAATCCACTGCTCCACTGCAACGTAGTCTCGATCCCTCGACGGCCATGCACCGAACTTCCTGACTCGAATCCTCCTGACTCCCCCCGGCGTCGAGGGTGGTCCACCAGTTCCGGTGAAGGAAACTTCCGCACTGGTGGTGCCCCGACTACCGGCGGCTATCGCAGGGGACACTTTCACGCATTGCCTCGACATCGTCCTCAGGTGCCCTACGTACCCAAATCGCTTTCTTCTTCTTTCTTCTGCAGGTTGACTGTTCGAGTGCCGAGGTCGGTCCGACGATTCCGGTTGGCAGAAAACTTCCGGTTCACCGGCGCCGCGACGACCCGAAGCCAAACACTGCTCACCGCGCTGAATACTCCCCAGAATTGGCACTTATTCGCTGATCTCGCCTCCATCTACGCTGCAGCTCCGACAGTATTTGCGTCACGACTCTGCTTACCGAATTCCACGTGTCTTCCTCGTGACACATTCGCTCTGCGATATTATCCGCGCTTGGGACAGGCATTTCTCTACGAATTTCCGCAAACCGCGGACAGTAGAACACCACATGCTCCGGCGTCTCTTCAACATTCTCACATTCTGGACATAGCGGGGAATTGGTGTGTCCGAACCGATGTAAATACTTCCGAAAGCATCCGTGACCCGACAGGAACTGCGTCAGGTAGAAGTTTACTTCGCCATGCTTTCTGTTCATCCACGTCGACAGATTTGGAATGAGCCGGTGGGTCCACCTTCCTTTATCAGTACTGTCCCACTTCTGCTGCCACATCGCCATCGAACGAATTTTCGCCACCTTTCTCATGTTTCCGGTTTCTCTCCACTGGTAGCACTCGATGTCTTCCGCCAGGGTGATGCAAATGGGTACCATCCCGGCGATAACGCATACTGCCTCCGACGATATCGTTCTATACGCACTAGCAACTCGTATGGCCATCAGCCGGAACACACTTTTCAGCTTTTCCCGGTTCCGCTTGGTTTGCAGTGCTTTGCCCCAGGCAGGAACCCCATACCGCAGTATCGATGACGAGACACTAACTAGCAGACGCCTCGTGGCATGATCCTCGCTATTGCGTTCATTGCCTTCGCCGACTTTTCACAGGCGTAGTCAACGTGGCTGTTGAAATTTAGCCGGTCGTCGATCATCACACCCAGGTGCTTCAGTGATCGCTTCGAAGCAATCGCATGTCCTCCGACGACGATTTCCATCCGCTGGATAGCCTTGCAGTTGCTGACTAATAGCACCTCCGTTTTGTGGTGAGCTATTTGTAGCTTAACTCCGTTCATCCAGCTCTCGATCGTGGCTGTGTGTGTGTGTGTGTGTGTGTGTGTGTGTGTGTGTGTGTGTGTGTGTGTGTGTGTGTGTGTGTGTGTGTGTGTGTGTGTGTGTGTGTGTGTGTGTGTGTGTGTGTGTGTGTGTGTGTGTGTGTGTGTGTGTGTGTGTGCGCAAAACTACTCAACAAAATGTCACTCATTTTTCGGGCACTTATCCTCAACCGATTTGCTCGCAACAAGTTGCATTCGACGCAGAATCCTGTCCCATTGTTTCCTATTTGAAATTGGCCAGATCGGACTATGGGATCGAAAGTTATGGCCAAAATACAAAATCATACGAAAAAATCGCGTAAAAAATGTCACTCATTTTTCGGGCACTTATCCTCAACCGATTTGCTCGCAACAAGTTGCATTCGACGCAGAATCCTGTCCCATTGTTTCCTATTTGAAATTGGCCCGATCGGACTATGGGATCAAAAGTTATGGCCAAAACACAAAATCATACGAAAAAATCGTGTAAAAAATGTCATTCATTTTTCGGGCACTTATCCTCAACCTATTTGCTCGCAACAAGTTGCATTCGACGCAGAATCCTGTCCCATTGTTTCCTATTTGAAATTGGCCAGATCGGACTATGGGATCGAAAGTTATGGCCAAAATACAAATTCATACAAAAAAATCGCGTAAAAAATGTCACTCATTTTTCGGGCACTTATCCTCAACCGATTTGCTCGCAACAAATTGCATTCGACGCAAAATCCTTTCCTATTGTTTCCTATTGAAAATTGGACAGGTCGGACTATGGGATTGGAAGTTACCTTTTTTCATAAAAATCACAAAAAATGTCACCTATTTTTCGGACACCTAACCTTAATCGATTCACACGAAACAAGTTGCATTCGACGCAGAATCCTGTCCCATTGTTTCCTATTGAAAATTGGCTAGATCGGACTATGGGATCGGAAGTTATGGCCGAAACACCATTTTAGCCTTTTTATACGAAAAGGCTGTATGTTCGCTCCAAAACCCAAACTTTTACAGAAGGCCTGGAGACCCATAGTGTTATATACCAATCGATTCAGCTCGACGAACTGAGATGATGTCTCTGTCTCTCCCACTTCATACGGGAGTTTGGCAGAAAGACGGTCATGAGATTCATATCATAACAAATATTGCCCTCCGCTCGCGTGATGGGAATGACATCTTCGTTTTATTTTTGTGTAGTCGGAGCTTCAGTTCAACTAACATCCAAAAGTGATATCCTTAAAATATATGACTGGGTGATATAAACCAGGGTTATGTACGTCAAAAAGATTGGAAAAAAAACGAAATGTCGAAATTCTTATTAGCATATTGTAGATCAAGCTGAAAACCGAACCGAGGTCCCGCGAAATCGCATTTTCTCGCATTTCCGGATGTTGCAACTGCATCGCGAGTAGTGCGCAACTGTGCCATAGTCGGGCACCACTCGCGATGCAGTTGCGACATCCGGAAATGGGACAAAATATGATTTTCGGTTTTCAACTGGATCTACAATATCTTTGCCATAAATAATCTGATTTTCATAGAACGGACAAAGAAATTTGTCTTTTTTACTCCTAGCCACCCTCTCATCTTTTTTTAAGCACACACATTTTACGAAGGTCGAGAAAGGCACCATCACCGCTAGGTGGATTAATCTGGGTTTTTTGTATTAAATCTGATTTGAACTTTCCTTAATTTTTAATCATCTCAATCGATTCCTTTTAGGTTCTCCAATTTGTCCAAATAAATATATTTGGTATTCCTCCTCTTTTATTTCAAATATTGAAACATTTCCAAAGCCAAAGTTCTTAGAAAATTAGGTTTATGGGTTTAATGGTTTATGGTTTATGGTTTAGGAATGGATTGAATAAATGCGGTACAGAGGAGATGTTCAAACATTTTATTATATTTTTTCGATATTTTTCTGCAAAATCGCAATGTCTAAATTATATGTCAGAGTTCATACTTACTAGAATAAAAAAATCAAACTAATTAAGTAAAAAAAATAGTATTATTTAGATAGCAAAAATTACTCTTCTACATTTAATTTTGCATTTACAGTATAATTGTTTATATGGAAATTCTTTTCTATTTTAATATTCATGAATTCGTGGGTTTTTGAATTTTCTAATACTTATATATTTTTTTATATAGTCAAACTTCCATGAGTCGATATTGAAGGGACCATCGACTCATAGAAATATCGAAATGTGGAATAGAAATTTCTTGGAAAGCTTTTTGAAGGGACCATCATAGTAGCCAAGAAAATATTTTTTAATATGGCATAACTTGCTTCCATGAGTCGATATCGGGAAATTTTCCATAATACCATAAAACCGTGAAATAACCGGGAATTTGAAATTCAAAATTCACTGGCCACCCTGATGAAGGGAAAATTCTTCAACTATAGCCTGATCAGCATCTATGCCCCAACGAACGATAAGCCTATTGACGTGAAGGATGAGTTCTATGAGAGCCTTGATAAGGCGTACGGAGAGTGCTCAACACACGTTGTAAAGATTGTTATCAGAGATGCAGATGCGCAGATCGGAAGAGAAAGTTTCTTTCGCCCTGTCATTGGTACGGAAAGCCTTCATTCCGCTACCAACGATAATGGTCTGCGATTTGTAATCTTGCTGCTGCTAGAGGGATGGCAATAAGCAGTACCTACTTCGCACGTAACAATATCTGCAAACACACCTGGCAACATCCGAGTGGAGACACTTGCTCACAGATAGACCACGTGCTGATCGACGGACGACATTGAACCGGTGCCAGTGAAAGTGGTAGAGTAGAGTGGGGCAAGAGTACGCACTTAGTTTTCAATCGATCATGTGGCCCTTATGAAGCAAGCTTCTGCATATCAAATTAGTGTCGATGATTCATATACTCTTCCTTAATGTTACCCAGTGGAAAAAATATTGAAATTATTGAGATTCGTTTTAGTAGAACCCTTATTGCAAGACAAGTGAAAAACGCACTCTTACCCCACCGGTGGGGTAAAAGTGCGCATCGGGTGGGGTAAGAGTACGCATTTATCCAATCATGTACTTTAAGTATATATTGACACAAATAAGAGTTAATAAAATTTAATTGATGTTTAATGAGCATATATTAAGGAAATGTTTCAAGATTACGTAGCTCTTAAAGGGGGAGGGGATCCTAAAAATGTGCACTTTCATACGAAAAACCATTGTTTTTTGACCCTTCCTTCGGAAGTGTCTATAATTTCACTTTGTATGCGTTACGAGGGTGTGTTACGTATTAATCTATCAAGAAATCTCGTGAATTATTAAATAAAATGTATGGTATTTGAAACAAATTCACTTTTACATTGAAAATATAATTATAACAAATGATATGACATGGAGTTATGCCTATTTTTCTGATTTGTTTCAAAGAAACAAATGATTTTAATTGAGGAACATATAGAAGCATGTACAAAAAAATCTTCTCAGAAAAGCAAAAACGTAAAAATTGAAAGGGATTTCAAAAATTTCTTCAGTGGAAGCTAGATAGCAATTGTGAGCATGTTTTGAGACACTAATAGATCACTTGTGTACATGTATGTGTGCGTATGTGTGCAAATTCTGAAATTTACTGCCATAAAAATCTCGCTCATTTTTAAGGTATTAAACAAGTTTAGTTTTACCAAATTAGCCATCCATAAGGCGAAATATATGTTATTATTGAACGCTATTGAGTTTCGCTCAGATCAATGACTGATTTAGTTAGTTCTGGATTAATTAATATCGAGGTCTCTGGATATTCCGAGTACAATATATACAACCAGCGTTACGTAAGTTACTAACCATATCACAATAGTTATTTAATCCGACGAGAGCCTTATAGATAGGCAGCATGAAGTACAGTACGTTATCATTCGTTGAGTTGTCACTCAACCCATGACATCCGCCTTTGGGTAGGCAATTATTTTGTCACTTTCACGGTAAATCGCCGTGGGAAGCTGAGTAGTTTTATCTCGTTTTAATTACTGGAGTCTGAAAAAAATTTCTTTATAACTAAGGAAGGGTCAAAATCGCACTGTAGGTGGATTAATCTGGGTTTTTTATATATACAAAAAACTACAGAGGTGAAAATATATATCCTATAAATATAATATATTTTCTTAAAGAAAGTCCACCTATCACGTAACGTAAAATTTGGATATTTCATCACCCCTCCCCCCTATCTTACACTACTTGTATGAATCCTCTAAAAATTATATGGATCCTCACACATCTCGCAACCCCTCCCAGCTAAACGTTGCGTAATTTATGAATGTTTCTTTTGATTAAATGAAATTATCATTTAGATGAAATTGTGTTTTCGTACTATGTTTTGTTGTACAACAAGTCCTAATACAATTTCATTATTTCGCTTCAGTGCTTTGTTCGCTAAGTCCTTTCTAACACCGAATTACTTCAACTTATCCTAAAAGCTTGTGATAATTTCAAATTCGGTCCATTTTTTCTTAGTTGTGGATCTTTACGCTTTTGAAGAAGTCTTATTTCGGCCAGAAATATGGGTTTGACATCATAACTTGAAGATTCATATGCGTATTCTTGCCCCACCGGTTCCTGCGTACTTTTACCCCACAGTCCCAAAAGTTATTCAAGTAATGGTTTTGACTTCTTTGAAAACCAACCGGATTGGTGTTCCGTACCATAAAGTACTCTATACAATAGGTTATCGAAATGGTATAATGTTCACCTGATTGAACGTATATATTGTAATGAAATACTAGTTGCGGAAATCCAATTATTTTTAGCAAAATTATCAAAAAGTTATCTAACTCCATATCTCCCTTGTTGTTTATTCAAATCGTTTACAATTACACATGATAATAGTTGGCCAGAATACCTGTCAAACTGATGCAGTGCTGCTAGTTTATCTTTTTTTATTACTTCAAAATATCGAAAACGTACTCTTACCCCACGCGCACTCTTGCCCCACTCTACTCTACATGTTACATTGAGTAATTTTTCAGGAGACGCATTTTCCCAAAAACATCGAATAATAAATTCATATTTTCAATTTTTTGCAACTAAACTGTACCAACATGTTATGACTGATGTGACTAAAGATAGTAGTGAAAAATAAGCGAAGTTTATGGTAAATTTCAAGTTTATTGGAACAAATTGCACATGTACCACTAGTAATGGGAACAAAAGAAAACAGAAACCGAAAAACGTTGACAGTAAAAGTGGTACATGTACATTTTTGAAATCATTCTAAACAGCAGTCAACTATCTTGAAATTCAAAATAGGATTATAATCTGTTGTGGAAACAGTCATGTTGCCGAATTTTCTTTTAAATAAGCTGATTTTAGTGGGTGGAACTGTACATGTACCACTTTTTCTGGCAACGAAATGGCCATTGTGATATATACCAGAAAATAAAATGTACTTAGCTCCAGATTTAGTTGCCAAAAATCACTCCCGAGCAGCACAAGTTGGACAAAACTGGTTGCAGCAACTTGATTGTGACTAAATCTGGTCACATATTAGTTGCAGTAACTTTTGTGAGACATGTGTGTTGCTAGGGACTTTTTCGTTATTCCCTTACTAGGTCTTTGCGAATAGAAGCCGTTGGTATAAAAAACTCAAAATTGACAAAAATGGTTTATGTACAACTTTCGCTGCCACCGGTTCATTTCTCGGATGTTATAGATGTAAGGTCCTTCAGAGTGGTCAGAACATCGACTCGGATCACTATCTTGTAGTTGTGAAAATTCGGGCCCGACTCTCCAGCGTCACGAATTCACGGAACAACAGAAAGATGCGTTTCAATATCCACCGCAGGAAAAATACAGCGGCATAAGACTGCGCCAGTGCCCGCCATATGCAATGACCGAGAGGGGAATTTGCTGACAGACAAGAACATGGTGGCAGCCAGGTGGAAGGAGCACTTCGAAGATTTGTGGAACGGTGAAAATGAAGGTGTATTAAGGTGCAGGATGGACATAGTCAAGCTGTGGAACCACCAACGCTGGGCGAGGTTAAGAAGGCTCTAAATAAGCTGAAAAACAGTAAAGCTGCTGGGAAGGACGAGATCCCGGTCGAGCTTCTTAAACACGGAAGTGAGCAGCTGCATCAATCAATCCACCACATAATCCAGAAAATATGGGAGGTTGAAGAACTGTCTTCCGGCTGGTTGGATGGCCTCATATGCCCAATCTATAAGAAAGGGCACAGATTAGAGTGTGCCAATTACAGAGGGATCGCGTATCCTGTTTAACAGACTGAGACCGCTTGAGGAGTCCTTCGCCGGCGAATACCAGGCCAGTTTTCGTGAGGGCCGATCAACGCCTGCGGATGATCCTTGATAAATTCCGGGAGTACAACTTGCAGACTCACCATCTGGCGTGCAGAGGAATGGCACTATCATCACACTGTCGCATATGCTCCTGGGCTTTGCAGACGACATCGACCTCATTGGAATCGATCGCAGAGCAGTCGAGCCTTTTGTCCACTGAAGAGGGTGACAGCGAGGATAGGCTTAACTATTAAATTTACCAAGACAAAGTACATGGTGGCAGGTAGAGATAGGGGAAGACCTAGTGGTGTTGGTGCAGAGGTAGAGCTTGATAGGGATGTGTTTGCAGTTGTTGAAGAATTTGTTTACCTTGGAACGCTTGTGACATGTGACAATGACGTTTCCCGTGAAGTGAAAAGACGTATTGCTGCTGCGAATAGGGCCTTTTACGGATTATGTAACCAGCTTAGGTCCGCAACCTGCAAATGGAAACAAAATTTGCTCTATACAAAACTCTGATTCTACCAGTGGCCCTTTAAGGACATGAAGCATGGACATTAAAAGAGGTGGACCGGAGAGCTTTCGGGGTTTTTGAACGAAAAGTGCTGCGTACAATATTCGGAGGAAAACTAGAAAATGGTGTGTGGCGCAGACGCACCCGTGAGCTGTATCAAGTATACAAAGAAGAAAATATTGTGCATCGTATAAAATACGGCAGGCAGTGGGCTGGTCACTTAGTGCGAATGTCGGAAGAAAGAATAGCGAAAACAATATTAAACAGAGAACCAGATAGGGGCCGGCGATTTCGTGGAAGGCCACGAACACGCTAGCTGCACGCGGTGGAATCGGACCTTTTTTTTTTTTTTTTTTTTTTTTTTTTTTAACTAATTTTATTTGCTAATTATCTAATACATGCATTCATCTCTTAGGCTAGGTGTTCCGTGTTTTCTTAACACTATCATCCTTATTTGCTATGTTACTTTTTAGTTATTATTAATACATTTCAATTGCCTCTGGCAGTTAGAATTTTTCCTCTGGTTGAATTGAACCATGTAGGAATTACAATGTTTTCAACTTAAACTAAACTTAACCTATTTTATACTAAGGGTACAAGGAGTTAATCGTTGCAATAGAAGATTGCAACGACTTTGTCTAAAATTGGAAATTATTTTGTTGGACATTTGTTGCAATGTCTCAATATTAGAAATTCTATGAAGTTCATTGGTACTATACCACGGAGGCAACTTCAGAATCATTTTCAAAATGTTATTTTGAATCCTCTGAAGTGCCTTCTTTCGGGTATTGCAGCAACTAGTCCATATTGGCACAGCATACAACATGACTGGTCTAAAAGTTTGTTTGTTAATCAAAAATGTGTTCTTAAGACAAAGTTTTGATTTTCTGTTTATAAGTGGATATAGATACTTAATATATTTGTTACATTTGGCTTGAAGGCCTTCAATGTGATTTTTAAAAGTTAATTTTTGATCTAGCAGAAGTCCTAAATATTTAGCTTCGCTAGACCAATTAATTGGAACCCCATTCATAGTGACAATATGTCTGCTAGAAGGTTTCAAATAAGAAGCTCTCGGCTTATGTGGGAAAATTATAAGCTGAGTTTTGGAAGCATTCGGGGAAATTTTCCATTTTTGGAAGTAAGTGGAGAAAATATCCAAACTTTTTTGCAATCTACTACAAAGGACACGAAGGCTTCGCCCTTTGGCTGAAAGGCCCGTTTCATCGACAAACAAATATTTTGACACCCTGGTGGTAAATCAGGTAAGTCAGAAGTAAAACTGTTATACAATATGAGCCCCAGTATGCTGCCTTGGGGACACCAGCCCTTACAGGTAATCTATCAGATTTAGTATTCTGATAGTTTACCTGCAGTGAGCGATCTGATAAATAATTTTGGATCAGTTTAATGATGTACAGAGGAAAATTAAAATTCATCAATTTTAAAATCAAACCTTCATGCCAAACACTGTCAAATGCTTTCTCTATATCAAGAAGAGCAACTCCAGTCGAATATCCTTCAGATTTGTTGAGCCGAATTAAGTTCGTAACTCTTAATAACTGATGAGTGGTTGAATGCCCATGGCGAAAACCAAATTGCTCATCAGCAAAAATAGAATTGTCATTAATATGAACCATCATTCTATTTAAAATAATCTTTTCAAACAGTTTGCTTATTGAAGAAAGCAAACTGATTGGGCGATAACTAGAAGCATCAGCTGGATTTTTGTCCGGCTTCAAAATTGGAACAACTTTGGCGTTTTTCCATTTATCTGGAAAGTATGCCAATTGAAAACATTTGTTAAATAAATTAACTAAAAAGGATAAAGAGCTCTCAGGAAGTTTTTTGATAAGTATGTAGAAAATACCATCATCACCCGGGGCTTTCATATTTTTAAATTTTCTAGTAATAGATCTCACTTCATCCAAATTAGTTCCCAACGAAGGGTCAAAAACATTCTCTTGATTGAGAATGTCTTCGAAGCTCCGTGTAACCTGATCCTCAATTGGACTAGTGAGACCTAGACTAAAATTATGGGCACTCTCGAACTGCTGAGCAAGTTTTTGAGCCTTTTCGCCATTTGTTAATAAAATTTTATTTCCCTCTTTAAGCGCTGGAATTGGCTTTTGAGGTTTTTGTTAATTTCCAAAAGGGTTTCGAACTGGGATCCAACTTCGAGACATTATTCTCAAAGTTGGTATTTCTCAGAATAGCGAAACGTTTTTTAATTTCATTTTGCAAATCTCGCCAAATAACTTTCAACGCGGGATCGCGAGTTCTTTGGTATTGCCTTCTTCTCACATTTTTAAGACGGATCAGTAGCTGAAGATCGTCGTCAATAATAATGGAGTTGAATTTAACTTCACATTTCGGAATTGCAATGCCTCTGGCTTCGACAATTAAATTTGTCAAAGATACGAGAGCATTATCAATATCACTTTTGGTATCGAGAGGAATATCAACATCAAAATTCCTATCGATATACGTTTTATAAATCCCAATCAGCTCTATGATAATTAAAAGTAGAGCTGATTGGATTATAAATGGCTTCTTGTGAGATTTCAAATGTCACAGGAAGGTGATCAGAGTCAAAGTCAGCATGAGTTACCAATTGGCCACACAGCTGACTTGAATCCGTTAAAACTAAATCAATTGTAGAAGGATTTCGACTGGAAGAAAAACAAGTAGGGCCATTGGGATATTGAATAGTATAATATCCCGCAGAACAATCTTCAAATAAAATTTTACCATTGGAATTGCTTTGAGCATTATTCCATGAACGGTGTTTGGCATTGAAGTCACCAATTACGAAGAATTTTGATTTGTTGCGAGTCATAATTTGAAGATCAGCTTTCAACAAATTCTTTTGCTGCCCATTGCATTGAAAAGGCAAGTAGGCTGCAATGAAGGAAAATTGTCCAAAATTTGTTTCAACAGAAACTCCCAAGGTTTCAAAAACTTTGGTTTCAAACGAAGAAAATAATTTATGTTTGATACGTCTATTAATGACAATGGCGACCCCACCACAGGCGCTGTCAAGACGATCATTTCTGTAGATAAAATAGTTTGGATCTCTTTTAATGGAGAGTCCTGGTTTTAAATACGTTTCAGTTATAATGGCAATATGCACATTATGAACTGAAAGGAAGTTGAATAATTCATCTTCCTTACCCTTTAGAGAGCGGGCATTCCAATTTAGAACTTTCACACAATTATTTGGATCCATTGAAACGGAGTCCGATAACAATTTTTGTGTGTACTTTATACCAACCTGAACAGCTTCAGGAATGGTATTTGCTTTGAACATTGCATCAATCATGTGATGCAATTGTTCAGTTAAAAAATCAAAATCGGAAGCAGTCATGCTACCTGAATCGGCAACATGACCATTATTTTCCGTTGGGACATGGGTATAAACCTCATTTTGAGAAGAGAAATTTTGTCTACCAGCCGCGATGTTTGCATACGTAGGTACATTGGAAAAATTGGAATTTACTGAAGTGCTTGCTACCCGTTGACGAGCGGCAAAATTTGTTTGTGAATTGTGGTGGGTATGAATTGCTCGACCGGTAACCGGTTTCGAAATTTGAGCGTTTGAAAAATTTCTACCCGTCGAATCTGGGATCCGATTGGAATTTCCCGTCATCAATTTTGCACGGGAATTCAAAACTTTTTGCGTGAAGGGCATTCCCAGAAATTGGATTTATGATTGCCCCCACAATTAGCACATTTAAATTTATTGGAATCTTCTCTCACAGGACATGCGTCCTTGGCGTGAGAGGTTCCACCACAAATCATGCATTTAGCATCCATGTGACAATGTTTGGTTCCATGACCCCACTTTTGGCACTTACGGCACTGGGTGGGGTTTTGAAATTTCCCCAGGCCTGCGGAAATGTTCCCATGTAACACGGACATGAGACATAATACAGGCCTTTTCCAAACTTTTCATATTATTTAGTTCACTTTTGTTAAAATGAACTAAATAA
Organism: Armigeres subalbatus; assembly: GCF_024139115.2. Lineage (NCBI taxonomy): Eukaryota > Metazoa > Arthropoda > Insecta > Diptera > Culicidae > Armigeres > Armigeres subalbatus. The sequence goes on along the minus strand of NC_085140.1, from coordinate 212,690,317 downwards.
AATTCTTGAGAAATTCCCTCTGGGAAGTACCAGAATGGGATTTCTTTTTCATCTTAATTACTTGGACTGGTGAAAATCCAAGTAATTGAGAAATTTCAATTTTAATCTCATCCAGTGATTTGTCATCACTGGGGAGACCTTTCAAGACGACTTTGAACAATCGCTCAGTTTTGTCGTCGTATGTGAAGAATTTATGGCGCTTCTCAGTTAAATACTGAAGAAGACGTTTGCGATCGTCAAAGGATCCCGGCAAAACGCGGCAGTCACCCTTCCTAGCAATCTGAAATGAAACCTTGATCCCCTGAAGGTTACTCAAAATCTCATTCCTAAAGCCAGAAAACTCGGCAACAGATACCACAATCGGCGGAATCCTTTGCTTTTTCGCATGAATCGAATCACCTGGGCTAGATTCGATTTGCTCAATATCATCATTCATCAAATCGAACTGATTGCTCAGTTCGATAGGAGAAAAATTATTTCCGACATTAGAGTTTGAAGGAATATCTGAATTCTCCAGCTTCCTTCTATTTTTTCCGCGCTTTGGCAGGACGGTCTTGAAACCTTGTTTCTTAGAAGGAAGTGGAGAATTCAAAGACTCCTTCCTCTTGTTTTTATTAATACTCATTGCTGAGCGTGGAGACGTGACCTTCTAAGAGGTTTTTCCCAGAACGGTGTCCCTGCAGGATTACCACCGCTTGTCGGAATTTTACTTCCGCAAACGGGTCCAACGTAAAACGAAGGCACGGGTCCTTGCAAAGATCGTAACGGGATCAGTGGGTACAAATAGCGCTAAGAAGCACCGTTGAAATTAAAATAGCTTCGGGTAGTATTAAAAACTTCCTTCCGCATAGAGAGAAAGAACCGCACAGCACGAAAGCACGATGCGGTCTGTGGAATCGGACCTGGGGACCCTGAACGTTCGGGGAGTCTGGAGGAACATTGCCTAAGACCGACGATTATTGAGCTCTACAATACGCCAGGCATAGGTGTATCGACGCTGTAGCCAACCAGGTATTCAGGTAGGTAATAAAGGTAGAAACGAAGATGATTTGTTGATGTGGTGGGGTTCATAAAAAAATAAATACAATCTCAATCATTGTGAGAGCTTAATAATCCATAATTTGAGGCTTATAATTTGTTTTTATTAATTATTCTACTTGTTCACTAAAACAGTCAAGCTATTTTCGCTTAATGCTCGGCCGAACTGTTTCCAAGTTAACCTACCAACCTATGATGATGATCGTGATGATCCTCGACGCTCAGCCCTAATATCGATATGCCATGAGATTCCCAAACCTTAATACGTTTAGAAAACCATAGGAGCTTAGCGAGGCAAAATGGGCCTTTGTAGTTTTTTAATCTATCCGAAAGCATTCCAAGTTTTATCTCATTTAAATTTTTCCCGCTTCATGGAATATAAAAGTTTTGCCGAAGCTTTCTCGAATATCAAGAAGTCTAGCGTGCTTATTGAAAATTCAAAATTTGCGAGGAATTGCTGCATTACAAAATCCTTTAATCATTTTACTAGGAAAATCTGCAGAAAGAAATGTACTATTCGAAATCCAGAGGTGAGCCAGCCAAGGGCTGAAAACCTCTTAAATAAAGACGATAATAATAATAAATGTATTCGTCTGGATTCGATATTTACATACGATACTTTGTATGGTTGTATCACATTTTTAAAGAGATTCCTTTTATAATCCTGCATCTTTTGAGATTGTGTTAGAAAGCTAGACATCATACGTTTGGTTTATTAGGTATTATTCACAAAACTAAAAAAAAACAACATTCAACATTCTTAAGGGATTGATCATTTGCTAAGAAATTCTTTTGAAGAAATCTGGATTATTGAAAATCCAGTGTCCCTTTGAAACATAAATAATTTGTTCAAACTTTTATGTTGTTACAATATTAAAACTATACAGGAACTGCATTTTACTTAGAGTTTCTCAGAAGTCTCAGAAATTGAACTTGTTCTCTTAGTCCTGTAACTTCTATTAGTTATCCATTCAGAATTAAATCAGCATATAATGGTTGTAGGTTAATCCCCAGAATGTTATTTCCCAGAACGACCAATTCTCCAAAATGATATTGCCCAGCATGCACCATTTTCATGGAAAATAATCCCCAGAATGACCCAGGAAAAAAACCCGAATGACCCATTCCCCAGGAACCAGAAACCCAGAATGACCCGTTCCACATAAAAAGGAATCAGTGTAAAAATCTATGTTTTATTTTAAAAATTTCGCTGCCGTTTCTATGATTGAAAAATACTAAATACACAGGATTTTGTTTTTACACGATTTTTTTCGTTCGTATTTTTGATCGTGTGACTTCAATTTACCACCAAACCTTGCAACATGTTTCAAAAAATCCAGAATAAATCGAAGAAAAATCACATGATAATTAATATGCGTTAAACATTTAGGATGAGTGGAAAATTGAGAAAATGTAAATCGTGTAAAAACAAAATCCAGTGTACTATAATTGCCATAAATAAAAATATTTCTTTTGTGGCACGCATTTAAAAAAAATGCTCGGAATAAAGCAAAAGAGCATATCTGCCGTAATGTGAAAACCCAACCTAGTAGGATGTGTATTTAGTATTGTTTGACTCCTACACACTTGCTTCGTACCTTAGTATGGAAAGCACCTGTCCAGCGTACTGGTTTCGTGGGATCAAATCCCTCAAAACCCTTCAATACCTTTTCCGAACTAAATCTATCACAAGTTGTGCATATGCATAAAGCGAGTTTCAGACACAGTAATTAATTTCCACTCCGGGTGTCTTAATACCTGGAACACAGGCAATTAACTTTGAATGAACAAGGGGGCTAGTAGTTACTCCAATGCAATGGGGACAAGTTGGTCTGCCCCCTCTTATTTACGCCTATAGGCCTATACGCCATATATGACAACTATTTCTTCTTTTTCTTCTTATTAGCGTTACATCCCCAAATGGGACATTGCCGCCTCGCTGCTTTGTGTACATTCAGCACTTCCACAGTTATAGACGAATCCAAGTAAAAATAAAAAGACACACGACGGTGTTAAGGTGAAGGTGGGTTGAGTACCAAAACAAAGCTTTAACAGTATTGGTACAATAAAAACTGTCATATACTGTAGTAGTGTTGGTGTCGCATTAATAAAAAACAAAGAATATTAGTAGGGTGGTTCGAAAAGCGACCCAACTCCACCACGCTCACTCGATTCCATCCCACGCTCCGAGTGTCCTCCAAAAGCCGAATTGAACGAAAACTGGTTGAGCACAAGCCGGTTCAAGTCTGTATGAAAACTAGTATGGGAAACTAAACCTTTCATTACACTGGCTTCAGCGCCTTGATTTCAAACGCTGGCGAAAATAGAACATACATAGCTGAAAGCAACATTCAATAGACTTCACTGAACGAACGCCAAAAGTATCATTTTATACCCCGCTCACCACCATATCACACTTTTTGTATGAAGTATCTCCCCTGGTGTGGAAGATATTGCTTTTTGCATTGAAACTTTTCGTTTCGTCACTGAAACCATTGACACTTGTCTTCAGCGACTGCTTCCGCGATAGAGCATTTGCACATTTTATTCACTCATACATCTATATTGCTGTCAAAATGTGCATTTGACCATTAAATTTTCAGCTAAAAGCTCTATTTTTTGACACCGATGCACTCAAACAACCAATCGACATCAGTTGTCATAAAATCAGGAGTACCAACTTGACCACTATCTCCTTGTCGCCGAGTCTGGCGCTGAGTGCTCGGTGCGGAAACCCAAAGGTGGGAATACAATTTTGAGGCTTATGCGCAATATCACAGACAAGTTCTGGCTACTTTGTTGAATTACTCGTTTCACTTATGCCTTCTTAGAAGCCTAATTATCATGCTGAATATTCGCAACCTCGATTAAAATCGACTCCCAATTATTGAAACGACCATTCAATATGCATTGCCTTCGGAGTTCAACATTTCCCCCCTCGCCAGCGCCCAATGACGGAGTGCCACAATCAGAATAATGTAGAATTCAACCTCGTCATATCAGCTGTCATACAAACCTCAAATTAACTGTGCACGGTAAGCCACTATTCAAACCAGCACAAACCATCGAACGACACCCAAAATATGAGCGTGGCGGAGCAAAATCATTTTTGAGCCACCCTAATTATTAGTTTGCTGCTATCGGTTCCGGTGTTTACATTTGCTCCGCGGTCAGTTTTTCATAGTTTTTTTCGGGCAAAAATAGCAGTTTATATCGAGTTTTCGCTTCAAACAAGTGACTGATTTTAAAAAGTGATATTTAATTTGCATTCCATCAGCATTTCGGGTTGCTCATATGCGGAGCATTGAGTGAAAACATGATTTTTTCAATGCCCTTTGAGAAGAAGTGAAGTGCAGTGATAAACCCAACAAATCCCAATCGACTATTAAATTGGCACGATACTGCTGATTTATGATATTATTCGAGCCGAAGTACATAGGACTCTGTGAAGAAACATGTTCATTATCACGGGAATCACATAAATATGCTGTGAACAGGTTAGTAATATGAGTATTAAACTTTTGTTCGATGCTGTTCGATGCATTCGAATGTTGGTGGGAGAGGAGTGCGGGAGGTGTGAGGTTGACCCGTAAAAGGTACGGTGCCATCTTGACTGCCATAGTGGTACTCTTCCAACTATGTCCTTAACTTTGGCAGATCCTACAGCACAGCATAGGAAGATCATTTTAAAATGCTTATAATGAATTCTAGACAAAATGTAATTAAAATCTGATTGAAGTATGATACGGAAAAAGTTCCGAACTGTAAAAAATTGAGATAAGCTTCCGAATATGTAATGCTGTACTGAAGGATCTGGCAAAGTTAACACCGTCGAGTGTCTTCTTCTTGTTTTTACTTGGATTCGTCTATTAACCGCGAGGTTTCTAAGCCAGTTACCATTTGCACCTACTAGGTGGTTTAATTCGTTTTTTTAATGGCACCACATACCCCACCTGGACAATGCCGCCTCGCAGCTTAGTGTTCATTAAGCACATTGACTTGCGAGGTTTCTAAGCCATTTTTGCATTTGTATATCATGAGCAAGGAATGTAAAATAACAACATTTCCAATGACAACGACATTGTCCTCTCTTGTAAATGTTGGGACAAACTCAACTCGCAATAAGCGTTTGTCCCAAACTGCAACAGAATACGACAATGATCGCCTGCCGCGCATTTTGAGAACTAGGGTAAAACGACCTATTATGGAGGGGTTAAGCACCGTTTCAAAATGAAATTAATTACGAAAATTCTTCAAAAATTACCTGTTGGTCGAATTCCATATTGTAGTAGTTGAATAGGATGCTCGTTAACTATAGTTTCGTAAATATTACGTGAATTGTGCTGAACTTATGTTGTTTTGTTTTTATCACAATAAAAACAAACTACCGCAATAATAGGACGCAGTTGCCTATCGTTGCGATATTTTTTGAAGGTCAGTCCTATTGTTGCGGTATTGCATGTAATTCTTATGGAGAGCGTTACCGCAACAATAGGACCTTAGCACTACCGCAATAATAGGCTCAAGGGATTCAAATTTTTAACGAAAAATGTTGATTTTTCATCATTTTGAACGAAATTTTGTCAAACAAAAGCTGTTCTAGTCGTTAATTCGAAGAGTATTAGCGTACCCACAATTGTTTTCAATGGTATTATATCCAGAATGGACTACTTTAACACTACCGCAACATTAGGGCATACCACAACGATAGGACGTTTTACCCTAGTCGGTTTTCGATGCTGTTTTTGGTTAAATAAGTATCAGTTATCAATGTTTAGACATCAATTTAACCATATGTTCACAAGATTTATGTTTTACTTCTAAAATATACAACTTATCGCAGTTTGAAAAGTTCACAACAATTTCCTCTCTATGTTTGTTGCAAATAAAACGGAACGCAACATTGTCTTTATTCTCTGCAGATGAGGGCATCTTTAGTAATGTTACAGTTATAGTTACATTTATTTCCCGAGTTTTACATTTTATAACTGTCAAAGATATAAAACACGAAATGCATCTTCAGTAGCAGTTATAAGCTGCACATGTTTTATACTGGAAAACGAAAAAATAATCTTCCGAGGCCAATTCAAATGTCAAATGTTATGATGTCGATGAAATAGTATTTTTTGTTGCTGATGACGTCATCTTCTACTGTTTTGAACGAAATAAAACTCGAGAAAATTCTGTTGCAAATTCGTGCAAAAATACAACTGAGCAGTATTCCAGTTATAAATTTCCCGACGAAACTGTTCGAATTTTTGAAACTATAACGACTGTTGAAGATGGCATTTTTACAGTTTCAATTTCATTTCCTAACTCCCATACAATTTATAACTTTACTAAAGATGCCCTGAGAACAAAGAGTTATCGCTATTCTCTTTTGTCTTGTTTTTTGCATTTTCCAGCGACAATTACATTCCTTGATCATGAGGCTAACACTATGATACGTTTATGCCCAGGGGTACCGAGAAAATTTCCAGCCCGAAAATTTCCTAAACTGCATCAGGAATTGAACCCAGCCATCTTCAGCATGGTCTTTTGTAGCAGCGCATGTTGTAGCTTTGTAGCCGTGCATTTTACCGCATGGCTAAAAAAGGCCTCAGGTTGTATAAATAGCGGTTTCTGAATCTAAAGAGGCCTCATGTAAAGTTTAGTAAACATCCGGATAAAAAAGGTCTGCTTCAATAGACAAATGTTCAATGTAAGTGCATCCCGAACAACAACAAAACAATTCTTATAATAGCTTAATACAAACTTTGTAGTCCCACTTTTAAAATTAATTTGATTTGATAATAGTAGTTTGTGCAATAAGTTGTAAAAAGATGATTTTTTCAGCACGAGTTGTACGTTTATCCAGCGAGGCTTGCCGAGTTGGATAAATACTACGAGTGCTGAAAAAAATCGAGTTTTGCAACGAGTAGCACACGCTATTTTTTGCAATGACGAAAAATGGACTTTAACCAATATGATAAATCTGTACAAAAATTGTACAGTCTTATTTACTCCACATGATCATTCTTGCCAATAAACTATGTTGCTGCAGAGAACAATCAGATTCCCTGTTACCGTGCCACATTGCATAGTTCGATAAGCCGTGAATCAATAGCTGTACTTGCCTTTGGAAATTTTTGATGTCATGTCCATTAAACTATTTAATTTATTACGCGACGCAGAGAATACACTTTTTGAACACTCACCCAAGCTAATTCAGCAAAATGTAGTCATGTAACTACTGTTCTGATGTTGGTTTTTCATTATAGGACTCAAGTGAGTGTTAAAATGAATATTATGCAACCCATTTAAGTTGCATAATGTTCATTAAAGCACCCATTTCGTCGGTATGGAAAACTAGGCCGTTTTACCACTTAAAGACGAACTGTAAACCAGGTTTATGATCAGGAATTGCAAAAAAGGATTTTTTTACATTTTTGTCTCGTTTTCACGGATAATATTCTGAATGAAATACGGAGGATCAACATCACATGAAATACTCGCAAAAATTGATTTCACTTGTTACTGTGAGTGATAGTACATAGCTTGAAACAAATTTATTTTTCATCTACCAGCTACCTCCAAAAAAAAGTTGAATCAAATTAGTTCAAGTGTTTTAATAAACTGCACCTAAAGTTGTAGGTGGCGGGAGGTTGGGTTATTCCGCGCTAATGGTAACAGTCCGATTGTCATTCACGGAGCAAAATATTTGTCCAATTCAACTATCGTCGTGTCCAATCTGTTTGTAGAAATGATGAAAAGCGAGTCTGTATATCCATCCTTACAGGCAGTGCTTTCAATCGTCATAGTGCGGAAGTGAAACGAAGCTTTTCCCGAATGCAAGGGTTCATCAGGAGCATTGTTGTAGTTCTGCCATATAATGGTCCATCATCGGTTCTCTTCCGTACAATTATATTGATGTACATCCAATCCACCGGCAACAGAAACCGATCTCTATCGTATATGTGTACAGTTAGTGAAGAAATATCCATCCAGCCTAGCCGACCATCATCAGGCCCAATCAAGTCAGTCGGTCTCGGGTGCGTAATCGATACGGTCGGGTCAAAAGGTGCTCCTGATAAATTTACGAAACGTGATACAAATCGGAACAAAAAATGTATCGCAGTGATGCACATGGTGATGGTCGTTAATTTCGATGTCAACTCGTCAGAACCGAAATTGGATGAAATTGTAAAAAAATAATCAACCGATTGCTCAAATCTTTCACAAGGCAAATCGTTTCCATTAGGCTTAAAACACGTTGATCGAAGCCAAAGTAGTAGCGGTTCGTAAATAAAATAGGAATTTCAATTTTTGAATTAATTGAAGTGAAATAAATATTCACGTATGGTGTCTACAGTGCGAGTAGTGGTTTCGGTGACAATAACGAAAAAGAGTGGCATTGTTTGAACCAAAGTGGTTGTAGGCAAAAATTGTTCTTGCGAAAGTTTGGGATAGTTTTGATCAACATCAAAGGCTCTGAAAAATGAATGCTGGGTCCTGGTGCTACGAAGCAAATTGAACTGAAGGTTCGTGAATATATTTGATTTTAATTTAAACTTTTCGCATCAAATTGTTTACAAGCAATCATCAAAATAAACGTTGAATTTATTCATTCTATTCAATTCGGCTATACTCGGCAGGGTATTGCGCTTCGGCACGACTAATTTATCGTTAAGTTCAATTTTAACTTGTTGCATTGTGAATTCTCGAGTAAACACTGTGCCATCAAGCTTTATAAGGAATTCAAATTAATGATCCAGCAGTGACTTACTTACACGTGGTTTACGGGATAAGATCATGATAACATTGTCTACAAATGCTGACCCAACATACACCTTCCTCAATATCCCAACATCGTCCTTATAAGGTTGCGCCTTCATAATATTGTTTGCTTACTAATCCTCAATCTTTTGTCATTTTTGCTTTGGATTGAAAGTGGAATGATGGTCTACGCATAACTGCTCCATGTTACCATAGAAAACCAAATCAAACCAGCTTCAATTTGTCCCACTAATTTTAGAACCGAATAGAATACAAATTTTTATCAATATTTTTAGAATGTAATGAGCGTAGGCAGAATGTTTTTTGGGGTAATCCAACAAATGAAAATGAAGAAATATGCATCTTGAATCAAGTGACCAGACGTCCCTCGTTTCGCGGGACAGTCCAGCATTTTGACTATTTGTCCCGCGCTGAAAAGTGTCCCGCGAAACGTCCCGCGTATCACTTACTTCAAGGTAATGTCCCTAGAAATACAGAATTAAAAAAAAATAGTGTTCATTCAGTAAATAATTAAAATTATAATCTGTTTGATTCATGGCATGAGTTTTGTAACCTATATCTTTTGTAAGCAGATACTTTTGAAACAATAAGCAATATCAACGTTTTATTCTATTGTAGTGAATCGAATATATTTAGCTTTACAGCTTTAGATTCGATCTCGAAAACGAATTATCGTTCGAGTAAGTTCGAGGAGCAATAATAATTAACAAATCTCTCGCTTATCATCTCTTTATACATTTACGATATGTAGTGTTAGAGTGGGGAATCATGGTAATTTTTTCAAATCAACGGTTTTTCGAAAACATTCAGGATCCCTAACAACTGTGCAGATTTTGGGTGCGATTGGTTACTTCCTCGCCTTCCGCATCGCGTTTGAATTTTGTATGGGAATTATTATGGGAAACATACATTTTTGCATTTTTACTCCTAGATGTTGATCTGACTTGATTTGCGTTTTTTCATACAACTGCGTCCCACTCTAATGTAGCATACCATGAGAGCCTTTTTTCGCAAGCTGTCATGAAACAGAATTGTTTCGGGGGGCAGAGGGAGGGGTGGCACTGGTTCTGAAGATGCATTTTAACTATTTTTACACAGCTGTGCAAAGAAAATATGGTCCCCAACAGAAAATGAGCGAGAACAATCGTTTTATCATCACCTCTCGGTGGGGCTGCCTATCTGGTTTTGTTTTTCCGCACTTATTGTCTATCCGGTACAAAGTTAGACGACATTTTCTACCAAAGATAAATTTTTCTCGACATATATCCAAATTACCCAACTTCGGAAGATGCACTAAACAACGCATAATTTAGTTTGACTGATAAAACCTTGGAAGAAAGTTCGGTTCGAAAGTCCCTACTTCCGAATTCTAACTTGGTGCTACGCCGACAAACATACAAGCTGTGAAGCGGCAATGTCCCAGTGGGGGATTTAATGCCAAAGAAAAGAGAAGAGAAATGATTCCAAACAGTTTTTATTCGTTACTAGCTGTATGTACCCGGCCTTGCTCGGAGTTGCCAGTTTAATTCGCAGTTTTTTTCACCATCGGAATTGGAATAGGTCAAAAGGATAATTGTGTTTTCTTATTGATATTTCATCATTTGATTAAAAGAAGGTAGATTACATTTGAAAACATTGACTGATTTTGAAAATGGGATCAAACCCAAAATCGCTTTATTCCGGGCAAACGTCTATTTCTAAAGAAGGAAAAACATACACCGATGCCTTATTCCGGAAAAACGTCTATTTTAAAGAAATGATCACATTTACCGTCCAGAAGGAAACACTTTAATCATTGCTTTTCTCTGGGCAAACCATGATTTCGATGAAGTGTTGAGTTGATCGATCCCTGTCATCTTCGCCTTCTTAAGAAAAAGAATGTTTGTTCCAAATTTGGTTGAAATCGGGCAAGGGGTACAGAAGTTATGCTGGAACATTGGATCATTGCATACCTTGCTTTTATTTATTAATCTTGAATCATTATCATATAATTATCATACCTTTTAAAATTTGGAATAAAGGTTACTCGATTATGGATCACTATGCAATTTGATCATTCATAATCATCAATCATTAATCATATCGATCGTTAATCATTAACCATACACATAGTGTGTCAACATTTAATCACGATCGGTAATCGTTAATCATAATCCAACGGTTTTTCATTATTCATAATCGTTAATTATTGTCAAAAATGAATTTAATCATTAATCATTATCAGTCATCATTTTCAAAAATTATAATTCATTAATCATAATCTTTAATCATAGAGTTGAATGATTTAATCATTTAATCTGCTTAGAATTGGTCCTGGGGTCAGGAGTTACACTGAATTGCCCGTTTTCTAAAGACAACCGCTTTCCCTTTACCCTTCCTCTTTTCTCAACGGCCATTTCACCCCTTTGTTATCTTCTCCTAGGGATAGAAAATGTGTGTACCAAATTTGGTTGAAATCGGTACAGGGGTTCAGAAATTACACTAAATTGCCCGTTTTCTGAACAATACCCCTCCTTCAGACCCCTACCCCTTATCCAAATTTCCCTCCGTACGATCGGCTCCTCATAGTGAATATGTGTACAAAATTTGATTGAAATCGGTCCTGGGGTTGGGAGTTACACTGAGTTGCTCGTTTTCCAAAGACAACACCTCCCCTATACCCTCCTCTTTTTTCCAATGACCATCCCATCCCCTTTGTTATCTTTTCCTTATGATGTAGAATGTGTGTACCAAATTTGGTTGAAATCGGTACAGGGGTTCATGATTTACTTTGAATTGCCCGTTTTCTAAACCCCTCCCTCCAGACCCCTCCCCCTTTCCCAAATCCCCTCCCATATGATTACCTCCTCGTAGTGAATATGTGTACAAAATTTGGTTGAAATCGGTCCTGGGAGTTGAAAGTTACACAGAATTGTTCGTTTTCTGAACAAAACCCCTCCCACCACCCCTCCCCCTTTTCTACATGACCATCCCACCCCTTTGTTAACTTCCTCTGAGGATAGAGAATGTCTGTACCAAATTTGGTTGAAATCGGCCAAGTGGTTCAGAAGTAGTTAGCGAACATACATACATAGATTGGTTTTTATATATATAGATAGATAGATAGATAGATAGATAGAAGAAGAAGATAGATCAATTACTATATCTTTATATCGAGATTAGAAATACTAAAATAAGAGATCGGCGAAGACTCCTTCTTGTTTTCAATCCATTAAAAGCGGTTCGAATTCAAATTGTTAACATTTTTCATCCATAAGAAGCAATTATCATTATTATTTACACGATTTCATACCATTTCATACGTTGTCATTTCGACCGTTTTTTAATCCACCGGTCTCTGGTTATAGGTTACTAATTGACATGTTTTGGCATTATGGATACTCGATGCTACAATCCAGAACGATCCAAGTCGTATGCAAATTCTATTTGTAGAGAAAAATTTTAAAAAGAAGTTTTTTTTAATAAACTGCCGCTCTACGTATAAATGTCCCATGTTACATTTGACGAAAAAATCCAAACTCGAGTCAATTTGGCCCACTAATTTCAGAATCAATTGGATCTTTTAATTTAACAAATATTTTTGGGGTGTTATGAGCGTAGGCAACACTTTTCCGAATCACTACTTATTTAAACGGTTTTTAGTATCAATTATCATCAATCAACAACATAATTTATTCAGTGGGACAAATTGACTCGAGTTTGAGGTTTTTTTCAACGGTAACATAGAACAATTATGCATAGAACGACAGTATAGTTCTGTGATGTATTCCTAAATTTCCTAGCAGCAATAGAAATTACAGTTGTGTTTGAAATGCCATTAAATTGGTTTTTTTTTGGTACGCAAATTTGAATAGAATTTTGAAGGTGCTTCGATGTCTATAAAAGTTTCCCCAAAGAAACACGATGCGCCTATCGCTGCGTTCCTATCGTTGGGTCGCTGCATTCAAGGTTCTGCTGACGTTACCATCACGACAGTCACGGTGGACAAAACCCAAAATTTCAACATTTATACATTCTTGTATATTTTTTAGATACTTAGAAACATTCTGCATACTATAGCTATTTCAGAAGTGACCCAAAATTTTGTAAAAAAATATAGGGGAACTGTTCCGTTTTCAATCTCACTGTACATATATTCATCTCATCGCGAAACAAAGAAATACGGCACCAATTTCGTCGCTTCTTTTTGCTAACATGCATGCTCACTGCTGAAAAAAATCACAAAAATAATAAACAAATCAAATACCTTTTCATTGCTTTGTTTTTCGTAGGACCAATATCGGAGCTATGAGATGAAATCCAGGAGCCGTAACCCTAATTAGGGCTCAAAAATTGGATTTTATTCACTTTATTTTTGGAGTATTTGGAAAATCTGATTTTTACACAACATAAATGTTATCAACAAGCTATTATTAGTACACAATGAGTAGATTATAGTTGTATGTCTCTATTTTGTTCATGTTTATGGTCAAATTATAAATTTTATGTTTCAGGTGATGACCACTTGAAAATCACTATTTTTTCTATTTTTTATGTTTTTCTTCAGATGAAAAGTTAATCTATACGGCAAGATCCGGCAAAGATAAATCACTTGGGTATAACTTCAAGATATGGACTAAGCATTCCACGTGAAAACTCGTCCGCAAACGTCCGCAAATTAGATTCTGAGCTATTTGAATTAAATGCGATTTTTCATCATTTTTAAACTAAATTTTACCATTTGCTCATAAATTACCGTTATACCCAGCAGAACCCAGAAGAAAAAAATATTATATTCATTACATCACCTTGAAGATCAACAAACAAACAAATTTATTTTTATTCACAGCATCTCCTGGACCAACTAACCAACCTGGACGAACCAAGACCAGCTATCATTGTAAAATAGTTATGGGATACTTCGAATCAACCAAACTGTCCTTGATTTCAAGACTTCAGTTCTGCTGCTAAAGTAACCTTTTCTGTCACACTCATTACATCTCTCGGAAGACCAACAAACACCGCAAGACAGCTTTGCTATCCCTAGCAGCACACATGTTTCACATAGGTTATTGCAACTCTTATGTGTTTAGTCACATTCATGTTGCTGCAACCAGTTTTGTCTGACTTGGGATAATTTGAGTCATTCAAACTGCCTTTGAATTTAAAGCTACAGTCATGACAGTAGCTTTTTGTCACTCAAAGCTCTGATATATATCCGATCTAGCGGCGTTTTTTATTTGTAATGAATTTTCCAAAGCTCTTTTCCGATGTGTATTGACCTTCAAGGCGAATAAAGGAAGTTTGAACGAAATTTTTTTTTAGTAGCTGTACGGTACACTACTGGGGGAAGTGGAAAAGGAAAAATCGATAGTGCATGTTTGAATTAATGTAAAACCAGTTTAAATGATCTAAATGCATTCAATCAAAATGGGCTATCAAAAACAGTCAATTTTGCACCAACTGTGCGGAAGTTCATACCGTTTTGGTTGCTTGAAGTTTGTGGAAAAAGATTTAAAAATTAGGAGTTGTTTTTCCACTTAACCCAGTGGGATGGGGTAAGTGGAAAACCCATGTTACTTTGACCTTCAATTGTGATGAGTAGTTACAAATAACTAAAATCCAAACGGTAATTGCCTGAGTATCTTTCGCCGAATAATTTCATTGGCTTAACGGAATAGGTCACCAAGGAATTCTCGTAATAGCTAGTGAAGGGCTGGTTTTGCCTTCGAACATTAAGTGTACGTACAATTTATAGGTTCGCCTCAAAGATGAACTTTTTATATGAAAAATGGGGCTTACAGGGTTATAAACTAATCAACTTAGTTTAACGAATTGAGAAGATGTCTGTGTGTGCGTGTTTGTATGTATGTGTGTGTGAAAAACACGTACAAAATTATCTTCTATTTTTAAGCACTTGTCCTTAACCAATTTGTTTGCACAAAAAATTGCATTCAACGGCAAAACTTTCTATAAATATAAATGAATTTGAATTATGGAATATATTCACCAACCGGTGCTATTTTTTTCTTTCTCATACATTTTTTTCATATGTAAAACATGTGAAAGGCATTAATACCGATAGGTGGATTAATCAGACTTTTTCTTATGTACATTAGTCCAATCACCACTGAAATCGCTTCGCCCTCCGTCGCCTTCCCTGGAACGACCCGACTAATTTGCCGCATTACGAAGAACGATGCAGACTGATAGGTTTAGAGCTTTTAAGTACACGCCGTGAAGTATCAAAAGCACTGATTGTTTCTGACCTTTTGCAATCTAGAATTGACTGTCCAACCTTGTTATCAAATTTAAATATTCATATTCCTACTCGAGAGCTTCGTTCAAGGTCCTTTATTTATATCAGGGGTGCCCGAACAAATTATGCCCATAATGAACCCTTCGTAAGCATGTGTCGTATCTTTAATCGATGTTCTACTGCCTTTGATTTCCATCTTTCTCGTTCTGCACTTCGAAGAAGTTTTCTTCTTATATTATCCCCACCTCGACACACAACACATTGAAAGTTACAGATTATATAATTGTAGTTTGTAAATAGAAGTAGTAATAATAGTTAAGAATAATAGTATTAAGCTGAATTTGTATATCATTTGGAAGCATTGTATTTTCTGTTGATATGAAAAGAAGAGGATAAGAAAATCACAATGATAAGAAAGAAGGAACATATTAAGATTCACAGCCATCAAAATAAACCCTGGAAGGAAGGAAATAATTGCGTGATCAAAACATTTTCCACTTCCCCCGCAGTGTTTGATACCAGGGGTAAGTGTAAAATCTTCGAATTATTTGCTTCCATGGAACAAACCACTACAAATTGA
This sequence comes from Armigeres subalbatus, assembly GCF_024139115.2. Classification (NCBI taxonomy): domain Eukaryota; kingdom Metazoa; phylum Arthropoda; class Insecta; order Diptera; family Culicidae; genus Armigeres; species Armigeres subalbatus. Next base: position 212,674,685 of record NC_085140.1, on the reverse strand, counting down.
ATGTGATTAGTTTAATTGTATTAAAATGGTCACCTGTGACATAAATTCACTGAAAAAAAGAACTATGTGTGCAAATAAGAATTGATTTTATGAATGCAAAAATTAACTTTTTTCGAAACCTCAAATGACAGCTCAAGCGTTAACTGTGTTAATGTATGTATTATACAAATTTTAATATAGTATTAGTGTGGGCATCAAAGTATATGCTTGCACAATGTTATGGTGTGGTAAAAATTGTAAAAAATGTACAATTACAATTTTTCGAGTCAATTTTTACACTTACCCCCTTTTTCCACTTCCCCCAGTGTACCTTACATCTAAAGTCCTGAACTCAAGTATAGTATGGGTACTCTAGGGCGTCCAAGGGATATTAAAAAGTAGATTGTTTACCGCAGTACCTCTATAGGTACGTTTGAATGATAATCTTATTTTGGAACAATACAGATGCTGCTAATGTACTGAATATTTTCTGTTTCCGAACTCTGCTATGTTCAGGACGTTCTAGGTTGTTGTAAGGCTTCAAACGCCCATACCTGATATTATTCCCTGATAGGGGAGTTAAGGAGAAAATAGTGTTCAAGTAGAAAACAGTGTTTACCTTTGCGCATGCGAATTTATACAACCATTTTTTCTTTTGGGATCTTGGGCATGGGTTAAAATAAGTTAGATGTTTTTTTCCTATGTAAATGTTAGAAAATCCATTTAAGGATAGAGCTTTAACTACGGTTTTTCTGCTACTTTGTGAAATATAGCCATTTTAGAATCGTTCACGTAGCGGCAGCAAGAGATTTTGATTTTACATAAAACGCGAGGTTTTATTTGAAAACATATGTATTTTGAGATTTTTATCTGGTTTTACACTGTTAGGTGGATAGATTTAGCCAAAAAAATGCATTTTCCTGCATAATTGGCAATTATTACTTCATCCTAGGAATATCAGGGCCAAATAACCGCAAAAAATAGTTTTGGCCAAGAATTGTCTTTTTACTCTTATGTGCGTCGCGTCGTTTTTCATTGCAAAGAGAAGCCATCACTCGATTGCTTAATGGAGGCGCATGGTGATGGTTCGTCTGGACATTTTTAGCGGAAAAGAACATCCTTGTTATTCTCATCGAAACTTTTCGCCTTACAAGTGTAAAGTGTTAATCTGAAGCATAACATGTGGTAATTTGCTTGATCTGTTTCATTTTAGTTATTTAACATTGGTTCTGGTACAATAACAAAATGATCAATGAAATAAACACACTTGAACACTAAACACTTAAAAATAATTCATTTAAATTAAAGTCTAGACTCATAGCGTTTGAACACTTAAAGTTCTAGAAATATAGAAGAGGGCCCTGACTTCCTTATTGATGATTTCAGTAGTGAATTCCTTGTAATTGTGTTAGATGAAACGAGAATGCGATGTATATCATAGCCGCCGAAAGAAATTTGATAAGAAAGAATGAATATTAAGAAGTGCATATTCCAGAATATGGAATACTTCGCGATGATATTTCTACTAGCTTACTTCAATTAATCATGATTTTTCATGTAATGACTTATCTAGCGCATGGATGGGAATGGTAGACAGTTTTATGCCATTTATTCCGAGAAGCAGTCAAGAAGGAGTCAAGTAGGCTTTGACCAAGCAATATTTGTGTTTTTCAAGCTTGTCAAGCTCTATTTCATTGTTAAAAATCTACAAAATATTCGAAGATGTCAATTTACCCGCCACAACTGCTCAAGATTGAAGAACTTTACTGTGTGACAGTTGTCCACATTCGGAAAGTGACTTTCAAGCGCAGCGGTAGTTACCGTTATTGTTGGTTGAAAAAATTGCGGTTCGAAATAAATCAAAATCAAATTTTTCGTATTAAATCGGATAGTGAGAAGAATGAAATAGTAGAGCAAAAGAAAAACCAGTGCGGTGTAATAATTTAGTGAAAGGTTTAACCCGCGTGCAGTTAAAACCGGACGCCATATTGGTGAAAAAAGTGAAGTGAGGTTATGGAGGGGAAAGAAGATCCTCCGGATCCCGGAGGTGACGCTGCAAGAATAAAAAATGGAGCCAAACAACGAATGAAGTTCGAATACGCAATTAGTGATGAAGCGCCATATCGGGTGTACTTCGAAATGCGAGGAGGAGCACAAGCAGGAAGAATAAACAAGTTTTCACTAGGATCGAAGCTACGGGCGGCGCAAAAGTACAAGAACCACATAATCGACATGAAGCAGATTGGACGTAACAAAATCATGGTAATCTTCAACAGTTACATCAGAGCAAATTCTATCGTCGAAGATATTAACAACGAGAACGGCATGTGCACAGCGTATATTCCAAAACACGTTGTTAGCATATCAGGAGTCATCACAGGAATCCCGACAGATATCTCCACGGAAGAAATATTTATGGACCTGGAAAGTGAGACACCCGTTCTGGAGGTTTACAGGCTGAACCGCTATGTTAATGGGGAGAAAATACCGTCGAACAGAGTATCCGTTACATTTCGGTCAAAAAGACTGCCGGATAGGGTATGACTATTCTGTTGTCAGACCAAAGTACTACCGTTCGTGCAGAAGGTGGTTTTCTGTGGCAAGTGTTTAAGATACAACCACAAAGCGGAAAATTGTAAGAGTTTCAGGAGATGTCAGACGTGTGGTGATCGTCACGATGACGAGAACTATGACAATTGCCAAGAACGGAACAAGTGTCTACACTGCAAAAAAACACACCCCACCGGCAGCTTGGACTGCCCAGAGCGAATGCGACAGGAACAAATAAAATCGATAATGGCGAAGAAAAACTACACGTACGTCGAAGCAAGAGAGATGGTGTCCTTCACCTCGAAAAACATCTTTGAACCTCTGAACTCACTTCAAGATATGCCTACACTCGCGGAAACACTAGCAGAAGGCAGCAACCTGCAGTCGGAATGGCAGCAAACAAACAAACCAAGAGTACCTATTACACCGGCGGTAAAGCTGTACGCTGAAAAAAAGAAAAAACCTCAAAGCAAACGGAAGCGATCAACGAACGCGGAGTTACCAGAAAATGAAGCACAACCAGAATCGTCGAGTGGGACACAGATGGATGGAGTAGCGTTACAAAATCCATACAAGGTACACGAGATGGAGAGATGGAAGAACAAAATGCAACAGGAAGCCAACAAGATGATTGAATCAAGTGTAACAAACAAATACCAACACAAAGCAATGAGCTTCTATTCGGAGCTGGTCAGTGATGGAAACTTAAGCAGTGAAATAAAAGAAAAAGTGAAACAAGCAGTGCAAAAACATTTTAAACTGAATCAAACGAATATATAAAGTGACAAAAAGAAGTAAAAAGTGAAAATGAGATCAACCAGTGAAAACGAAAACAAACAAAAAGCAACAGTGGAAGGAAATATAAAAATAATACAGTGTAATATCCAAAGTTTAAGTAAACATAAAGAAGAATTACTAAGAGTGTTGGTCGGAGAAAAATATTCAGTAGCAATATTAACAGAAACGTGGTCTCAGGAATTGTACGAGGAGACGGCTCGATACAGGATTTCCGGATACCATAACGTTTTACAATCAAGAGAAGACAACTATGGAGGAACAGCTGTTTATCTGAAAAACAATTTCAACTACAGTAAAGCTATGTCCATTTAGAATCCGGAATAATAAAATCATCTGTATCTCGGTAACGGATTGACGTACAAATAAGGTTAATACATCAAAACAAGGGTAATTCACTGTACTTTAAGGAAAAAATATTGATGCAAATAATTTCTTCGTGTTTCTAGTGAAAATTCGCATCTTCTTCTTCATTCCTCTCATCAAAAGTTGCACACCTCCGGAGTCAACTTCCTTGGCACATTTGTTCCACATTTTGGTCATCTAAGTCGCGTCCCGAGCTGTTTTTCCACTTTTTCCACTTTTCATAAGCTTCCGCTTCATTACTGCCCAAAATGTCTCGATGGGCCGGAGCTGTGGGCAGTTGCGTGGATTTATGTTTTTATCGATGAAATCTTCGTTATTATCGCGGTACCACTGGATGACTTCCCGGCTCTAGTGGCAACTCGCCAAATCTGGCCAAAACTTCACGGGACCTTTATGGGCTTTATGGAAGGTCGACCGCGGTTTTTTGAGACATTCCTCCTTGTACAGCTTCGAGTCCATCGTCTTATTCGTCACAAACACTTAGATCTATGCCCCTCAGTTGCATATCCCTTGCCAAAATCATCCGTTTTTTTTGCAAGTTTGTCCAAAAAGCAAACTTAAACTTCGCAGGAACTACTCCTCGTGCCGTCACCATGTAGAATTTTTGGCTAGGAAGCTGTCCGAAATCCATTTTGACGTAGGTTCCATCGTCGATGACAGGATTATCAACGTGGGTGTGCAGACTTTTTTTCTCCTTTCGGCTTCCATCTGGAATAATTTTTGTTACGCTGCACGAAACTTCGTGAAATTTATACCACAGCAAGTGGGCGTCTAGGTAGACAAACCGCTGTAAAAGAATTCTTGCAGCGGTCACTTTCCGTGCCGCTGCAATACAATAAATGATTCCGGATTCTAAGTGGACATTGCTTTAGAGTTCCAATTGAGAACCTGACGGAATGCACCCAAGCGGTAGCAGTTGCCATCCCGAGTAAGGAGCTCGTAGTGGCAGCGGTTTACATCACACCAGCAGCAACGAGTCAGGATTTTGAAGAAGACGTAATCAAAGTGTTCGAGGCTCTCAAGGATTTCAAAAACGTAATCATCGGCGGAGATTGGAACGCGCACCACGTGACGTGGGGGAACGATTGCAGCGATAGAAAGGGGCACATTTTCGTAGAGCTGGTCAACCAATATGACCTGATAATTCTTAACGACGGACAAAAAACATTTGTGCCAATACAACTAAACAAAAGGAGTACAGCAATAGATGTATCGTTGTGCACCAGTAATTTGTATGGAGAGTTCGATTGGAAAGTGCTGGATTTCTGAATTGGCAGTCATCATATGGCAATACAAATCACTGATAGAGAAAAGCAGTCAAAGGAAGAAAAATGGATTTATAACAGGAAAAAAATAAACTCAAAACTCGCAATGCTAGGAAATGACAAAATACACTCATGGGAGGAATTAACCGAAGAAATGAAGAAAATGTATAAAAACAGCAAACAACGGGACACTAAAACGCCTAAGTACTGGTGGTCCACAGAAGTGGAAGATGCCTGGAAACGAAAAACAGAAGCAAGGAGGGAGTTCAACAAAATAGGTAGTGTAAGAAACTTAATCGAATTTAAAAAAGCAGCAGCAAGGTTCCAAAGGCGGAAAAAGATTGAAAAAGAAACCAAGTGGAAGGAATTCATCGATGAAATAAACCCAATGAATAGCTCCAAACAGCTTTGGCAAAGTATCGGCAGACTAACAGGTAAAACTTTTAGGAGAAAAGAAAATAATCCTCTCTTGGACGATAAGAATATAGCAGAAAAATTCTTGGATCTACATTTTGGAAGGAACAGCCCTGAGGACATGATTGACTTCGGTGGATCATTTGCAAGTTACGATATTCGTGATCAAGAAAAATGGAATAGGATAGTAGGGGATAAAAAACCGAACTCGGCACCTGGCGTGGATAGAATTACCTACGGAATGCTGAAGCAGCTGCAACCCGGTGTTGTGCAGCAACTATTGAAGGATTTTAACGGACAATGGCGTAGGAGTTTTCCTGGAGATTCGCTGAAAACGATAAAGGTGGTCGCAATACCTAAAGCCAGGAAGGATCAAAGTAAACTGGAAGGTAAACGTCCGATTTCACTGGTTCCAACTTGTACCAAAGTTGTGAATACAGCCGTATTGGAAAAGTTAAAAGAAGCCTTGGAAGCAGGCAATGTTCTCCCCACAAGATCGTTCGGTTTTAGAAAAGGACTATCCACGAATACTTGTGTGACGTATGTGGTCAACAAAATAATGGCTAATAAAAGGGAAGGAAACTTAACGAGCATAATCTTTGTGGATCTAAGTAACGCTTTTTGCAACGTAAAAGTAGATACTTTGAAACAAATATTGTCAGAAAAAAGAATACCACTAGAGTTGATTTGCTGGATCACAAATTTTCTAACTAATAGAAAAATAATCTATATACATAAAAATGAATTTCTGTCTGTCTGACCCTTATAGACTCGGAAACTACTGAACCGATCGGCATGAAAATTTACATACAGAGGTTTTTGGGGTCGGGGAAGGTTCTTAAGATGATTTGAGACCCCTCCCCCTTTTGGAAAGGGGGGCTCCCATAAAAATGGAACACACATTTCTGCTTAACTCGAGAACTAATCAGAGAATAAATCAATTTTAGGCGAAACAAAGTTCGACGGGTCTGCTAGTTTTTCATACAAATAAGGAAAAACTTGTAAGAGTCGTCAGTGAAGGTCTTCCACAAGGGGATGTTCTATCCCCCACTCTCTTCAACGTATATACTGCTCCTTTGCATGAAATCCAGATCGATGACGTAGAGCTGGTGCAATATGCCGACGACTTCGGCATCATAGTCTCAGCGAAAACAGTAGAAAGGCTTCGAATAATCGGACAAGACTACCTGGACCATTTCGTAGAATCAGCAGCGAAGCTCAACTTGTCAATAAACCCAGCAAAAACTTAATCCATACTATTTCAAGCCAGTAATAAAACACTGGACTATAAGATAGATGGAACAAACATAGAAAATGTTAGGTCACATGACTATCTGGGCATGGCACTAGATAGATCTTTAAACTTTGGGAGACACACTAAGGAATTAAAAGGAAAGGTCAATGAGAGGCTCAACATGATCAAGGTCATCAGCGGAGTAAAGACTGGAGGGCACCCGGAGACAATGCTGAACGTACACAAAGCGCTTGTTCGAGGAACGCTGGAATACGGCTCTACGGTGTACAGCAATGCTGCAAAAACATACCTAAATAAGCTAGCTGTTATCAACAATCAGAGTCTACGAAAAGCCACAGGATGTACCAAAAGTACTCCCTTAAATACTCTGTTAGCAATATCTGGCTTAGAATCCATGCCAATAAGACAGGAATATATAACAGGAAAAGAGATCGCACGTAACATCGCACAAAGAACGGCGGTGGGAGAACAGCTAATCGGAACAACCATAGATAACAGATCGGACACGAAAAAGATAAGTTACATGGAAACAGTTTTCTTAACCACTTTGAAGTATTCGATGCTATAATGACAATCAGGAAGAACTGCGTGAAGTACCCGGATATAATAATCCGACCGACATTGGATGGACTGGTCAAATCCAAAGGAAACACGAACCCAAAACACCTAAAACAACTAGTTCTGTTTGCATTTAACGGCACCTACAAAGGACGCAGAAGAGTCTTCACGGACGCCTCGAAGACAGGGCATTTATGTGGAGTTGGAGTTTTTATTGAAGGATCAAATAAAAGAGTCTCCGTTCGACTTGCTAATGAAATTAGCATCACAGGAGCAGAGCTTGCAGCAATTATAATAGCTATGGAAATTATTTCTAAAGAACAATTGACGGGTTCTGTAATATACACGGACTCGCGATCGGCTTGCGAACTTCTGGAAGCAGCGAGAGACCAACAGGAACGAGAAGAATTATTAGATGAAGTGTTAACAATGGCAGCAGAGTGGGGAGTTTCGATGCAGTGGATACCGAGCCACATAGGAGTGAATGGTAACGAGATCGCAGATCAACTGGCAAAGGAAGGTATTACGAACGATCAGCCAATACTAGATAATATAATATCATACAAGGATGTATACTGTATACTGAAACGCCGAAAGTCACTGAAAATCGACGAATGGTACAAGGACTATGCTATTGAAAAGGGACAAAAATTCTTCCAAATTCAACCAGATTTCAGATCGAAACCATGGTTTGTTGGTCTAAAGCTAGACGGGAAACAAGTTCGATTACTAAATCGACTGATGGCCGGTCATGACTGGTCAAAAGTCTGGAGACACAAAATGAAATTAATAGCCAACCCAACCTGCGAAACATGCAATCAGATTGAAACAGCAGAACACTTAATTCTACACTGTGAAAAATACCGGAACGTACGCGTAAGATACTCATTACAACAATACAACAACCTGATAGAAATATTTAAAACGAACAGTGTAAACGAATATCAGAAAATCTTGGATTTTGTAAAGGATGCAGCTTTGGATTTATAAGAACCCTCAGCTGTGGTCAGGCGACCGAAGACCGAAGCAACAGGGCATATAGTCTTGGCAACTGGCCCTTATTCCTGGCAAGTAAAACTTGCCTCCCAGAATGAAGAAGAAGAAGAAGACAGTTGTCCAACCGTTTTATTGCCGCGATGTACCGCTCCATTGCCATACATCCTTGCTACGCGAATTCCCGCAAGTGAGAGGACAAGAGACGCCAAACTCTGTGTGCTTGTAGCGGGTTGAGTGTTACTTGCAGTGCTCCCAGTAGCATTAACAGAACACTCACTTAGCACCAACAACACAAACTTTACCACAAGTTCATATTTAACGTCAGGGACACTTTTGGAATCCTACAACAGTGAAATAGGACTTGCTGTTTACCATATAAGCAAGTATTCAATATCTTTGAAACTCTCGAAGTAGGCCTGACACAACTGATAGTCAAAGTAGTCGAGCACGGGGCAATTGGTTACAAGTGGTAAACCATCAAAGGCGAAGTTGGGGGCAGCAGGGACTATGTCCATGAGCTTAACGACCCCGCCCCACAACCCATGCGAGTTAGGGGGGCTGTCTAGAACGTGGTGGGATTAGGCAGTGGGCTCTGTTAAACCTCTTTAAAAAGTTACATGTGTTCGCAAGCAGGCCCTATAAAAGCGACCGTGTGCCACTCAAAGCGCACAGGTGTCCAGGGAGTGCCAACTGGCATGAGAAATGTCCCTACTTCGGTAGGGTAGTGCGTGTGCTACTTCAGCTTGTGTTGAAGCAGAAGTGTCATAGTGCATCACCACTATTGTCACCTCGAATCACGGCAGAAGTTTACCACATTTAGTCATTCTGCTGGACTAAAATTATTATTGATGTTCGCAGAATCTTGTTTTAGGCAAGCGGGAGTAGCGCTGTGTGGCACCGCGCCGCGGTTGCCGACGATCAATGCGTTTTAATAGAGAATCGTATGAAGATCAATACATTTTCTTGTTGCGAAATATCAAAAGAGAATCTTATGATGGTCTTACGTTCAGTATCTTCAGTGTAGATATGTAGTGTAGTGCCACTTTCCAAGTAGCACACTTGTCACATATCAGTCATTGTGACTCATATGCGACCAAATCCAGTTACATTGGAGTAGCTGCAACCAAATCCATCTGAACTGCGCTACTACCCAAGTAAGAGAAAAGGGGAAAACATCAAAATGGAACAACGAAAAAATAATAACCAACATTCATGGACATAGAAGAAAAATAATTGGAAATCATAGGAACATTGTAGTCTCGAAATTCGTTCGCGTGCATCAAATCTTTGTGCGCGTTCGAATTTCTGGTAAAACCAGGTGAGAAAATTAATTTGATCGAGCGCGCCGGCAATAAATTGTGGTTTACGACAATCACATTGAGGCTGTATCGTCCGCAAAATCGATCGATATGCTAAAAGCTGACAAATTAATCTGATTCAACTAGTAACATTTCCAGATCTTCTAGGGTCATTCCATATGAAGTGACCGAGAAAAAATGCAAACGTGTAATCGACTTTCTTAGAATTAAATGAAATTTTGACCAATTGTTTATATATGGGTTATACCCCAAAATCCAAAATTTCGTAGTGATTGGACCTCCCCACGATTAATACGACCATCCCCCTTTTCGGACAAATGTATGAAACCCATCATATTGATTTGTTAATATCTCTGGAACTGTGAGGACTATAATCAATCTAAGGTAACCATTCGAAAGAAGATTTTTCAAGGAATTAATAAAAAAATATTTTTTTGATGTGCAGTGTTGCCAAATGAACAATTTTTAAGTTTTTGCTCGAAAAATGCATTTTTCACCCAATGAGTATATTTTGATTTAAAAAATGACCTCACCAACGTGTTCTTTGGCCATTTTTACATTGGAAACGCTTGAAACCCCAAGGTACTATGTTCCGATCTTGAGATACAGGATTTTAAAAATGAAAAGTCCTTTTTTCACTGTGAACATCGAATATTTTTACTAATTTCCGAACATACACACACATTCGCATTGACACATACACACATACACAGCTCGATTGGTTGCTCCCCCACTTTCCGCATCGCGATTGAAATTTATATGAAGATAAGTATGGACTTTTTTTTACATTTTTGCTTCTAGAGGCTTTATGTTATCGTTAATTCAATCATCTGACTCAATATGTTACCATATATTCGAAAGATGCCGAAAGAGTTGGCTGAAGAATAACTATTGCTGGAAATATTACAACGCTTCGAAGATTGATTTTTGAAATCATTTGCAAAGAATCAATGTTTCTGACAGCACTATCTGGCAAACTGTGGTTGTTAGACGGCAAAATCATTTCTCTTTCCGGAATTTTCCTTTAAAAATTAATACGAATAACTACAATTTGTTCCTCCGCCCTAAAAGATTAAAAATTTTGAACTAGCGCTGGCAGAATAAACAATTTAGGTCGTCGTTCCAGCAAGGATCCTTCTTCTGAAAAGTTTTTCGGCATCCTTAGGGTCAACCTTTAACGCAATATCTCACATGGTTTAGGAAAATCTGAATTCTCTAGGAGTTAAAAATGCAATAAATACAAAAAGAAATTGAATAGCAAATATTATCCATTTATTTTCAAATTACAGAAAATAAAATCATTATCTCAAAGAAAATCATTTTTATGATGTTTGTTTTTGGTCTACTATTTTCATATTTTGATAATATACATACACAGTTGACAATTTTCGATTCCTTGGTGAGTGACTGAGAGCTCATGGCTGTCGTCAAATCACATTTGCGTGCTGTGAAGTGTAGGTTTAACTGCCGTGGTAGTAAGATAAAAACTTTTCGTTGATAATTCTCCTCTGGTCGACTAGTATTGACATTAAGCTTTTCTTCTGCCTTGTGTATAATTACAAAATTCGTTTGAAAATAGCATCCAACGTTCTTTGCCATTTTCAACCCTCTTACCTCCCACTTGTCACAAATAGTCACAAATCACTTACCCTCTCCTTCTGTACGTATAAGTATCATTTACATAATGATTTGCCTTTTTCATACACTATTTTTCCACAATAACATAGTGAAAGTCTACTTCCTTATGAGCTACTTATTTTTCCATTCTCGTACACTAAGCGTACTGAAAGGCTATATGTTCGCTCCGAAAACAAACTTTTTATAGAAGGCCCGGGGACCCATAGTGTTGTATACCAATCGACTCAGCTCGACAAATTAAGTGGATGTTTGTGTGTGTGCGTAGAAAAGTTTCACCCACTTTTTAGGCACTTGCCCTTAACCGATTTGCTCACAAAATGTTGCATTTTACGGGAAATCCTGTCCCATTGTTTCCTATTTGAATTTGAATGGTTCGGACTATAGGCTCGAAACATATGGTTAAAATACTATTTTCAAAATGCACGAGAAATGCACCATTCTCGCAAGGTAAATTAATCAGGGTTTTAGATAATCATATCGTTTCTTCTGTCGTAATTGCCTCTCGTATGTCTTTCTTTTGCTGTTTTTAAGAAAATGTTTGTTTGTATGATTGAAACACGAGTCTTTCGGTTCACTTAATCTAACGTTATTTTGTAAGAATAAAACGGTATAAAAAAGATTTTGGCTCCGTAACGCTTAACAGCATATGAGCCGAAATCTTTTGAAATCAAATAATGATTTATAAAATTAAAAAAAAATCTGTCCATAGCATGTGAAATACCATAGTACCTATGTGAGTAATAGTTTAATAGTACGCTTTACAACAATACAGAAAAGCTATTTCTTCCATAGTGACTACGTTGCCAAGTACATTATTTACTATTCAAAGTTACATGTTTTACAATTTCTTTTAAGAAAACAATATCTTTGAATTCTTGGCAATTCCATAAAAACACTCTAGCAAAGGGGTAAAGGTTAGGTATGCATAACAAAATCTTATGTGATTGATAAGTTCCATATGAATCTTATAACATTCAAAACTCTAGAACTCGAGAACGGCTCATAATACCTTGGGGTTTCGAGTGTTTCTTATGCAAAATTTTCTGGAGAACACGATGCTGGTGTTATTTTTCAAATAAAAATATACTCATTGGCAGAAAAATACATTTTTATAATTAAAACGCAAAAACAATACAGATGGCAACACTTTTACTGAAAATCGATATTTTTCTCAAAAAGTTTGAAGAATTTTCTTCAAAATGCATAAAAAGAAGTTATTTGTAGCTTTAAAACTGTCCGAGATATGAGTCGTTTAAAAATATGGTTTTTACAAATCGTCAAAAACGGGAGGTGCTCGCATTTGCCGAGGGGTTGTCCAATCATCAAATTAATTTGGGTTTTTACATATAATCGGTAGATAAACAAATCCACAAAATTTGATAAAAATCGGTGTAAGTCGATTACAAGTGGTTCGGTCACTTGGTATGGAATGACCCATATTTAGAACATATTCTAGAAATAACCACTAATTACATCTGATAGTGATTTCCATTAAAGAATTTGCGCCAGTTTGAAAATAATTTTATTTAACCATCATGGCTGCTACTACACGATGGGTACTTTTCGTTCAAGTAGTGGCCAAAAAAATGCTGTATAGCTATCAAGATAATAAATTATTTGAAATAGAATGCTCAATAATTAACTAACTATGGTAGAAATTAATAATAGCATTGAATACTACGCTATGATAGCTCTGAGATGAGCTAGCCTCGGGCTAAAAATCTCACAAATAAAGACATAATAATACGTTAAGATAGCATAGGAAACGGAATGACGTTCAAAATAATTTCAATTGAAGTTATTGTTTCATCAGCAACAGTAGAACCTGTATGTTAGTCGCACCATTCACACTAAAAATTTCAGATAATTTACGATAGTTTTCATACCATTTTATTTTTTCGGGAAGTACATGGGCATCTTCCATTAAATGCATATAAGAAAAAATATGTTATGGATCATTTTGAAGAATTAGATTTTATTGTTTTCATACAACATACTTTTTGTTTCTGCTAAATATATCCAAAATAATGGAAATAGAAACATAGACATTCTCAATTGTGCATTCGAATTAAGAATGATTACGTTTCTGTTCTTATTATGTTGGATACATTTAGCAGAAGAATTATGTCAAAGAAAATGTATTTTTTACCATTAAATCTGCTATAGTTCATGAACTGAAAAATATACATTATGTTCTTGCGTAATACCATTATAAATCTATTGAAACCCACGAAGTTTTATGGATGTTATGCGTGAGACTAGACTATGACCAAAATATTTGGCATTATGACAGTCTCCCAACGTAGTTTTAAGAGACCCCTCAGGATAATCATTAGACCACAAATAAGGTTATGATGCATTTGACATTTGTGGTTTTATTGTGCGGTTTATTATGGTTTTGAAGATAACTATAAGCCCATCAATAAAGCTTATCCTATGGTATTAAGAAAAGCTGTAATAAAACCGTTAAAAAACTTAAAAAAACACGAAGCCTTGAAATTGTTACTTGGGTAGGGTTCGCCACCGCTTCTGCTTTATATGCAGGAAGTCGTGGGATTAATCCCAGGACCGAGGCATTCCTCATACTTTGTATCTTTCTGTATATATTTCTCATTTTATAGCAATCAGTAAAACTGAGATTGGATTCCATACCATTTTCATCTTCTATCCTACACCTTCAACTGGACTGTTCCTGTATTCAGTTGGAACTGGAAATGAATGAAAGAAAACTCAATTCTGCATCCAATTAGAATATATGAGAATTGGGTAGATTTGATTCCCCTTACGGGGTTTTCGCATGCACAGACTCTTTGAAAATCATATAATATAACTTCTCTGATGTTCAACTATATGTAATTAGCTGTTATTCTCGTAAGTTGAAACAGAAACAGATCGGAAATGACCGAATGCCTTGATTATTTTTTTCAACGAACTACTCCCCTGAATGCATCTTCTGACTGCCATTCCCGGAAGATTGCAGCTACTAAAAGCAATCCCTGCCATTGTTTATTTTTCGCCCTTTGCAAAGTCCAAACCAACTTTTTGGAGTGCCAATGAAACAGGTCTCAAAATGATGCTTGGAAGAGTTTTTCCACCAAATTTCCACGGTAGGTAATCATTCAATGTTGAACAAGCATAATGAGTATGCAAAATCGACGGAAGACCCGTTTTAATTTTTGTATTTTAGTCGTTTAGAGTGGAATTGCCAACTTCCTATTGTTAACATTTTGTGGATAAAGGGGGGCTCTTCTCCCAATCTATTGGGTCAATCTGGGAAACGAGGGCTAGATTATATTATTGTATGTACAAACTTTCTTCTGGAAGAAGATTTTCTATTCGTCCCGGGGATTCGCATAAATGTCTCTGCTTATGGAACCACCCCACCCATTTTTGGCCCTTCATACAGGAGTTTGATGAAATACAAACAATAATATAAGCATGATCAAATCGTTTATCAGATATGACCAGTGCTACTAGCAGGTGCCTTGCTACAATAGATAGTAGTATCATCATCATCATAATTTAGTCGTTTGAAATTGCTTCGTATTTTCAATCCATCAATCGGGGCAAATAGAAATGCGTGGTGTGGGGCAAGTTGAAAGAACGATTCAAAACTTCACCCTCGTAATTAAAAGTAATATTTTTTTCAGAATGGTCCGTAAATACATTCGGAAAACATAAATTTATAAAAAGGTCCAAACTTCTGAAAATAAATTTAATAAATTTCCGACCATCTCGTCATGAATGCAATCCTCCTACCATCTCCACTGAAGAATAGAATGAAAAGGGGTCGTGTTTAAACTGCATTGTATAATTTTAAGATGCTTAAACTACTTTTCCTCGTAGTGAGCACTAACTTTAAAAAAAATAAAACATAGAGCTTATAAACATTTCATTAATTCCAAATTTCACTTCCTCAATCCCTCTTTCTCCAATCGAGTTTATGAGAGATACGCTGGTTAATTATTGTGAATTTATGAAGAAACCACAGCCGAACTAATCAAGCGCACAATTCGAGTGAACCCGATCAGCAATGCATAACAAAATTATAACTCAATTCTATCAATGGTTGTTTTTTTAAAACAACGTGTGTTATAATTAGATAATTCGATAAACATGTGTCTTCGGCCAGTTTGATTTCATATCAAAATTATAGCAACATTATTTATGTACATTAACAAAATATAATTGCTTACATTTTTTGGAAGATATTGGAAAAAAGCAGAGGTAATCACCTTCAGTATAACTTGAATTTATATTCGATATTAATAGCTAGTACAAAGTTAATTGCATACATTATGGATGGAAATCCGTTGTTTTAGCGTACCAGATTTGTTTACGTGATGTAGGCATTAACCTTGAAAATAGTTTTTTTACAGGATAATTATATCAACGTTTGTTATAATGTTGATATGAAGGTATCAACCTCTGATTTGATTGTGTTACGGCTAGAGGGATTTTTGATATAATTTCTGTTATTTTCACAACTAACCAGCCAAATTTATAACACATTTTGTTTCAATAGTTTTCTGAAATAAATAATTCCCCTTGTTATAATTTTGTTATGCATGTTATGCATCCTGAAAAGTAATCCAAGTGGTCACCGAGTGCTAATCAATCTGATAAATTTTCAGCGTAGTGCGTTCTCTAGAATTTGGTACCTGAAAATTACGCGTGTCACGTGATTCGAGTATTAAGCCGTACTTAGCTGCAAGTGTTTTGAAAATCAGTGAGGCGCAATATATGCATTAAAAATATACTTTTATTTTAGAGGAAGAAAATGAGACGAGGGATGCTAATGTATCTCCTATAGCTCATTTGTATTTATCGCTAAAGCAGTAATTCGAAAGAGCGATCATTACTAACTACTAATGACCGGTGTTTGGCTGCAGAAACAATGTTGAGAAAGAGTGAATCGAACAGATTATTCGAAAATTTAACACCGAATCCATCCTGCATGACGTTTACCAACTGATACCCACTTCGACAAATTCAGATTGTTATGGAAGCAACGATGCAGCTTCACGCAGCTCTACGATTGAATCAAAATAACGCGTTGCTTTGATGGAATAGGACCGCCATCCGTTGGAGCGCTGAGGCTGCGCTCGCCTATTTTTTTTTTTTGCAACAGTGGACTATATTACTAATATTCATTCATTTATTTAGTTTATATCTAAACAGATAACACTGAATCAACAATTAGACACCACAATACACGGTTCGAGGCCGCATCTCTCCATCCTCGAATTCGCCCCACGCTCGCCAAGTCGTTTTGCACCTAGCTGCCCACCTCGCTCATGGGGCCCTCCTTAGCCGTGCGGTAAGATGCGCGGCTACAAAGCAAGACCATGCTGAGGGTGGCTGGGTTCGATTCCCGATGCCGGTCTAGGCAATTTTCGGATTGGAAATTGTCTCGACTTCCCTGGGCATAAAAGTATCATCGTGTTAGCCTTATGATATACGAATGCAAAAATGGTAACCTGGCTTAGAAACCTCGCAGTTAATAACTGTGGAAATGCTTAATGAACACTAAGCTGCGAGGCGGCTCTGTCCCAGTGTGGGGATGTAATGCCAATAAGAAGAAGAAGAAGCCCACCTCGCTCGCTGCGCTCCACGCCGTCTCGTACGTGACACATTTGGTGCGGTGGTGAATCTTTTTTGACCGTAGTTTCTTCTGGGGCCCATAGTAAGCCCGACTTCCTCAGATAATGCAGCTTCGTATTTCACGGCTAACTTTATTATCAGCCGTTAGCAAGGATCCAAGGTAGACGAATTCCTCAACCACATCAAAGGTATCCCCGTCTATCGTAACACTGTTTCCCAGGCGGGCCCTGTCGTGCTCGGTTCCGCCCACAAGCATGTACTTTTTCTTCGATGCATTCACCACCAGTCCAACTTTTGTTGCTTCACGTTTCAGGCGGGTGTATAGTTCTGCCATCTTTGCAAATGACAATGTCCATGTCATTCGCGAAACAAATAAATTGGCTGGATCTGTTGAAAATCGTATCCCGGATGTTACACTCGGCTCTCCGCATGACACCTTCGCAATGACACCTAGCGCAATGTTGAACAACAGGCACTAAAGTCCATCACCTTGTCTTAGTCCCTGGCGCGATTCGAAAAAACTGTAGTGTTCACCCGAAATCTTAACACAGTTTTGCACACCATCCACCGTTGCTTTGATCAGTCAGGTAAGCTTCCCAGGGTTATTCGGTAAATTGAATTACAGATTTAAATATCTTTAGTCAAAATTACCGAAAAAATGTGAATTTCTAAATTACAATAAATTACAATAGCATTACAATATCGAAATAAGCACATTTGTTGGGTACAACATAGGCTAGCATACGATACTTTGTATCTTGCGAGTTCCTGAAGATCAAATCCACTCAATCAAATCTAGATCATACATGAAATATTTTTTTTTTAATTCCACATTTTGATTGTAACTTTACGATAAGTATTTTCAGATTAAAGATGTGCTCGTCTTCAGTGTCTCGTTTTTGACTCCAAAAATTGAGTTATAATCCAGAACAGCACTAACACGGCTTATAAGCGGATGACAGCATTCCACTAAACAAAACCCTGAAAAAATGAAGATGAATGCAATTGTTTACTGAAAGTCGATAAATTACCTGTACCTTCCAAAAATGCTCAGAATGTTTCTGGGTTGTAATTGCAAAGCTTTACTCATTAGTTTTATTTAGCGGCGCAGTCGAAAATATATGAAGGTTTGAACGAAATTTTAAAAATTTGGGTTGAGGGGAGGGGGGGGGGGTATCTAACACCACATTATTTACTATTTGGAACAAATCCCTAGTCTAAGAGATGAATGCATGTATTAGATGTAAGAAAATATAGTTAGCACAAAAATTATCTTTCGGACACCACTTCATAGCCAACAATAAAAATTGAAACCTTTTGTTCGGTAAAGGCAAATACATTTTTGTAATTTGATTACATTGGGTAGATATCAAATCAAGTCATGCAACAGTTTCAAAGAGAGTAGCATGCATCTATTCTGCCCATGATATTAGTACTATCGTTTGCTGGAACCGTCCTATTTGCTTGTGCAATGTGCAGTATACATATATGACCACCACCCACATAAAAAGACTAATAATCTCTTTGTTTGAACTTCCATTGCAGTATCACAAGCGATCTCGATTTATGACATGTAGTATGGTATCCAGTCAATCAATTCTGAAAAAAACCTTTGCATAAATTTACTTACGGGTATGGGGAACCAGTGTCGGTAAAATCTCGCTTAACTTTTTCAAAAGGACCTAAGTAACATTTTTTTCATGATTTAATTTGAGTACTGCAATCGAAAGCTTTCATGTTTTTATGTTGATTGCGCTATTCAAATTAATTCATGAAAAAAATGTTACTTAGGTCCTTTTGAAAAGTTAAGCGAGAAATCATTCACAAATCTCAATTATCCTCCCGTGCGAGTAAACTTCTTTGCGAATTAGAAGGAATGCATCACAGATGAGTTTTTCATACCAAATCGCATCGTTAAGCCCCAAACGCAATACAACGGAACGTCGACGGAAACAGAAAATTTGACAGTTAGCCCATATATTTTCTGTCAAATTTTCCGTTTCCGTCGCCGTTCCGTTGTATTGCGTTTGGGGCTTTACACTCATTTTACGAATAATCATTTTGCTCCAAAATGCGTTCAAAACCAATTTGTGGGCAATATTTTGTTTGCACATGCAAGAGTATCCATTGTTCTATGCGATGAACGTCAATTCACTGTTTCTGACGAAGGAAAACAAAAGAAAACCTATATCCTATCTCGTCACTACTTTCTGCTAATACTAAAGACACACTGATGGTACAAGGACCGTGGAATACCACGGTTATGTACCCTAGTTCATATTATTCCATGGTTTTCCACGTTGTACCAGCATGGTACAAAGTGACACACCTATGGTACAACTTGTACATGGTACGAATACCACCAGTGTGTCATTAATATAACATGCGTGCAGCTAAAAAAACAAAAATAACACCTCAAATTCCTTTTCATTTCTCTGTTTTTGAAGGAACCTTACGCAGCACTTTCCTCTCGAAAACTTCACGGAGAAAAAATAATAGTAAAAACAACCAAAACTTAGTTCAATTCAACCAAACCTCTAGGTTGAATTAGGAACAAACATTTTTTTATTCTGATTTGAACAAGTCAGTTGGTTGAAACAAACTAGAAGGTTGTATTTTTCGCGATTTGGGAGGTAAATTCAACAATCTTTTGTTTGGAACAACCAAAATAATAGTTGTTTCGCCTGACAGCTCTTGAACAACCAACAATTTTGGTTGTTTTCAACCAAGAAGTTTAGTTTATAATAAGCAAAAAAAAATTAGAATCAAACCAATTAGGTTTAACCTATTCAACCAATTAGAATTAAACCTATTTGTTTAAATCAACCAAAGTAAGCATTTGAATCAAACAACAAAATGGTTGAGATTTTACTTCCATATAGTGGACCAAATAGCTGATATAAAAAAAATTAACTTGTATTTAGCGTTCATATCGATTTTATTTTTTATATAGTCATTTAAACGTTATGCAAATAGTACAAGTTATTGAATTACACATTGAATGTATTGACGCGCGATTTGCGGAATGTTAAATCCGCGCTATCGCTATTTGGCTATCGTAGATTTTTTCAAAGGTATAGACCGGAATTGAAAAGCTTATTTCTACCCCGCTGGCATCGTCGATTCGTTGAATGCTCGTGGAAATTTTAGGGCACCGTACTGAAATTCACATTGAAGGCCACGTCAGCTGCGTCTGTTGCGAGTGTTCACCAAAAACAGCGGCAAACGGATCCGTATTCTTGATGATAAAGAGAAAGATAGATATATTTTCTGATGCTAATGCATATTTTCTTACCTTCTAGAAAAATTGTAAGATGTTTAATCAGGCCTCAATGGAGAAAACATCAATTTCGTGATTCTAATAGTATTAGATAAACATGGTTGCAGTTCTTCTTTCTGAAGTGATGTAGCACACATGTTTTGTTGAGCCAAACAAACCAAATTTTGGTTGGGACAATCTAGTTTGATGGCTATAACAACAAACGTTTTGTATTAAAACAAAGAAAATGAATTTTGAAACAAAACGTAATTTTAGTTAGAAACAACTTAAGTTAAACGTTAGTTTCCACCTGTACTATTTTGTTGACAAACAATGTTGGTTTTGAAACAAGCATAATTTTTAGTTTGAAAATCAATCAACATTTTGGTTGTTTCAAACTAAGCGGCTTTTCCTCCGTGTTCAAGAGCGCGTTAGTCCTCCACGAGCATCGTCCAGGTCTAGTGGCCGTAGAGAACTTCCTGTCTAATGAGCTTTAGTCAGTTTGCTACGGCGGCGAACTCTATTTGATCGGAGCGTTTAGCGGAGCCCAAATTACGTACCTGCCTGCCACGATGCTTCTCCGAATTTGTTGCTAGTATCGTTATCGAAGGTCACCAATGAGCCAATGAGTACATGAATTCTCCAACCACATCGATTTCGTCACCACCGATACAAACTCGTGGTGGAAGGCTAACATTGTTCTCTCTCGAGCTTCTTCTTCTTCATGTATTTCATTTTCAACGTATTGATGATCAGTTTGATCCGCTTTGCTTCCCTCTTCAGGCTGATGTAGGTGTATTTCATCTTCTCAAATCTACGTGCCACAATGTTGTCGGCGAAACTAAATAGCTACACGGACATCGGGAAAATCGTACCACTCGTGTCAATACCTGCCCTTCGTATTACTTCCTCCAAAGCGATGTTGAATAAGAAGCACGAAAGACCACCATTTTGCCGTATTCCTCTGATCAACCGTATCAGTTTATCCGTAAATCCGTGTTTGTGCATTAGCTGTCAAAAGCGGGCTCAGTAGTCATATGGCTACTGCTTCTGCCTCATACGCAGGGGGTCGTGGGTTCAATCCCAGGTCCGTTCCATTCTCCTACTTTGTATCTTTCTCTATATTTCTCATGTTCTAGCAATCGCTAGAACTGGAAATGGACTTCCTTCCATACCGTTTCCATCTCAATTCCTATACCTTCAACTTGAATATTTTAACAGTAATCTGCTAGAATTCGAAATGAACTATAAAGCGCGTTTCCAAACATCCAATTAGAAATTCCATCAGTTGCTTTCTCCTATCTATCACATTGGTAGCTCGTTAACCAAGACGGACCTCTGCCTCTCGAACCTAACCCAAAAATTCCAACAAATTCCGCATGAACTCGTGGCAAGTGCAGAGGTATATTCGGCTTGCAGTGGGCGAGTGATTGCATCATCATTTCCTCCCCCTTCCCTACATTGACTTGCATTCTGATGTGGCAGGCGCCAGTATGACCTAACAAATGAGATCACCAGTACTTGTACATTGAAGATGTGAGCTAGTCCCAAGCAAACATCTGTTGGTTCTCTGTGCAAGAACAGCTGATCTGGTCATAATGGAGTAGCAACTACGACCAGTCAATCAAGCTCAAGCTCAAGCTCAAATCCGTGTTTGTGCATTAGCTGTCATAGCTGGTCCCGATCGTTTGTATCATATACTGCTTTGAAGTCGATGAATAAATGATGTGTGGGCACGTTTTATTCGTGGGATTTCTGCAATACCTGACGTACGGTGAACACCTGGTTCATGGTGGAGCGTTCGCCCATAGTCGACGCTAGTCGACGGCATAACATTTGGGAGAGTACCTTGTAGGTGGTGCTCAGCAATGTGATTGCGCGGTAGTTACTGCAATCCTACTTTAATTGTTTAAACAGCTCTCCTGGTAATTGGTCAGCCCCAGGGGCTCTGTTGTTTTTCGGCCAATCTCATCCGAAAGACGTATGTCCTGCGCTCGTGCTCGCAGGTTCATCACCATACCGCCACCGTTGTCTGTCACATCGCCATTCAGGTGCTCTTCGTACTGCTGCCGCCACCTTTGCATGCAACGCCCGCTCACGCTGGTTCGTAAGGGGTCGTACACTTATTACGTAAGCAATTTTTATGGGTTTTTAGACACGCCCCCTCCCCCCTGTAAGATTTTTCTCATAGCCTTGGGCTAGTCTACCGTCTTGTAGCCGCCTAATGTTTAGCCGCGGCGAACGACTTCAACGCGTGTTGTACACCGTCGAGAATTTTGATTGCAGGCATACTGCAATGTTATTTTAACCTATCTGTTTGAAACGAAAAACGTGCTTTAATGAGGGAAAAGGTTGTTTTCTCTTACCTGATCGTATTTCATCACTCTCTGATATCACCATTGTTGATGGTTTATTGTCAGATGGACTTATGTAAGTTTGCGATTTACCAAATCAAAACAACAAATATTTGGATCTCGTTTTCCAGCTAAAGTTCACCACTATGTCATGCAATTGGTGATTGCCACAAATGGATTGCGAGAGTTAGAAATAGGGGTGCCTAGAAAGCATCTCTAATTCATCTGGAACATCTGGAATTCATTCATGCGACTTCTGTTAAAACTGCTTTGATGGATGTTTCATGAAGCAATATCTTCATCTCAAATACTGAGTTTGATCGCGAGACGGATCCTACCACGGTTACATTGCCAGTTACAGGCAAATCCTGACCCAACGAATACCTTCCTCATTATCCAACTCCGTGGTAATTATGAAGGTGTCGCTAAGCTGGTGGTCTCTCGTTAAGTAAGTACCACATCAACACTTCCTCCCTCTCCCCAGTTACGGTGAAGACGGGCATGGCAAGGAGTAGTAATCCTCATGCTTTTGTTATGTTTGATAAAAACTGGAATCAAGGACCACTCCCCTTATTGATTTTTTTATAGCCTTCTAGTTAATGATCTCAAAAGTAAAACATGAGTATCATTAGTGTCCAACCTAATGCTAATGCAATCCTGTGAATGAAATCAATACTCTAGATGCCGCTGATATGGACTCTATGGATTCAATACGTGATGAAGTGGAGCAACGATTGTCGGAACTGGACATTAGCAAGTCTGCGGGGCCAAGCTCTTGAAGAAATTTAAGGATGATCTCGTGGACCCTGTCTTTTCTCTTCAATTATTCGCTGTCATCTGTTTATTTCCCTCAACTATGGAAAATCTAGCACATAACTCCTTGTCATATGAAATGATCAGAGATGTGCTACACATTTGGCAAAAAATTCTGCTCTTTTATTTTTCATATTTTTCAACAATTGAATAAAATTCATTCAGTGAGTGCAACTAATGGATGGATGTTTGAGTTTTCGAAATGTCACTTCAATATGACAAAATGGTGCACGCCAAATATACGCGATCTCGCGCACAACCGGCGTGTATTATTTAATTATCTTTACAATGCTATATATAAACCATGGTATCGTATCAGAAAAAAAACTTGCAAAAACTTAAATAAAGTTAACCAAGATTTGGGAGGAAAAACCGCGTTTTTTACCTTTTCTCAACTTCGATAACTAATATTTCAAAAACCATAATTCGTAAAAATAGTGAAAAATGATTGGTGAAAGTTGATTTTCAGATTAATGTCCGCCTAAAACCTCATAGTGAGACGGTCACTTTGGCGGAGCCTGTTTGCGGATACATGCAACAGAGCCCTACAAAACCCTACCACAGTTAGTCTTGGGAGGGATCGTCAAGCCCTTGGACATAGTCCCTGCTGCCTCCCTGCTGGTTTCTCCATACTAGTTCTAAATTGTCATCTCCCTAAAGATATCCCTCCTCACTCGGTCCCAAATTCACTGTGTTTTATTAAAATGAAAAAGTTTTGAAACAAATGCAGTCCGTTTTCATGCAGCTATGTTTTCGTCACTTATATCCCCTTACTTTTGACCCCCTCATATATGGCAGAGATATGGAATCTTCTATCGTTCCCCAATTTCTATTACATATATTACTTTATTTGACGGTAAACGTATACGTTTATGTTAAGCTGACGCGTGTTTGTTTTTTCTTATTTACAGATATTTCATCGAGTATCAACTAATCGGTGTTAAACGGTTAAATATTTCTAATGATTCTCGTTAAGAAAAATTTACTACCATAGGAGTGATATATACAAACCTTAAGCTCGTTAAAATTTCCTCTTGAAGAATTAAGCAGAATTGATTCGCAGAAGACAAGTGTTCTCACATTAGTTGTTTTTTTTTTGCACTTTATTACCACTACTTGGTTAACCGTAACAGGCACTTGATGCGTGAGAAATCACAGATGGTGAAGTCGCGGTGGTGAATCAATTAGGATCGGTCCCAAGTGCGTTTAATTGAAGTGCATTTCAGCCTCATTACGATGCAAGTTATAATCTTAAAGTACGTGCAAGTGCTTTGCATAACAGTGTTTTTCTCCAACAACATCAACTGCGACAAACTGCTGGCCCACAATGAACATGAAGACCAACAACTGTACAGGATTGCATCCTGCGCTGCACGGTGCTTGGCAGACGGAGGAACCCATACGGTAAGGAAACAATTAAACATAACACGATGTTCAACAGGTTCGCTCACCGCAATCTTGTAAGCTAAACTTTAATAAACATGGGTTTGATCCAAACACTAGAGGGGTCTCTTTTGGAATATACCTAACGCTTATTTTTTATGTTTTGAGTTATGATTACACATTCATACACATTGGTCGATTTCTGTAGTGGCCCCGCCATGTCCCGAGACCGCACCCATTCAAAAAAGAGTAGTTGAATAGGAGAACTGGAGAATTTGGGGCCTTCTTCACCCCATCGGTAAGATGCGTGGCTACAAAGCAAGACCATGCTGAATGTGGCTGGGTTCGATTCCCGGTTCGCTCTAAGAAATTTTCGGGTTAGACATTTTCTGGATAATAAAAATATCATCGTGTTATACGAATGCAAAAATGTTAATTTGATTAAGAAACTTGGCAGTTAATAACTGTGGAAGTGCTGAATTGCCGCCTGCGAGGCGGCAATGTCTCAGTGGGGGATGTAATGCCAATAAGAAGAAGTAGAATTTGGTAAGTTGCTCATATCACAATTGGGTAAACGTAATCTAGGGGAAGCAGCACCAATAGGGGTGGTAGTGGGATCTTAATGAAATTTTTAGTAATAAACTGAATTCAATTGAAAAATATATAAAAAAGCTTCGTCGCTTCAAACTAAAGGCATTAGACTTCTTCAAGGACTATTGCATTTTCGATGGAAACTGAATGATACAATGGGCTAAAATAAGTCTTAATAGATTACAACAGTTAGTGAATATAGAACAGAATTTCAGCTGTTTTTAATGGACATATTCGGACATAAAGATTTCAGACACAGTGTTTTGGATTATAATAAAGAGATAATGATGCATTCGAAAATAGATTAAAATGTAACCGTTTAGTATGCCATTGCTGTTGTATGGATTTCGGTGCTCCATGGTATGCAATGCTGAACTCGGATTATTCGAACTGCATTGAAAACTAAAACTAATTATTTAATATTGTATTCAGTATTGCATTATTTCGCTTTGCAGTTATTAATCTCACTGGCCGTCCCCCGGCGAAACTGTAGTAGCCCTATAACGAAAAAGGGAGTGCTCAAATTTCGATTCCATCGGGTTTGACCTGGTAGGTCACCATACGAGAAGGATTTATCACCTACGCAAAATTATTCCCAATTTATTAAAAACACGCCATTGCAGATGAGACATGGATAAAATCTCTGAAATAAAATATATTTAAAATATATGAATAGTGGGTTGACATTGAACTATGAATATGCACAAGCAACAAATGTAAACTGCACATAAGTTCATATATATCAATAATATATCGCAGCTCAGCAATAGTTTTCACTCTGTACGTAAACCACTTTGCTGTTTGCAATGCCTATTTCAAATGTACAAGAAAAAACCTAAATTAATCTACCCAGTAGTGATACCACCTTTCTCGTATTTCAGCCTAACCTTTACGATTTGATTCACCATTTTATCATGAGAACAAGCCTTACGAGCAAAGGCGTAGGATTCCTAATCCGGAGATGGCGAGTTCGATTCTTGGTCTGGTCCAGGATGTATTCGGGTAGGAAACATTCTCGACTCCCTGTGCGTAGTGTACCCATTGTACTTGACAAGATACATACTGATGCAATGGCGGGCATAGAAAAGCTTGCAGTTATTCAATTGTAATAGCTGAGGAAATGCTGATTGAATAGTTGAAAAACCATTCCAGTTGGAATGTAGAGCCATAGAAGACGAAGAAGAAGAAGCAGAATAAGAAGAAGAAGAAGAACAAGAAGAATTAGAAGAAGAAGAAACCGAGCTTAATTAATAATGATCAACCACACATCATTTCTCGTCGAATACAAGAAAATCCGTTTGCATTATGTTGTCTAATGATGTTCTAGAATTATGTGTCCTGTGTGCACACAGACAAACTATGATCTTCGAAACTCTTATAAAAACTGAAACGATAGCCTTTCGGTACAACTTTGTTGTGTACGAAAGGCAAAACGAGCATAGTTGCTGCGAGCACAGCTCCTCGTCGTGACACGAGATAGATGAGTATTTATTTAAAATCAACAACGCCAGAGGTGACATACATCATCAACACATAACAAATACGTGGACTGGTTATTCATAACCCATAACTCAATTATAATGTAATTAGATATCACATTATTGAAGGTATCCTACTCTTTAAAGTATCAAATATGTTAAATTAAACATTGGTAGTCCGAATAATTGAACTTAGAGTATTGATGGATCTGCACGTTAAAGTGTTTCTGGCTTTTAATAGCATTGTATTTTTGCAGCCTCAGTCACGTGATAACAAAAAGCTACGGGAAACTTGAAATCGACTGCTGTAATTGAGCAGGACTAATATGTGCTATTCGTAATAGAATAAATGCCCTGTGTTTTAAATTCTATCACTTTATATTTTATTCACATTCAAATAACGAGCGCTATCGAGAGCTTTGGAATGATGCCCTCCTGAGCGTAGCGGTAAGACGCGCGGCTATGAAGCAAAACCATGCTGAGGGTGGCTGGGTTCGATTCCCAGTGTCGGTCTAGGCAATTTTCAGATTGGAAATCGTATCGATTTCCCTGGGCATAAAAGTATCATCGTGTTAGCCTCATGTCATGATATACGAATGCAGAAATTGTAACTTGGCTAAGAAACCTCGCAGTTAGTAACTGTGGAAGTGCTAAATAAACACTAAGCTGCGAGGCTGCAAGTCCCAGTGGGGGATATAATGCCAATAAGAAGAAGAAGTATAGGTTTTGTTCCAATTGGACGATAAGGGATGCATAATCGGAAATTATTCACGGATTTTTCATAGGCGGCATGTGGTGTGTGGCAAGCAAAATGCTGCAATGGAGACGCGTTATATTTTACTCGAGGATAAAGAAACGACCCACGCCGTTTCAACACGTAACTTTCAGCCGAGAACGCTTTGTCATGCATCATACACGCATCATTCGACGCATTCGACTTTGAAGTATCCGACAATATTAGCAAAATGTAAACAGACATTTACATTCTTGGATAAAAGTCTATATTGTGGCAGACATAGCGAATATGAAACGGGTCAACATTTTGAATGAAATTCAGATTTAGAGAAGATTAGAAAGATTTTTTTTGTGAAATTCAATATATTTAGTTAGGGAGCTATCCGTATACCTTGTGGAAAACCTAGGGGATATGACGAATGTCCATGGTTCACATAAATTTATGGAAATTGATATGAGCAAATGTCCATGCTGATGAAGGAAAAACGGTTCGACATTCGACCTATCCTGAAAATTTATCAAAGGAATAAATTGAAAATAGAATGATTATTAATTTAGAAAAGTTTAGACTATGAACTGAATTGTACAGACTTCATTTTTCTAATATGACATGCTAATTACAATTGATTATTAATCAACTAATCATGATTAATATATTTCAATTTTCTTTCCTTCGATTGAGGCTTCATTTCATTTTACGAAATAACTTAAATTAAAATGAAAAGCATCAGTTGAATAATTTTTGAATAGATAGATAGATGTCTTATTAGTCATATTGGAAAGCATAACGATTCTCATGATGGTAATTTGTAATTTTGCGAAATGTCACTTTTAAGTTAAATTTGAGGTAATTCGGAAAATGGGTAGTAGCTGACTTAGTAGTAACTTATTTTATAAACAAACATTGTTTTATCGCTTACATATAATGCAAGCATTTTTCTTCGAAATTAATTCCCTTATTTGATAGATGAAATCTTACTCTGTCGAATACATAATGTGGTTTTGTCAGGAAATGTTTACTTTAAAAGGAATTTGCCTTTCGATGCATCAATCCCGTCTCGAAAAGCAAATATTTGATAGATGTGCTGGAAAATAAATTGTTCATATTGGATGTGTCATGTCCTTTCAGGTCCCTTTTATATGTGTTTTTTTTTTAAATATTAAATTTAATCGAACAATACACAGGTTGAAGAATTTATCACGCCACGCACGGTGTAAAAAAATGGATTATTATCGAAGTTTCATGTACCTCTGATTTTTTTTCACAGAAAGTTTGGCAAGGTCATCTATCTTCTATCTTCTATCTTCTATCTTCTATCTTCTATCTTCTATCTTCTATATCTATATATATAAAACTCAATGTTTGTATGTATGTTTGTATGTATGTTCCAGCATAACTTCTGAACCCATTTACCGATTTTAACCAAATTTGGAACACACATTCTTTATCTTGAGGAAACGACGATAGGGGGGTTAGGCATGCTCTTTGGAAAAGGGGGAGGGTGTGAGGGGAGAGGTATTGCTTAGTTATCGGTCAACTGAGTGTAAATTCTGAACCCCTTGGCCGATTTCAACCAAATTTAGAACGCAAATTCTTTATCTCAAGGAGGGGACGGGTCGAGCATGCATTTTGGAAAAGGGGGAGGGTATGGGGGGAGGGGTATTGCTTAATTATCGATCTACGCAGTTTAAATTCTGAACCCCTTGGCCGAATTCGACCAAATTTGGAACACAAATTCCTTATCTTAAAAAGGGGACGATAGGGGGTTAAGCATGCTCTTTGGAAAAGGGGGAGGGTGTGGGGGGAAGGGTATTGCTTAGTTATCGATCAACTCAGTGTAAATTCTGAACCCCTTGGCCGATTTCAACCAAATTTTGAACACAAATTCTTTATCTTAAGGATGGGACGATAGGGGGGTTGAGCATGCTCTTTGGAAAAGGGAGAGGGTATGGAGGGAGGGGTATTGCTAAGTTATCGATCAACGCAGTTTAAATTCTGAACCCCTTGGCCGATTTCGACCAAATTCGGAACACAATTACCTTATCTTAAGAAGGAGACGATAGGGGGCTAAGCATGCTCTTTGGAAAAGGGAAAGGGGGTGTGGGGGGAGGGGTATTGCTTAGTTATCGATCAACTCAGTGTAAATTCTGAACCCCTTGGCCGATTTCAACCGAATTTGAAACACAAATTCTTTATCTTACAGAGGGAACGATAGGGGGGTTAAGCGTGCTCTTTGTAAAAGAAGGAGGGTATGGGGGGAGGGGTATTGCTTAACTATTGATCAACGCAGTTTAAATTCTGAACCCCTTGGCCGATTTCAACCGAATTTGAAACACAAATCCTTTATCTAACAGAGGGAACGATAGGGAGGTTAAGTATGCTCTTTGAAAAAGGGGAGAGTATGGGGGGAGGGGTATTTCTTAATTATCGATCAACGCAGTGTAAACTCTGAACCCCTTGGCCGATTTCGACCAAATTTGGAACACAAATTCTTTATCTTAAGAAGGGGACGATAGGGGGTTAGGCATGCTCTTTGGAAAAGAGGGAGGGTGTGGGAGGAGGGGTGTTCTTTACAAAAGAGGGAGGGTATGGGGGGAGGGGTATTGTTTAGCAATCGATCAACTCAATGTAAATCCTGAGCCTCATGACCAATTTGAACCAAATTTGTATCAAATATTGTCTGTCCTAAGGAAGCGATTTTAGTGGATGTAGTTAAGTAATTTTAAAAAAAAGGGGAGGGTGTGGGACAAGGGGTATTGTTTAGTTATCGATCAATTCAGAATGACTTCTGAACCCATTTATCGATGTCCATCAAATTTGGAACCCATATTATCTGTCTAAGGAAGACTATATCAGACTGGGTATGAGTGCCATAGCTAAATGAGAGAGAGGGTATATTCATTAAACGAACAGTTTAGTATACCTTTTTATCGCATAGGTCAATTAAAACCAAACACGTAAGCACATAATCCCTACCCAAAGGAAATTATTATAGAGAGGCTGGAAGGGACTTTTGGAATGGGATGTGGGGTTGTATTGGGATTGGGTATTGTTGTTCATCGGAATAATTGTATGCCCAGTGAAAAGCAATGATTAATGTGTTTCCTTCTGAATGGTGGATGTGATTGCTTCTTCAAAAGTAGGCATTTGCCCGGAATAAGGCAATGGTGGGTGTGATCCCTTCTTTAAAAATATGCGTTGCCCGAATATGGCATCGATGAATGTTTTTCCTTCTTTAGAAATAGACGTTTTCCCGGAATAAGACCTTTCAAACCCAAGATACCTTCTTCAAAATCAGTCAATGTTTCCAAAAGCCTTCTTTTAATCAAATGATAAAGTATGAATAAGTAGGGTATCTGTTCCCATATTAATAACAGCCCGTATATTAATCCCAACCGTCGATAAACCAAATAAAAAATCAATTTAATTACAATTTCTCACATCGTATGTACACAATAATGGATGGAACACATTCTTGAATGTTTCAAATATTATTCAAGATTTTCTTAAAGCAATGTTTTAATGCACAAGAATCAAATTATTAAAAGATAAAATTATTATGCACTTTTATTTTCATTTTCCTACCTCTGAACTGTTGGTTTGATGCACTGCTCGATTGCTACTAGCAGATTCGTCCGTTTTCACGCCGTTGTTTTCCACTCAATTTCAAGCTCACACAAGTGTATCCTTTCAAAATTCACTTCACAACACATAAAGCACATCACATTTTCACTATACATATAATTATATTTGAAAAACCAACGCGATTTCCTATAGTTTGATATAGGTTTATTTCGAACAACGTCTAAATTATCCTTGCCCGTATTCCAAACTGTTTACATGCCTTGCAGTACTCTCAAGGGTTGCCGACCTAGATTTTTATTTCAAAAATGCTTGAATAAACTTTTACTGTGAAATTCAACTCTTATGTTTGTAAAATAAGGTATATCGAAAAGATAATCTACGACAAACATAAAATTTAGCTGATAAGTTGAAACTACAACAAAGACTGCAATTTCGTAATTATATTTCAACTCAAATACAAAACATTGCAGAATTCGGCATCACTGCAATCATATCGTTACGTATACACACAAGTAATAGTGTGCGTATTTTATGTTGGAAACAGTATTATTGATATAGGTACAGGCATAGGATTAACTATTCTTGAATGTTATTGAAATAGGTGCATGGCGGTGATGATGTTTTTCAGCTAAATTCTTCTAAAATGTGATAATAATTTCATTTTTGAAGTTACCAAATTGTTTTCAATTAAAAATGCCGTGAGCCGAGCATAATTATTCTCATGTTTCTTGATTATTTGGTAAGAAATCAATGCATTTTATATGCGCATTGCCTTATTGTTATTGATATAGGAACAGATACCCTAAACACAATTACCCTGTTGATCAATTGGTTTTATCATTTTCCGATTGTAAAAGAAAACTGCAAACCAAACTGGCAATTCCGAGCAAGGCCGGGTACATAAAGCTAGTTAGAAATAAGGTACGGGGCGTTTTAAAATATTTCATCGGCGATTTTTTGAAAAAAGTGATGTTTATTGTTTTCTTCTCTAATATACCGTACAAAAAGTCAATTGATTACCCAACAATGGATCAATCATTGCAATTTACCCCTCAAAATTGATCATATTCACATTTGAAGCCTTTTTGCCTTTCTCATATCTATATAGTTAACCTATATAAATATAAAATATAAAATTTTGAAAAATATTTTTAAAGTGTTTTAGTGTTAATTTTTATGTTTTGAAATCTTTGCTGAAACAATAATCTATCTCTGGCATCTATATTGTTCTCTGATGAAAATTGTTTTTGCAATTCCATCTCCTGACATTTTTTTAGATGACTTGCCCACTGGAGTGCGCCGTATTTTATGAGATTCAGAATGTTTTCTCCTTTGATGATGGATTTTGCTTGTAATTCGCGCGTATGAGCCACATGTCTTTTTTTTTGACCGCTCACCGTATCATAGGCTGCTTTTAACGTTTCATGTCCGTAATTGCCCACTCGAAGAACTGAGGAATTATAAAAATCAAATTTCGTTTCCATCTGAATTCTTTTTCTTCACCTCACTATCTTAGACTTAAAACTGGTTATGTACGCCAGAGGTAACCCTATTTAAAGCAGACATTCTTCATAGGAACATTGTTGTAGCTGCTTATGTATAATGGTTTCATAGCACATCTGAAGAGTAAATCGCTATCTTCAAAAACATTATAAAATCATAATTATTACTTGGGTGCAAAAACTGTTTTTTTTACAGCTTACCAGATTACTGCTTATAAAAGTATGAATGATCCACACAAATATGGAATCAAATGTGGAACAGTTGTGCTTGTAACAACAATATAGCTTCCGCAACATGCAACCGAAAATGGAGTTTGCTCTGTATAACTAATAACAGTTAGGTTTTAGGGTTTTCAAGCAAAATGTGCTGCTAACAATATTCGGTAAGGTCATTGTACTTGGTATGTACCCCACAAATGATGAGACACTGTATCTAGAGGAAAATATTACCCCTTAAAATATGGCAGACTGACAATGGGCTGGTCTAATAGTGCGAATGTCGGAAGAAAGAAATGTGATTACAACATTCAATAAAAAAATTAAAATAACGCAAAAATAAAAAATAAATAGTCCAGGAAGGCTTGAATTACAGAATTTGATATTTTTCAAATATTTAGATCTATTTGAAGATAGGTTTTCTACTCCAAAAAGTCTATAAATGTGTACATATTCAATTTTGAGGATTAATTACAATGATTGATCATTTTTTGGGTAATCAATTGATTTTTGTACGGTATATTAGAGAAGAAAACAATAAAAATC
This sequence comes from Armigeres subalbatus, assembly GCF_024139115.2. Lineage (NCBI taxonomy): Eukaryota > Metazoa > Arthropoda > Insecta > Diptera > Culicidae > Armigeres > Armigeres subalbatus. Next base: position 212,641,483 of record NC_085140.1, on the reverse strand, counting down.
ACTTTTTTCAAAAAAATCGCCGGTGAAATATTTTAAAACACCCCATACCTCATTTCAAATGACCTTGCCTAAATTTCTGTGAAAAAAAATCAGAGGTACATGAAACTTCGATAATAATCCATTTTTTTACACCGTGTCACGCCTCTGTACATTTTTTATTTTATTTATTACCAGACTAAGGCCGGAGTGGCCTGTGCAGTACACAAACGTCTTCTTCTTTCAACTTGGCCCATGGATGCACGCCACCAACCACGCAGTCTGTGAAGGGTCCGCAAATCGTCATCCACCTGATCAATCTACCTTGCCCGCTGTGCACCTCGCCTTTTTGCTCCCGTCGGTTCGTTGTCAAGAACCATTTTCACCGGATTACTGTCTGACATTCTGGCTACGTTCCCGGTCCACCGCAGTCGTCCGATTTTCGCGGTTCTCCCAACAGCTGATGCAACTCGTGGTTCATTCGCCTCCTCTACGTACCGTCCGCCATCTGCACCCCACCATAGATGGTACGCAATACGCGAGTATAGTCCAGGTCTCGTATCCGTAGAGAACTTTCGGCCTAATGGGCGTTTTGTAGATAGTTAGTTTGGAACGGCGGCGAACTCTATTCGATCGAAGCGTTTTGTGGAATCCAAAGTTTTTACGATTACGACTGCCATGATGCGTCTGCGAATTTCTCTGATGGTATCGTTATCGGAGGTCACTAGTGGGCCCAAGTACACGAATTCTTCAACCACCTCGATTTCGTCACCACCAATACAAACTCGTGGTGGGTAGCTTACGTTGTCCTCTCTTGAGCCTCTTCGTATCAAGTACTTCGTCTTCGACGTGTTAATGACTAGTCCAATCCGTGTAGCTTCGCTTTTCAGTTTGATGTAGGCATCCTGCATCCTGCATCCTCTCAAAGTTACGTGCCATAATATCAATGTCGTCGACGAAACCAAATAACTGGACGGACTTTGTGAAAATCGTACCACTCGCGTCAATCCATGCCCTTCGTTTTATTCCCTCCAAAGCGATGTTGAATAGCAGACATGAAAGACCATCACCTTGCCGTAACCCTCTGCGCGAAGGGACTCGAGAATGTCCCTGAAACTAGAACTACGCACATCACCCGATCCATCGTCAGTTTATCCGGAAATCCGTTTTCGTGCATTAGCTGCCATAGCTGGTTCCGATCGATTGTATCATATGCAGTTTTGAAGTCGATAAATAGATGATATGTGGGCACGTTGTATTCGCGGCATTTCTGCAATACCTGACGTACGGCAAATACCTGATCTGTGGTAAAGAGTTCACCCATAAATTCCGCCTGGTACTGCCCCACGAACTCTCTTGCAATTGGTGTTAGTCGGCGGCATACTATTTGGGAGAGTACCTTGTAGGCGGCGTTCAGCAATGTGATTTTTGTAGATGGGACACACAACACCTTCCATCCACTCCTGCGGCAGAATCTCATCCTCCCAAACCTTGGTAATTACCCAGTGCAGCGCTCTAGCCAGTGCCTCTCCACCGTGTTTAAATAGCTCTCCTGGTAGTTGGTCATCTCCAGGGACTTTGTTGTTTTTCAGTCGGTCGATCTCGTCCTGGATTTCCTGAAGATTCGGAGACGGAAGTCGTATGTCCTGCGTATACCATACCGCACCCGTTGTCTGCCACATCGCCATTAAGGTGTTCTTCGTACTGCTGCCGCCATCTTTTGATCGCCTCACGCTCGTTTGTGAGAAGGTTTCCGTTTATGTCCTTACACATATCGGGCTGTGACACGTGGCCCTTGCGTGAATGGTTTAACTTCTCATAAAACTTTTGTGCGTTATTAGCGCGGTACAGTTGCTCCGTCTCTTCACGGTCTTGATCTTCCCGCTGGCGCGTTTTCCTCCGAAAAATCGAATTTTGTCTGTTCCGTGCCCGTTTGTATCGTTTCTCGTTCGCCCTCGTACGGTGTTGCAGCAATCTCGCCCATGCTGCATTCTTCTCCTCAACTAACTGCTCACATTCGCCGCCATACCAGTTGTTTCTTTGATCCCGGACACCGTGCCTAGTGCAGCGGTTGCGGTGGTTTCAATGGCGGATCGAACATCTCACCAGTCACCTTCAAGAGACGCTGCGCCTAGCTGCTCTTCCGTTGGGAGTGCCACTTCCAGCTCCTGCGCGTAGTCTTGGGCTAGTCTACCGTCTTGTAGCCGCCCAATGTTTGGCCGCGGCGGACGACTCCGACGCGTTTTGTACACCGTCAAGAGTTTTGAGCGCAGACATACAGCAACGAGGTAGTGGTCGGATTCAATATTCGCACTGATCCGGAGACGAGCCAGCCTCGGGCTGAAAGTCTCTTTAATAAAGACACAAAAAAAAAATATATATATTCGCACTGCGGTAAGTGCGTATGTTCGTGATGTCGGAGAAGAATTTACCGTCGATTAGAACGTGGTGGATTTGGTTTTTCGTTACTTGATTAGGTGATTTGATTTCCATGTGGTCTTGTGGATATTCTTGCGGGGGAGGCTGCAAAGTTTATGCACCGTTGACCGTTGTCGTTCGATACAGTATGCAGACTATCCGGTCCGATTACCGGTCTATGCATTTCCTCCCTTCCTACCTGAGTGTTCATGTCACCGATGACGATTTTGACGTCCCGCAGTGGGCATCCATCGTATGTCTGCTCCTGCTGTGCATAGAACGCTTCTTTCGTCGGGTCCAAGCTTCAAATCGTGATCCTTCATTCGTCGCCTAGGTCGTTACCGATTGTATCGTGGCGTATTATCTTCTATGTCGTTCGTAATGGTTGTTTTAAAGACGGCTTATTGGGCCTGCGCTAAACCCTGTCTTGTCGGAGGGCCGTCGTGTCAGGTCTTTTCAGCGTTCCACCTAACAACAGGACTTGGGCTTGTGCGCTTTGAGCGGCACACGGTCGCTTTGGTGGAGCCTACTTGTGAGTACATACAGCTTTTTATAAAATGTTAACGGGCCCACTGTCAAACCCCACCACATCCTAGGCAGGCACCACAACTCGCAGATGGCCTGGGGAGGGATCTTCAAGCCCTTGGACAAAGTCCCTGCTGCCCACGCCTCTGTTCATATGTAAAATAAATGAAGCTGTCATTTTTTGCTTGCAGAAAAATATATTTTTGTTGGATCGGTTGCATACTCACTTCACGCAACGGACATTAATATAAGAAAACATATATTTTTAAATATTTGTTCTGCTCCTGGCGGTTACAAAACCCTAAAACGATTCAAACAAATCTTGAACTCACTTGATGAAGCAAAGATTTCCCATGAAACTGCTCTAACTCTATTGTGCATTATCGTTCTACCTACCTATATTCCATATGCAATGTGCTTCTAATAGTTATGAAATTTGATCCGATTATCAATAAATAATAAACATTCAATAGGTATATACCACTCGAACACTCGATTCCAATTAATTTTTTATTGTTTCTTTCCGTTTTCAGTCCCTGGAAGTGTGCTACAAACTATGCTCAGAAGATAAGATGGAGCAAAAGTCTGAGCTTTCCCAAAATGCTGATCTGGCTTTCAATATTCAGCTTATTTGCCGAGATAGTACAAGCCTGGTTATTGAAATTTCCCGGGATCAGCTGCAGAAGTCGCCAAAAGCAGACACTTCTCCGCATGCTGGTAACGGCTTACACCAGCATGAACGCAAGACTCCAAAACAGCATGCACGTAAAGAGAGCCGTGTGCGACGAGCGAGAAGAAGTATTGCTAAAAATCATTCGAGCATCCAAAATCGTTACGATAACACTTCAGGCAGCAGGGATGTAAATCATTCTATTGACCACTCCACTGCCCATAGACAGGATGTTGGGTTAGATGGGACTGCACCGTATCCAAAATCAATCCAATACGTTTATTTGATAAAAGTGCAGGAAAGTGGAAACGAATTGGGAGACAGGACTGTGTACATGGTAAGTTGATTTTTGTTTTTATGTCGAATACAAAAGAGCTGATAGGCTATGGAGTAGATAATTTGCAGAAATCTCAGATTTTTTTGCCTTTCGCTTTCTTGTTGTACCCCAAGTAACCAGACGGCACAGGATGTTTCGCGTTTTACAACTTTAGTTTTTATAGACACACCAATCAGTGCAACTTTAAAAGCGTTTCTTTTAGGAAAATTTTTTAAGACTAAAATCTTTGCGAAACGCACTTTCAACGTGTCCATTAGAGTGTCGAGTTGGTATTTTTTTTTTCAAATCAATGGTTTTTCGAAATTCTTTCGGGTTCTAAACAACTGTGTAGAATTTGGGACCGATTGGTTGCATCCTCGCTTCCCGCATCGCGTTTGAAGTTTGTATGGAAATTAGTATGGGAAAACGAATATTTACGCATTTTTACTTTTGAAGAAGGTACGTTACTGAAACGTCCACGAAAAAAGTTATAACACTTCGAAGATTGATTGTTCAAACCATATGCAAAAAAACGTTGCGCTGCGGAACTACGTGAACCAATAATTTAACTGAGTGTTGTTTCAAAATTATTGATCTTATAGGGCGTTGGAGCTAATGGGAGTTATTTGGATTCATTTCACAAAGTAAAATTCCGACAAGAAGGAAGATGAGTTTTGCCCTATAACAACCGTAAGTTGTCCGGTTGTGCTGGCAGAAACATTGACTTCATGCATATGGTTTGCACGGTCAATTTTCGAATCGTAATAACCAGAGGCGTCGCGTCCGCATGTGCAACCTGTGCACTGCACAGGTAGCAATTTTAGCCCTAACATTTAAACTCTCGATGGATTTCTTGTCATTCTTATACAAATATATACTTGGATTATTCGCATTTGTCATATGTTTAGTACAAATTTAACGATTAGGTATAAATACATAATCCTACAATACGAACGGATGTTTTACAGGCGACATGTGATATGAGGCAACTGAAATGCTGCGATGGGGGCGCGTTGTATTTTACTCCACGATACCGAAACGACGCACCGCAACATGTTGTCAATCACGTGCACTTTCAGCCGAGAACGGTTTGCCTTGCATCATACACGCGTTATTTTGAATGTGTAGGTCTCCCGCTTTAACCGCAATCGGTGATGTATAGGTAGCCAAGCCGTTTTTCGTTAGCAGTGCACGGTTTAGTGCCGATGCAGAAAAGCACATCGGTTAGTAACAAAAGATATTTTAGTTACTAGATAAAGATTGTCGCTGTCGTCGCTGTCCGGAACATCTTTTGCTGGCGAGGATAGGGGAGCTAAATGTCAAAGAAGGAAAATCCATACGATTTGACAGGTATGTACCACACATGTTTCGGACAGCAGAACAAAGGGAACCGAAGCGACAATCTTTATCTAGTAACTAAAATATCTTTTTTTGTAACCCATACCGCTTCAAACAGTGCATGCACGTTTGGTTGAAGAGCGCGCAATCGGAACAAAATAGAAAAAGAAAAGAGGCGGTGATTAAATAAATTTTCTGCTCTCTCAAAGCGTTCTGTAGCGATGGAGTCCCTCGTAGCAGCGACGCTTGCCTAATGGACGCGGCGAATAGCTGTCAAGGAATGAAACTTCAACCTGACGGACGAACTGACAAAATGAACAAAGCGAGGGAATGAAGAAAAACTTTGTTTTGATGATTTTTTAATATCGATTCATATGCTTTAAGCTTCTATTGTTGTAAATTTATAAATCATTTAATTACGGTGTCTACTAAACTATTCCTATTGCGCCTGGTAGATTGTACGTATAATAATGTTATATTGTGACTGAAATTTATATTAATTACCTATGAATTCGACAGACTGTTTATCCATATATATAAAACTTATTACCATATTACCTTAACCTATAGTGGAAAACTGCTCATAAGCATTCCTAGGATTTTGACTAGACGCAGGTATTTCTTGTAAAACTTGAACTTAAATCAATCTAAGACATTGTACATTGTAGATATCCTATAGAGTTAGGCCGCAGAAGCTCAAACCTCGATAATACCCGACATTTACGAATTGGTTCACCAAAATTTGTGAGTAGGTTTCCCTGTTAATAATTCGCCAAATAATCGTAATAAATTTACAGCTTGAAGCTGACTATCTACTGCAATACGGAGTTTGCTCTCAGGAGTTTGGCCGAATATCCCCCACAAAATCTTCAAGAAATTTTGTTTGTGGGAAGCAATATGTCGGAGTTTCGAAAGAGTTATGAGCTCACCTACACTTGCCAATCATGTGACCTGCCGGATCAAGCCGAACATCGTATGATAGCCTGTGATCACTGTGGCAAATGGCAGCATCTTAGTTGCGCCGGAGTTGATCCCACGATCAGAGATTTTTCAAAAATAACATTCACGTGTGGTAGCTGTAAGCTCAAGCGTCCTTCCACCAAAAGTGGATCACGTCTTAATGTCCCGCCGACGGATAGATCCACACGATCCTCTGCTAAAAAGAGCGGCGCTGCAAAGGTACCCAGTGTAGCGTTGAGTGAAAGATCTGTACTTGAAGCCCAACTCAAGGTCATGGAGGAACAACAACAACTAGAAGAGCGGGAGCTAACAGAAAAAGCCGAGATTCAACAACGAGAAATCGATGAAATGCAGCGAAACATCGAAGACCGTAGGACCTTGTTAGAAGCGGAAAGAAAACTGCGAGAACTGCAATTGACGAAAGATAAGGAAATGCAGATACGACAGCAAGAAATCCGAAAGCAATCCCTCGAGAAAAAAAGCGCGCTTATTCGCCAAATAGCTGAAACCAGCAGTAGGAGTGATTCAATCGCCGATACTCAGGACAGAGTAGCAAAATGGCTCGACTCGGCTGCGGAAGTTCCCGATCGTATACCCAAGGATTGGCGTGGAAACAATTCGATCCATTCGACTCTCCCACCCCAACTTTTTCATTCCGGCGAACGTGTTCCATCTCCATGTCGGCCCGCACGCGCTGCTTCAATTCCGGCGACGATGCGACTTGCGACTGATCTTGAGCAGCCATTGATACACTCTATGGTCCATCCCAACTTAGTACTCCCCATACAACCGGAGGAGCGTGGCGCGCACCTTCCAGAGTTGGAAAGAAGGGTTTCTTCACAGTTTGTCTCACAGACTCAACAAAGCTTACCAGCTCATCAACCTTCGGTGGCAAGTAGTCTTGCCAACACAGGACCCACCACTAATTCAGAGATGAGACTTTCGGAGCGACCGTTTAACCCCGCAAGTGGACTAGTGTTTCCCCGCCGAGCAGCTAGTCACGAGTTACAAAATTTCGTTGCGCAACCGGAACACAGACAGCATCGGTTCTCACATGCGTTACCAAATAACGGAAACCTAGCTGGACAATTGCTACATCAACAACAGCCGTCATACCTTCGCTTACCAGTACTAACGGCGGAGCAAATTGCTGCTCGTCAAGTACTTGGGAAAGAGCTTCCGGTCTTTAGCGGGAACCCCGAGGATTGGCCAGTTTTTGCAAGCAGTTTCGAGCAGTCCACTTTAGCTTGCGGCTACACCGACGCCGAAAATTTGATACGTCTTCAGAGATGCTTGCGGGGTCATGCCCTAGAGGCCGTCAAGAGTCGCCTACTGCTGCCAACTAGTGTTCCCAACGTCATTCAAACTTTGCGCACATTGTACGGAAGACCCGATCTACTGATTCGGTCATTGATAACCAAAATTCATCGAGTTCCACCGCCTCGTCAAGATAAACTGGAAACACTTATGGAATTTGGCCTGGCTGTGCAAAACCTAGTGGATCATCTCGTTGGGGCACATCAGGAGAATCACCTCTCAAACCCAGTGCTCCTGCAGGAACTTGTTGAGAAACTGCCGGGTTCTCTCAAGCTAAGCTGGGTGGTGTACAAAAACCAAGATCCTGTAGTCACCTTGGCTACCTTTGGGAGCTTCATGTCCCAGTTGGTATCAGCTGCAAGCGAAGTCACATCAGAAATACCGGCGTTCAACAGGACAACACGGAGCGACAACCAGAGGGGACGAGAAAGGGGTATGCTGCAAACACACTACTCCAAACTTCATCAGCCCAGTTCCAGTAATCAAGCGAGTAATAGTTGTAAAGATAGCCAGAAAGCAGGTAAGGTGTGTGCTGTGTGTGCTAAAGAAGGTCATCGTGTAGGAGACTGTTCGCAGTTCAACACAATGAATATTGAAGAAAAGTGGAAAATAGTTCAAAAGAAAGGTCTATGCAGAACCTGCTCCAACAACCACGGTAAATGGCCATGTATGTAAATCGTGGAAAGGATGTGGCGTAGCCGGTTGTTCAGTGAAACATCACACTTCATTGCATAATTTAAACCCAGGTCCACATTTTCTCAATGTTTCATCAAGTCACTTCATATCCAACATCGAGGAATTACCCTTATTCCGCATCCAACCAGTGGTCTTAGCTGCAAATGGAACGTCGCTTACTGTCTTTGCCTTCATAGATGAAGGTTCATCTCTGACCCTTCTTGAAGCCAGCATTGCCAAACAATTAGGAGTTCGTGGTCAGAAGGAGCCTCTTACGCTTCTGTGGACAGGGAATATGAGTCGTGAGGAATCGAAGTCTCAACGAATAGAAATTGGAATAGTCGGTTCGGGTTCTGACTCTCCAACACATTCTATGCAGGCTCACACAGTTGATAGTCTAGTCCTCCCAACACAAACATTGCGATACAGGGATCTCTGCCATCAGTTTCCACACTTACGAGGTTTACCTTTAGAAGATTACGAGAATGCTCAACCGAAGCTACTCATAGGGATTGACAATTTACGTTTGGCTGTACCCCTTAAAGTTCGCGAAGGAGGAAGAAGAGATCCAATCGCCGCCAAATGTCGTCTGGGTTGGGGCATTTATGGATGTGCTCCCAAATTTTCTTCAAGAGTGGTTCCTGTCAATTTCCATCTCGCAGCTACGTCAGATCCTGACCGCGAACTGAACGAGCAACTTCGAGATTACTTTACGTTAGACTCAGTGGATTATGGGCTCCATTTAGTAGAATCAGAGGAGGATAAAAGGGCACGGCGGATCATGCAAGAAACAACACGCACAACTTCTTCAGGTTTTGAAACAGGGCTCCTCTGGAGAGCAGATGAGGTGGAGTTTCCTGAAAGTTATGCAATGGCGGTACGTCGTCTCCATTCACTCGAGCGAAAGTTAGGACAGGATGAAATACTACTAAATTCCGTTCAACAGCTAATTTGGGATTATGAGCGTAAAGGATACGCACATAAGGCGACCATGCAGGAGCTAGACTCTATGGACCCAAAACGAACGTGGTTTCTCCCCTTGGGTGTCGTTAAAAACCCCAAAAAACCTACGAAAACAAGGCTGATCTGGGATGCTGCAGCCAAATCCCACGGGGTATCCTTCAACTCTAAATTACTAAAGGGACCAGATCTGTTGACGCCAATGATAACAGTACTGTGTCGTTTCCGTCAGTTTCCGGTAGCAATTTGTGGAGACATACGGGAGATGTTTCATCAAATCTCCATATCGCTGGCAGATCGATCTTCTCAATGTTTTCTCTGGCGTGATAGCCCTAAGGAACCCATCCAAACCTACGTGATGGATGTGGCCACATTTGGGTCAACATGCTCGCCCACATCTGCTCAATATATTAAGAACAGGAATGCCCAAGAATTTGCAACCGAGTTTCCCCGCGCTGCAACTGCCATTATAGAAAACCATTATGTAGATGACTACCTGGACAGCTTTAGAACCGTCCAGGAAGCCATAGACGTGACGAAGGAAGTCTCGTTAGTTCATTCTAAAGGGGGATTCGAATTACGAAATTTCATGTCAAATTCAACGCAAGTTCTAGAAGGAATAGGGGAATCACAAAGTGAAAAGGGAAAGGAGTTGCTGCTGTTGCGAGGAGAAGCGGAATCAGTTCTTGGCATGAAATGGCTGCCAAACGATGATACCTTCATCTTTACCTTTGATATGCGCAGTGACCTAAAACCGATTTTGAAACATGGCTACGTCCCTACCAAACGGGAAGTGTTGAAGGTGGTCATGAGTCTTTTTGACCCGTTAGGCTTGTTATCATTTTTCTTGGTACATGGCAAAGTTCTTATCCAAGATATTTGGGCTGCGGGCATTACATGGGACGAAATAATCGGAGAACAGTTGTACGTACGGTGGCGGCAGTGGATCAACTTGTTTCCAGAATTATGCAATCTTAGAATACCGCGATGCTATTTCCGAGAATCACTCCCAAAGGAACTGAAAACCCTAGAGTTGCATGTTTTCGTAGATGCAAGTGGTTCGGCTTATGCATGCGCTGCATACTTTCGCCTGGAAACTGGAAATCAGGTTCAAGTTGCTTTGGTTATTGCTAAAACGAAGGTAGCTCCAATAAAGACGTTGTCCATTCCTCGGCTTGAGCTGAAGGCGGCAGTTCTGGGGGTACATCTGGTGGAGGCGATTCAAAACCACCACAAGCTCCATATTACACGGAAAATTCTTTGGAGCGATTCGACAACAGTTTTGGCGTGGATCCGATCAGACCATCGCCGGTATCAAAAATTCGTCGCAATACGCATTGGTGAAATTCTTACGGCAAGCAGTCCAGAAGAATGGCGTTGGGTACCCTCCGAAATGAATGTCGCTGATAAAGCTACCAAATGGCATAATGGGCCAAACTTCAATCAAAACAATCCCTGGTTTTGCGGCCCCACGTTCCTGAAAAAGCCAGAGACACACTGGCCAAAACCTCCTCAATCCTTCACTACAAAGGAGGAGTTGCGTCCAAATCAGGTTCACTGGTTGTCTGTTCCACTAGTAGATACCACAAGGTTCAGCAAGTGGACCACGCTCCACCGTATGATGGCTTACGTGTTTCGGTTTAAAATCAATCTTCGACGAAAGCAATGTAGCCAAAATACCGAAACAGGACCATTGAATCAAGATGAGCTGAAGAAAGCTGAAGAAAGTCTTTGGCGAATGGCACAAAGGGAAGCATTCCATGACGAAATCAAGATTCTACGGTTGACACAAGGATCCGCCGAAGCACGACACGGTATTGTAAAGAAGTCAAGCTCGATCTACAAAGCATGTCCATATATGGACAACCAAGGAATTCTCAGAGTGCGAGGTCGTATTGCAGCATGCCCCTTTGCGTCTTTTGAGGCTAAGTTCCCTTGTATTCTACCGAGAAATCATCGTATCACGCAACTTATCGTGGATTGGTACCACCGCCGTTATCGCCATGCGAACCGTGAGACGGTGGTGAATGAATTAAGACAACGGTTCGATATTGCTCAGAGCCTTGGTAGAAAAAATAGAAAAACAGTGCTTGATCTGTCGCATAAAGAAGGCATCATGTCGTGCACCGCTTATGGCTCCATTACCGCTTGCAAGACTACAGGCTTACATCAAACCATTTACGGCAGTCGGCCTCGATTACTTCGGTCATATATTGGTAAAGGTTGGGAGATCCCAAGTGAAACGATGGGTAGCACTTTTTACCTGCTTGTCAATCAGGGCGGTTCATTTAGAGGTCGTCCATAGTCTAAATACGGAATCATGCATCATGGCAGTTCGTAGGTTTGTCGCTCGACGTGGGCCACCAGCTGAAGTGTACAGCGACAACGGAACATGTTTCCATGGAGCCAATAGGCAGTTGAAAGAACAAATAAGGACCACAAGTGAAGAGATGGCGCTAACCTTTACTAGCGCTCACACCCGTTGGATTTTCAATCCACCAAGCGCTCCCCACATGGGTGGCGTTTGGGAACGACTAGTTCGTTCCGTTAAGTCAGCCATTAATGTTCTTCTAGAATCGCCTAGGAAACCAGATGACGAAACGCTATTAACCATCTTGTACGAAGCCGAATGTATGGTCAACTCAAGACCGCTAACATACGTTCCGCTTGAATCAGCTGACAATGAGGCTTTGACACCAAATCACTTTTTACTTGGTTGTTCAAGTGGGGTCAAAATACTTCCTACGGAACCAATGGATGTTGGGCTTACTCTCCGAAGCAGCTGGAAGCTAGCGCAGCACATAATGGACCAATTCTGGCGGCGCTGGATTAAAGAGTACCTTCCGGTGATAACGAGAAGATGCAAATGGTTTACGGAGTGTGAAGACATAAAGATTGGTGATATAGTTATGATAGTCGGAGAGTCAATGAGGAACACGTGGACACGTGGAACTATAGAAGAAGTGTTTCTGGGTAAAGACGGTAGAGTTCGCCAAGCTTTGGTGCGTACAGCAACCGGTGTGCTACGTAGACCAGCGGTGAAACTAGCCGTGCTGGACATCTTGGAGGCAAGTAAACCTGGATGCGTAGGCAATGCGGATATGGAAGATCCGGATCAACACCAGGATTTACGGGAGGGGGTATGTAGCGATGGAGTCCCTCGTAGCAGCGACGCTTGCCTAATGGACGCGGCGAATAGCTGTCAAGGAATGAAACTTCAACCTGACGGACGAACTGACAGAATGAACAAAGCGAGGGAATGAAGAAAAACTTTGTTTTGATGATTTGTTAATATCGATTCATATGCTTTAAGCTTCTATTGTTGTAAATTTATAAATCATTTAATTACGGTGTCTACTAAACTATTCCTATTGCGCCTGGTAGATTGTACGTATAATAATGTTATATTGTGACTGAAATTTATATTAATTACCTATGAATTCGACAGACTGTTTATCCATATATATAAAACTTATTACCATATTACCTTAACCTATAGTGGAAAACTGCTCATAAGCATTCCTAGGATTTTGACTAGACGCAGGTATTTCTTGTAAAACTTGAACTTAAATCAATCTAAGACATTGTACATTGTAGATATCCTATAGAGTTAGGCCGCAGAAGCTCAAACCTCGATAATACCCGACATTTACGAATTGGTTCACCAAAATTTGTGAGTAGGTTTCCCTGTTAATAATTCGCCAAATAATCGTAATAAATTTACAGCTTGAAGCTGACTATCTACTGCAATACGGAGTTTGCTCTCAGGAGTTTGGCCGAATATCCCCCACACGTTCCATGGTGAAAATCCGGATTTGAATAAGCACATCGGATCAAAGGCGTTTTAATATTTCATATCGATTGGGATTTTGGCCTATGATGAATTTTTCGTCAAATCCAATATCCAAAATATTTAGGAGCTATTCGTATACCATGTGAACATTTTAGGAGGTAGAGGGGTAGGAAGAATGTCCATGGTTCACAAATTAATGAAAAATTGCATTATCAGATCAACGACCTACCACACCCACCTCCCCCCCCAGACAATTTTTTTAAAAGAAATAAAAAAAAATGTTCAGAAAATCCCCCCAGACCAATTTTCTTTAATTTTCTGAACACAATTTAATTTTCTGAACACATTACTATTAGGACTTCTCTTATTCAACAAATTAAAATTAAAAGATACCGTTTGTCTACCGATAAATGTCTCATATGTCATATTGAAAAGCATTATGATTCCCCAGATTAGTTTGTTTTTCAATTTAACGCACTGTCACTTTAAGTTTAGTTTGAATATAATTCGATAAATGGGATGTAGCTTAGAAGCAGATAGACGAAACATATGGGATCGTTTATATTGGATGTGTCATTTCAGGTTCCTTTTTCAGGTCAGGTTTTTCTCAAAATATTTAACTTTGATACGAGAAGCACGAACTATCATCAACTCGTCATTTTTTTCCTCATTGAATTCTTATCTTTTTTCTACAACAAATATAATTTTGAAACAGTTTCACCGGCGCGTGCTTACTCGTGATTTGAATGCTGATACATTTATAGCTACATCAAACAACTGAAAACCGAAATACGCCGCTCGGTGCACATGTTGAAGAATTGACCACGCGACGTCTCTGGTAATAACTCATCTTCTTCGGAAAAGTCTGTCGGCATCTTTCAGACTATATGCTAACGTATTGAGTCACGTGATTGACAATAAATTGAAGCCGCTAAGAGCAATGCAAAAATGTACGTTTTCCAATAATTTTCTTCCAATTTTTCTTCAGTAGTACTCGTTAACACCATTTTTGGAAAATGGCGTATACGTCACTTTTTCATATTACGGCAGATTAGTTGTACTAGTAGGCAAAAATTTCATTTCAACAACCAATTTTTGATAAAGGGTTCATTTGAACTCATTTGACCTTTTCCGGGGCCCTCCTTAGCCGTGCGGTAAGATGCGCGGCCACAAAACAAGACCATTTTGAGGGTGGCTGAGTTCGATTCCTGGTCCGGTCTAGGAAATTTTTTTGATTTCCCTGTGCATAAAAGTATCATGATATACAAATGGAAAAATGGTAACTTGGCTTAGAAACCTCGTAGTTAATAACTGAGGAAGTGCTTAATGAACGCTACGAGGCGGTAATGTCCCAGTGGGGGACGTTATGCCAATTAAGAAGAGGAAGAAGATTTTTTCTCTTCCTTGCATCCTATTAATTTTGATACGGAATTTTCATTTTTTTTTGTCTGTACTGCACAAGAAATTTTGAAGTAGAGGAAACCGCCAACTGTTGAATGGCTAATTTCTTCGCCTATTGTTGAACGCACGTGTATTTCTTATGGGAGTTCAACAATAGGCGACACAATTAGCCGTTCAACATTTGGCGGTTTCCCCAAGCATAGAAAGGAACAAGACTTCATTTATGATTCTTAGTTCTTGCATTGGGCTTTCGATTTTTGACAAGACTACTTTTATATTTATTATTCTTTATTCTTCTTTCTCTCTTTTCCCTTATTTTTTCTTCTTCCTCACTTCTTTATTCTACTTTCATCCGTCTTCCTTTTTCCTTCTTTTTCTTCTCTCTTTCTTCTTCCTACATCCATGTTCCTCCTTCTTTTATCCTTTCTTTTACCTTTTGTCTTCTATCTATCTTCTATTGCTCCTTCATGTTTCTTTCTTCCTGTTTTCTTTTTTTCTTACTTCTTCATTCTACCTCTTCCTTCTTTCTTTCTTCTTCCCCTTTCTTCTTTCATCTTTGTTTCTTCATCCTTCTTTCTTTCTTCCTTTTCCTTCTTCTTTATTCTTTCTTCTTTGTTCATTCTTCTTTCTTTGTTCTTTTATTTGTCTTCTTCCTTCTTTAAACTACCTTCTTCATCCTTTCTTGCTTCTTCATTCTTTTTTATTCCTTCTTCCAACTTTATTCTTCCGTCTGCCTTCTTCCCTTTTCCTTTTTTCTTCTTATTTTTTCTTCCATCATATTTCTTCCTTTATTCCATCTCCCTTCTTATATCGAGAAAGTGAAAATTTGTTTCTTGTCCAGTCGTGTTTCTCCAGTAAGCGGATCGGCCGGTCATCGAAATTTAGTTTTGCTTTGTGCGGAAATTATGTTCTGTATTATTATGTATTAGTAAATTAATCAGAAGGTGAAAGTTTGTTCCTTGTCCAGTCGTGTTTCTCTAGTAAGAGAGTAGCCATCGGGCAAGAGTTGTGCAGTGCGTGTTTTGGTCGTCGCAAAGTAGTTAAGATATCGAATCAGTCTTCGGGAAAATACGTAAGACACGCGTTGCTTTTCCGTTTTTAGTTGCTTATCAAGGCGATTTCCATTATATTTCCTTCCCAACTAACATACTATTCCTTTCCAGTGCGCTCATGGAGATGCAGAGGATTCCTCGGTCTCTTGTAGCAATGAGTGTCAAACTAATTTTCCTCCCCTTATCCTAATTGACTGTAAGGACGTGGCCAGCATAGTTATTGGTCTTGAATTAAATAAACTTCGAAGCATGTACAGTGAGAATAGCTTTCTAGTCCTAGTCTAGTCTAGTCTAGAAAACTATTCAATTGGTGAGCTGTGCATTATTTGTTGTTTCTCGGCTGAAGTGAAGCCGTCGTCCTCTGTGAATGTGATATCTGGGAGAGTTACCAAACGCCTTTGGTTCTACCTTAACTCTAATTTTATTATCTACTTACATTCTATATATATGCAAAGTCAGGTAACTATCGAGAGGTAAATATTCATAATTATTTACCTGTCGATGAGCTGCCTGTTTTCATCGTCCTAATCCACCTTGACGGTTAGATACTTTGAGACAATGCAGTGGTAGATCACCACACGGCCAGTCACGACGACTAATACGATGGGTAGAGTTAATCAAGCTAAGCTAAGCTATTCCATCTCCCTTCTTATATCTTTCTTATTTCTCCTACCTACCTTATTCCTTCTTTCTTCTTTCATTCTTCTTTCTTCTTCATTTTTCCTCTTTCCTTCTTCGTTCTTTTGTCTACTGTTAACTTTTACTTTCTATATTCTTTATTTTCAATTCCTTACTCCTTTATTCCTTATTCCTTTATACATTTCAGGCTTCTGATACTTTACAGCATTTTGATACTCTCGGCTTTGTGAGACCTTTCAGCCTTGCGAGATTTCAGCCTTTTGAGTTCAGCCTTATGAGTATTCAGCTTTATGTGTTTCAGCCTTTCGTAGGACACCAGCATTCTGCCTGTGGATCCGGATGTTTATTTTGAAATTTTCTGTTCATTTATGATTACCGCTAGTTGAATCAAATGAGTCGCCATATCACTGTTCATGCGATCGTCGAGATTTTGGCGAAAGTGGTTCGGTTGATAATTATTGATCTAAGATGTCAGGTTTGATGACGCATATTGCCAAAGTAAATTAAATAAAATAACGTGTGAAACACATGACATCTTTTATTCGAAACTCATCATTTGATTGATTTGTAATTATGTACAGCATGTGGAAGATTTAGTTATAAAAATGTATTGGAGGTAATCGCTTCCTTCGGTGGATGGTCAATAGGGCAGTTCACATTTCAAAAATGTTCGAAAATTCCAACTCCCATATGTCTATTAGCATCATTTTGATAATATAGGAGTCTTGGCAAAATTTCAGGCAATTCGGTGGTCATTTAGGGGTGGCGCGAAGTCAATTTATGTTTATATGGAAATTTGTATGGGAAAAACTTAAAATATAATAAAAAAATAAAAAATAATATAATTCCATACAAAAATCCAAGATGGCTGAGTTGGGGATATTGACAAGTCGGATAACCTGTATACATAAAAAAATCTTGATGCTACTGTCGCCGTCGTTTGGCGATTGCGATTCTTCCGCCGTTGGTATGGAAGCATAAATGGAACATTGCCTATGATTGGGGAGCCTTTAGTTCGAAGAATGAATCGCGAGAGTTCGGCTATGTGCCTATTGTTGAGAACAGAGGTCCTTCGAAGCTTAGTATGGAAAGCATTTATCTAGCATACTGGTGACGTGGGTTCAATTTGTCCGGCGTCCGTAATCCGTCATCATATCAAAATCCAATTCAAGAAGCACCGTATTGCGATAACCTCAACGAATGAAACGGAAATCGTATTTCGAACGGATAAAATAAAATGAAAATAAATTTGATAAAAATGTATGTATGATTTTTCGCAGTCCCCAAATGTTTAATGAACAAGGCACACAAGCAGCACAAAGGAAACATGCAAGAGTTAAAACAAGTTCCGAGTCCGTTCGAGCCGATTCAACAGCGAGTTGTTCCGCCAACCAACAGTATTTGCTTCTACCAGCGGGTGCCGTCGTCGTTGGCATACCGGATGTACTAGTATGGATATCTGTTTCGCTGAATCGAACGCTGGGACGTGGGTGCCATCTTTAGTGGAGTCTTTTTACATACGACTGTTGGGAAAATGAGGCACAGATATTTTTACAGGGCTTGTATTTTAAAAGCTAGTTCGCGAGAAACGCGGGCCCCATTCCAAGGGACTTTTAACGATGTTTTCCAATCTGCCTGGAATTTTCTGGATTTGTTCATACGTACATGTAAAAGAAGACATTTTGCGAATTTTCAGATTGTGGGTTGGGAGTGGGGTTTGTTGACTTGTTGAGAAATCTTGTTTTGAAGTTTTTTTTTTCTGTTGTGCAGAGGCCTACATTTTGGAATAAAAATGATATACATCCACATCTTACACAGTCGTCGATATTATCGCTTTTATTTTACCTCCATGGAACATAATGTTATAAATATCCAATTGTAGGGCGATTTATAATTACCCGGCATGAGTGTTATGTGTGCCACCCATGCAATAGTGTCATTTTCATTAGGTTCACATTTGTATTCAAATGACTTGCTTGTATTCTGTTCTATTTGACATCCTCATGTTATGGACAAAATTTTAGCCACATCGGTCAACGTTTGGGCGGTGCTAAGCTCATTGGAAGTTTATATGAAAAAATGCATGGGGAAACATCGAAAAACAATAATGTGGACCAATATGGCACCATTTACGATAAGGAACTATGATACTCATTTAGTTATTGCAGAATGCATTCTTCTCGCGGTTTTCGGCATAAACTTCTGTGTTTAATTCTGCAAAAACTGAATGAGTCCTTTATCGCACCCTAATGCCCTTTGTATTAGGAACGGTAAATGATTATGCGGGCGAGAAACAGGATAAGAGCCCCGCACAATGGATACGTTTGCGTACGTTTTGACAGTTTTCCCGTGGCTCTAAAGTGTTATATTGTGTACAGCGTTAAGCCTAGTAGGTAGTGACCAAATAATAGTGAATAAAAATTATTGTGTAAAAAAGTTGGCACGATCACATCACTTATCAGAGTGAAACCAGATCCAACGATGCCTAACTGATAATCTTTCATGTGTTTTTGTGGAGACGCAGAGGTAAACACGTTCTTCAAATATCAAAATGGTTACAAAATGGCCTACTAATAATCCTTCCCTCTTCATTCCGTGCCGATAGTTCGAACGAGCCAGACGTGTGTGCTGTGTCTCATCGCGGATTGTGTTCGGTAGTGAAAACGCTATTAGTGCTGTCCAATGAGCAGCTCGAAGTAGCTCGAAGTTGATCTTGTCCTGCTCGTTCTTTTTTGTTAACGAATGAGCATGAGCAGGATAGGAAGAAACTTCGAGCTATTTCAAGCTCTCATTGGACAGCACTATTGTGTGGTGCGCTCCTACCTACGGATAAAAGGCGATTGCTGTCGGCGAGTGAAGTAGTTGCTTCTGGCGACGCCAGTGAAGCAGGCTATTGTTACTGCTGCTACCTCCTACAGCAGCAGGGGCAGATAAGTACAAACGTTTTCATTGTTCTCACGTCTGCTTGATTCGGAGTGGAACTGATAGAATAATTTAAATTAGTTCTTTATTTTTTTTCTGATTAGCTATTTAAGTTAGCATAAGCAAAATCATCCTTCCACATTGCAGGGTAAGAATGAAGGCAGAGACTGTGGAAGGCAAAGTGCCTCCAAAAGATGCAGGGCGAACACGATTGTACCATGCGGCTTCGCCTGGGCCTTGGGTTGTTTACTTTCGGCAGCAAGTGAAGAGCCTGGATTTCCTGGGCATTAAACGTGATTTGACGCGTCGTTTTCCGACAACTAAATTCAAACAGGTTAATCGGAACAAACTACGTATCACCGCACCTACATACCAGGTGGCGAATGAAATTGTTTATGTGCACTCGCGGGAGGTCGACATAGAAGGCGTAATCAACGCAGCGAGCTTGATTTGCAAGGATGTGCTTGCAGGGAAAGGTCGCCTAAAGAATGCCCTGCAATCTACCGTAGATATTATGGACTGCAAGGAATTGCAATCAGCAGCCACGGTAGATGGCAAAAAGGTTTATTCCAAGTCAGGCTCGCTTTGGGTGACGTTCGCCGGTTCGATGCTTTCAAAATATGTTGTTTCCGGTGCGTCTTTCTGTGCCAAGGGTATTTAACTGTACCAACTGCAAACAACTTGGTCACACTGCCGAGTTTTGTGACAACAAACCACGTTGTGGCAAATGTTCAGAAAGGCATCGGGAGGAGTCCTGCCATCAACAAGCAACAAAATGTGCTTATTGTGGTTTGAACCCTCCCCATGGTTTGCAAGAATGCCCGGTGTACAAAAAGCGCACCCACAAAGTGAAGCGCTCCAAACAGTCGTATGCGGAAATGGTTAAGTCGCAAGACACATCCGTCACAGCCACTGCATCGACTGCTATTACAGCCACCGTTCGTGTAAGTGATTATTATGATTCCATAACAATTGATGAATTGGACTCTGACGCAGCCGATATGGATGATTCTGCGGAGGTACACGTGACCGAGAAGAGGAAGCAACCGTCTTCCCAGGGATCGCGCCGGAAGAGAACTTGCCAAAATCTGAAGGGAAGGAAGCAGGGAGAAGGAAGAAAGAAGGATGAAGAAGAAAAAAGGAAGAGGAAGGAATAAAAACTAAGGAAGAAAGAAGAGGAAAGAAGGAAGAAGGGAGAAGAAAAAAGAGAGAAGGAAAAAGGAAGAAGAAAGAAGGAAGAAGGAAGGAGAAAGAAGGAAGAAGAAAGAAGCAAGAAGAAAAAAGGAAGACAAAAGAAGGAAGAAAGGAGAAGGAAGCACAAAGAAGGAAGAAGGAAGAAGGAAAAAGAAAGAAGGAAGAAGGACGAAGGAAGAAAAGAGATAGAGGAAGGATAAAAGAAGAAAGAAGGAAGAAGGAATGAGGAGGGAGGAAGAAAGAAGAAGGAAGGAGGAAGAAGGACTACTCGTAAACTGAGGTCAATTTTTTTTAACTATTCGGCCAAACGGTATTCGGCCAAACGGCATTCGGTCAAATGGCCTGACACCTTTAATATCGGATGTCGGATGAAGACAAATCGACTTTTAATTTTTAAAATTCAGGGTAGGACTCAATTTGAGATTTTTTAATATTTATATTCAAAAATTTGACTGATTTTGCGATAAACACCCATACAACACTTTTTTTGTGGGACTTGTCATTTTAAACTATATCCATTTGAAAAAAAAAGTTAGAGACTTTTCAAAATAATCCAGATTGATTTAGAAAAAAAGAATTCAAAGTGGCTTTTTGTTACAAAGTCTACATGTCCATCCATTAATAATGTAACGCGAACATTTGCCACCCTCGCCCCCGCACCTCGCCTTTATGTAACACCTTTTGTCGAAGCACTTGACATTTTTGTATGGATCGTCATACTTCTTACAAGTCCTCGTTTTCTCTCTGGGCGTTATGTAACTTATGGAACCTTCCTAAGACCCTATTCTGGGAAAAGTTTTGCACATTTGTTGTTGATTGGTACTGGAAAACGTGTGTAACAAACAATAGTTGCAACAATTATCTAGGACTCTAGATAAAACTTGGTATAAACATTTAAAAAAAAACTTCAAGGTTCAACAAGCCTTTACCAGAACCCGGACACAATATGGCAAGAATTATTTGCCTTGCATGCTCTGATATTTCCGAGAATACAATGCTATTTTTGTAATCAGAGTTAGATTCTTGAATATTTCCAGCAGAAACTACGATAGCATAAAATCGAAATTTGCTGTAGAGATAATGCAAATAAGCTTTTTGTCGTTGTTTCCAACGATGCGGAATTTTCCGTAGATTTACGGAATTTAATGATTTCTACGGATTCATAGATAAAAACCACGGAAATTTGAAAATTTCTGCGGAAATTTCAATTGGAGTCTGTGAGTTAAATCACCAGTGATTAGCATTGTACTGGGACACTGTATTGCACGTTACAAATATTTATTGAAAGTTATGCCATACTGGTCTGCGAAAGGTCAAGAATGAATAACAATAATTAATTTTAAAATGAAAAAAATCTTAAAACTCCTTCGATATGTAAGCAACAGCTTTGAAAACCCTAAAAAATTTCTTGAAATTTTATTGTTGCCCCCTCAATTTATTGTTTTCAGGCGTTTCAGGCAAACATAACCCGAAGGGGGGACATATTCTTTAAATATTCGTATTAATTCTAACTATACAACTAACTATTCTTAGAAATCCATATAAAATTCCCTAAGGTTTTTCAAAAGAAATATGCTGAAGGCAGTTCTGAAGAAAGTATGAAGGGAAATTCAGAAATAATTATCAGAAGTCCTTCTTTGGACTTGCAAAGGAATGTCTGGAGAAATTTCTTAAGAAATTTCTGGATTTCTTTTGGAGTAACTTTCTGAGGATTTTCCAAAGAAACTCCTGCAGGATATTCCGAAAGAATTCTTAGATGAATATCCAAAGGGATCCTTTAGAAATTCCATTGGAAATTCTTTTTGTAATTCGTTCGGATATTCCTAAAGTTTGGTCCTAAAATTTATGGACGAAATTTCAAATGAAGTACTGGATAAATTTCCGAAAAAGATTTGATGAAATTATTTCTGAATTTCTAAAAATATTACTAAAAGAATTTTTGGAAGATTTCCCTTAAGAATCTTAAGACGAATTTCTGAACGAATTTCCGGGAGAATTCCTTACGGAACTTACGAAGGTTCTCATATATAAATTTTCGAAGGATTACGAATGAATGCCGGGAGGAATTTCCTTTAGAATTATTTTAGGTATTTGCAACAAAAAAAGTGTCTAGAAGACTTTCCAAAGAATTTCTGGATAAATTTATTAAATAACATCAGGATGAGTATTCCATGATTTGTTTTGAAGAATTCCTGGAGGAACTTCTGAATCGAATAGAAAGAACGGTGAAAGCGGTGAACCAACACAGGGCTGAAAACCTCAATAATGAAGGAAAAAGATGGATTGTTATTTCGATATTTTAGGTGATTTCTTTGGTTTGCTATCTCAATTTTAGTGTGAAAATAGGGATTTGTTTTACTTCTGTACTGTCTGTATGAATAAACTAATTACGTCAAAATTGCTGGTGAACCAACATTACCACAACTCCGGCACCGCTAGTGCTTATTCACAAGATGATCTCTAAAGTGTTAAAAACTTAATCATTTGCCCAAACCGAAGAGAAATCTCCATGAATTTGAGAAAACTAAACTACCAGTGGCATAGCCCAACTGAATTCTTTCCAACAGGTACAATCAGTAGAAAAGATCCAGATATTTTTTCTTTCAGCGCAGTCTCACTCTTATACCCCATTGTGCAGCAATTCAATTTTGGCATTGTGTTGGGCTCGGTCCAACGCTATTCTTGCTTATTTCGTAGTGACTGATTGCATACCGTATCGAACAACAACGGCCAACGATGCATAAACTCCCGCGGAATGGTAGTCCGAAGCACTTTCTTCCCCCACAAGAATATCCACAAGGCCACATGGAAATCACCTAATCAAGTAACGGAAAACCAAATCGACCACGTTCTAATCGACGGTAAATTCTTCTCCGACATCACGAACGTACGCACTTACCGCAGTATATTGAATCCGACCACTACCTCGTTGCAGTATGTCTGCGCTCAAAACTCTCGACGGTGATCAACACGCGTCGGAGTCGTCTGCCGCGGCTAAACATTGGGCGGTTACAAGACGGTAGACTAGCCCAAGACTACGCGCAGCAGCTGGAATTGGCACTCCCAACGGAAGAGCAGCTAGGCGCAGCATCTCTTGAAGATGGCTGGAGAGATATTCGATCCGCCATTGGTAGCACCGCAACCGCTGCACTAGGCATGGTGGCTCCGGATCAGAGAAACGACTGGTATGACGGCGAATGTGAGCAGTTAGTTTAAGAGAAGAATGCAGCATGGGCGAGATTGCTGCAACACCGCACGAGGGCGAAAGAGGCACGATACAAACGGGCGCGGAACAGACAAAACTCGATTGGAAACAAAACAAAACTCGATTGGATAGACAAAACCCGGAGGAAAATGCGCCAGCAGGAAGATCGAGACCGTGAAGAGACGGAGGAACTGTACCGCGCTAATAATGCACGAAAGTTCTATGAGAAGTTGAACCGTTCACGTAAGGGCCACGTGCCACAGCCCGATATGTGTGGGGACATAAACGGGAACCTTCTTACAAACGAGCGTGAGGTGATCCAAAGGTGGCGGCAGCACTACGAAGAGCACCTGAAAGGCGATATGGCAGACAACGGTGGCGGTATGGTAATGAACCTAGGAGCACGCGCGCAGGACATGCGACTTCCGGCGCCGAATCTCCAGGAAATCCAGGAGGAGATCGGCCGGCTGGAAAACAACAAAGCCCCTGAAGTTGACCAACTGCCAGGAGAGCTGTTTAAACACGGTTACCAAGGTTTGGGAGGATGAGATTCTGCCGCAGGAGTGGATGGAAGGTGTCGTGTGTCCCATCTACAAACAGGGCGATAAGCTGGATTGTAGCAACTATCGCGCAATCACATTGCTGAACGCCGCCTACAAGGTACTCTCCCAAATTTTATGCCGCCGACTAACACCAATTGCAAGAGAGTTCGTGGGGCAGTACCAGGCGGGATTTATGGGTGAACGCTCTACCACAGACCAGGTGTTCGCCTTACGTCAGGTATTGCAGAAATGCCCGGAATACAACGTGCCCACATCATCTTTTTATCGACTCCAAAGCCGCATATGATACAATCGATCGGGACCAGCTATGGCAGCTAATGCACGAAAACGGATTTCCGGATAAACTGATACGGTTGATCAAGGCGACGATGGATCGGGTGATGTGCGTAGTTCGAGTTTCAGGGGCATTCTCGAGTCCCTTCGAAACGCGTAGAGGGTTACGGAAAGGTGATGGTCTTTCGTGTCTGCTATTCAACATCGCTCTGGAGGGAGTAATACGAAGGGCAGGGATTGACACGAGTGGTACGATTTTCACGAAGTTTGTCCAGTTATTTGGTTTCGCCGACGACATTGATATCATGGCACGTAACTTTGAGAGGATGGAGGAAGCCTACATCAGACTGAAAAGCGAAGCTAAACGGATTGGACTAGTCATCAACACGTCGAAGACGAAGTACATGATAGGAAGAGGCTCAAGAAAGGTCAATGTAAGCCACCCACCACGAGTTTCTATCGGTGGTGACGAAATCGAGGTGGTTGAAGAATTCGTGTACTTGGGCTCACTGGTGACCGCCGATAACGATACCAGCAGAGAAATTCGGAGGCGCATAGTGACTGAAAATCGCACGTACTTTGGACTCCACAAGACGCTCCGATCGAATAGAGTTCGTCGCCGTACCAAACTGACTATCTACAAAACGCTTATAAGACCGGTGTTCTCTATGGACACAAGACCTGGACGATGCTCGTGGAGGACCAACGAGCACTGGGAGTTTTTGAAAGGAAAGTGTTGCGTACCATCTATGGTGGAGTGCAGATGGCGGACGGTACGTGGAGGAGGCGAATGAACCACGATTTGCATCAGCTGTTGGAAGAACCATCCATCGTTCACACCGCGAAAATCGGAAGACTGCGGTGGGCCAGGCACGTAGCCAGAATGTCGGACAATAATCTTGTGAAAATGGCTCTCGACAACGATCCGACGGGAACAAGAAGGCGAGGTGCACAGCTTTGTATGCACGTCAACAATAAATGACCTTGAATTTTGGTCGATCATCTTGGATTCCAAAATCGAGTCGAATATCGATTTTCGAATTCTATTCATCAATCTTGATTAATAGACATGCTTGATGATTGCATGATTTTATTGCTGAGATCGTAACGAAATAGCTATGATGATTAATTTTGGTCCACCATCTTGGATTCCAAAATGGCTTTAAAAATCGATTTTCGAAATCTATTAATCGATCTCGGTTATTAAACGCCCATATTGCATGGTCTCATTGTCGAGATCACCACGAAAGTGCTTTAAACTTGAATTTTAGTCGGCCATCTTCGATTCCAAAGTAGCATCAAATATTGATTTTTGAATTCTATTCATCGATCTCGATTGATAGACAAATAGCCATTATCCATATTGTTTAGTCCGTCATATGTCTTGCTATCGGGTAATTTTCTTTAGCTACTTGACAGGGACGCTAACGACGCCATCTTCACAATTATTGATGTTTTTTTAAATAAAATAACTGACTGATCAACTAGCCCTCTGTAGTGTAAAGCTGTTGAAAATAGTCACTCGATTCTTCTTCTGTTTCTCCTTTTTCTATGGTTCTACATTCCCACTTTTAAACTGATTTTATTTGCTACCGCTTCTGCCTTATAAGCAGTAGGTCGTGGGTTCAATTGCAGGCTCGTCCCTTTCCTATTTTGTATTTCTATTTTAGTTCTTTCTGTGTTTCACGTTATACCAAAACGATTTTTACTGTTATAACCTTCCACGCAATCCCGAAACCTACAGTGGCACCTATGAGAGGTCGTAGAGTTCTCTCCATCTTTCTTAAGAAGGTGTCCAACAAACCATCCTTCCCCTTCCTCAGCATTCGCAAAGACGTGGCCAGGACAGATCTTGACTATTGGAGAGTACATTGCTTCCATCTAAGTGTTAGTTATTAGTCCCAAATCAATATCTGTGGTAACGGATGAAAGTGATGCTACTCTCATACAATAGTCTTGGCTCTTACCACCTACGAATTTGTGCGAACTGCTAAATGCTAATGCTAACATGCATTCATCTCTTAGACTAGGTGTTCCGTATTCTCTTAACACTATCATCCTTATTTGGTGTGACACATTTTTATTTATTATTAATACAGGGTCCATCCAGTTGGGAAAACTGGGAAAACCGGGAATTGGACCCGTCCGAGGAAAACCGAGAAAAATGTGGGAAATCATGAAACCAATAGGAAAATCGAACTATCGATCAAATCAAAAACATTGAGTTATGAAATATTTTTTTCTTGCAATGTCTTAAATAACTATTGTTTGGTAATAATATGTCTGGCAAGTCACTCATTTTTTTACCTTTCGGTAATAATATTACAAATTATATAAAACATAGTTTTCCAAAGTGGTGGGTCGCGTTCCCCAGCCTGTGTAAATCTTAGGGAAGGTATGGTATGAAAAGTATATGATTTTTAGGCATCGTTAGTATTTCATGGTTTTTGAAGTTGTTACTGACTTATCACGAGTCACTACTACGTTAGTTAAAGATATTTAAATTCTTTTTCTTTAATTGATCTCCGCATTGCATTTCTAAAAGTTTCAGAATTATGACTGTATCTTTTTTTTTACAAATTAAGCTTAAAATAATAGTTATAGCTAAAAACGAAGTACGAATAGTCCTCTTTTTTTACGGACATCTTATTATGTCTGTGAATTTATTAAAAATAACAACTTAAAATAACCGAAATTTAAGTTTTGATCGTTTTAAAGTATTATTTGTAAATCATGTCGATGTTTTATGATTTGATTAGGTGGATTATATTGCTCTCACATCTATTTTATTTCCGTTGAGCTGTTTGTCGTCATCTTTTGAACGCCTAATCCACTATTTATACGCATCATTTATATGAATCACACCATAAATTATAAGATCGAAAACCGATTAATCTAGGAGGAATTAGAAGGATTTATGAGAAGAATGTGGGTGAACTTGAACAGCTTTTGAACTATTTTTGAATCATTTTGATAAAAAAAAAATTTGGAGTTTTGAAGGAATTTTTGGTAATTGACAAAATTTTAATTAATTTGAGTATTTTTTGTAATCCAAAATATTTCTTATTTTATTTTTTGCAATAGAAGATTGCAACTATTTTTATCTAAAAATGGAAATTATTTTATTAGGCATTTGTTGCAATATCTTTAAATTAGTAATTCTATGAAGTTCATTGGTACTATACCACGGAGGCAGCTTCAGAATCATTTTCAAAATTTTATTTTGATTCCTCTGAAGTGCCTTCTTTCTGGTATTGCAGCTACTAGTCCATATTGGCAAAGCATACAACATGTTGGTCCAAAAACCAGTTTGTGAATCAAATTTGAGACAAAGTTTTGATTTTGTATTTCTAAGTGTCTACACTTAATATATTTGTTACATTTTACTTGAATGCTTTCAATATGATTTTTGAAAGTTAATTTTGGATCTAGCAAAAGTCCTTAAAACCCCCATTCATAGTGACAATATGTCTGCTAGAAGGTTTCAAATAAAAAGCTCTCGGCTTATGTGGGAATATTATAGGCTGAGTTTTGGAAGCATTCGGGTCATTTTTCCATTTTTGCAAGTAAGTGGAGAAAATATTCAATACTATACCTTTGCTCGCATGGTGAACTGAAGACCCCAGTCAGTCGATTATTCACTACATATTAATAAAAGACGACTTCGTTGCGTCAAATCGATAATTGTGATTCTCTGGTGGAATACAGTGGGGGAAAAAACATTTTCATTGTTTTCATTCAAAATGGATGAGGATCAATATCTCGATTCCTAGCGATTATATTGGTTTAATTTTTTGTCGTCCAGCCTAAAATTAGTTGAATTTTAACCCAATAAGATTTATTTGTATTTTTTCTTCACTGGTAGATGTTGAACTAACATTCCTTCCCATCCTTCCGTGATGGTAAGGACGTGGCCAGGTATACAACTGCCTCTGTATAGGAAAAGGTATTATTTCCAAGTACCGATCTGCGACAATATACAGAAGATCGATCAATTGAGAATTGTATAGTCGCCCACGATTTGTACAATCATATATGCTATAAGATTTATTTTTATGCAGTTTTCTTCCTTATGACCTTTTCAGCGCAAAATAATTGTAACGTACACCACTTTTATGTAGAGCTTTATTTTATATTTGATATATTATTTATATGATTTTTATTTTAATGAAACAAAATCCAAAGCAAATATAAATAGATTATTTCTGAAAATTTTGCACAGACCTTATTCAACGCATTAGCAAATGTGACCATTATTTGGAATCAGTATATGTATATTGCACATGAACCTTGCACATCCACTTTGGGTGCATAACTCGAGATGAAGTTCTGTTCATTCACAAGCATGTTTTACGATGCGGTTGTCATAACCCATACAAATGTGGCGCATGTTCCGTGGCTAGTACCTCCATTTTCAACCCAACAACCGAGCCGCATGAAGGTATTTGCGAATGGTCCAATGCACCGAGTTCATCATTGACGTTTGAGCGGTGCGCTGTTTACTTAGAATGAATACTTTTTCATTCATCGAGTTCATGCAAGTGTTCATTTTTAGTAAACAGCGCCCGTCTCAAACGTCATTGTGTTCATTCGGTGCATTGGACCATGAATGAAAATGAGGTTCATTCTTCAGCTTGCTTCGTACTTCGTAGTGTGTTTGAATGATGTTTTCGTGCGAAACCATGTAGGCAAATCATTCAAGGCAAGCAGCTAGCAGCAGACAATCTTGGTTCCATGATTTTTGATCGCTTCATGCGTTTTGCTTTCTTCTCGGTTTGATTACCTACATATGTTCAAGTAGACAGTTCATACCTACTGATAGGGGTGGGTGAGTAGCAAAATCCGTCGTCTGGTTGAAGGATGCGTTCGTGGTCAGTTTAATGGTGATACTACAGCAGGATGATTGAATATACGGAGCGATATTTCCGTGGACTGGATTTGTGGTCATTGGGGGTGGATGAAGCCTTTGTCAATGCCACCAAGGGTGGTCTGCGAAGGTATTTTCTATACTCTCTATCGGAGGAATGTGATAAGGTAAGGAGAGATTCAAGGATCATTTGTTTGAATATCTAATTATCAAAGTTATCGTGAAATGTTCATTGTTTTGTAGTGCCCCTATTCAAAAGTTGGTGAAATCAAACCGAAGAGCGTCGCTGATAACAATGCATTCAAAGTGGATGTGTCGAGGAAGCTAGGTTTTAAAGTTTTTGATCACAATGTAGGAGAATATGCGTTTGATAATGAGTACGTTGGTGATGTTGTTTAATACTCAATCATTTTTCATTGTCAATTTAATTCTCTTTGAAAAGATCTTTTGTGTGCCAATTTGATGCAAATTTCGGCGAGTTCGGCGTGTATGACCTGAAAGTAGATGATGCTGTTACACGCTTTTGCACATTGGAAACGGCCAAATCGCCGGTTAACATATATTTGTGTAAGTTCAATGATAATGAAATGTGGCGATAGTGAGCATAGCTATTGGTTACTGGCAAGCCGGAAATCTCTATGTACTTCAATAACATTTTTAAATAACAATAATTGTTAAAGCACAATACCTAATTATAATAATAATTCTAAAGTCGGCGTATTTCCCGAAAACCGCGTAAAAACGACTTTACCGAAAATCGTTTTTCACGTGTTCTAAAAACTAAAAATGTTTCCCCTTCCCGATCAATAATGCATAAAAAAATTATAACAAGAAGAGATATTAATTTCAGAAAAATATTGTAATAATATGTGGTTTATACCATCATATTATCATTATAACAAACGTTGGAATAATTATTCGAAACAAAAATCTACTTTCAAGATAATTGTCTACATCAAGTATAAAAATCTGGTACGCTACGATTTCAGCGTACAGCGTACAATTCAGTGAAACGGAATGAATTATTGCGAATTATGCTAGAACATGGTTTTCCGGCGAAACTGATACGGCTTCGTATAACTTTGGACGGATCTAGTGAAACTACTAGTCTGCAAACGAAGAAAACATTCGCGCTGTATATTACTCTGATTCTTCCGGTGGCTTTATACGGCCATGAGTTTTCGGAGTGTTTGAGCGTAAGGTGCCGCGGACAATACTCGGCGGTAAACAGGAGAACGGTATCTGGCGGCGTCGCATAAATCACGAGTTGTACCAGGTGTATAAAGGGCTGGATATTATTAAGCTTATACAACACGGCAGATTACGGTGGACTGGACACGTTGTTCGTATGCCGGAAGAACGTCAAGCAAAGATAATAAAGTGGCCGCAGGCTTCGTTGAAGGCCGCGTACACGATGGCTTTTTGCAGTTGTGGAGAACCTGAGGGCGCTCAATGTTCAGAACGACTGGAAGCTTTTGGCACAGGATCGAGTCCAGTGGAGAAGGATACTCCATTCGGCGTAGGTTCATCGAAGAGCTGTAGCCCATCAAATAAAAAAAAATAAAATAAAAAATATAGCGGCATACAACACTCGTTTAAAGTTACATAATCTCTTTGATTATAATAATCGACATTCACACCGAAAAAATAAACCAATCCGTGTATCAAGTGATTTGGTGTTTGCGGATGTTCCTCTCCGGTAGTCGAACGTCGGACCCCGGTTCCGGTTTTTTTTTCTCACAATATGACCTCTTATGCATTAATATTTACACCAGCTAAATCAAATGGGGAATGTATTGAACATAATGATTAATTCCACTAAAAGTAATAAAAGCATCTTATCCATATCTTCACAAAAGTTGGAAGAAATGTTCTTCTAAAGAACTTTGTCAAAAATCCGTTCATAGCTTTGTTTCTTTCTAAGATGCGATAATTTGTTGATGCCAACTCCACGTAATAGCGTTATTGGGATCAGGGATGGTTCACATTTCTTTTTACTATTCATCCTGTCATGCAGTCAAAGAAAAGCAAAACCATGGCAACCCAGCAGCACATGCTTTTACAATTTTGATTAATTTCGAGAAAAATAGGTTCAACGTTTTTTCAGTATTTTGGGAAGACCCATAAAGTACTTGCTTACTTACTTATAGATCCTGTACACCTTCGGTGGTGCAAAGGGCCGACTTGTAAGACCTCCATCCTTAGCGTTGTCCAGCTATCGCTTTAACCTGTTGCCAGGTTAGATTTCGGTCGACTTCTTTTATTTCTTTATTGAGGCTTCGCCGCCATGAGCCTCTGGGTCTGCCTCTGCTGCGATGTCCCACTGGGTTTCAGTCTAATACTTGTTTACAGATTTCGTTTCCGACCCAGCACCACTTCCGATTCCGCATTTCTATTGCTATCGGCCTCTGGTGACAACGACGATGGAGCTCGTTGTTTGAGATCCAGTTGTGAGGACACCAGACCCGAATTATATACGGCAGGCATTTGTTGATGAACACCTGCGTCGTTGAGCGTTCTCCACTGATACACACCATGTTTCGCTAGCGTATAACAGCACAGATTTCACGTTAGAGTTGAAAATTTGTATTTTGGTGCGTTCACTTATCTGCCTGTTTTTCCAGATATTTCTTAAACTCGCAAAGGCAGCCCTTGCTTTCTTGATCCGTGCACCTATATCGATCTTGGTACCGCCGTCTGACGCTATTTGGCTACCAAGATATTGGAAGCTTTCAACATTCTCCACTGGTTGCCCGGCTACATTGCAACTGGAAGGGGTCACCGTGTTTAAAGTACGTCACGCAAAATTTGGTGATTTCCGACCCCTCTCCCCCCTTCATCACACATTTTGTATTAAACCTCTAAAATTTATGTATGAGTCGTCACGCTGCTCGAAACCGCCCCCTCCCCCTAGGAGCGTGACGTACTTTGTGAATGGCTCTTATATGGTTATTAAAAAATACTAATTTTCTATGAATTTTTCCATTTTGTATTACGGAGAAAAAGAAAAATTTGGATGGCTACGCGGAAATAACGCGCAGAGGTAAATCCCCGCACAGAACAAATCATGCATAGTGTGCGTTGAATTGAGTTCAAACATTAGAGCAAATCAACTGTCACAAAGTTTAATAAGCTGAACAGCTCGTAAACATTAAATTAATTCAAAATTAAATTTAGATGAATGTTACGCATAGATTTATCATAAAGTTCTTATGCAGTATGTAATGATTGGCCTTACATGCGGCTTATAGGGCCTGCACAAACATCCTATCTCTCCGGTGGCCGTTGTATAGGTAAGGTCTGTCCCACCCACCACCAGGGCTTGGGTTTGTATGCTGTGAGCGGCACACGGTCATTTTGATAGGGCCTACATGCGAATACATGTAGCTTTTTATGTAAGCCAAGCCCCCAATTCGCAGTGGCCAGTGCAAGGAAGACAAGCTCTTGGACATAGGATCCCCTTAAAAGTATCTTTTATTCCTTGCATTGAATGGCTTTACTCAAAAACAAAGTTGTATCTATACCTATAGCTTCACCAAAAGTCTTTAGGATCACTCCAAACCGAACTTTTTATGTTGCACAATTGTTCATTCCTCGCCAAATGATTAAGGATGAAACAAATATTATTTTAAACTTGTTTCCTCCGAAATTTCCAATTCCTTGAAGTTCGCTTTTCTGTTATTTGATTACTCATTGTTTATTTCCATCCTTCTTCCACTCTCCTCGTTTAAATCTCGGGTATAAATTCAATAAAAAATCTCCAATAATCCTCTTTTTTTCAGAACGATTTAGGCAGGTGATAGTTAGGTGTCAAAAATATAAACATAAACAAAACATTGCAAATTTAGCATAGGCAGCCTTTGATCATTACCCAGGAAAATATTCATTGGAAGCGCATTCAATTTTCCTGTATTCCAATTTTTTCTTGCAATGCGTAATATAAAACGTATAAATACATTGCCGCAAAGCTTTCAAACCAAAGCATGTATTGCTGTATTCGTCGCCTAGGTCTTTGCCGATTATATCGAGTCGCATTATCTCTTATATTGTTCGTAATGATTGGTTTTCTAGGCGGCTTATTGGGCCTGCGCAAACCTCCTGTCTCGTCGGAGGGCCGTCGTGTCAGGCCTGTTTAGCGTCCCACCTAACACCAAGACTTGGGCTTGTGCGCTTTGAGCGGCACACGGTCGCTTTGGGGTTGGGCCCCTGGGGTTGACCAACTACCAGGAGAGCTATTTAAACACGGTGGTGAGGCACTGGCTAGAGCGCTGCACTGGGTCGTTACCAAGATTTGGGAGGAGGAAGTTTTGCCGCAGGAGTGGATGGAAGGTGTTGTGTGTCCCATCTACAAAAGGGCGATAAGCTGGATTGTAGCAACTACCGCGCAATCACATTTCTGAACGCCGCCTACAAGGTACTCTCCCAAATTTTATGCCGTCGACTAGCACCAACTGCAAGGGAATTCGTGGGGCAGTATCAGGCGGGTTTTATGGGCGAACGCTCCACCACGGACCAGGTGTTCGCCATTCGCCAAGTACTGCAGAAATGCCGCGAATACAACGTGCCCACACATCATCTATTCATCGACTTCAAAGCCGCATGTGATACAATCGATCGGGACCAGCTATGGCAGCTAATGCACGAACACGGTTTTCCGGATAAACTGACACGGTTGATCAAAGCGACGATGGATCGGGTGATGTGCGTAGTTCGAGTTTCAGGGGCATTCTCGAGTCCCTTCGAAACCCGCAGAGGGTTACGGCAAGGTGATGGTCTTTCGTGTTTGCTATTCAACATCGCTTTGGAAGGGTAATACGAAGAGCAGGGATTAACACGAGTGGTACAATTTTCAATAAGTCCGTCCAGCTATTTGGTTTCGCCGACGACATAAATATTATGGCACGTAACTTTGAGAAGATGGAGGAAGCCTACATCAGACTGAAGAGGGAAGCTAAGCGGATCGGACTAGTCATCAACACGTTGAAGACGAAGTACATGATAGGCAGAGGTTCAAGAGAAGACAATGTGAGCCACCCACCGCGAGTTTGCATCGGTGGTGACGAAATCGAGGTGGTAGAAGAATTTGTGTACTTGGGCTCACTGGTGACTGCCGAAAATGACACCAGCAGAGAAATTCGGAGACGCATAGTGGCTGGAAATCGTACGTACTTTGGACTCCGCAAGACGCTCCGATCGAATAGAGCTCGCCGCCGTACCAAACTGACAATCTACAAAACGCTAATTAGACCGGTAGTCCTCTACGGACACGAGACCTGGACGATGCTCGTGGAGGACCAACGCGCACTTGGAGTTTTCGAAAGGAAAGTGCTGCGTACCATCTATGGTGGGGTGCAGATGGCGGACGGTACGTGTAGGAGGCGAATGAACCACGAATTGCATCAGCTGTTGGGAGAACCATCCATCATTCACACCGCGAAAATCGGACGACTGCGATGAGCCGGGCACGTAGCCAGAATGTCGGACAGTAACCCGGTGAAAATGGTTATCGACAACGATCCGACGGGCACAAGAAGGCGAGGTGCGCAGCGGGCAAGGTGGATCGATCAGGTGGAAGATGACTTGCGGACCCTCCGTAGACTGCGTGGTTGGCGACGTGTAGCCATGGCCACTTCGGCCTTAGTCTGAATAAATAATAATAATATGTTTTGCTGTAGTCAACTAAATTTTGACCAGAATGTCACTTACATCCCTCTCCCCTCTGCTTCTAACCCCCTCAAATATGATTGATGAACTTTCGGATGCATACTTGAGCTAAGTATGTACTTTATACTTGGTCTGAGTGAACAAATCGTGGTCGAACTTACTTAGTTCTTTTACTATTGGGTCTTTTACCCTGGTCAAGTAAAGGAAGTACACCCTATTCTTTTTTACGCGGAGGATACGTTCCGTGTAAAAAAAAAAGTTATCAGTTCAAAATTTGAAAATCCGTGTAAAAAAAGTTTTATGATTTCTCGACAAAACTGTAAAAAAAAATCCGTGTAAAAACAGAATCTGGTATATATTTTAAAATGCTTCTAATTTATAAAAATCATTGAATTTATTTGTTTCAGTGCATCAACACTGCCAGATTCAATATGGGAAGCCAACCTTGACTTTATTGTTAGAAGTTGAAATTGAGTGAATTAAACTTCCAGTTGAGCATAAAAAAAATAAGCTAGGTACCGTAATCCGGGTATTTAGCTCGTACCTGTGATAAGCAATCTTATTTTCTTGGTTAATCCATAGTTTTTGTTTCGAAATTTTGATATATAGGTATATTGTTGAAAACCCAGATAATTCTTCTACCGGTGATGATTTCCTTCTCAAAATAATCGATGCACATCGCTTCAGTGTAAAAGATTCCAACCGTAATTGCCTACCTTAACGCGTTTGCATACGCTTTCTTTATAGATAAATGATTGATTAAAGCTACCCCAAATTGAAAAATCAAAAACTCGACAAACAACATTTTTAAAACAAGTTTAAAATTATCTAATAATCAAGAAGAACAGCCTTATACGTTCTACATGTAGCAGTACTCGTTTTAAAAATATGACAAAAATCTATGATTTCACCTACGGGGGAAATATTAACAAAACAATTAAAAAGAATGATCAATCTTCCCCCGGATTACGGTTCTATTTTAACATGGGAATATAGGCAAACTAGGTTCGACTCCATTTACTAAATTTTGGCTTCCAGTACACAGTGGTTTTTCAGCTTAGATGTGAATGGTCCGCATTAGTATCACGGATAAAATGAAAAAAGCTAGTTAGCTTACTGTTTATTCCTTCTGAAGCTTTTACTAATTTTAATTGTTACTGGGATTATTAATAAATTTACCTTAGATTAATTTTTAAGCACTCCAATGATTTTCTGAAAAATAAACTTTTGAATGCTTAACAAGATCGCATTGTTACTCTTGAGACTTGGGAAAAAATATTATACTTTCGTCGTTCAGTAAGGTAGGTCGAAGCGAAGCCAAATTTGTTAAGATTTTTCAGATTTTTCCAGCGGATTATTCACCTATACGTCAGTCCACTCCGGCTCGAGTACTGCACAGTCAGCGCTAAGAATCTGAAAATACTCATTATTAACTGTTGTTTTCGAGGTTGTTCCGGAGTGCCACCGAACCGACGAAGCAATCCGCAAGGGAAACGGCATAAGTTTTATCAAGCCGAAAAAGACGGCATATCTATAAAAAGTAGACAACATACTTTGTGCGGATTTTGTCGGGATATTCCGGCTTAGAGAATTTGAGTCGTCCCGCTTGGCAATCTCACAAATCACAAATCACATATGATACCCAAGCAAACTTACAAGCTACCAAAGTTACAACTTTAGTCCGTTATTCCTAAGTCGTGTCGCAATCCCGTTCTTAACTTCAATTCCTCCTTAAAGGAACTTGATTTTTGCATCTGGTCTTTTATATTTTGTCCCGCTAAATTTTTTGTTTTTATTTTTATCCTGAATCAACAAACCTGTCAAAAAAGAAGCCTCGCATATATTAAAAAGGGAATAAGCATTCCGAAGGATTAAACGCAGATTAAGCATTGAAAAGCTTTCTTAAAAATATTCATCAGAATGAGTGGATAGACTGAATATGGTTTTAGATTAAAGTTTAATCTATTTAGAATATTTATTTTTATCCGTGATGTAATGCACTGAAAAGTTGTCAAACAGAACGTGCTTACACTCTGAACTGAAATTACCGTCATCTGTTCATAATTTCAGAAAATATTAGTAAAAATGGCAGTGCTATTTTTCTTTCACTGTAGTTGCGGCTTACCCTTGGCTAAATTATTCAATATACCAATTCTTAAGGAGCCATGTGTCCAAAACTCGAATTTCAATATCTCTTTCAATTCGCGATATCTTCTTCTTCTTCTTCTTCTTCTATATACATAAAAATGAATTTCTGTCTGTCTGAACCTTATAGACTCCGAAACTACTGAACCGATCGGCGTGAAAATTTGTATGCAGAAGTTTTTGGGGCCGGGAAGGTTCTTAATATGGTTCGATACCCCTCCCCCTTTTGGAAAGAGGAGCTCCCATACAAATGAAACATAAATTTCTGCATAACGCGAGAACTAATCAATGAAGAAATCAATTTTAGGCGAAACGAAGTTCGTCGGGTCTGCTAGTATCAGATATAATCAATTTTAAACAATTTAGCAAGCCCTTATTTAAATCTTGTCAGATAAATATATTGAATGCAGGTAAACCCAAAAAAATACCTTTTATTTGTTTTTGAATAGTAACAAAAAGTTTACAACTTATTTTCGATACATTCCTTAATTATACCCGAAATGTGCCTATCTCAGTTATTTTGACCATCCCCTGTATATAGAAGACTAGTTCAAAACAATATTTTCAAAACGACTTATCTGCTTTTGTAAACAAAGATTCAAACAAAGATTCAGATTTGACGAATCTGATAGCTCTCCCACGCAAATCAACACCATCAACAGGTAGCGGAAACCTTTACCTACCTATTGGTGGTGTTGGTTTGCGTGGGAGAGCTATCAGATTCGTCAAATCGTCGTTTGAATCTTTGTTTACAAAAACAGATAAGTCGTTTTGAAAATTTTGTCTTGAGTTAACCCGGCATACGTAGGCCTGCATAGTAGGCAAGAATGCACATTATGAACTACCAATGCAGAATTCGCATACAGTTCATAATTTTAGTTTTTAGTAATTTTCTCAAATCTACTCTCAATTTTCACATAGAAATAAAATTCTATAAACTCGTCGAACATTATAACGAACAGATTTGCTGAAGGAATGAAGAAAATCCATCCATCCGCGCTTTTCTGTTTTCCCGGATAAATACGAACACAGACCAACATATGTTTATATAGAAGAAGAAGAAGAAGATAGATTTGTATGGTCGGGGTTCTGCTACACCGCTTCAAACGGCTCTTCGACTGTTTTTACGACGTGATAATTTACTCGTAAAAAAGACACACAACAATATACAGGGGTTAGACAAAAAGGTTGAGATAGGCAAAAATTTGTCGAAGTTCAAATCAGCATAAATTTGCGTATAATGATCCGATTGTGATCAAACTGGGACCATCGGACGCGGAACCTCTTCTAGTATACTGGCCCTATGCGAAACCTCTGATTGGCCCTTGGCCACCGGTGGTGTTCCGGGGTTTCCGAGGGTATGTTTAAAATGCATTTTTTCTGCTGCTTGTCATTTTATATGACGTTTACTGCCATCATGTTTGATG
This sequence comes from Armigeres subalbatus, assembly GCF_024139115.2. Classification (NCBI taxonomy): domain Eukaryota; kingdom Metazoa; phylum Arthropoda; class Insecta; order Diptera; family Culicidae; genus Armigeres; species Armigeres subalbatus. The sequence continues at coordinate 212,603,183 of NC_085140.1, read as the reverse complement.
CTTTCCCCAGAAACTAGAACTAATATGCTGACCAACGCTGGCTGCATATCGAAAATCCGTTAGGTATACGCAGAGATATGGCCATTTTCGTGAAAACGATACGGGATTGGCCATACACCCTGAACAAATGTCACTTTCGCAGAACTTCCGGAACCTGTTACAAATTGGGCAAAGAGTCTTACAGTCCTCAAAATATATCTTTAATAAAGATCCTATATTCATTGTCTAGGGAAAACATGAATTTTGACACCCATATATGCATGGTTCCAGATGGTGCCAAAACCGGCCTCTCCTGGAAGGCCCATGGAACCTGCTATAAGGGTGGCAGTGGACACTATCATTCTGGAAATGTTTCTGTAATTATCGTCTCGCAAAGCCATGAAGTCAGATACTCATATTTGCATTATTCCGATCTGTTATCATTCCATCATGTTACCGGCACCGTTTTTACGGAAATGGCCGAATCTCTGTGTAGTTTAGATGGGTTCTCGATCTACAGCCACCATTGGCCGGCATATTAGTTCTAGTTTTTGGAGAAAGTATAAAACATGATGAAAGTTAACGTCACATAAAATTACAAGCAGTGAAAAAAATGCATCTTGAACATACCCTCGGAAATCCCGGAACATTTCCGGTGACCAAGGACCAATTTCAGGTTTCGCAAGAGGATAGTATACAAGAAGAGTGTCCGCTTCTGATGGTCCTGGTTTTATCAAAATCGGATTATTATACGCAAAGTTATGCTGATTTCAATTTTGACTTATTTTTACCTATCTCAACCTTTTTGTCTAACCCCTGTACATACATATTTATGCGCTACTTTAATAAACATATCCTCGATTACTGATACTAGAAGTGTTTCTACACATTAGTATTTGAAGAAAACGTATTTGTAGTACTTGGCTTGACACCATATTACAAAGATTCAACTCATTGGCCTAGTTGAAGAAAAATGTATTAAACACCTAAAAAATCATACTTTTGTACTGAATTAATGAGCAAGGATTTCTTTGAGTATCAAAGAATTTGACCCAGTGAAAACATTTCAAGAAGTTTCCTTCAATTGAAATCAATCAATTCGAACAGTAGATTATGCTTACAGTAAAATATATATTAAATCATATTACATCTGCACACGGCAGAACAGACAGAACATTGCTCCCGCCCGTTGTGTACCGATTTCCTCTGCTAACACGACTTGGACTGTAACCATAGCTATGCACTTCTATTCCACATTATAATTGGCTCCACCACATAACACAGTAAGTACTCGTTTTGTTTTCAGCCTTCCTCACTGTGGCCCTCATCGCCATGGTGCTAACCATAGTTCTCAAATGTGGATTTAAAATCTATCGTCGAACAATCCCCACCGAGGCACCCCTCACGCCGGCCAGTCCCACCGCTAGTGGTGATGGTCATTCTGATGAGCCACGGAAAACAAGACTGCGGAGCTTAGACACCTTTCGCGGAATTGCCATTATGCTAATGATATTCGTCAACAGTGGCGGTGGACACTACTGGTGGATGGAGCATGCCACCTGGAACGGGCTGCACGTGGCGGATCTGGTATTTCCGTGGTTTTTGTTTATTATGGGTGTTTGCATTCCGATCTCTCTGCGTTCACAATTGTCACGGAATATTCCTCGCAAAATGATTCTTGCTAATGTGGCAGTGGTAGGTGATTTTAATCAGAACATGTTATTTTAGGAACATTTCTAATTGTACACATTGCAGAGATCGTTCAAGCTATTCTGCATTGGTCTGTTTCTGAATTCGATAAATGGTCCCCAGCTAGCCAATTTGCGATTGTTCGGAGTGTTGCAGCGATTCGGGGTGGCCTATTTCGTTGTATCTACGATTCACCTCTATTGTTACAACGAAAGTATGCAATACTTAGGAAGATTCTCTAGGTTCAATATGGATATATTACGGCTGTGGAAGCACTGGATCATCATTGGTGGAATTATTTTCGTATATTTGCTGGTAGTGTTCCTCGTCCCTGCACCAGGTTGTCCAAGGTAAAGTATGCAGTAATGTGCATATATTATGCATGGAAATGAATAGTCAATTGAGCAAGTCAATTTATTTTGACTGCGAGTTGAGCGTACGAACTTTCGAACTTAGACTATCTAATTGAATTTAAGTGATTTGATCGATATACGAAAGGAACGCTCATAAATTTCTTAACACTTTCAGAGGGAAAAGGGATGGTCCAAACTAAAAATTTGGGAGTTTCACACAAAAAGTATGGCAAAGATAGAAAGAGAAATAGAACATGGGTCCTTCACTAGGCAATTTGCGCTCACTATTTTATAAGTTTCATTTCTATTACTCATTTTTGTTATCTTATAACTTGAATTTCGTTAGTTGCATTAGATTCTATTTGATGCATAAAGTGCTGCTCTGTAACAGTGGTAGCTAATAGTCTAAGAGCCAGTTCGCGAGAAGCATCTTAGAAGAAAGATGCAGACGGCATTTTTTTCTTTTCCAATGAATTTTCTATGGTAATAAAACAAATAGGGGGAAAGACGGCTCTGGCAGGTTTTGTTCTATTATTGGCAGGGGGGTTTTTGTCGACCAAATTTTATGAAATTTGGCCACAATATTCTTTGATATGCAAAGAATGTTTACGCCAAATTTGAGTCTAGTCAGTCATAAAAAAACCCCCTGCCAATAATAGAACAAAACTTGCCAAAGCCGTCATTCCCCCTACTAATTAAAATACCTAATCATATCAATTTGACAATGATCACTTTAAAAAAGGGGAGATCGAAGTAAGCTTCGCGTGCGGACGGTAGTGTTTTCTATTTTGACATTTTTTTTCCTTAGTGATTCGGTTGAAGATTTGTACATTCGATCGGTGTCATGATTAAGTTTTTTTTGTTTGCTTCACAATATAGATTATTTTCTCTGCATTTGCTATGGTGTTTTGTATTTATACGCAAAGGAGAGCAGTGCAAAACGCACCACGGGACAAAATGGCCAACTCATAAGTTCACTCATATAATCTTTTTATATAACATTTCTTAACGAGTATTATCATTAAAATTAAACACTAGTTATTCGTTATCGAGCTGCAATGGGGGAAACTAACAAATACCGTTCATTTTTACTCAAATTTAACGATTCACGATTTTTTCACCTCACTCCACAGTGTGACGAAAATCAGTTTTTAGCGCGTTTATTCAATTATACTTTCATTATACAACTAGCAGACCCGACGAACTTCGTTTCGCCTAAAATTAATTTATTCTCTGATTAGTTCTTGAGTTATGCAGAAATTTGTGTTTCATTTGTATGGGAGCCCCCCTTTCCAAAGAGAGGAGGGGTCTCTAACCATGTTAAGAACCTTTCCCGGCCCTGAAAACCTACGCGTACAAATTTTCAAACCGATCGGTTCAGTAGTTTCCGAGTCTATAAGGGTCAGACAGACAGAAATTCGTTTTTATGTCTATATACAGCCTCCACAATTTCCAGATATTTGATCAGAAAGTTAATGCGCTTGTTAGGCATTAACAGGCAGTTTAATGATCCATCCCTCTAAATGTGGATGAAAAAAAAATCTGTTTTTTTAACTTTACAAAAACGAGTTTTGTGTCTTCACAAAAGTTGTAGAAAAACTTCTCCTGAAAAACTTTGTTCAAGACGCCAAGTTCTTAATTTCATTACTTTTGAAGATATATTACTGTTTATGCCAACAAGTTTTAAGGCCTCTCACGGTGTCATTCAGAATGGCTACCTTGCGGCTCATCAACACAATCTTACAATTACCCACCTCCGATTAGCACCGAGCAGTTTATCTTTGATAGCAAAACCACACATTATTATCGACTCATCAGCCCTTATTTAGCATCGATTCAATAAAAATAAAACTAAGTAAAAAAATTCCGCCTTCCAACGACGTCATTGGCAGCGTCGTATGCAAGCAATCGTAAATCATTCCCTATCGCATCCAACAGTGATGTCATCATGTAATACTGTGGAATCATAATAAAATCATGTAAAATATCAAAAACAAAGAAAAATCTCCTTAATGTAATAATTATATCTTCATTATTCTACTTTGGAACGTCTTGGAAAATAAAAAAGGAAACGCAGTAGCATAATGAAAAAATAACACATAAATATCAACTAAATCAAAGCAAATATGTTGATTGTCGGACTCATGTCGTTAGTTTATGCCATAGTCAAACCGTATTGAGTAATCCTGAGTTCAACTCGGACTGACATCGTCCACATTAATGCAATGTTGACGGTAATCAGATTTTAACAAAAAAGGGTTATTTTTGTCTGCCTTTTAGATTGGTAGTCAAATTTTTTGCGACTAGTAGTCTATTAGTAACTAATCTTGTAGACTATTAGCAACTAACCTTGAGTTGATGATTTTTCTGGTAGAACTACAAAGAGATTGGCCACCGCAAGACACCATTAACATTTTCGTCATGCGGAGACGCATGGTGCATTGTTTCATCAACTCATCGGGACTAAACTTTTTCTGCTAAAATTATAGTCCGAACACTTATTACATGGAGATTCATCTGAAACATTTTGTTATCAGTGTATAAATAATCGAATATTATCGGCCGGAGTACAGATCAAGGACATTATAGTTGTTGAGACAACATTGAGATAACGTTGAAATTTTGTATTTTAGTACATTTAATGTGGTGTTCGGAACATGAGACAATTTTTACTATGCGTGTTGGGCATTTGAGACAAAGTTTGGCAGAATAAATTGCAAAAAAGATGGCAAAATGAAAATAATGCAACAAAAGAAAGTAAAAAAATGCTTCGGTCCCCGACGGTAGGCTCTTTGTTGGATGGAAGGGCAGAACAGTAGACCGGGTGATAAAAAAATGCAAAAAAGATCGCAAAAAAACGGATAAAGATTGCTGGTCGTTAGGCAGAGGATTAGGCCGGATAATAAGAAATTGCAAAAAAAAACATGCCAAGATGAGAATAATGCAGCAACAGATGGCAAAAGAAAGAGAATGCTTTGGTCTCTGGTACCCTCCCTGATGATTGGGCAGAGGATAAAAATGGGGTAAAAAAAGATGGCACTATAAAACAAGCTACAAAAAATTGGCGAGAGAAAAAAACTAAAAAAAAGAATGCTAGCATTTGGATTTGATTTGATTTGGATTGGATCTGGATTGGATCTGGTTTAGATTTAGATTGGATTTGGATTAGATTTTGATTGGATTTGAATTAGATTAGAATTGCATTGGATTCGGATTAGAATTGGATTTGAAATTAATTAGGATTGAATTTTTATGGGATTTTTATTGGATTTGATTGGATTTGTGTTCGAGGTGGATTGAATTTGTAATGGATTGGATTTTATTCTGATTGGGATTATGTTTTGATTGGATTTGGATTAAATTTGTGTTGGATTTGGAATGGATTCAGATTGCATTTGGATTGGATTGGAATTGGATTGGGTTTGAATTGGATTTGGATTAGATTTAAATTTTGCATTGGATCAGAATCGGATTTGGATTGAAATTGGATAGGATCTGGATTGGATTTATATTGGATTTGGATTCAATTTGGAATTAATTTGGACTGTATTTGGATTGTATTTGGATTGGATAGAATTTGGATTGGATTTAGATTGGATTTGGATTTAATTTGGATTAATTTAGATTTTGACTGGATCTGGATTAAATTGGATTTGGATTAGATTTGGATTTTATTTAGATTTGAATTGGATTGGATTTGGATTGGATTTGCATTGAATTTTGATTAGATTAGATCAGGATTGATTTGAATTTGGATTGCACTGGATTCAGATTAAATTTGTATTATATTTGGGTTCAATCTAAATTTGATTTGAATTTGATTACGATTAGTTTTAAATTGAATTTTCCCGTCAAAAATTGTATCTTGTTTTATTGTCTCAGTCGATGCTTCGGCTTATTTTAGATCAACTTTTCCAATGAACCCATTATTTTAAGCACTATTTTTTAAATGGAAAACAGAAACCGAAAAAGTGCTGCACGTGTGAATCGACCTGAAAAATTCACCCGATGTTCGTTCAAAATCGGGCCAATCTTAAAAAACAGCACTTTTTCGATTTTTGTTTCAAATTTCAAAAATACTTAGGTGCGTTAAAAAATATGGGTTCATTGGAGAAGTTGACCTTAAATAATCCAAAGAATCGATTGAGCGATTAAAAATTTTTGACGGGAAAGGGTAATTGGCATTGAATTAAATTTGGATTAGATTTGGATGTGCTTTGCATGAGCATGAGCATTATGACCGCACAATTCGTAGTTGCTACTCCGTGATTGGCTAGAACTTGCGAAATTGTACAGAGAACATAATAAATAGGGCCTGGGATTAGCTACCCATTCTCAATTTACACGTTTCGAGAGCTCAAATATTTAAAGTCAATAACGGCGCCGGCCACGACCTTACGGTCATATAGGAAGGGAAGGATTGTTAGTTCAACTCTCTTTGCTACTAGAGACCGAGAACACCTTTGCATCTCCACGATTGTCTTGGGGTGTGGTATTGTGCTAGTTGTATACGATATTCAATCACGATTCATTTTGGTAAGTGATGCGATCTATGGGATAGGAAATAACACGAATACGCTGCGCCGTCTCGCGATGAGTAAAAACATGCACGCCTGGTGGCATATGAAAAATGAGGAGAATCACGTTGTGGACGACCGAACGGACGCGCACTATGTACTTACTCGATGGCTACTGCAAACTATTGAAGATCGCGCTTGTTTCGACCGGAGCAGAGCGCGATTCATGCGCATGGGCCACCGAAGACTAAATAGATATTTTATTATTTCTCCGACGAATAAACACGCACTGCACTCACTTGCTCACTACTCATTTGGATGTGCTTTGGATTGGCCTTAAATTTGAATTGGATTTGGATTGAATTGGTATTGGATCAGAATTGGATTGGATTTGGAGTAGTTTTCTTTTGGATTCGAATTGGATTGGATGATGATTATATTTGGATGTGGATTTGGAGTGAAGTTTGATTAGATCTGTTGTAACGAGTACAGATATTTCCTATTCCTAAAAAAGAAACATCATCCTAACCATTATAATACAACTTAACTGTACATTTAAATATCGTTCCGAGTCACTGATTGTTAAGGTCAGGTAATGCCAGTTGAGTTAACTCGGCGATTTTCGATAAACTGAGAGCGGATATGCTCATACGACAGAAGCCGAGGTTTCGGGATCGTTCGTAATGAGATTGAAATGTAATATACCTAAAGCAATGCGATAGCGTTCTTTCTATTCTGGCCGTTGAAGAAGACAATCCAACGTTACAAAAAGTGATTGTGTGTAGTTCGTTAGGCGATTGTTCGGAAATGTGAATTCCGAACTGAGAAAAGTAGACATCGCCAAGAATTACAGTGAACTAAATAGGCTAAACTACTCGCCAAAAAGCTATTAGAAATAATAAGAATTCATACCCACCAGTACACGATTCATCGTGGTGTTAGACCAGAATAGACTCCACCGTGGAAACAAACTCGGGGTAGAAGCAACCTTCAAACGAAGGTGCCACCCTAGGGTGTTGAAGCCGGACCGTGCATAGTGACATTACACGTGGAAGCTATCGTGCGACATCGTTTCGCCACGACACAGAACCACTTCAGGTCGGTCGCACGTGCTACATACGTCCAGACTCACCACAGCGACGAATCGTCGCCACGCAGTGTTAAACCTCTCGATACGTTCCGTATCCCGCCACTAGGTCGCGCGTGGCGTGGGCAAACACTGAAGCGTTCGTTTTATCGTCCAAGCCCACAACCCGCAAGTGCACTTGCCGTCGCTACCGCCGAGGGAGAGAGCCACCGATGAGTAAGAAGAATAGACTAGTCAAGTAAGAACAATTTGTACACCCACTAACCCTATAGAATAAGAGATGGAAAAATTATATACCTTTAGTAAATCTCACGTGAATTGCATGTAGGACATAGGGCTGGTTCAATGGAATAAACGGATTTTCAAAATGTACGATACGGTAGCGACGATTCCTTTAACCCAGTTTGAGAGTTGATTATCGCATTTCTTGAGAACTAGATTTCGGGTCGTGTATTTGAAGATTGATTAATATTGATCCTTAGCTTCTGGGCAATTTGATGCTATCACTCGGAATATTGTGGTTGTCGACCAAGACTCGCCCTGAGATTTCCTGGCCGGGCAGGGAAGACTCTTTTGCATTATAAATCGCGCCTTCACGACAAGAAATACTTGTCTGGCGCTTAAGTGAAGGTTGTATTGGTCCGTCGACTCCTCGCTTCCAAATTCCCCGTTACATTTGGCGCCCAGCTAACGGGTCTTGTATATAAATTGTAAATATTAAAGAAAAAATATATATATAATATAGGTTGGATTTTGAATTTGAGTCGGTCTAAGATTGGATTTGGTAAAAGACGTTATATTTAACCCATAATATTAAGTCTTTTATGAATGCATTTATTTTCTCTCTTATTTATCTAATTCGTGGAATTGAACTATAGTGAAATTAGTTTCTGGAGTTGTTTAATGAATTTGAAAAATTTATAGGCTATCTAATAAGTGATTGAATATAGATAAAATTTGTATATGAACTCATACCATCAGCATAGACAGGAGATGACTGAATCGTATATTAATCCTAATGACCTTCTGGCGGAAGAAATAGAATATGAACTAAAATTACGTTGTTTGTCGGTTGAAGGATCGTTACAGGAAAGACGGTTGAGATTGAGGAATGCTCAATTAGAAGAACTGAGGAAACCAAAACAGTTGAGATCAAAGAAGAACATAAGCGACGAATATGACTTAATTAAAAGCCGCGCATTAAGTTTAAAAAATTTGCTAGAACTATTTCCTGAGCAGAAGCATATTTCACGACTGCGACATTTTAGACTAAGAGTATTACGCGCGGGGGCGGTTACACGCAATCAAAATCAATTAAAACAGGAACTCATATCGTTTATCGAGGGATTATTAGACAGATACGGAAATCGAACATCAACACCACCACCTCGTAGGCCATCCCCACCGCGAACAATGACTCCACAGCTTATTGAGTCACTACCACCGCCGCCAAGAAATGTTACCCCGCCACCTCCTCCGCCTCCTACACCGCCACCAATAGAACCACCATTAGCGTTTGTGACATCGACACAATATGTACGGCCACCTTCAGTATTCACAGGCCAGTGTGATGTTCAAGGGGTGCATCAGGTACAGCAACCTAGGCACTATCCGAATTCGGTAGCTTCGCATATTTCAATAGGAGAAAACGAACCCCCGAGGCCCAGAGTATCAGAAGATTTTAGGAATAGGTGGGTGGTGCCGGTTAATAAGTGGAGGATTTATTTCAGTGGGGACGGTAGAGGCCCAACAGTTACGCAATTTTTGAATCGCATTGAAATTCTTGCGAAAAATAACAAAGTATCAGAAGGGGAGCTCCTAAGCCAAGCTAACTTTTTCTTTAAAGAAGGATCTGAAGCTGAGGAGTGGTATTATACTTTTTGCCACAAGTTTGTTAATTGGACAAGCTTTAAGCACCAACTTCGACTCAGGTTTGAACAGCCGAATAAGGATAGGGTTATTGAACGCCAGATAATGGACAGACGTCAGCTTCCAAGCGAAACATTTAACGCCTTTGTGGCGACCATAGAAAAACTATCACAGCAACTCACAAAGCCAATGTCAGAGGAAAGAAAACTAGAGATCTTACAAGAGAACATGCGAGAATGTTATAAGCCATTTCTTACCATTTATCGTGTCGATCGGGTTGAGGACTTAGTAACTATTTGTCATGGGTTGGATAAATCAATGTACCGAGGATATCCAAACAGTAACACGCGATTCAGAAATCCCCAGGTTAATCAAATCGAAGAAGATCCGAACTGGTGGACAAGAGAAGATAGGGAAGAGGAGGAGGAATTAAACGCAATTAGTAAGGTAATAAATAAAAGGAAGCCTACTGAAACAGTTAGAGAAACCCAGTCAACACAAACTGGTACGATTCAGCAGTCGTTAGAAGAAAATCAAGGAAACATATTATGTTGGAACTGTCGGAAATTTGGCCATTATTGGCGCGATTGTACCCAACAGAAGAAACTGTTCTGTCATTTTTGCGGGCAGATGAATTTCACAGTTTCCACTTGCCCAAACAACCATTGCTTTTCTAGAAATCAGGGAAACGAGAGGCCAGAAAGATGTTAGGAGGTAGTCTTTCTGTGGATTGCAGTAGTCCTCCGGAGGATAATTCAAGTAAACACTCCGAGATCGAAGTTGGAACATACTCAAAATTTGCCATTAGTTTCAGTATCAATACCTTTTCGAAGAAGTGCCCACATATTAACGTAAACGTATTAGGAACTTCAGTAAGTGCACTTTTGGACTCGGGTGCAAGCGCGAGTATCACAAATTCTAGAAATTTAATAGAGAAACATAAATTGTCAATAGAACCAATTAATATCAATATTAAAACGGCAGACAATACGTCCTACAAATGTGAAGGTGTAGTGGCTATTCCTTATACATTCGAAGGCCAAACGAACGTCGTGCCAACGCTACTTGTACCACAACTCTCGAAAACGCTAATACTTGGCATGGACTTCTGGGCTGCATTTAACATAAGACCTGTAATGACCAAAGAAGGGCAGTTACAAGATCTACAATGCACGGAACCCAGCGAAGAATTGAACTTCATGGAAGATTATTTTGAGAAGAGATTAGGAGAAACTGTATTATTTGTAGAGCCAGGAGTTCAACCAAATGGAGAAAATTCAATCGAGGAAGATATAAGTTTAGAACTACCCTACGTTGAGGATCCTATCAATATAAATCAGGAAATAATCACGGAACATGCACTTACTGCGCAACAGAAGACAAAATTAGACAATATTATCGAAATAATGAGATCAACTAACAACGGGCGATTAGGTAGGACTAAATTAATGACGCATAAAATTGATCTGATCGAAGGAGCCCAACCAAAAAAGCCACCACAGTACAGATGTTCACCTCATATCCAAAAGGAAGTAGATAAGGAAGTAAAACGGATGATCGAAATGGATATAATCGAAGAATCCCGGTCTGACTGGTGCAATCCATTGTTACCAGTAAAAAAAGCATCTGGGGAGTGGCGCATTTGTTTAGATTGTAGGAGAATCAATGAGGTGACCAGAAATGAGGCATATCCCTTTCCAGATATGATAGGTATCTTGAGCCGAATTGAAAAATCGCAATATTTCTCGGTGATAGACTTGTCAAAAGCATATTGGCAAATCCCGCTTGATGATTCTTGTAGAGACTTTACGTCGTTTAGGGCGGGTAAACAGTTATACCGTTTTAAAGTCATGCCATTCGGGCTCAAGGGAGCTCCAATCACCCAAACTAAATTGATGAATAGGGTTTTGGGATTCGATTTGGAGCCCCATGTATACGTTTATCTTGATGATATCATCATTGTATCTAATGATTTGGACGAACATCTGCGATTACTTCAAATTGTAGCAGAAAGATTGAAGGAGGCGAATTTAACAATAAGTCTTGAAAAGTCTAAGTTTGTTCAAAAGCGGATTAACTATCTGGGCTATACTCTATCAGAGCACGGTCTGGCCGTTGATAGCACCAAAGTTAAGCCGATTCTAGATTACCCCCTTCCAAAATGCCCGAAGGATGTTCGCAGGTTTGTCGGAATGGTCGGGTTTTATAAACAGTTCATTAATCAGTTCAGTGAACTGACGGCCCCTATAACAGACCTACTCAAGAAAGGAAAAGGAAAAATGTCGTGGACCAAAGAAGCAGAAGCTGCTTTTCTCAAGATTAAATCAATCTTAATATCACCAGTTGTCTTGGCTAATCCAGACTTTCAATTACCATTTATAATTGAATCTGATGCTTCCGATGTTGCCGTCGGTGCTGTACTCACGCAAACCCAAGCAGGAATCCGGAGGCCAGTAGCATATTTTTCAAAAAAGCTGTCAGCAACTCAAAAAAAATATGCGCCGACGGAGAAGGAATGCTTGGGGGTTATATTGGCCATAGAGAAATTTAGACATTACGTTGAAGGGTCGAAATTTACCGTAGTGACAGATGCTCAGAGTCTGATTTGGCTTCGACGAATCAGTGCAGATGGGGGCTCTGCCAAACTGATTCGTTGGGCCCTAAAGCTCCAACAATATGACTTCGATCTGCAATATCGAAAAGGTTCCTTGAATTTGATGGCCGATGCCCTCTCTCGGTCCATAAATACAGTAGTTTTGCAAGATATTGATTATGAAAAACTAAAGGAGAATATTGTACAAAAACCGGAAAAATTTAAAAAATTTCGAGTCCAAAATAACAAAATTTACAAGCATGTATCTAAAGCATCAGCAGATCCTCGTTTCCAATGGAAGTATTTACCTCAAAAGCACGAACGCTTGATCATTCTCCAAGAGGCTCACAATGTAGCGCACTTCGGTCGGTTCAAAACGTTAAAAAAAGTTCAGGAACAGTACTACTGGCCTGCCATGGATAACGATGTGCGCAAGTTCTGCCAAGGATGTGAAACTTGTAAAAAGGTTAAATACCCAAATACAAACAGAACACCTTTAATGGGACGCCAGAAGCTTGCATCCTTGCCGTGGCAGACTATTTCTGTCGATTTCGTTGGTCCTTTCCCTCGTTCTCGAGATGGAAACTCTGTTCTACTAGTCGTAACCGATTTATTTACTAAATTTGTTATGATTCAGCCACTGCGTGAGGCAAAAACGACACCCCTTATCACATTTCTCGAGAATATGGTGTTTCTCTTGTTCGGTGTCCCGGAAATACTTATTTCAGACAACGGGGTCCAATTCAAATCTAAAGAATTTGCCAAATTCCTTGGGCGATATCATGTAACTCACTGGTGTAACGCAAATTACCATCCGGCGAACAACCCGACCGAGCGAGTTAACCGCGTAATTACCGCTGCCATTAGGGCTCATCTCGCAGGTAATCATAAGGATTGGGATAAGCACTTACAGCAGATAGCAATGGCAATAAGAACCGCAGTTCATGAATCAACGTCATTCACCCCGTACTTCATTAATTACGGCCGTAATTTTATCAGTTCGGGACTAGAATATAAACGGTTGAGGGAAATAGGAGACGAGATAGACTATGAACCAATTGAGATGAATGAACAACTTCGTCGTATATTCAAAGCGGTACAAGAGAACTTAAAAAAAGCTTATGAACGATATGCACGTAATTATAATCTCAGATCAAATAAAAGTTTTCCGACATACGAAATAGGAGAAGTTCTGTTGAAGAAAAACTATGTCCAATCTAGCAAACCAAAACAATTCTCGGCAAAATTAGCAGATCCATTCACTGATGCAAAAGTGATAGGCAAAATTGGCTCAGTATGTTACGATCTAGAAGACCTGCTAGGTAATCGTCTGGGTGTGTATCACGCATCTGACTTACAAAAAAAATAATTAATTAAGCTATGTCTGCATCACCTTGTCGATCAGTAACTAATAACAATGAAACAAAAAAAAACACGAATTAGGTTATAAGAGAAAATTAGAGATAAATTAACACTAGGCTTCCATTATGTAGTACCTACGTTGAAGGCAGTAGCTTATTTTTGAATGATTACCACCGATGTAGTTTACGCTGATGTCACAATAGTAAATTCAATCCACATTAGTTTTTTCCGCGATAGTACAGTTAGATACCTACTTAAAATCCAGTAGTCTTGCTATTACATACTTTCCGCCGTTACAACCTAGTTTACATGCTATTTTTCTCCAGAATCAAATTTCCAATCGTAGAAATTTCGATTTTTATACTCTTCGTAGAAAGTTTTCTTCATCTCGCGCAGCTGAAGGTGACATCAAACGTCACAATATATCGTTTGTGCAGTTGCGGCGGTTCAAGTAGGGGTCAATCAATTTACACCATAGAAAATGGTGTCATTCAGAATAGTTCCATTAAGAAAGAAATATGTTTTGATCCGGGCAAGACCTGGATATACCTACTTTGTTAGTTACGATTTTTGTTTGAGCATTTTCTCGAAGTTTAAAGAATTGAAGTTGTCTTCTCTGTACGAACCCAGGGAAAAAAACAAAATTATGTATGATCCCGAAAAAATTGAAAGTATAATTGTAACATAATTTCACTACAGTATTTTCAATTCCGCTGATTTGGATAAAAAAAAAACAGTAAAAGTCACAACTCAAGTTCTCAGAATATTATTAATTTAATATACTCATATAGAATGTATATGGCCAACTCTCAAAATTCAGAATCAAACTGGTTTACTTTAAAAACTTTAAAATAAATTCAGTTAACTTCAGTCATTTTAATTAGTTGGGGGAAGTGTAACGAGTACAGATATTTCCTATTCCTAAAAAAAGAAACATCATCCTAACCATTATAATACAACTTAACTGTACATTTAAATATCGTTCCGAGTCACTGATTGTTAAGGTCAGGTAATGCCAGTTGAGTTAACTCGGCGATTTTCGATAAACTGAGAGCGGATATGCTCATACGACAGAAGCCGAGGTTTCGGGATCGTTCGTAATGAGATTGAAATGTAATATACCTAAAGCAATGCGATAGCGTTCTTTCTATTCTGGCCGTTGAAGAAGACAATCCAACGTTACAAAAAGTGATTGTGTGTAGTTCGTTAGGCGATTGTTCGGAAATGTGAATTCCGAACTGAGAAAAGTAGACATCGCCAAGAATTACAGTGAACTAAATAGGCTAAACTACTCGCCAAAAAGCTATTAGAAATAATAAGAATTCATACCCACCAGTACACGATTCATCGTGGTGTTAGACCAGAATAGACTCCACCGTGGAAACAAACTCGGGGTAGAAGCAACCTTCAAACGAAGGTGCCACCCTAGGGTGTTGAAGCCGGACCGTGCATAGTGACATTACACGTGGAAGCTATCGTGCGACATCGTTTCGCCACGACACAGAACCACTTCAGGTCGGTCGCACGTGCTACATACGTCCAGACTCACCACAGCGACGAATCGTCGCCACGCAGTGTTAAACCTCTCGATACGTTCCGTATCCCGCCACTAGGTCGCGCGTGGCGTGGGCAAACACTGAAGCGTTCGTTTTATCGTCCAAGCCCACAACCCGCAAGTGCACTTGCTGTCGCTACCGCTGAGGGAGAGAGCCACCGATGAGTAAGAAGAATAGACTAGTCAAGTAAGAACAATTTGTACACCCACTAACCCTATAGAATAAGAGATGGAAAAATTATATACCTTTAGTAAATCTCACGTGAATTGCATGTAGGACATAGGGCTGGTTCAATGGAATAAACGGATTTTCAAATGTACGATACGGTAGCGACGATTCCTTTGACCCAGTTTGAGAGTTGATTATCGCATTTCTTGAGAACTAGATTTCGGGTCGTGTATTTGAAGATTGATTAATATTGATCCTTAGCTTCTGGGCAATTTGATGCTATCACTCGGAATATTGTGATTGTCGACCAAGACTCGCCCTGAGATTTTCTGGCCGGGCACGGGAAGACTCTTTTGCATTATAAATCGCGCCTTCACGACAAGAAATACTTGTCTGGCGCTTAAGTGAAGGTTGTATTGGTCCGTCGACTCCTCGCTTCCAAATTCCCCGTTACACTGTATTAAATATGAAATGGATCTGGATTTAATATGGATGCGGATTGGGCCACTTAACGCACATGGCAATGAAAAGATATTGTAGAAATAGGATTTGCAATCAGGATTTGAATGAACATTTAAAAATTTATGGTGAAAGTGTTGATCATGATGGTATTTGCATGAATCTATCGTGTACATTTAGGTCTATAGTCTTTCTTTATTTATTGCAAACCTTTAGAGTAAACGATGAGAAGAATGTTGTAGATAAGATCAAGTCATATAAATATCGTCAATAAACAAAACATTGTTTCACTTTATGCTATTGTGATATTAGCAATTAGTAAATTTTCAAATAGAACTCTTCGTAGAGTATTTTCACCGAATGTGTGGCATACTACCTTAGATTGCACATTGGGCCACGCCGAGAGATTAGGAGGAAACAATTATTTTCACCATGATGATAATATTTTAGGATCAAAGTGTCTTCAGCAAAGTCAAAGCTTATTATTTATGCTTTATTTTGAAGTTTGTTGAAATAGGGTGGCCCCACTACATTTTGAGATAAAATTTTGAACTTCTATATTTCTAATTTTAGCACTGTACGAAGTTATAGATAGTCAGAATCTGGGAGAACGAACAGCTACCGGAGGAGTGGAAGGAAGGGGTTATATGCCCCATCTACAAGAAAGGCGACAAACTGGAGTGTGAGAACTTTCGAGCGATCACCATCCTTAATGCCGCCTACAAAGTGATATCCCAGATCATCTTCCGTCGTCTGTCACCATTAGTGAACGAGTTCGCGGGAAGTTATCAAGCCGGCTTCGTTGACGGCCGCTCGACAACGGACCAGATCTTTACTGTACGGCAAATCCTTCAAAAATGCCGTGAATACCAGGTCCCAACGCACCATCTGTTCGTTGATTTCAAGGCGGCATACGACAGTATAGACCGCGTAGAGCTATGGAAAATTATGGACGAGAACAGCTTCCCTGGAAAGCTTACCAGACTGATCAAAGCAACGGTGGATGGTGTGCAAAACTGTGTGAAGATTTCGGGCGAACAATCGCGCCGGGGACTAAGACAAGGTGATGGACTTTCGTGCCTGTTGTTCAACATTGCGCTAGAAGGTGTCATGCGGAGAGCCGGGTGTAACAGCCGGGGAACAATTTTCAACAGATCCAGTCAATTTATTTGCTTCGCGGATGACATGGACATTGTCGGCCGAACATTTGCAAAGGTGGCAGAACTGTACACCCGCCTGAAACGTGAAGCAACAAAAGTTGGACTGGTGGTGAATGCGTCAAAGACAAAGTACATGCTTGTGGGTGGAACCGAGCGCGACAGGGTCCGCCTGGGAAGCAGTGTTACGATAGACGGGGATACCTTCGAGGTGGTCGAGGAATTCGTCTACCTCGGATCCTTGCTAACGGCTGACAACAACGTTAGTCGTGAAATACGAAGGCGCATCATCTGTGGAAGTCGGGCCTACTACGGGCTCCAGAAGAAACTGCGGTCGAAAAAGATTCGCCAACGCACCAAATGTGTCATGTACAAGACGTTAATAAGACCGGTAGTCCTCTACGGACATGAAACATGGACAATGCTCGAGGAGGACTTGCAAGCACTCGGAGTTCTCGAGAGACGGGTGCTTAGGACTATCTTTGGCGGTGTACAAGAAGACGGTGTGTGGCGGCGAAGAATGAACCATGAGCTCGCCCAGCTCTACGGCGAACCCAGTATCCAGAAGGTAGCTAAAGCCGGAAGGGTACGATGGGCAGGGCATGTTGCAAGAATGCCGGACAGCAACCCTGCAAAGATGGTGTTCGCTTCCGATCCGGCAGGTACGAGACGACGTGGAGCGCAGCGAGCGAGATGGGCAGACCAGGTGCAGAACGACTTGGCGAGCGTGGGGCGTATTCGAGGATGGAGAGATGCGGCCTCGAACCGTGTATTGTGGCGTCAAATTGTTGATTCAGTGTTATCTGTATAGATGTAGACTAAATAAATGAAATGAATGAACGAAGTTATAGAAAGTTGATCCTTATTTAATTTTTAGGCACTTTGCTAAAGAAACCATTGTTGTACGTCGTTTGAATCATTTGTTATGATAATTTTAAATAATTATGTTAGGGTGACCCTAAAAAATAAATATTTTGATTGTAACTTTTTAGTTTAAATTTTTATCGAAGTGACGTCTTCTACAAAGTTTTAAAGAATAAAAAAATGCACGTTTTCGTTACATAACCGAGTGAATTCATTGGTGGATTGCAGAGATATCACTGTTTGTCTTGAAAAAAACCGTTGTTTTGAAATGCTTGTATTTTTGAATGGGGGAAAAGGGGGGTCCATTTTTCCCTGGGTTAGACAGAGGAAGGGCTAAGGATTGCTTTGCATATTTTGGTATTGGAGAATTTGAGGAAATTTGGATAAATACTGATTTAGCACACGCCGTTTCAAGTTTGCATGGGAATTAGTATGGGGATAGTGGATTTTTCATCATACTGGTTTTGGCGCTTCCCCATTGAGCGCTGGCGAAAAAAGAACCCACATGGCAAAAATCGCATGTTGATTAATCGTTCCAATAATTAGTAAGCGATTTTAATCCAGTTTGCGAATCTTTGGTTATGAATTATGATTATTGAACTTCTCGAAACGCATTACTGGCACGTGCAGTGCATAATTCTCCACGCCGGTTCAAATTAGTAGAAAATCGAAGAATTTCCAGAATTTCGAAAAATTTCGAGTTGAAATTCCGAGAATGTCAAGTCTACATTCCAATATGTTTTTCGTGGAAATTTTCGTAGAAAATCCCGATTGATAATCTTTAAAGCTTCTCGGTTATATTTCAAAGAACTCTCCGTGAAAATTCTGATGCTGTTCTTGAAAATTCCATGCAATATCCCATTGAATAATCATCCGAAGAAATCCCAAGAATTTCCTTCTAAATTCCAAAACTATTTCCGTTAATATTCCGAGTAAATTTCCGTGAAAATTTAGAATTATTTCCCGAGGTAATTTTAAGTTTAAATAGACAGTCCGGAATATTTCCCGTGGAATTTTAGAATGGATTCCTACGTTCTTGCAGATTTGGAACAATTTCCTGAGGAAATTAAAAAAAACTATAGAGATTCCATAGACTGTTCCGAATAATTTGCGGGGGAAATTATAGAGAATTTTCAGTTGTAATTTCTCGTGAAAATTTCAAATAATTTTTCATGAAAATACAAAGGCTTTCTAACAAAAATTTCAAATATTTTTTTGCGGAACTCATAGATAAAAAATAATTTCTCGTGGAAATTTTCAATGAATCGACTGCTTTGAGCGTGCTTACAGCGGCACACTAGGAGTTAACTTTCTGAAATCAGTATGGCGAAAGGCATCTAAGGTTCGATTTCTCCAAATTAAGCACTTAAATCGAAAAAATATTTGGTAGGCGTAGTAGCGGACACCAGCCCTCATAACTGATACCAAATAGTTTTTCATGAAAAGTTCCTAATTTTGAGCAAACCAGCGTTAGATGTCTTTCGCCATACAAATTTCTGGCAATTAACTCTTGCTGGCTATTTTGTGCATATACTATAGCGCCTGGATGTGACTGCGGCGGGTAGAAAATCAGCCACTGCCAATAATTCATTGATTCTTTAGAAATTCCGAAGATTTTCCATCGCTTATTCCAAAGAATTTGCATTAGTAAGGTACACCGGGGCAAGTTGAAATGCGGGGTAAGTTGAAACGGAAGCTGTAATTTAGATAGGAAATGACCGTATGCTCTGATCATTTTTTTTTCAACAAACTACTCGCCTAAACGCACATTCTGACTGCCATTCCCAAAAGATTACAGCTTTCAAATGCAATCCCTGTCATTGTTTATTTTTCGCCCTTTGCAAAATCCAAACCAACTATTTGCCCATAAAACAGGTCTCAAAACGATGTTTGGAAGAGTTTTTTCATCAAATTTTCACGGTAGGTAATCAATCATTCAATGTTGAATAAGCATAATGATTATAAAAATCGATGAAAGACCCGTTATAATTTTGTATTTTAGTTTTTTGAAATTGCTCTGCATGTTCAACCCATCGGGGCAAATAGAAATGCGTGGTGCGGGGCAAGTTGAAACAACGATTCAAAACGTCACCCTCGCAATAAAAAGCAATTTTTTCCAGAATTCAACATGGTCCGTAAATACATACATTCGAAAAACATGAATTTATGAAAACATGCAAACTTCTGAAAATAAATTTAATAAATTTCCGCTAATTCCGTCATGAATGCAACCCTCCTACAATCTCCACTAGAATAAAAAGGGGTCATGTTTAAACTGCAGTTTTGATATTCTTAATCTACTGAGCACTACTGAGATATGATGGCTGGTTAATTAATGTGCATTTATGAAGAAGCCACAACCGAATTAATCAACTGCGATATACAAGTGAAGCAAATAATGAAGCATCCTGAAATGGACCATATTTGAGTTTTTTTTGTGTAAAAGAGTACCTATCAAAATCTGGAATCTGATTTTAATGGGAGTAAATATCAAGATGAGACAACAAAAGTGGGATTTGATTTCAAATTTCTTGAACAAAGCCTACTATTTTATCAGTTTTTCTTGAACAGGAGACAATTTTAAGCCAATTTCTGAAAGAAAATCAAAAACATCAAAAAATTACATGGGACTCTTATGCGAATCCTGGCAGTATTATAGTCACCTTTACAACCTCGTGCTTCTTGAGTCTCACTGAGTACATACATTTTGTTATTAGTACGGCAAAATTAGCTTACATCTGAATATAACGTAGTGTTTCAACTTGCCCCGATTCGCGGGGCAAGTTGAAACGATGCATATAAAAAAATAATTTAAATATAAAAAATATTTATAAAAAGTTTGCTTAAGTTGCTTATTTTTTATGTATAATATTTGGCCCGAACTAGCAAACACCGCAAACGGATTTAAAATATATCAAAGGGTGATTTTTTTACAGCACTTCGAATTTCAACTTTGAAAAAACCGTTTCAACTTGCCCCGGTGTACCTTACTTCCGAATAAATTGCCCTGAAACATACGAAGAATTTCCCATGATCATTTCGAAGAATTTCGCTCATCTATCCAAAGAATTTCTCGCGAAAATGCCGAATAATTTTCGAAAGAGAAATTTTTCGGAGACTTCCCAGTGAAGGGTTTCTTGCGGAAATTTCGGGGAATTCCCCGTTGAAGCGCGGCATATTTTTTCGGGAACATTCTGAAGAATCACTTGTAGTTTCTAAAGAAGGTTCTATACGAAAATGAAAAGATATTCTAAATCAGTAAAAGTCATTAGTTTTTTTTTAGAGAAATTCAAGAGATTATTTCGATAAAGTTTTGCAAAACAATCTGGGAAAATCCTAAAAAGATCAAAGAATATTGAACTTTGCACATAACTGCTGTATAAGTTGTTAGGCTCGTGCTAAATCAGTTTTTATCAAATTTCGCTCAAATTCATGGAGGACACTTAGAACATGGGACAGAATTGAGTGATCGGTGTGAAGAAAAATCGAATTTTTGAACCACCCTAATATGTATCTAGATAAAAATTTAATTAAAAAAAAATACGCTCGAAAAATTTAATTTTCCATACCGCCCTAGCGATATAAAAATGTAATTTCGATTGAACGAGTTGTGTAAACAACCTACGATTACGGTCTGTTCAGTAAAGTGATCACGTTGATAAGCGTTGATATTATTGAACATATTATTCTACCAATCGGTATATTAAGTGAAGATGCGCTGGAAACATATAAGGAAATTAAAATTACTATAAACATTTTGTTTTTGACGTGACATTGGGCGGAGTTTTCGGTTTTATAACACTTCTAGAACTGATGATTTTGATTTACAAGTACAAAAATCCATTTTTTTAAATGATGGAAAAACCTCAAATTCCCCAATACCATAATATGCAGAGCAATCTTTGCCCTTCCTCTGTCTAACCCAGGGAAAAATGGATCCCCCTTTTTCCCCCATTCAAAAATACAAGCATTTCAAAACAACGGATTTTTTCAAGACAAACAGTGATATCACAGACAAACAGACATAACACATTGAACATTCCCTCATCAAATTTATCGTCGTTCAAACACTAACGACATCTGATGATTTCCGTTAGTTGGGCAAATCACGAACCAGATGGCGATATTGAGCAAACGTCAAACTAGAGCAAATTCGATGCGCGCGCCACGAGTGATCGATTGGCCAACTAATGATTATTTGAATTGACCAGTAAATCAGTGAACGATGAAAAATTGGCGAGTGTTATGTCTGTTTGTCTGTGGTGATATCTTTGCAATCCACCAATGAATTCACTTGGTTATGTAACCAAACCTTGCATTTTTTTATGCTTTAAAACTTTGAAGAAGTCGTCGTTTCGATAAAAATTTAAACTAAAAAGTTACAATCAAAATATTGATTTTTTAGTGTCACCCTAACATAATTATTTAAAATTATCATAACAAATGATACAAACGACGTACAACAATGGTTTTCAGCAAAGTGCCTCAAAATTAAATAAGGATCAACTTTCTAGAACTTCGTACAGTGCTAAAATTAGAAATATAGAAGTTCAAAATTTTATCTCAAAATGTAGTGGGGCCACCTTATTGCAACAAGCTTCAAAATAAAGTTTAAATAATAAGCTTTGACTTTGCTGAAGACACTTTGATCCTAAAATATTATCATTATGGTGAAAATAATTTTTTCCTCCTAATTTCACGACGTGTCCCACTGTGGATTGTGAGTCATGTTGGTTCGATCCAGCTTGTAAACAATCCGATGAATGATCGTGGCAAAGCAAAGTGACACGAGAGTCAATCAGTTTCAGACCGCATCGTGCTTTCGTGCTGTGCGGTTCTTTCTCTCTTTGCGGAAGGAAGTTTTAATACTACCCGAAGCTATTTTAATTTCAACGGTGCTTCTTAGCGCTATTTGTACCCACTGATCCTGTTACGATCTTTTGCAAGGACCCGTGCCTTCGTTTTACGTTGGACCCGTTTGCGGAAGTAAAATTCCACCAAGCGGTGGTAATACTGCAGGGACACCGTTCTGAAAACAAAACCTCTTAGAAGGTCACGTCTCCACGCTCAGCAATGAGCATTAATAAATACAAGAGGAGGGAATGAATTCTCCACTTCCTTCAAAGAAACAAGGTTTCAAGACCGTCCTGCCAAAGCGCGGAAAAAATAGAAGGAAGCTGGAGAATTCAGATATTCCTTCTAACTCTAATATCGGAAATAATTCTTCTCCTATCGAACTGAGCAATCAGTTCGATTTGATTAATGATGAAATTGAGCAAATCGAATATACCTCTAGCCCAGGTGATTCGATTCATACGAAAAAGCCTTTGACGATCGCAAACGTCTTCTTCAGTATTTAACTGAGAAGCGCCATAAATTCTTCACATACGACGACAAAACTGAGCGATTGTTCAAAGTCGTCTTGAAAGGTCTCCCCAGTGATGATAAATCACTGGATGAGATTAAATTGAAATTTCTCAATTACTTGGATTTTCACCAGTCCAAGTAATTAAGATGAAAAAGAAATCCCACTCTGATACTTCCCAGAGGGGCATTTCTCAAGAATTTTATTTAGTTCATTCTAACAAAAGTGAACTAAATAATATGAAAAGTTTGGAAAAGGCCTGTATTATGTCCCATGTCCGTGTTACATGGGAACAATTCCGCAGGCCTGGGGAAATTTCCAAACCCCACCCAGTGCCGTAAGTGCCAAAAGTGGGGTCATGGAACCAAACATTGTCACATGGATGCTAAATGCATGATTTGTGGTGGAACCTCTCACGCCAAGGACGCATGTCCTGTGAGAGAAGATTCCAATAAATTTAAGTGCGCAAATTGTGGGGCAATCATAAATCCAATTTCTGGGAATGCCCTTCACGCAAAAAAGTTTTGAATTCCGTGCAAAATTGATGACGGGAAATTCCAATCGGATCCCAGATTCGACGGGTAGACATTTTCAAACGCTCAAATTTCGAAACCGGTTACCGGTCGAGCAATTCATACCCACCACAATTCACAAACAAATTTTGCCGCTCGTCAACGAGTAGCAAGCACTTCAGTAAATTCCAATTTTTCGAATGCACCTGCGTATGCAAACATTGCTGCTGGTAGACAAAATTTCTCTCCTCAAAATGAAGTTTATACCCATGTCCCAACGGAAAATAACGGTCATGTTGCCGATTCAGGTAGCATGACTGCTTCCGATTTTGATTTTTTAACTGAACAATTGCATCACATGATTGATGCAATGTTCAAAGCAAATACCATTCCTGAAGCTGTTCAGGTTGGTATAAAGTACACACAAAAAATTGTTATCGGACTCCGTTTCAATGGATCCAAATAATTGTGTGAAAGTTCTAAATTGGAATGCCCTTACGTCTCTAAAGGGTAAGGAAGATGAATTATTCAACTTCCTAACAGTTCATAATGTGCATATTGCCATTATAACAGAAACTTATTTAAAACCAGGACTCTCCTAGGGGCCCTTCTTAGCCGTGCGGTAAGACGCGCGGCTACAAAGCAAGACCATGCTGAGGGTGGCTGGGTTCGATTCCCGGTGCCGGTCTAGGCAATTTTCGGATTGGAAATTGTCTCGACTTCCCTGGGCATAAAAGTATCATCGTGTTAGCCTCATGATATACGAATGCAAAAATGGTAACTTGGCTTAGAAACCTCGCAGTTAATAACTGTGGAAGTGCTTAATGAACACTGAGCTGTGAGGCGGCTCTGTCCCAGTGTGGGGATGTAATGCCAAAAAGAAAGAAAGACTCTCCATTAAAAGAGATCCAAATTATTTTATCTACAGAAATGATCGTCTTGACAGCGCCTGTAGTGGGGTCGCCATTGGCATTAATAGACGTATCAAACATAAATTATTTTCTTCGTTTGAAACCAAAGTTTTTGAAACCTTGGGAGTTTCTGTTGAAACAAATTTTGGTCAATTTTCCTTCATTGCAGCCTATTTGCCTTTTCAATGCAATGGGCAGCAAAAGAATTTGTTGAAAGCTGATCTTCAAATTCTGACTCGCAACAAATCAAAATTCTTCGTAATTGGTGACTTCAATGCCAAACACCGTTCATGGAATAATGCTCAAAGCAATTCCAACGGCAAAATTTTATTTGAAGATTGTTCTGCGGGATATTATACTATTCAATATCCCAATGGCCCTACTTGTTTTTCTTCCAGTCGAAATCCTTCTACAATTGATTTAGTTTTAACGGATTCAAGTCAGCTGTGTGGCCAATTGGTAACTCATGCTGACTTTGGCTCTGATCATCTTCCTGTGACATTTGAAATCTCACAAGAAGCCATTTATAATCCAATCAGCTCTACTTTTAATTATCATAGAGCTGATTGGGATTTATATAAAACATATATCGATAGGACTTTTGATGTTAATATTCCTCTGGATACCAAAAGTGATATGCGCTCGTATCTTTGACAAATTTAATTGTCGAAGCCAGAGGCATTGCAATTCCTAAATGTGAAATTAAATTCAACTCCATTATTATTGACGACGATCTTCAGCTACTGATCCGTCTTAAAAATGTGAGAAGAAGGCAATACCAAAGAACTCGCGATCCCGCGTTGAAAGTTATTTGGCGAGATTTGCAAAATGAAATTAAAAAACGTTTCGCTATTCTGAGAAATACCAACTTTGAGAATAATGTCTCGAAGTTGGATCCCAGTTCGAAACCCTTTTAGAAATTAACGAAAATTCTTAAAAAACCTCAAAAGCCAATTCCAGTGCTTAAAGAGGGAAATAAAATTTTATTAACAAATGGCGAAAAGGCTCAAAAACTTGCTCAGCAGTTCGAGAGTGCCCATAATTTTAGTCTAGGTCTCACTAGTCCAATTGAGGATCAGTTTACACGGAGCTTCGAAGACATTCTCAATCAAGAGAGTGTTTTTGACCCTTCGTTGGGAACTAATTTGGATGAAGTGAGATCTATTACTAGAAAATTTAAAAATATGAAAGCACCGGGTGATGATGGTATTTTCTACAAAAAACTTCCTGAGAGCTCTTTATCCTTTTTGGTTAATTTATTTAACAAATGTTTTCAATTGGCATACTTCACAGATAAATGGAAAAATGCCAAAGTTGTTCCAATTTTGAAGCCGGACAAAAATCCAGCTGAGGCTTCTAGTTATCGCCCAATCAGTTTGCTTTCTTCAATAAGCAAACTGTTTGAAAAGATTATTTTAAATAGAATGATGGTTCATATTAATGACAATTCGCCATGGGCATTCAACCACTCATCAGTTATTAAGAGTTACGAACTTAATTCGGCTCAACAAATCTGAAGGATATTCGACTGGAGTTGCTCTTCTTGATATAGAGAAATCATTTGACAGTGTTTGGCATGAAGGTTTGATTGTAAAATTGATGAATTTTAATTTTCCTCTGTACATTATTAAACTGATCCAAAATTATTTATCAGATCGCTCACTGCAGGTAAACAATCAGAATTCGAAATCTGATAGATTACCTGTAAGAGCTGGTGTTCCCCAAGGCAGCATACTGGGACCCATTTTGTATAACATTTTTACTTCTGACTTACCTGATTTACCACCAGGGTGTCAAAAATCTTTGTTTGCAGATGACACGGGCCTCTCAGCCAAAGGGCGAAGCCTTCGTGTCATTTGTAGTAGATTGCAAAAAAGTTTGGATATTTTCTCCACTTACTTGCAAAAATGGAAAATTTCCCCGAATGCTTCCAAAACTCAGCTTATAATTTTCCCACATAAGCCGAGAGCTTCTTATTTGAAACCTTCTAGCAGACATATTGTCACTGTGAATGGGGTTCCAATTAATTGGTCTAGCGAAGCTAAATATTTAGGACTTCTGCTAGATCAAAAATTAACTTTTAAAAATCAAATTGAAGGCATTCAAGCTAAATGTAACAAATATATCAAATGTCTATATCCACTTATAAATAGAAAATCAAAACTTTGTCTTAAGAACGAATTTTTGTTTACAAACAAATTTTTAGACCAGCCATGATGTTTGCTGTGCCAATATGGTCTATTTGCTG
The DNA here is from genome assembly GCF_024139115.2 of Armigeres subalbatus. Taxonomy (NCBI): domain Eukaryota; kingdom Metazoa; phylum Arthropoda; class Insecta; order Diptera; family Culicidae; genus Armigeres; species Armigeres subalbatus. The sequence goes on along the minus strand of NC_085140.1, from coordinate 212,576,494 downwards.
CAATACCAGTAAGAAGGCACTTCAGATAATTCAAATTAAATTTTGAAAATGATTCTGAAGTTGCCTCCGTGGTATAGTACCAATGAACTTCATAGAATTTCTAATATGGAGACATTGCAACAAATGTCTAACAAAATAATTTCCAATTTTAGACAAAAATCGTTGCAATCTTCTAACGATTAACTCCTTGTACCCTTAGTATAAATTAGGTTAAGTAGAAAATATTGTAATTAGTAGAAAACATTGTAATTCCTACATGGTTCAATTCAACCAGAGGAAAAATTCTAACTGCCAGAGGCAATTGAAATGTATTAATAATAACTAAAAATATAACATTGCAAATAAGGATGATAGTGTTAAGAAAACACGGAACACCTAGTCTAAGAGATGAATGCATGGATTAGATTATCTTGGCAACATAGTTCATCTGGCTACCTGTATCCTAATCTGAATCACTTTTCACTCAACGTGGTTCAAAAACAACTAATAGATGACTATAACACCGCCGGTCTCGTACAAATAAATACCGTATATAACTCAAGTAATCGATTGCTGGATCTCTGCTATGTTAGCCAGGATCTCTATCAGGATGTCTCTATTGCCGAAGCTACTGCTCCACTTGTTAAACACGTTCGGCATCATCCACCATTACAAATACACATTAGGAAGAACGCTCCGCTTAAATTCATCCCAGTCAGTAAGCACACTCGCTATAAATTTTGGAAAACGGACTTCTCGAAAATGAAGGATCATCTAGAATCTATGGACTGGAACACGTTGTTTCTGAACTTGGACACTGATTCAGCGGTTGAAGTCTTCACTTCCGTTGTAACAAATGCCATAGATCTATGTACTCCAAAATCAGTAAGTAAGTCTCCTAAACATCCTCCCTGGACAAACAAAGCTCTTAAAAAACTTAAGTCCCTTAAAAGGTCCGCTCTCAGAAGGCATACAAAGTATAATAACCATTTAACGAAATCGCATTATCACATCTGCAACAATAAGCAGGGTGGCCACCGAACCGGGAAAAACGGGAAAAGCGGGAAAAAGACGGGAAATTGAAGTCACCGGGAAAAAAAGCGGGAAAAACCGGGAATTCAGGGCATGGACCGGGAAAAAAATATTTTCGTCGTCACATTAAAATATTTTCAAAATTTTTGATGAAGCTCATTCTACAGTCGCATTCTAAATGAATTATTTAATTTAGTTCTTGTGTGTGTGAGGTACAGGTACTGGTGCAGATCCAGTTCGTGTTATTACTAGATCATTTTGATTTCAGTTTCAAGTGACATCATATATTGTGTTATGAGGCACGGATAGAATCGAATATTGAAATATTCATTCTTTTGAATGAATGTATTAACCTTTAAATTATTTCTCTAGTGTCCAAGACTTTATTACAGAATACGGAAAAATGAATGTGTTGAATAATTTATATTTTAATAGAAATGGATCATTCTAGAGATAGTGGCGTTCCAAGTGGTCAGTTTTTCACAGCGTTTTAAAATTGGTGAACTGTTCTTTTTGGTCTAATTTTTTCACAGTTTGAAACTAACGTGGTTCCAAAATATTCACTGTGCATGAAGAGAAAAAAATGTGGACAGTCCTGCAAAATCCATTCGCGTCAAAAGCCGGATTTTACCTTTCATTCAGTCCCATGATAGCCCATTTACGTTTTGGCTAGATTTAGCCAGCTGCCATTGTAGCAAGGAAGTGCTACAATGGTACTACAATAGTGGAGTCCAGTTTATCCCAAAAATCTGAATCTATCAAATTGTCCTCAGTTCCATCCAATACGGAAATGTTAAGGATAATCAAGCAGAAACTGCCGTTAAAAGGAGCAGTTATCAGTGATATTGGTCAAATAAAGAATTGATGGAATCAGCTAGCCAAAATCATGACTAAAGAAGGTGTGCGCCGGCTGACAAGCGGCATCAACAGAAAAGGGCGAGTCTTTCTTCAAAATAACGATGTATTTAATTTAGTTATTTATATACATACATTTAAAAGTGCCCTATTTCTACAAATCATTGAAAAATAGTAATTTTTTGATACTTTATGGCTTTGTCTAAAGAGTAAAATATCTTCAGTTTAGCATTTTTCCTCAACTAACCTAATTAAATAGAAGGTTAATTGAAAATTAGAATACACAGGATTTTGTTTTTACGCGATTTTTTTTCACTCGTATTTTTGATCGTGTGACTTCAATTTGCAACCAATCTCTTCGCAACATGTTTCAAAAAATCCAGAATAATTCAAAGAAAAATCACATTACAATTAGGGAACACTCATAAATTACGTAACGCTTAGAGGGGGGGATTCCTGAAGTGTGACAACCCATACAAAACTTTCAGATGTTTCATACAAAAAGTGTGACATAGGGGGATGGGGTTGAAAATTGCCGATTTTTGCGTTACGTAATTAATGGATCTTCCCTTAATATACGTTAAACATTTAGGATGAGTGGAAAATTGAGAAAATGTAAATCGTGTAAAAACAAAATCCAGTGTACTCTAATTTTTAAATATCGTTTGCAAAGGTTCAGTCTTTTCAATAATATATTTGAAAAAAACACTTTAAAAAAATAAAATTATGTTGTTTTGATAGCCCAAAATGCGCTTAAATCCATCTTATAAAAAAAATGAATATTTTGATCAGAAACGAAGATTTGGGTCTTTGAATTAAATCTGTGTTCAAATTAGCTGTGTTATAAATTTGTGGAATTCAGAAAAGCGATACAAAATAACTATGATGAGGTTACTGGTTACTTCATTGCTAAGTTCTCTTAGTTTAAAACATTAATTTAATTTGATTTACTTAAGCGAGAAATGTGTTTTTCCTCACAAATAAATTACGATAATTTGAAAAGCATCAGATACTCAGGAAGGTATTCTGAAATAAAAACAGCTGAATAAGATCAAACCGAGAGCTAAACATTCAACATGTTTCAGCTGTATTCTAAGATACTTTACGTTTTCATTGAATATTATGCTCTAAAAAGGAAGAACCAGACTGGCATGCAATATCCATCGGCTTTGTCAGAAACTTACGAAACTTCACAGCAATAACAAAAAAATTGCGAAAGTTTTGCAACTAAAAATCAAATCATTGTAATTAGTTGCTAATGTGGTATTACCATATTTCAGTGTACCTTTCGATTAAAGCATTTCGCATAACACGTTGTTAGTAATTTAATGTATCTATTTCAAAAGTTCGTACAAATCATCAGTTGCTTCGATATAAAACTGACTTCCGGTTTGGTCAGAAAATAAAACACCTTGTAAAAGTTCAAAGACTTTTACCCTATTTTTTCCAAGTTAAATAAAAACCGGGAAAATTTGTCAAAATTTATCGGGAAAAGCGGGAAAAAACGGGAATTTGAAAATCGAATTTCAGTGGCCACCCTGAATAAGTATAAACGCTTGAATAAGAAGCTCTACCATTCCTATTTACACCGGATCCAGTGTAGTCTGAAGAAGAATCCTAAGAAGTTCTGGTCCTACATTGATGAACAACGGAAAGAAAAAGGTCTTCCGTCTACAATGCATCTGCACGAGAAAAAAGCTTCTACATTGCCAGCTGTATGTCAACTGTTTCGCGAAAAGTTTGCCTCGGTTTTCGTTGATGAGCAGCTAGAGCATCAACAAGTGTTAGATGTGGTTAGATGCTGCTTTAAAAGTTCCTCAACGTGCTGCTGGTGGTCCTTATTCAGAAATCACCTGCAACGCCATCGAAGAAGCTTGTGCACGGCTCAAAAGTTCCTTTAATCCTGGTCCAGATGGAATTCCTGCCATCATACTGAAAAGATGCAGCCGTTCCCTTTCGGGGCGTCTATGAATTATTTACAACCGCTCTATTCGCACTGGATCATTTCCCAAAACTTGGAAAAAATCTTTCGTTTTCCCTGTATTCAAAAAAGGTAAAAGGAACGATGTTACAAACTACCGTGGTATAGCAACCTTGTGTGCCACATCAAAACTATTCGAGCTTATTGTTCTGGACTTTATCAAGCACAATTGCATTGACTATGTTTCACGGGACCAGCATGGATTCGTAGCGAAACGATCGACTTCGACGAACCTTGTTGCATACACATCGCTTATCATCAAATCCATGGAAGCACACAAACAGGTGGATGCAATATACACAGATTTCTCAGCTGCGTTTGACACAATCAACCACAAAATTATGATTGCTAAGTTGGAACGTCTTGGAATTTCTGGACCACTCTTGGACTGGCTTAATTCCTACATGAACGGTCGCTCTATGTCGGTTAAAATAGGAGAAGCTACCTCTGTACCATTTCTCGTTGCTTCTGGTGTTCCACAAGGTAGTCATATTGGACCTTTCCTATTTTTACTTTACTTAAACGATGTTAACCTTCAACTCAAATGCCAAAAATCTTCATACGCTGATGATTTTAAACTTTTCTACGAAGTAAGCATTCTCCAGGATGCTGCTACTCTGCAAAATGAGATCGATAACTTTGAAAACTGGTGCACCATCAATCGTATGTGTTTGAACCCTTCTAAATGCTCGGTTATATCGTTCACAAGAAAGCACTCTACTGTTCGTTTTGATTACTCGATAGAGGGTAAATCTATAAATAGGGTTTCGTCCATCAAAGACCTAGGCGTTATTTTGGATACGAAATTGAACTTTAAAGAACACATTGGTTACATTACTTCTAAAGCGTCTAAGACCTTAGGGTTCATTTTTCGCACGACTATATACTTCAAAGATATTCACTGTCTGAAAACTTTGTTCTGTTCATTAGTTCGTTCCACACTCGAATATTCAGTTGTCATATGGGCCCCTTATTACGCAAATGGAATTCAACAAATTGAATCCATACAGCGTAAATTTGTTTGTTATGCTCTCCGTCATCTCCCTGGAACGACCCAATCAACCTTCCCAGATATCAAGATAGATGCATGTTGATTGATCTCCAGCTTCTAGAAGACCGCCGGAATATCATCAAGGCCTGCTTTGTTGCAGATGTGTTGCAGTCCCATGTAGATTGTCCCAGTGTTTTACACTCTTTCAATATTGGCATACAACGACGCCCTCTCCGTTCGTATCAGTTCCTCCGTATTCCTACTTCTCGTACTAACTACAGTTACAACGAACCTGTCGCAAATATGTTTCGTTTATTCAATCGCTGTTATCATGTCTTTGACTTCAACTTGTCTCGTTCTCTTGTGAAAATGAAGTTTAGTGATATATTTAAGAGAAACTGATAAACTTGTTAAAATTGTCTCTCAATGTATTCATTATTGTACTATAGTTTAAGTGTAGTTTATGTCATTAATTATTTAGTTAGTAAGACCATCATTTGGAATGTATGTGTTTGTATTCTGTTGATGAGAAAAGATGAGGAGGTTTTGCGCCCATTTGAGAGAGAGCCTAGGTTAGCTCTACTCAAATGGGCTTTTCCCTGCTCCTAAATAAAATAAAATAAATAAAATTAGATAATTAGCAAATAAAATTAGCTAAAAAAAAAAAGTCAATCAGTTTGCTGAACAATGTGGCGACGAGTGGTCGAGTCTTGTCTTGCTAACTCGCCCGGGTCACGACGGTGATTATAGAATGAAGCCAGAAATCAGCCATTTTGTAAACCACGTGCTTTTCCAATATTTTTTTCAAGAGCACGAGATGAAAGAACCATAACGCGTATGGGGCTGAAATAATGGTAGATCGTTTGCTTAGTTATGCTGAACAATCATAATTTGAGTTTCGGCACTTTACGAAAACTATTACGCCAGATTAGGGGTTTTGTGAATGTATGTATATAAACGTGTGATGAATTTGAAATTCACCACGGGCTTCATTCTATAATCACCTTATGATGGTTTGAAACTCCTTTCCTCTGGATCTGGGGGGCCTCACAATGGAACCAAATTTGGCATGTGAAAAACAGACGTTTGCTCTGCGATTACATTTGCCCCTTAAAATTTATTTAATAATAAAAATATTTAATATTTAATTATATCAAAAGATATTTTAGTTACTAGATAAAGATTGTCGCTGTCGTCGCTGTCCGGAACATCTTTTGCTGGCGAGGATAGGGGAGCTAAATGTCAAAGAAGGAAAATTCATACGATTTGACAGGTATGTACCACGCATGTTTCGGACAGCAGAACAAAGGGAACCGGTAACTAAAATATCTTTTATTATATCTTTCAGAAGGGCCAGATAAAATTGAATCGCAGAGCAAACACCAAAACCTAAATCGTTAATACAACAAGAAATGTTTGTGCTACTTATTTTTGGGCGAGGTGAAGTGCGTCGGATCAGTTAGTGTTAAATAAAAGTGAGATCTATCGTCATAAAGCTCTATTTTTATGCCTTAAATGAACTTTTCTTGTGCATGGGAAAGCAGTATCTAAGCAAAGAATCGCTATGTGTATCAATTCGAGTGTTTCATTTTTTTTATCGCGAAGTAGCTATCAACTGCGGTGCTGAATCGTAAGTGGTTTTTGGCGAAACCTCAACGCGCCAAAAAATATAGGGGAACGGTTCGGCACTTCATCCCATTGCTCCTTTATCCATCCCATCAAAAACAAAGCATTGAAAAGGAATTTGGTTTGTTTCTTATTTTTGTGATTTTTTTCACCAGTGAACACGCGTGATAGCAAAAAGAAGCGACGAGGTTGGTTTCTTTGTTTTGCGATGAGATGAATATATCAAGACAAAATTTTCAAAACGACTTATCTGCTTTTGTAAACAAAGATTGAAACGACGATTTGACGAATCTGATAGCACTCTCACGCAAACCAACACCACCAATAGGTAGGTGAAGGTGTCCGCTATCTGTTGATGGCGTTGATTTGCGTGGGAGTGCGATCAGATTCGTGAAATCGTCGTTTGAATAATTGTTTACAAAAGCAGATAAGCCGTTTTGAAAATTTTGTCTTGTATGTTCAGTGAGATGGAAAACGGAACAGTTCCCCTACATATTATCAGTTTTCCGATGCTTGGCGTTTTATTACACCTTCTTAGAAGTTGTAGCTTTTATCGTTAGAAAAACTCGATTTAGACATCATCTGGTCGGCGTTCTGCGAAACAGCAACAAACGCCTATTTGACCTGTGATATTTTATTCCTAGAAGGAAAACAGAATTTTAGTTTTGGTATCTATTTATGCGTACATTCTTTATAGGACATCCTCAGCTATAAACATCCATTACGATTTATGATCAATTGCAACTGTTATAGGAAAATGTGGGCAAGAATTTAGGCATATTAGCAATTCCAAGTGAAATCGATATATGATCTCACAGTTCCGATCTTGCAATATTTGATATAATAATTTCTTTCTGAAAATAAATTGACCCGTATTTTTTTTCGTTGGCCAGAAGAATTTACGTTAAGTCATAATCATTAAGCTACTGGATAAATTTTCAATCTGTTGTCATGACATGAGAGCTAAAAGTTGCATTTTCACGGATGGATAAATCATGTATCACGTAAAATGTTTCGTACTTATTCATATAAGTTCAAATAGATAGTAGGATAGTATTTTTTTTTTGAAAGTAGCATTCTTTAAGCTAGATTTCGTTACAATGTGTTGTCAGTTCGGTTCAGCAGCACCATAATTGTTGAACCTCATCCCCAAGTTTGAAAATAAAAAGTCTCATAATTTTCACAAAAGTTCGATTATACCAAACAATGAGAAAATCTCAGTGATCGTATATCGGTTTCACTGGAAGTTCTGATACAATTATTTTTTGTATGGATTGTCACGCTTCTCGAACCATCCTCACCCTATAGACATGACGTACTTTATGGGCGGACCAGATTGTATTTCGATACCATATCAAAATCAACATCTAGAATAAAGTGTATTATCGATCTTCAAACAACTTTTTAGTGGATATTTCGGACCTGGAGGGAAACATCTAATGGCAATTTATCCCAACTGCACCGGCGGAATAACTGGCTACCTGGACCGAATCATTCTGGGCAACAACCATCTTTACCAACATCCAACCGCCCGATACGTATACGACGCCCAGGCGTTCGACCCTGAAGGACCCTTTGGCAGCCTGCCTACGCTACTGCAAGTGTTTCTTGGGCTGCAATGTGGCGTACTGATCCTAACCCATACAGAGGTAACCGGCAGAATCCGGAGGATGGCAGCCTGGGGAGTCGTGTTGGGTTTACTCGGAGGTATCTTGTGCGGATTCAGCAAAAACGACGGATGGATACCGGTGAACAAAAATCTCTGGTCGCTGTCCTACGTGTTGGTTACGGCATCGTTGGCCTTCTTCCTGCTGCTCGTTTGTTTCGTTCTGATCGATGTGAAACGGTACTGGAGCGGAAATCCGTTTCTCTATGCGGGAATGAACGCCATCATTCTGTACGTGGGACACACCATATTCCATAAAATGCTGCCTTGGCATTGGCGAATCGGACTGATGAATACTCATTTTATGTTAATGTGTGAAGCCTTGTGGAATACAATTATATGGAATGGAATTGCTTATTATTTATTTAAGAAGAAGATATTCTACAGCTTGTAAATTTATTCCAATTATATACATTTGTTACTATATTATATGTTTGCCTCAATTGTGATATCACAGACCATATGTCTATCGAGATATTTCAGATGGAAACTCTCCGGGGAGAAGGTTAACTTATATAACGGTAAGTTATTCATTTGTATTTCTTATTAAGAAGAATTAGGGAGGTCTCGTAAAGTTGGTTGATTTGTGGATCGATATCGATATCGATATCAGAAAACATTATAATTTTTTTTGGCTAAATGCCGTTTGGCCAAATGCCCACTTGGCCGAACGCCTTTTTGCCGAATGCTGGCTGGCAAAATAGTTGAAATTTGTTTCCTTTTTGAGTGAAAAAAAGCTCGAAGTAAGAAGTGAATAGTGAGAACTACTAAGTGAGAAATAAAATATTCGAAGTCGGTACAAAGTAGTGAAAAGTGAGTACTGAGAAATGGAAGTGATTACTGGAATAGTGAAGTGATAGGAAGTTGGAAATGCGAAGCGAGAGATAAGTGGTAACAAATAACAAGTAAAAAACAAAAGTAAGAAGTAGGAGGGATTAGTGAGAAAAACAGAAGCAAGATGTGATAAGTGAGTGGTGAGATATAAGACAGAAGAAGGAAGAGAAAAAATAAGAATGGGAGAAAAAAATAAAAGAGAAGAAAGAAGAAGGGAAAATGAAGGAGGATACAGAAGGAACGAGATAAAAGGAAGAAGGAAGAAATATAAAAGAAGAAGGAAAAGAAGGAAGGTAGACGAAAGAAGAAAAAAGGATAAAAGAGGATGGAGAAAAGGCTTTCAGTGGAGGACATCAGAATCCCAGAAGACACTATCCTTAAAAATGTCCGAAATAAAAGAAAAATGAGCAGAATAGGAAGTGGCGCGAAACCAATATATTTATTTAATTGCAACGTTCGGTTTCCGCTCGCGATGGAAGCATAAGTGTATCGTTTTCTATGGCGGCGGTAAAAAAGTGAGAGGCGGTTCAAGAATCCTTTTCATGACTAAAACTATTTATCCAAACAAACAAACCATTCGGCTTAAGTTTTTGAATTTATCCGTTTAAACGACAATAACGATCCTGACAAGGTCCTTTATTTTCAATAATGCGCTTTTTTAAACATTAAAACAGCTGAACACGGAAACACGGAACGGAAAGTGAATTTTTCTGGAAGGATTCTTTGGTGTTGTTTCTGTTAGTCAAATGAAATCGTTGTTTTCCGGACCACCATTTTATACAAAAGAAGGTTGATCCAAGGTGAGTTTTCATGTTCATGTTTTTCCACTCCCATCTTGAATAGGTAAAATACAATATATGTAATACTTTTCCATACAGTGCGGTAGCAGAATGATGAGGGAGGTAAGGGAGAGGAAATTGTTCGAATGGATAGAATCACTAACAGCAACTAAGGTACCACGCCAAACGCCGATGCCACCGAAACAGTCCAATTTTTTCAATCAATTCTTTCTGTTTAGAAAATGCTGGTCTTGAAAAGAAGCAATTTTCTTTCCCAATGCGCTTTTCTAATAACTTATTGCAATCAACCGCTTGTTAGAACGTTGCGTTGAAATTTCACTCCATACTGTTATTGTCTGACGGCCACTCGACGACTTTTTGCTAAGACGCCACCATTTGAAATAAACTTTCAGCTTGTCAAGTCTCAAGGATATCGTAACACCATAGAAGGAGAAAAGAATAAACGTGATATTAAATTAGAATTTAAAACATGATAACGAGTGAAGTTGCCTTCATTATGAAAGAATGTGTTCTAAAAATGTTTTTATTAATAAATTTCCTTATTAACTAAAAGTGGAATTTTTCCTACCACTAAAATATATATAATGAATGTATATCCAATCTAATAATGCTGTCAAAATCGACCAGTATAAAAATACTGTGGGCGCTTTTCTTCACATGTGTATAAAAATGGGCAACAATTATGTAGTCTTTTAGTAGCTATGACAGTGTATCTCGATTTGCAACTGCGAGTTTACGAGATGCTGCAATCCCAACACACTAGAGAGTAGTACAAACACGTGACCAACTTATCATCCTTGTCCTTCGTGTCGTCATCTTCACCCGGGCGGGTTTTCTTCTTGTTCTTTTTCTTCTGCTGTCGAAAGGCATCCATCCGGGTCTCGTCCAATGGGGATGCTATTTTGACGGCATCGACTCCATCGTGGTCGTTGATGTGATCGATCGAGTCAAGGTTCTCACAGCTGTCTTTCTTGGAATTGTTATAGCTATTTCGCCGGCGCCGTCTCCGAGTTTCCCCTATCGCGAGGGTGGCGGCATTGTGCACATAATCCGCTGACCGGCTGTCGTTGTTGGAGGACAGCAAAGACGATGCCGATTCAGCGTTGGAATAGTTTCGATCCTTCTCCTCGCACTCGTCTATGAGTTCAAGTGCATCGAACTGGTTACTGTTTGGAATGTCTTTCTACATAGATGAAAATAGAAGTATAATAATAAAAAAAAATATTAGTAGATGATTTAATTCATGGCATTGGGAGGAATAATTGACAATATCTCTTGATTCTTGAAGCAATAACTGCCCTTCTACGCATAATTGTCTCATGTTACCTTTGATGAAAAAAATACAAATTCGAGTCGATTTGTTCCACTGAAGTAGTAGTTTGATGACAATGGAGACTGAAAATCGTTTACATGAGTAGTGATCCGTTTTATAGTCTGGAGAAATGTAGCCGGGAATCAAACCCAGCCACCCTCAGCTTGGGCTTGCTGAAAGATAAACATAATAATGTAGTAATGCAAAGCTTACGGAAGCTTCGCCCATTAGAGGTGAAACTTTTTTACTTCCGTTATATGCATATTTGTCTCGAAAATTACTTTGGTATTTTCCCACTTATGCACACTTGGTTCCCACCAGTGTAAAGTATCAAAACCAGAATTAAGTATTATTGAGTTATTTTCTCCTGTTCGGGTAAAGATGATAGCAGTTATGCTTTAAAGAAAAACATGTACACCTCCCTTATCCAACAGGTAGCAACAGGTATTGGAAATGCTAGGTAAACGATTATATTCCGGAGATTACCCAACGGACCAAGTTTTTGCACTCAGTTAAACCCATCGGTATCGGAGACATTATTGTCATTGCCGACCCGAAACTACCACGGAATTGTTAGCCGACAGGAAGGGCCATTATCTTCCCCGTAACGCTGGGTAGACCTCTTTGAAGTAGTGTGTTATGGACGTAGCAAGATATAATTGCCCAGACACACAAGCTTTGGGTTCAAAAATTGTTAGGGGAGAACAATCAAATATGCACCCGTTAAGCATTTTTGATGTTTTCACCACTATAAACAAAAATACCGAGCCATTTCCTTATTTCTCCTTCCTTCTTTGTTCTTCGCTGTTTCTTCTTTTATCTTCGCTTTTCTTTCTTCCTTCTTTCTTCTTCCTTCTTCTTACTTTTTTTCTTCTTCCTTTTTCTTACTTTTTTTTTCTCTTACTTCTCTCTTCTTTATTTTTCTTCCTTCTCTTAATTCTATTACAGACTGGACTCGATTATCCGGGGCTCGATTATCCGGAGAAAATGGCTAGGTTATCCGGAGTAATATTTTACCCATCTTACAAAAATAAAAATATGTGTTATCAGTGTGTATCCGTAACGTATCCAATATGTGCAAGACATTTAGTAATGATAGTGCCTTTCTCGCTTTCATCAGTGACTGTTCACAAATTACGTAACGCTTTAGGGGGGGGGGGAGGGAGTCAGACCAAGCGTTACGGTCCGTACAAAAAAATAAACCTTCCATAATAGAGGGTTGCGAGAGGGAGAGTGGGGTACAAAAATTATCAAATTAAGCATTACGAATTTTGTGAAAGATTTTTTTTTTTGTTTTTTTGTTTCTTTATTAAGGAGACTTTCAGATTTTGTGAAAGAAATGAAAGAAAATGAAACGGAAATCAAGAACATTCATAAAAACAACCAAATTTATAAATTTAAATTCAAAGCACCGATATTTTTTAAGCATTTGAATGTACATTCCTAGTACAGCATTGACATTGTGACTCATGCTACCAAATGGTCCTCCGGGATATCCGGAATGGGTTCGTTCACAAATTACGTAACGCTAAATTTGCTGATTTTGAACCTCCATCCTCCCTCTCGTAACGCTTTTTGTATGGAACGTTTAATTGGTTTGTATGAATCGTAACGCACGGTCTTCCTTCTAGCGTTTCGTAATTTGTGATCAGCCTCAATATTTATATGAAAAAATGGAGGGGGAGGGGGGTTCCCTGAAGTTTGACAATCCATCAAAAAATTTTAGATACCTCATACAAAAAGTGTGACATAGGGAGGTGGGGGATTGAAAAAGGCCATTTATTGCATTACGTAATTAATGGATCTTCCCTTAATTATGAAATGAATATTTTCATTCTCTAAAGAATCACTCGGTGGCCAAAACGGGCTTGGTAGTCATATGGCTACTGCTTCTGCCTCATACGCAGGAGGTCGTGGGTTCAATCCCAGGTCCGTCTCATTCTCCTGCTTTGTATCTTTCTCTACATTTCTCATGTTCTAGCAATCGCTAGAACTGGAAATGGACTTCCAAACCGTTTCCATTACTATTCCTATACCTTCAACTTGAGTATTCTAACAGTAATCTGCTAGAATTGGAAATGAACTATAGAGCTCGTTTCCTACATCCAATTAGAAATTCCATCAGTTGCTTTCTCCTATCTATCACATTGGCAGCTCGTTAACCAAGATGGACCTCTGCCTCTCGAACCTAACCCAAAAATTCCAACAAATTCCGCATGAATTCGTGGCAAGTGCAGAGGTATATTCGGCTTGTAGTGGATTGCATCATCATTTCCTCCCCTTTCCCTACATTGACTTGCATTCTGACGTGGCAGGCGCCAGTATGACCTAACAAATGAGATCACCAGTACTTGTACATTGAAAATGTGTGCTAGTCCCAAGCAAACATCTGTTGGTTCCCTGTGCAAGAACAGCTGATCTGGTCATAATGGAGTAGCAACTACGAGCAGTCAATAAAACTCAAGCTCTAAAGAATCACTCGGTGGCCAAGGTGATCCATACACCATGTCATGCTCAGAATGTCGGATTTATCGTGGAAAGGTTATTTTTCTTGAAAATTTCTTTCATTTTTTCGTTCAAAAAGCGAAAAAGCTTTTCGTAAAAACTAAGATCTTTTAATGAAAATTCTGAAGAATATCCTCCGAAATCTCTGAAACACTACCGTTGAAATTCTGAGTAAATTTCCCTAAAAATTAGGAAGGTCTTTTTGTAGAATTTAAAAGAAAGAAAGACAGGATCACATTTTTGACCAGAGCTCGCACAGACTGAATACTTAATACTCAGCATTAGATAACGGACAGGACATTCACAAAGCACCTAGTGAACAAGTGGAGCGTTTTCCACTTCACGAAATGTTTTCTCCTTACTAGGGCGGGAATCAAACTCACACTTCATGGCTTGCAAATACGCCTAGACGATTGACGCCACTAACAATGCAAATTCCAGAAATTTCCCGGGTGAATTATAAAGAATTTCATTTGGGAATCTCGAAGAATTACCTGCGTAAATTTCCAAGGATTTCCTGTTGAAATCCACAAAATTTCAAGTTGAAATCAAATGCTTTGACGGGGAAGGCCCGTTTGTTGTTTGGCCGAATATGTCATTAATCCGAAACTCGTTGACCGAAATAGACATATGTCCGATAATGTCGTTCGGCCAAACAGGTAATTTGACTGAAAAGTCGTCTAATCGAATAGGTCATTTAGCCAAAAAGGCCTAGAAAAGGTAGAAAAGGGCCATTTGGCCGAAATGAACATATGGTGTTATTTTCCCGAGCTGCCGAAAATAATTGTTTGACCAAAAATGCTGCTGCGAGGTGACATAAGATCGAAAACGATTTGCGATGTACGGGTGAAGATCATACGACCGAACGTTTGTTCGAAAACGGCGTTTGGCTGAATGGGTCGACGTTTTTCGCCATATAATCCGATCAGCCGAATAACATTTTCGGCCAAATTGCCCTTCCTGCTAAACCACTGTTTCGGTCAAATGGAATTTTCGATGACAAAGCCTATTCGACCAAACGACCTGTTAGGGCATACGGCCTTTGGTCGTACCCCCAAACCATTTTCCACCTAATGACCGTATCGGACAAATGGAATTCGGCTAGATAGCTTTCGGCTTAACGTATTATACGGCCATGTGGTATTCGGTCAAATGACTTTCAACCAAAATACCCTTCGTCTTTTGAATTTTTTCTCGTAAAATTTCCTAAGAATTGCTAATAGACAACAGGAATTTCACGAAGAAAATCAAAGAAATTCCGTAAAAAATCCAGTTGGAATTCCGTTGGATACTTTAAAAAATCACAAAGAAATCCTGTTAAATACGAACCATGCATGCCCGGTGGCATAGGCAAACTCCTACATAATTTCCTGTGATAATTTCAAAGAAACTCCCGTGAAAAATTTCGAGCAATTCCTGTTGAAAATTCGAAAAACTTGGAAGAATCTCCTGGGACAGCTCATTAGATTTTTCCGGGGAAATTAAAAGGATTATCCCGTTAATGTCTTAAAATATCCTGAAAAAAAACATTACGTTACGAACGTAATGAAAAAATCGCCAAGCCGTCGCCGACCAAAATTATGACAAACGTTGCCGCCGGCGATTTTCGGATCGGCGCTCACCTCTAACGGTAGTCAGAATTCATGAACGGACCAACGGGATATTTTATTAGATGTTATATAACAAAAATAAAGATTATTTAAGCAAATTTTCAGCAAGAACAAAAAAATGGCTCGATTAGTCGGAGGGTTCGATTATCCGGAGTAAAATGTTTTTCAACACTACGGAGAATCGAGTCCGGCCTGTACTTCCTTCCCCCTTCCTTCTTCTTCCATCTATTCTTTCTCTTACTTCCTTCTTCCCTCTTACTTCTTACTTCCTTCTTTTTTTCTCTTTTTCCTTCTTCCTTATACCTTCTTTCTTTTTACTTCTTCCTACTTCTTTCTTCCTTCTTTCTTATTTCTTCTTCCATCTTCGTTCTTCCTTCTTTCTTTTTCCATCTTCCTTCTTCTTTCTTACTTTTTCCTTCTTCACTTCTCACTCCCCACTTCTAATTCGGCCTAGTGGCCATTCGACCAAATGACCGTTCGACCTAATGACCGTTCGACCTAATGACCCAGCATCTCCTAAGAAACACATTTCTCTTAAATTTATGTTATAAAAATATGTTGATTTCACTCGAAATTTCTTCTTCTTCTTATTGGCATTACATCCCCCAGTGGAACATTGCCGCCTCGCTGCTTGGTGCTCATTCAGCACTTCCACAGTTATTAACCGCGAAGTGTCTAAGCCAAGTCACCGTTTTTGCATTCGTATATCGTGTCACCCCGATGATACTTTTATGGACAGGTAAGTCGAGACAATTTTTAATCCGAAAATTGCATAGACCGGCATCGGGAATCGAACCCAGCCACCCTCTCGAAATTTAACCTACAATTTTGTAATTGTTTATTGCTAATATTGATTTATTTATGGAAATTTTGTATTTTTTTCGTGGAACATTTTGATTTCTTTATGGAAAATTCTTCATTTATATTATTGCTATTTTTGGTTTTAAAAGTGCTTATTTATTCCTGTTTTGTGGAAAATTCTTAATTGTTTATGAAAATTTTGATATATTTGTGGAAATTTTATATTTATTTATTGCTCATACCCTGATTTATTTATTGACAATTTCCTAATTGTTTATGGAAAATTTTTAATTTTTATGAAAATTTTATTTTGCTGTCATTTGCGAACCTTCCGCAGACTGGTTGGCGGTTGGCGTGGTTGGCGATGTGCAGCCATGGACCGAGCTGAATGGAGAAGACCTCTATCCAGAGCATAAAATATTCATCTTCAAGAGGCAACTTTAGTCCGAATTTTGACAAACATAGCATGATTATTCAAAACATAGAATGACATAGTCAGACGACTACTCCACGAACTCATTCATTCGACTGTCACTGAGTGTGCTTATTATGTGCAGAAAAAACATAATTAGCATTGTTGATATCGATGTTTACCGTTGAAAGTACCTCGCGGATGCAAATCGGATTCAGTTCTATGTGATAATTTACTTTACTAATTTAAAACGTGTTCAGATTTCAGAAAATTTATCATTTTGTAGAATGTGCATAAATACTCAATGACTAATATTCAACCGAATATTGACAGTCTAGAGCCGACTATGAATGTGTCTGGAAGTGAGCTGACAAATGAAGAAAAATGGACTTCACCAAAAAATTTCGATTACACACAGGTATTTTTTTACACGGCTTAGTTTTAGTCGTTTAAGAACTTCAGCGTCAATGAAACAATGAGTTAATCCCACGAAAAAATCACAAAAAATCAAAGAAAATTCAGTGGATATTTAAAAAGCTGTGAAAGTTCAGGTCAACCGAGAAATTAATGAATTCCAACCGCGTAAAAAAAAACCTGGGTGTATTTTACACTCTGCCTCTATGTGGTCCATATTACCCACACCATAACGTTTTACACCACCTTGATCCAACATCTAAAAAAATTCTCAAAAAATCGGATTTTAATATAAACTATCAATTCAACCCGTACACAATATTTGCATGGACTAATTTTGAGAATTGAGATCCTCGAGGATCATGCGGATTACTTTTGCCGCTTTCTGTTTCAAAAGCCTAAATTCTGCACATCAAAAATTACATCACCATGGTATTTCAACCATTGCATCAACATTAAATCAATAATAAACAGATGAGTTTCCATTATTCGAATGTAGTATAACATGCCGTACTCATAATTTGAAACAAGGAATAAGATCCATATGATAGAGTGCCAAATTTGTAACGGTTTAGCTCAACCCGAGCAGGAGCGACGACCCCGATAGCATACTCTGTTATGAAATAGCCTTGAATAAGAGGTAAAATACCAAAAAATAATACCAAAAATTTATGAAGTATTGTGAGTATTAAATTTTTTATTTCACCTCTTATGCAAGGCTGGTTCAAAACAGTGTATGGTATCCATAACGGCATAGCAAATGCTGGGTAAAGCGTACAATTGGTACTTCGCGTACCTGAAGGAATAAAATAGACCCCATCTCGCGGTCCTTAGCCTCTTACCCAGCAACTCCTATCCCTACCTCCCCGCGGTGCTGGCCGGGATACGAGCAACCTTAGGGAAGATCGGGTAACCAACCCCGGTGGGAACTATGGTCGTATGCTGACAGGGAAGGGGGGGGTTGCTCCTCTCCGGAGGTGCAAATCTTATTGAGCGTCTGTTCTCCATGTCAGGATCGGCTCACAACAGCGTCTGTTCTCCATGTTAGGGGCGGCTGATCATCGTCCGAGTGCCAGCGAGGGACTCTAAGTGAAACTGTGCACCATGGTCCACCGGGAATAAGGAGGAATGGTCCTCCGGGAATTTGGGGGGTTTGGTGTCAGGCCCTGCAAGCCAGCCAGAAAAAACTCACGCAACGAACAATCAACAAGAGAGTTCGGACCGGAACCATCGGCGAAGACCACTGCGACGAAAAGGGACTAGCGATTGGAAACTCGGTTCGTGGAACTGCAAATCTCTCAACTTCATCGGGAGCACACGCATACTCGCCGATGTGCTCAAGGACCGTGGATTCAGCATCGTAGCGCTGCAGGAGGTTTGTTGGAAGGGATCAATGGTGCGAACGTTTAGAGGTAATCATACCATCTACCAGAGCTGCGGCAACACACACGAGCTGGGAACAGCTTTCATAGTGATGGGCGATATGCAAAGGCGCGTGATCGGGTGGTGGCCGATCAATGAAAGAATGTGCAGGTTGAGGATCAAAGGCCAGTTCTTCAACTTCAGCATAATCAACGTCCATAGCCCACACTCCGGAAGCACTGATGATGATAAGGACGCATTCTACGCGCAGCTGGAACGTGAGTACGACAGCTGCCCAAGCCACGACGTCAAAATCATCATAGGAGATTTGAACGCTCAGGTTGGCCAAGAGGAGGAGTTTAGACCGACTACTGGAAAGTTCAGCGCTCACCGGCTGACGAACGAAAACGGCCTACGACTAATTGATTTCGCCGCCTCCAAGAATATGGCCATTCGCAGCACCTACTTCCAACACAGCCTCCCGTATAGGTACACCTGGAGATCACCACTGCAGACAGAATCACAAATCCGACATTATCGACGTCAGGACATATCGTGGCGCTAACATCGACTCTGACCACTATCTGGTGATGGTTAAACTGCGCCCAAAACTATCCGTCATCAACAATGTTCGGTACCGACGACCGCCGCGGTACGACCTAGAGCGACTGAAACAACCTGATGACGCCACTGCATACGCGCAGCATCTCGAGGCAGCGTTGCCGGAAGAGGGTGAGCTCGATGGGGCCCCTCTTGAGGACTGCTGGAATACAGTCAAAGCAGCCATTAACGACGCAGCGGAGAACAACGTCGGGTATATGGGTCGAAGTCGACGGAACGATTGGTTCGACGAAGAGTGCAGACAGATTCTGGAGGAGAAGGACGCAGCGCGGGCGGTCGCGCTGCAGCAAGGTACCCGGCAGAACGTGGAGCGTTATAGACGGAAGCGGAGACAGCAGACCCGCCTTTTTCAGGAGAAGAAACGCCGCCTGGAAGAAGCGGAGTGCGAGGAGATGGAACAGCTGTGCCGTTTTCAAGATACACGCAAATTCTATCAGAAGCTCAACGCATCCCGCAAAGGCTTCGTGCCGCGAGCCGAAATGTGCCGGGATAAGGATGGGAGCATCTTGACGGACGAACGTGTGGTGATCGAAAGGTGGAAGCAGCACTACGAGGAACATCTGAATGGCGCTGAGAGCACAGGCAGTGAAAGTCAAGGCAGCGGAGGAGATGACTACGTCAGTGCAGCGGACGATGGAAGCCAACCAGCCCCCACCTTGAGGGAAGTTAAGGATGCCATCCAACAGCTAAAGACCAATAAAGCAGCTGGTAAGGATGGTATCGGCGCTAAGCTCATCAAGATGGGCCCGGAAAAGCTGGCCACTTGCCTGCACAAACTGATAGTCAGAATCTGGGAAACTGAACAGCTACCGGAGGAGTGGAAGAAAGGGGTTATATCCCTAGTAGCACAGTTCAGATCGTTTTGGTTGCAGCAACTCTAATGTGACTGGATTTGATCACATATGAGTCACAATGACTGATATGTGACAAGTGTGCTACTCGGAATGCCCCATCCACAAGAAAGGCGACAAGCTGGAGTGTGAAAACTTTCGAGCGATCACCATCCTTAATGCCGCCTACAAAGTGATATCCCAGATCATCTTCCGTCGTCTGTCACCATTAGTGAACGAGTTCGTGGGAAGTTATCAAGCCGGCTTCGTTGACGGCCGCTCGACAACGGACCAGATCTTTACTGTACGGCAAATCCTTCAAAAATGCCGTGAATACCAGGTCCCAACGCACCATCTGTTCGTTGATTTCAAGACGGCATACGACAGTATAGACCGCGTAGAGCTATGGAAAATTATGAACGAGGACAGCTTCCCTGGGAAGCTTACCAGACTGATCAAAGCAACGATGGATGGTGTGCAAAACTGTGTGAAGATTTCGGGCGAACACTCCAATTCGTTCGAATCACACCGAGGACTAAGACAAGGTGATGGACTTTCGTGCCTGTTGTTCAACATTGCGCTAGAAGGTGTCATGCGGAGAGCCGGGTGTAACAGCCGGGGTACGAGCCAATTTATTTGTTTCGCGGATGACATGGACATTGTCGGCCGAACATTTGCAAAGGTGGCAGAACTGTACACCCGCCTGAAACGTGAAGCAACAAAAGTTGGACTGGTGGTGAATGCCTCAAAGACAAAGTACATGCTTGTGGGCGGAACCGAGCGCGACAGGGCCCGCCTGGGAAGCAGTGTTACGATAGACGGGGATACCTTCGATGTGGTCGAGGAATTCGTCTACCTCGGATCCTTGCCAACGGCTGATAACAATGTCAGTAGTGAAATACGAAGGCGCATCATCTGTGGAAGTCGGGCCTACTACGGGCTCCAGAAGAAACTGCGGTCAAAAAATATTCGTCACCGCACCAAATGTGTTATGTACAAGACGCTAATAAGACCGGTTGTCCTCTACGGACATGAAACATGGACAATGCTCGAGGAGGACTTGCAAGCACTCGGAGTATTCGAGAGACGGGTGCTTAGGACCATCTTTGGCGGTGTGCAAGAAGACGGTGTATGGCGGCGAAGAATGAACCATGAGCTCGCCCAGCTCTACGGCGAACCCAGTATCCAGAAGGTAGCTAAAGCCGGAAGGGTACGATGGGCAGGGCATGTTGCAAGAATGCCGGACAGCAACCCTGCAAAGATGGTGTTCGCTTCCGATCCGGCAGGTACGAGACGGCGTGGAGCGCAGCGAGCGAGATGGGCAGACCAGGTGCAGAACGACTTGGCGAGCGTGGGGCGTATCCGAGGATGGAGAGATGCGGCCTCGAACCGTGTATTGTGCCGTCAAAATGTTGATTCAGTAAAATATATTAAGCTCTTTTAGTGGAATGTATTCAACCGTCTAAGACGAATTAAGTACTGTCCATTTAATTCCACCAGTTAATTTTCGTTATCTTTGCAGATACGTATTTCGACCACAACTGTGTGGTCGTCTTCAGTGTTTCGTACTTGACTCGACTTGTCGAGTCCCCTGTCCGTTTTACCCCACCATCTTTACAAGACACTGTTCAAAAATTCTATCATTCACAGAACATACAGTGCACTATTCATCCATTTGCTATTTATTATAAGGATGGTCTGATTTTTTATCGATCGATGTTTGGCATTTTTTCTCATGAAATTTATTCCCCTCATGGCTGCAAAATTTGAGCTCAACCGGTCATGGTTTAGGGGTGTCTAAATAGTCCACTCTTGGAAAAATTTTAAATCGGTTTTTGACTTTCTCGTACAACAAAGTTGTACTGAAAGACTATAGGATTTTTTTTTCATGTCGCCAAATAACTGAAAAATGCATGAAACGTTAAGATCTAATGTTTTTGCGCCATGTAGTTTTGTCTTTCTTGTTTACTAAGTAAACGTTAAGGCTATTTGCATACTCCAAAATCGAACGTTTGATAGAAGGCTCTGATATCCATAGTGTTATTGACTCAGCTCGCCAAATTTAGGTGATATCTGTTTGTGTGTATATTGCGGATCTCTTCAAAATTTTCCATTTTGCGGATTCCGTAAAGTTTTTCCGCAGCTGTCAAAGTTCTACCGCAAGCCTGAAAATCTTCATACACTGAAACAAAAATCTGATATCTGGCGTTGTCATCATAGTAGAGAAAAAGTATGAAGTGACAGCTACGGTAGTTTTTTCTCTGGAACAGCAATATATGGATGTATGTGTACAAAATTTTTTTCACACTTTTCGGAATTTAGCTCTCGCAAAATATTGTATTCAACGGGAAATTCTGTCCCATTGTTTGCTATTGAAAAATGGCCAAATAGAACTCAGAAGTTATGACCAAAACACTATTTTCATACACAAAATAGGTTAAAAAAAAGCTGTCAAATTGTTTGGTGTATCTAATGCACGAGATAGGCACCAACACCGCTAGGTGGATTAATCAGGGTTTTTTTTTATTTTTATATAATGCGCGAGAAAGGCATCACCAATACCAAGTGTATCAATCTGTTTTTTTTTTTCGATGAAGAAATGTTCCAAAAGTATCAAAAATTTTCCAAGAGATTTTTTTTATTTTTTTAATTGTCTTTAAGGAGACTGGCTCGACACCGCTTTTTAAATTATTTTTTAATTATTTTTTTTTTGGTCTGATTTTAGTGCAATTTGGTATCATTCTGCATTGAAAAAACGATTTTACCAAGGGGCACAATTTTAAAAAAATAACAAAGATGAGCCAGCCAAGGGCAACAAGTTTCTTAAATAAAGACATACAAAAAAGATTAGAAAACTTTTGATTGATTAGAAGCACTTGTAAGAACTCGGTAGGTATACAACTTTGAACAACACACCGTGTACTTCTCTTAGATCGAAATGTATGCAATTCTAGTTTTTCAAATCACCAAATCTAGAAAGTTTCAAAGTTACTCACCTTACTAATATCACCATTCAAGTCATTCAGGACCACTAGCTCGGCTTGCTCTCCGTCGGTGCTGCACGATATGGGTCCATCGGCGTTGAGTTCGCTGGGACTGGTTTTGCTAGTGCTCGCCTCGTCGGTTCGGGAAGCTGCCATTGAAGCCAAACTCATGGCCCCCGTAGCGGACGCCATGCCAACGTTCAGGTTGTCGTGAAGATCCCTGCAATAGAATTTCCTACAGGTTTTCCACGGAAATCGAAGCACAACGCAGGGCAGAGACGATCAATTGGCCACTAATCGCAATCACAACGAACTATGGGTTATCACAGCATAGGGGCATTAGTGAGAATCGGAATGCACAGATGCATTTAAACCGAACATGCTGTCGCGCTTATTGTCACGTCTGTGGTGGTTTTTCTAAGCAACTGAGATATAGTGAATATACCTTCCCTGCATCAACAGAACCTAAGTGAGAATATTAGCTGAACTGCCTACCGTATGATGGCAAATAGGTCATTTTTGCAAGGTGTTGTGAATTATTGTTCGACTGGCCAGCAACAATGTGGTTCAAGGTTCCACTTTCCCAATCCAAACCGCAAGCGAACAAATCAAGTTTTCCATTTTTGTAAAGTATGCAAATTCTGCACCAATACTGAAGTTGTCGCCATCGTAGGTCATCACATTTTCATCGTTGTCGTCGTCGCCGTCGTCGGTAGTCGTGGTTGACAGTGTTGGACGCAGCAATGAACGCGTGACGATCGACGACGTCGCAAATGGTGACATCTACTCATTATTAGACTGGTACACAAATTGTATTGTTGAAAATGATAAAACTTTTTATGAAAATTTAAATTATGTTTTTCGTTATGTTGTTCGCTTGGCCAAAAAATAGGGGCAATTTATTTGGATCTGTATTGAAAGACATAACTTTGTTTTGTTTTGTCTTAAAATGCAAACCAGTCTACTGTTCATGAATGGGAATGACGTTGCAATGGGTTTTATTTAGCGTGAAGTGCAAACGTGCATAAACAAAATGAATTGAAGTAGCGCCTGCGATGACCAGTGTGTAGATGGCAGTGGAATGGAATGTTGAAGGAGATGATGACAAAACGCACATTCTAAGCAAGCATCGTTTTTAACAATAAAATATGTATTGCATTTGGTGTATTGCTGAGTCTGCACCTTATTCGTAGACAATCATTGTGATAAATACATACTTTATTAAGAACTAAGCCGAAAACAAAAAAATATATAAGAAACGCACCAACATTGTAAGAAATTGTCACACATATGCAATATGTTGCAACTATAACGCTCACTACAAAAATATGTCCAACAAATTTGAGTTTTGGTGATATTATGTTTTATGCTGCCTTGACGGACAAAGGTAATAAGTTCCTCATAGAATCCACTTTATAGCAATCCTTTTTTAAAACATTTCAAATTCGAACAAGTGAAGGTGGAAATCGTACGGTTTCAGTCATAGACCGTTGTTAGTTAAATAATTGCTCCCAAAATATAGAAACTAACTATGCATTTGAGATGGTCTTCCGGAAGATCCGGAATCAACGGAACACCGGTGAAAATAGTCCATCTTCTCAATAAATGGCGCAATGTTTCTTATAAGAATTCTAAATATATCTAATTTATCTATAATCCCATGAGGCCCTATGAGTCAAGAAAAAAATTGATTTAGAATTCTCCCACTAAGCGGCGCTAGTGTATATGAAAATACCAGTTTGGTTCGATATCTAAGGATCTGTGGGAATTAGAAAGTTGCCGTCTTCCACAAAGTTGTTCGAGGATTGGAAACCAATATGTTAATAAAATGTTTAGTTCTAAATTCAACCGTAAGGCGGCGCTAGTGTATATAAGTTATTAGTTAGGTTAGTTATCTCGGAGTCTGTGGAAATTAGAAAGGTGCCATCTTCTACAAAGTTATTCGAGGATTGGAAACCAATATGTTGAAAAACTGAATAATTCAAAATTCATCCGCAAGGAGGTGCTACTGCATATGAGATATCAGTTCTTCGAATCTTGGGATCTGGAGGATTTAGAAAATTGCCGTCTTCTACAAAGTTGTTCGGGGATTGGAAAACAATATGTTGAAATATTATGAAGTTTAAAATTCATCCGTAGAGTGGTGATAGTAAATGTGAAACCACCAGTTTGAATATATAACCCCGGATCTGTGATATTAGAGAGTGGCTGTCTTCTTCACAGCTGTTCGAGGATAAAAACCATTATTCTGAATAATTGTTAAGTTTGGATTACATCCGCTGGGTGGTGAAATATGGATCAACCAGTTTTGTTAGATATCGCAGGATATGTGGGATTTGAAAGTGCCGTCATTTACAGTTATTTTGGATTTGAAAACCAATGTGTTCAGAAAAGTGTACTTGATAGTCATATAACTACCGTTTCTGCCTCATACACAGAAGGCCTTGGGTTCAATCTCAGGCCCATTTCATTCGCCTACTTTGTATCTTTTTGTATATTTCTCATGTTACAGCAATCGCTAGAACAGGAAATTGATTTCCATAGCGTTTCCTTTGCAATCCTGTACCTTCAACTAGACTAGTCTAACAGTAACTGTAAGAATTGGAAATGCAGGAAAAACTTGTTTCTTACATCCAATTAGATTTTCGTATTTTGCGTTCCTATCACATCCCAATTTTGTCTGGCTTAAATAGCTTCTTTTTGGCTAAATAAGATCATTAACAGCATTCAATGTTTGTTGGGATTGGTCACTCGTTATTATTGTCAAAAAACTGATCATACTAGCCAGGATTCATATAGATTTACAGTGCATCGAATAAGGCAAAGTGCATTGTTTGTACCTCAAGTAGGTATGATACCTCATTGAGGTATTTTCAGGAATTCAGATGGTCATTACAAACACATCATACTTGTCGAATAACTTAACATAGACAAGGTATTGATTTGGTATTCAATATCTCTCGAATAGCTGATGTGGTTATTATCATCAATGACTACTATTTAAGTATTATTATGATAGGATTCATCATTCATTTGTTTGCGTAGTGCATATATTTTTGGGCTATTATTATACTGTTGGTGAAGGTGGAAAACTCTATACAAGATTGTATGGTAAAGAGCATTGACTAACTTCCTGGTCATGCGCTGCTCTCGGACGAATTTTCCAGAATGACCATTTTTACGGACGTTCCGAATTATAAGGAAGGCCGTCTGGTGGCCACGTACGGTTATAGCAGAGTAAGAACTGTGGAATATCTCCAAAATCACCACCAGAAATGGTTTAGAAAAATTTTCGCTGCTCTAGGACGAACTTCACAAAATGACCATTTTTACGGACGTTCCGGATTTTCCGATAGCAGTGTGAGAAATGTGTTTTAGCTCAAACATCCTCATTAGCAATGGTTTAGAAAAAATTGCGCTGATCTCGGATGAACTTTCCAGAATGACCATTTTTCCGGACGTTCCGGATTATCCATAAGGCCGTCTGGTGGCCACCTGCGGTCATAGTATAGTAAACTGTGTATTAATTCTAAGATCACCATAGGAAATTGCTTAGAAAAAATTGCGCTCCTGTAGGACGAACTTTTCAAAATGACCATTTTTTACGAACGTTCCGGGTTTTCCGGAAGGCTAGCTACGGTCATCGGTGAGTGAGAACTGCGAATTAACTCCAAGGTTATTATCAGAAATCATATTAAAAAAATCGCGTTACTTTAGGATGAGCCTTTTATTTAGCTATATTTAGCCGAGCCTTCTATCGAATCACTTTTATTATCTTTTCAATTGATGAAGAACTAATTTTTTGAGGAATACATGGTGGTTTGGTGCAAATTGGTCAACTGATTAAAAAGATATCTCATTTTTACTCAACGTGTTGTACTTTCTACAACGGTGCGAGTCCCGGAAGTTTAAACGAACAGCAAACAGCGCCATGCCAAGATGCCAATTTTGAATTCATATATCTTTACAGTTACACTTCAGACCGGACCAGGAATCGAACCCAGCCACATTCAGTATGGTCTTGTTTTATGAAGCCGCGCCTCTAATGCCAGGCTAAGATAGATTCTGAATGAAACATTCTTTGTATACTTCAGGGTTAATCAAAGTTAGGATCGCCGTTATCATGTGTCTACATGAAAAGAAGTCAATAAGTAAAAAGCACAAAACATTATCCTTGAACGAATTGCGTACTGTATTCAATCGTTTCCAGCTATATAGTTTGACTGTATTTGGTTGAATTGGTGAAGCTTCGAATTTGCATATAGATTATTTAGAGCTAAAATATTCTTACCATCAAACAGCTTTTTAGAAAAATGTTTGTTTGAAAGTTTCGAATGATAAAAAAACAAATTAATTCGAGCCGAGTCAAATACGAGACACTAAAGACGCAGTGAGGTCGTCTACGAGGTCGAAATACGTATCTGTCAAGGTATAATCAAGTGGTGGAATTAAATGGGAAGGTACACACTCGTCTTATGACAAGGGAAATTAATTCAATTATCTCTAAACTCGACCCATACACATTATCACACATGTCCATCGCTGTTGATAACTTCGGTAAAAAAGCAACAAATATCAAATTAAAATAATTGATTGACTTACCCGCGCTGGGACTCCCGAAGAGCGCTGCTATGGTTGTGCACTCAACAAATGTCATTCGTAACTAATGGTGTCACAACGAAAAAAGATTCCTCAAAGATCATAATCTTATCAATTTTCGGGACAATTTTACTTTTATCTTTTATCAGTTTTTTTTTTGCACGTTATATCGGACCAGGACGTTACTGTATTCTTCAACTAAATCGGTAGCTTCGTCGTAGTGACGAGAACAAGCTGCCTGCCACAGATGAGTAATGTTTTATGTATTTGAAAATATCACAATTATTCACTTTGCCTTTGTGGTGCCTAGGTAATTAGATAAGCACTTTAGACAGGCCTGAAATATAACTTTATCGAGGGTGTTCTTGGGCTTGTTTCTGGTTATCCGTTCAGAGTACAGAGCTGTCAACTAATCTCGAAGCATAATGCGTGTAAGGAAACAGGAAACCACCGGCATTTTCCCTTTAAATTGTCATGTAGAATCAAACTAGCTATCCCGTCCATATCAAAACTTGTTATTCTGTTACGGCAACTTTCTGTAACAGAGATTTTTTTTATAAAATATGTACCATAACTTAAAAAATTAACATACATTGTAACAAAATTTCTGTTGGTTTTTACAAAAATGTTACTAAATATGTTTACAATTGAACAAAAATATAACCCTATGTGTTACATGAAAAAAGATGAAAATAACAAAAATTATTACGAATTATGACATTGAAGAGAACAAAATTATTATTGATTGTAGTACAGACCGCATTGTGCTTTCCTGCTGTGATTTTCTCTTTGCTGAAGGAAGTTTTGAATACTAACCGAAGTTATTTTAATTTCAACAGTTACGATCTTTGCTTGGACCAGTGTCTTCGTTTTACGTTTACGGAAGTTAAATTTCGACAAGCGGTGGTAATCCTGCAAGGACACCGTTCTGGAAAAAAAAAACCTCTTAGAAGGTCACGTCTCCACGCTCAGCAATGAGCATTAATAAAAACAGGAGGAAGGGGGAGTCTCTGAATTCACCACTTCCTTCTACGAAACAAGGTTTCGAGACCGTCCTGCCAAAGCGCGGAAAAAATAGAAGGAAGCTGGAGACTTCAGATGTTCCTTCTAACTCTAACATTGGAAATAATTCAATCAGTTCGAATTGATTAATGACGAAATTGAGCAAATCGAATTTACCTCTAGCCCAGGTGATTCGATTCGTGCGAAGAAGCAAATGATTCCGCCAATTGTTTTCTGGCTTAGGAAGTAACCTTCAGGGGATCGAGTTTTCATTTCAGATTACCAGGAAGGGTGACTGTCCGTGTTTTGCCGGGATCCTTTGACGATCACAAACGTCTTCTGCAGTATTTAACTGAGAAGCGGCATCAATTCTTCACGTACTACGACAAAACTGAGCGAGGATCCCAGATTCGCCGGGTAAACATAGTTCAAACGCTCACAATCCGCAATCATTTGCCGGTCGAGCAATTATTATTATTTATTTATTCAGACTAAGGCCGAAGTGGCCTGTGCGGTATATAAGAGTCTTCTCCATTCGGCTCGGTCCATGGCTACACGTCGCCAACCACGCAGTCTACGGAGGGTCCGCAAGTCATCTTCCACCTGATCGATCCACCTTGCCCGCTGCGCACCTCGCCTTCTTGTGCCCGTCGGATCGTTGTCGAGAACCATTTTACCCGGGTTACTGTCCGACATTCTGGCTACGTGCCCGGCCCATCGCAGTCGTCCGATTTTCGCGGTGTGAACGATGGATGGTTCTCCCAACAGCTGATGCAATTCGTGGTTCATTCGCCTCCTCCACGTACCGTCCGCCATCTGCACCCCACCATAGATGGTACGCAGCACTTTCCTTTCGAAAACTCCAAGTGCGCGTTGGTCCTCCACGAGCATCGTCCAGGTCTCGTGTCCGTAGAGGACTACCGGTCTAATTAGCGTTTTGTAGATTGTCAGTTTGGTACGGCGGCGAACTCTATTCGATCGGAGCGTCTTGCGGAGTCAAAGTACGTACGATTTCCAGCCACTATGCGTCTCCGAATTTCTCTGCTGGTGTCATTTTCGGCAGTCACCAGTGAGCCCAAGTACACATTCTTCTACCACCTCGATTTCGTCACCACCGATGCAAACTCGCGGTGGGTGGCTCACATTGTCTTCTCTTGAACCTCTTCCTATCATGTACTTCGTCTTCGACGTGTTGATGACTAGTCCGATCCGCTTAGCTTCCCTCTTCAGTCTGATGTAGGCTTCCTCCATCTTGTCAAAGTTACGTGCCATAATATCTATGTCGTCGGCGAAACCAAATAGCTGGACGGACTTATTGAAAATTGTACCACTCGTGTTAATCCCTGCTCTTCGTATTACCCCTTCCAAAGCGATGTTGAATAGCAAACACGAAAGACCATCACCTTGCCGTAACCCTCTGCGGGTTTCGAAGGGACTCGAGAATGCCCCTGAAACTCGAACTACGCACATCACCCGATCCATCGTCGCTTTGATCAACCGTGTCAGTTTATCCGGAAAACCGTGTTCGTGCATTAGCTGCCATAGCTAGTCCCGATCGATTGTATCATATGCGGCTTTGAAGTCGATGAATAGATGATGTGTGGGCACGTTGTATTCGCGGCATTTCTGCAGTACTTAGCGAATGGCGAACACCTGGTCCGTGGTGGAGCGTTCGCCCATAAAACCCGCCTGGTACTGCCCCACGAACTCCCTTGCAGTTGGTGCTAGTCGACGGCATAAAATTTGGGAGAGTACCTTGTAGGCGGCGTTCAGCAATGTGATTGCGCGGTAGTTGCGACAATCCAGCTTATCGCCCTTTTTGTAGATGGGACACACGACACCTTCCATCCACTCCTGCGGCAAAACTTCCTCCTCCCAAATCTTGGTAATGACCCAGTGCAGCGCTCTAGCCAGTGCCTCACCACCGTGTTTAAATAGCTCTCCTGGTAGTTGGTCAACCCCAGGGGCTTTGTTGTTCTTCAGCCGGCCAATCTCCTCCTGGATTTCCTGGAGATCCGGAGCCGGTAGAATTTTGTCCTGCGCGCGTTTTCCCAGGTCCATCACCATACCGCCATCTTCGTCTGCCACATCGCCATTCAGGTGTTCTTCGTAGTGCTGCCGTCACCTTTGGATCACCTCACGCTTGTTCGTAAGAAGGTTCCCGTTTATGTCCTTACACATATCAGGCTGTGGCACGTGGCCCTTACGTGAACGGTTTAACTTTTCATAGAACTTTCATGTGTTATTAGCGCGGTACAGTTGCTCCGTTTCTTCACGGTCTCGATCTTCCTGCTGGCGCTTTTTCCTCCGGAAAATCGAGTTTTGTCTGTTCCGCGCCTGTTTATATCGTGCTTCGTTCGCCCTCGTGCGGTGTTGCAGCAATCTCGCCCATGCTGCATTCCTCTCTTCCACTAACTGCTCACATTCGCCGTCATACCAGTCGTTTCTCTGATCCGAGGGCACCGTGCCAAGTGCAGCGGTTGCGGTGCTACCAATGGCGGATCGAATATCTCTCCAGCCATCTTCAAGAGACGCTGCGCCTAGCTGCTCTTCCGTTGGAAGTGCCGGTCGAGCAATTAATACCCACGATAACCGGGTAACGAACAGCTCGTCGAATTCAAATTTTTCAAACACGCCCACCCAATGCAAGCATCGCTGCAGGCAGGCAAAATTTCATTTCTGAAAATTTATCGACGATGAATGATTTTCATACCCATTCTTCAACGGAAAATAACGTTCGTTCTAACGACTCAGGTAGCATGTTGTTACCGTACGGTAGCATTGATTACTATTACGATGTGGTATGGTAGGAGTATTTATTGTTCAGCTAGATAACGTCCGATTCAAATGCGGTGGGCGGCTGCACAACTAACGCTCCAAACGCAACGCAGATCGTGGGAGCCAGTGTGAATGCGGATGGCTCGAGGGGGCGGATATACTGAAACGGCGAAGGGGACGAAAATAATGAGTGCCCGAACTTTTTGGGTGGTTGGAGCTCGCCCAAAACGAACGAAGGTAGTATGGTTACGACGATCACTGTGAAAAGATATATGTTGTAAGCGAGAGTATTGTGGGTTGATTGTTGGCGAGCTTTAATCTTCCGTTTTTCCGACACGTGTGTGAAGTCCGGATTGGTTCTACGACCACCTAGTGAAGTTGACCACTAAATTCCGTCCAGTTGAGGAGTAGTTACCAACAAGCCCTTTACCCGGCATCTCGTGGACAAACTTACCATCGGCCGCAAGCTCAAGTTATTCGCGTTCGCGCCCTTTTGCGGGCACCAGGATTTCGGTCGGCAACCGGCCAGACGGAGGTGGATCACGCTCTTTCCCTCACACATCCGTTGAAGCCTTTGCACAGTCAGATCACCCGCTACACCAAGCTTCATCGTCAACCGCCAGCCAAGGCATCTACATCCGTTACTATCGACCGATTCGTTCGGTCTGTTCGGAGCCTCGTGGAGCCCGTCGCGACTCCCTCAGGGAAAGATCATCGGCCCTCGGCTATTGTTGTTCCATCGCTTACGAAACACCTAACCACCAGAACGGGATTTCACCGGATCCTGTGCTTCGCCGACAAACGACGTCACTTCCCCGGCACCGATTCGTTCGGTCCGTCCTGAGCCTCGTGGTGCCCAGCGTGCACCTGCCAATCCTACCACGCCCGTCGAGGCACCCGCTAACGTACTCGACGACGACGCTATCGATTTATGCGGCTCCTGCTTGACGTCCCTTGAAGATACACCCCGCCGCCGCCCACCTCAGTCAATCAATCCCCGTAAGTTGAAATACTCTTTTGTTACTAGGACTCTCACTTCCGCAACTTTTCCCCACTCATCCCGCCCTGGGACCCGGGAGAAAAAAGAAGGCCTTTGGTGCCCACCCCGGAAGCGGCCGTTGGCTCAAGACCAGCTGCTTGGGGCTTAGGCGGGTTCCCTTCTGGGACCGAGCAATTTCTCCCGGGGTCAAATCGTTTCAATGTCTACTTCCTACTTTGATTTTCTAAATGAACAATTGCATCACATGATTGATGTAATGTTCAAAGCCAATACCAAAACTGAAGCTGTTCAGAGGTTGGTATCAAATTTACTCAAAATATTGTTATTGGACTTCGTTTTAATGGATCCAAATAATTCTTTGAAAATTTCAAATTGGAATGCCCTATCTTTAAAGGGCAAGGAAGATAAATTATTCAACTTCCTATCAGTTCATAATGCCAGTTCATAATTCCTATCAGTTCATATTTAAAACCTGGTCTTTTCATCAAAAGAGATCCAAATTATTTTATTTACCGAAATTATCGCCTGTGGTGGGGTCGCCATTGTCATTAATAGACGTATCAAACATAAATTTTATTCTTCGTTTGATACCAAAGTTTTCGAAACCTTGGAAGTTTCTGTTGAAACAAACGAAGCTTCTAGTTATCACCCAATCAGTTTGCTTTCTTAAATTAACAAACTGTTTGAAAATAATATTTAAAATAGAATAATGGTTCATATTAATGACAATTCTATTTTTGCCAGTGAGCAATTTGGTTTTCGCCAAGGCCTTCAACCATTCACCAGTTATTAAGAGCTACGAATTGAATTCCATATAACAAATCTGAATGATATTCAACTGGAGTGGCTCTTCTTGATATAGAGAAAGCATTTGACAGTGTTTGGCATGAAGGTTTGATTGTAAAATTGATAAATTTTAATTTTCCTCTGTACATTATTCAACTGAACCAAAATTAGTTATCAGATCACTGCAGGTAAACTATAAGAATTCGAAATCGGATAGATTACCTGTTGTTCCCCAAGGCATACTGGGGTCCATATTGTATAACATTTATACTTCTGACTTGCCTGATTTACCACCATGGTATCAAACATCTGTGTTTGCAAGGTACACGGGCCTTTCCGCCAAAGGGCGAAGTCTTCGTTTGATTTGTAGTAGATTGATATTTTTTCCACTTACTTGCGAAAATGGAAAATTTCCCCGAATGCTTCCAAAACTCAGCTTAAAATTTTCCCACATAAGTTGAGAGTGTCTTATTTGAAACCTTCTAGCAGACATATTGTCACTATAAATGGGGTTCCAATTAATTGGTCTAGCGAAGCGAAATGTTTAGGACTTCTGCTAGATCAAAAATTAACTTATAAAATCAGATTGTCTTCTTCTTCTTATTATTATTGGCATTACATCCCCACACTGGGACAGAGCCGCCTCGCAGCTTAGTGTTCATTAAGCACTTCCACAGTTATTAACTGCGAGGTTTCTAAGCCATTACCATTTTTGCATTCGTATTATCATGAGGCTAGCACGATGATACTTTTATGCCCAGGGAAGTCGAGACAATTTCCAATCCGAAAATTGCCTAGACCGGCACCGGGAATCGAACCCAGACACCCTCAGCATGGTCTTGCTTTGTAGCCGCGCGTCTTACCGCACGGCTAAGGAGGGCCCCTATCAGATTGTCTATATCCACTTATAAACAGAAAATTAAAACTATCCTAGGGCTAAAAACCTCATTAATAAAAAAAATCAAAACTTTGTCTCAAGAACAAATTTTTGATTTACAAACAAATTTTTAGACCAGCCATGTCAATATGTTTATTATACTGTTTGTTATACGATATGTGGTTTACTGGGCATAGTCTTGGTCCAAGACTAAAGAAATATAATTTAATTTTAATACCAGTGTTGATATGTAGGATAAGGTTATCCAATATCCATATCGCAGATAACTTATCAAAGGGGTTGGGCTTCTATACGTATTTGCAGAACGAAATCAATTTCCATACGAAGAGTAGAGATAATTATAACTACAATTTACACTGACAAAAAAAACTTTACATTATTTATATTTACGAGTTTACATGTGGATTTTTACGATTTGGATTCCATATTTTCGAAACGCACATATCCACTATTAATGTGAGTCATAGTATCAGTGTGTGAATTTGTAAGCAGTGACGACGCATCATGTGCACAGATTGTGCTGTCGGCGAATGTGTCTGAATTGTCAGTTGAACGCTGTGTGATTGAAATGATTTCGGAGGGAGAAGAAATGTCTTCGAGCTGGCTTGATGCCCTCATACGTCATACAGGCGAATTTGAAAGTGGTTTTCGAGAAGGACGATCAACAACGGACCAGATGTTTACTCTGCGCGGAATCCTTGATAAATTCCGGGAATACAACTTGGGAATACACCAACGAACGGAACGTCCTGTGACATATAATGCTAGCACATGGCTTTCCGGCAAAGCTTATTAGGCTGATTCGTGCGACGCTGGATGGATCCAAATCGAGCGTCAGAATATCTGGTGAGACATCCAATTCCTTCGGGACGTTAGATGGATTGAAACAGGGCGATGCGCTCTCTAATTTGCTATTCAACATAGCTCTGGAAGGTGCAATTCGAAGATCTGGTGTGCAAAGCAACGGAACCATCATCAACAAGTCTTACATGCTCCTTGATTTTGCGGATGACATCGGCATCATTGGTGTAGATCGTAGAGCAGTGGACGAGGCTTTCGTGCCTTAAAAATGGATAAAAAGGACTGATCTTAAACTCTGTCAAAACTAAGTACCTGGTGGCTGACAGAGAACGTGACAGTACAAACGGCAGTCCACCTCGGAACTGGATGGGATGCGATTCGTGGTTGTCGACGATTTCATATATCTTGGAACACTTGTTACAATGACGTTAGCCGCGAGGTGAAAATACGTATTGCGGCTGCAAGTAGGACTTTCTATGGTTTGCTTAGTCAACTAAAGTATCGCAGCCTACAGACACGAACAAAACATAGCTCTGTACACATCGTTGATTCGTCCTATCGGCCCTGGACGGCCATGAAGCGTTGAAAGATGCAGACTATCGAACTCTTGGAGTGTTTGAGTGAAAAATACGGCACTCAATACTAGGCGCAGTAGAATGGTGAACGCATGAATAACGAGTTGTACCAAGTGTCAAAAAATGCAGACATAGGCAAGCTGATAAAATACGGCAGATTACAGTGGGACGGACATTTAGTGCGTATGCCGGAAGAGTGACCAGCAAAAGTGATGTTTAGCAGATAACCTGGCAAAGGAATAGATACAGCACTCGCTGGCTGTGTGCAATCGAGGTAGATGCGCGTGCGGCCGGCGTGCAGAGAGAGCGACCTGGAACCAGACATTACATTAGGTTTGGTTTCGGACAACACGGCGTATACGACCATCATGTACATACACATAGGCACATAATTCGATAGAGACAGCAGCTCGAAAACTCTTTAACAAATTACAGACTGGAAAGTAATCAGTATTGACTCCAAACAGCAATAAGGCAAGGCAAGAGGGGATATACCGTCAACGGGGGTGTCATTGGGCCAAAATGTGGTATGCTCCAAGTAAATGTTACAAAGCTCTAGAGTAGTTAAGGTGGTTATACAACAAAGCCACAAATCGGCCATCTTGGAAACCACGTGCTTTTTCAAGTGATTTTTCAAGAGCAC
This sequence comes from Armigeres subalbatus, assembly GCF_024139115.2. Taxonomy (NCBI): domain Eukaryota; kingdom Metazoa; phylum Arthropoda; class Insecta; order Diptera; family Culicidae; genus Armigeres; species Armigeres subalbatus. The sequence continues at coordinate 212,540,797 of NC_085140.1, read as the reverse complement.
GAATTGAAAGAACCGCAACGCCCATAAAGATGAAACATCCGTAGATCGTTTGCCTACTTGTGCTAAACAATCGACTTTAATTTCAGCATTGTACGAACATTATTGCGCTAGATTTGAACTTTTGATAATAGGAGTAGAAACCGTGTGGTGAATTTTAAATTCACCACTTGGCTTGATTGTATAATCACCTTAATAATGGAATCAAGTTTTAATTAGTTTGGTACAAGCTTGAATAATAAATTTACCACTGTGCGAGGAAAAAATAATAAATACGGGAAATTCTTCAAAGTTATATGTTTTTCAAAAATGGCCCATTCTCACCCCTCACAAGGAGTGACATTGGGCCAAATATAATAATGTTCAGCGGTGTCTCACCCCTTTTAGCGTGCATTGCTCGTTGCTACGAAAAACCAGAACCGCTATATATAAATATCCATAAAATTCGATAAAACAACAACATATTATCGTAACATGATAACCAGGTATCCATCGATCTAAAAACTAGTTATGTAATAGATTTGTGGGGCATTATTGGCACTATTTTAATACGGGTTCATTCGCTCAATAGTTTTACATTCAAGTTCCAAGCATTATGGTACGAGCACAATTAGTTCTTGGAATTTGTTTTGTGATTTTCTAGACGTGAATTTTAATATAATTTCGAACTGTTTGAAGTTTTCATCAAAGTTCGTAACAATTTCTGAGATATTAAGAGTGGAAATATTTTGCGTTTTTGGCCTAATTTTATCCCCTAGGCCCAATGTCACCCCGAACGACGGTAGAAGATGTTCTCTATTAGATCATTTGCTAGGTTTGAGATTTGAAAATTTGATTCATTATTTATTATGATGCTCTTATCCGGCATAACACAATGGACGATTAGACTCCTTTATGCCATAATCTCGTACAGTAAAAGTACCGAAAGGCTCGCTCCAAATACAAACTTTTTATAAGGGCTCATTCAGTAGCCGTTACGGAGGCCGACGGAGATCCTTCGTAGGGTTCGAATCCCCCTCCAATACATTCTACGGATAACATCTTTCACATACTGTGCATATCCACATAAAAATCAGTATCTCTGAAATACCCACTACATGAAAGTATGAACTCTCCTCTTTCACGTCGTGGGTTTTTTTTGCTATCTTTACTTATGTGTTTTTAATACGTTCTATAGGGCATAGAACAATTTATATTTTTACTTTACTTCCGATAGAACATTTTGTTAATGGCGTCAGTCCATTTAAGGAATTTTATTTTATAATTTATAATTTTCAATTCAAAATGATAATTTTCAGGGATTTCGACTGGATCTGTTGCTTATAATTAGGTTTTTCGGCTTTCAGTCACATGAAAATGTTGATAATTTTAAATCATTGCCCATTGCCCAATGATTTAAAATTATCAACATTTTCATGTGACTAAAAGCCGAAAAAACTAATTACAAGATGCCGTGATTTATACCATCTGGGTTTCAGGACCTTTCTAACAGTGACCGCTTAAGCTCCCTATAGGCGAGATTCCCAGCGAATAAGCCCAATGTCCCCAGATGCTCTGCAAATGTGCAATTGCCTTCTACTGATTTATGTTACAAAATTATCAAGTTCGATGTGTCGCAAGCTGGGTTTCATAGCCACCAAAGGTTGTGAAATGCAGTAGGTTTCCAGGGAACCTCCGCAATTGGCCAATGTGCCCAGATGCTCTGCAAATGTCTTCTATTGTATTTGTACTGCAAAATCCGAAAATTTGATTTGTTGCAAGCTGGGTTTCAGAATTATTAAAAAAAGCAACCACTTCCCTGAAGGCTTCAGGTTCCGGAAGTGGCCAATATGCCCAGATGCTCTGAAATTGCCTTCTATAGAAGTTGTGTTGCAAAATCGTGATGTTTTGCAAGCTGGGTTTCAGCGTCACTGAAAAGTAACCACTGTGGGTTTTTCAGTTTTTTTTTTGACACGGGAAGGCCCCACACCGCTAGGTGGAATAATCAAGGTTTTAGTGGAATGGCTTCACTTGTCATAAAACCAGTTAGAACAGTATGCTCAGGGTGTCGAGAAACTTTCCAACCCAAAAATATCCAAGATTCCTAGTCCGGTCCAAGAATCGAACTCGCCATCTCCGGATTGGCAATTCTACGCCTTTTTTTCGGGAGGCTACTGAAGACCCCCGCGAGTTAGTACTATCCCATTTGATTCCACTACTTGATTGTAACTTTAACAGATAGGATTTTCCGTCGAATTGTGAGCAAATCGCTAGACTTTTTGGCACGCTTTTTTCACATTAAATAGTATTTTGACTTCTAAGCCCATATTCCGATGCGGCCAATTTTCAACAGGAAACAATGGACAGGATTACCCGTAGAATGCTAGAGGATAGACGATAAATGCCTAAGAATGAGCTAGACTTTTCGCTCGTTTTTGTCTTAACAAAAGTATTTTGGCCTTCACTTTTTATTGTTCATTGTTTGCCTATTAACTAATTCATATATCCTAATTAATCCGTCGGATGAAAGTCACCAATGGAAGATTGAAGTCAAAGTCAAGTCCAAGGATGCAGCCATTGCACGGATCGGTTCATGTGAGCCGTATTGGCGTATATGGCGCAGAATTTCTGGAGAGTCCATGAATCCGGTCAATAATTTTGCAGTAAAAGTTATTTGTGCGATTCGACGTCGGTTTTCCAGAGTGTCAATTCCTATCAGTCTGCATCGATTCGCATATGGGGGTAGATTCACCGGATCACGCCAAGGTAAGTGTCGCAAGACACGACGAACGAATTTCTTCTGTACGAACTCAATTCTGTCGATCCTGATAGAGGCACCAGACGATGCAATAATACTCTAGTTGAGATCGTACAAGCGAACAGTAGAGCGATCGTAAACAAAATGGGTCTCGAAACCCATTCGCAATTTTGAAGATGAAGTTGCTTGAAAGAAAGCCCCTGATCTAAAAGCACTCCCAAATCTTTAATGCTGTCCACTCGTTCCAAAAGAGTCCCGGCCATGCTGTATTCGAACACTACTGGATGCATCTTACGATGAAATTAAATTGATTTGCATTATTGAATACTAAGCGTCAGATTGTTAGTGATACACCAAAGCTCGAATTTGGTTACAAGCTCCTGCAGTTGCACACAATCTCCAATGCTGTTGATTACCATGTATATTTCAAGATCATCAGCATAGAATAGACGACAGCCGGGTGGAAGTACATTTGCAACTTCATTGATGAATAAAAAGAAAATCAGGGGTCCAAGGTTACTGCCCTGAGGCACTCCTGAGAGGTTTGAAAAGATGACAGATTCAGCACTTCCAAGCACACAAACCGTGCGATCAGTGAGATATGTTTCAAACCAGGAAACCATGTCTTTGCGAGTCTGCTGAGCAAGATACCATGATCAACTCTATCGAACGCCGCCTTGAGGTCAGTATATATATTTTTTTAATCTTTATTAAAGTGATTTTTAAGATAATACAAAGTTCATCACTTATAAGGTCAGTATAGATTGCATCCACTTGTCTGCCTGAATCGATATTGCGGAGACAGAGCGACACAAACTCAATAAGATTAGTTGACGTTGACCTCTTGGAGTAAAATCCGTGCTGGGATGTCGTGATGTAGTTTTTACAGCTTGCAAACAAAGCTTAGTAAATAATAATTTCGAATATTTTTGAGCAGCTGCACAGAGAAGTTATACCTCTATAAGTGTCTACGTTTGATTTGTCACCTTTCTTAAGAACTGGGAACATGTACGAAAATTTCCATTGCGTAGGGTACCGGCTTTGTCGTAGTGATACATTAAATTAAATAGTAACGTAAGAGGTGTCACCAGGGTGCTTGAGCATCTTTTCAGAATAAGTGAAGGAATACCATCGGGTCCAACAGCTGCAGATGATTTCAGATTTCTTATTGCAGATCTAACATCTTGCTCGTTAATCCGGAGCCCATAGTCCGATCCGGTCATCTGGCCACCTGGAAAGCCGGCAATGCGCTGGCTCACTCGATTCCGTCCCATGCTCCGAATGTCCTCCAAAAAACGATGATACTTTTATGCCCAGGGAAGTCGAGACAATTTCCAATCTGAAAATTGCCTAGACCGGCACCGGGAATCGAACCCAGCCACCCTCAGCATGGTCTTGCTTTGTAGCCGCGCGTCTTACCACACGGCTAAGGAGGGCCCATAGATATCACAGACAAATTTTGGCTATTTTGTTGAAGCACACGTTTCTGATACCACACTGCAGTGCACTGACGCATTCTGAGAAGCCTAATTATCATACTAAGTACACGCAACCTCGTTTGAAATCGACTTCTAACTATTAGAACGACCATTCAATATGTATTGTCTACAAAGCTCTTGAATATTACATCCATTCATTTGGCTTCCCCCCCCCCCTCGCCAGCGCCCAATGACGGAGCGCCACAGTCAGAATAATGTAAAATTCAACCTCGCCATACCGACTGTCATACAAACCTGAAACGACCTGTGCACGGTAAGCCTCTATTCAAACCAGCCCAAATCATCGGATGACACCCAAATTATAAATCATAATCGACTGAGCGTGGCGGAGCAACATTATTTTTTGAACCACCCTAGTTATTAGTTTGCTGATGCCGGTGCCGTTGTTTACATTCGCTCCGCGATCAGTTTTTAATCGTTTTTTCGGGCAAAAATAGCAATTTATATTAAGTTTTCGGTTTAAACAAGTGACTGATCTCGAAAAGTGATGTTTAATTTGCATTCCATCAACATTTCGGGCTGCTCATGTGCGGAGAAGTGAGTAGAAACTTGATTTTTTCAGTGCCCTTTGAGAAGAAATGAAGTGCAGTGATGAACCCCCCAAATCGCGAACGGCTAATAAATTGGTACGAAACTGCTGATTTATGATATAATTCGAGCCGGAATACATAGGACTCTTTCGAGAAACATGTTCATTATCACGGGAAGTGAATAAACATGCTGTGAACAGGTTAGTAATTTGAATATTAAACTTTTGTTCGATATTGTTCGATGCATTCGAATGTTGGTGGGAGAGGAGTGCGGGAGGTGTGGGGTTGACCCGTGGGAGGTTCGGTGCCATATTGACTGCCATCGTGGTACTCTTCCAACTATGTCCTTAAACACGACATGAAAAAGTAGAACATAGACCTTAGGTTGGCGAATATTTCAGATATATTGATAAAAAAAATCCTCAAAGCGTGATTTGAATTGAAATATTAGTTACTTTCAGCATTCATGAGTAATACATTGTTAATCAATTACAAGTAATTTCAAATCCTCTATAAAAAAAGCGCATTGTTTTTTTCATCAAAGTTTGCCAATCATTTAGCACAAAGGTAATAATTGGCTCATTATCGAGATCTGGATAGGTTCACGCGTCGAGTATTCAGTTTCAATGTAGTGCATTTGAAGATTTATCATTGAAACATATCAAGCGAGGCTAAGCGAGATAGCTTTGTGCGAGCAACCTTCCATCCATGTTGCAACCAGTTTACGAATAAACAACATGCCAAACATGCTTCGTCAGCGTATATAATGTAGCTCACATCCACCCAGAGGCACCGATTGATTTTGTTTTATTCACTTACTCATTGATGATCTTGGCATGATTAACGGTGCCTCCCAAAGTCCAAGACTCGTTTTTCCGCTGCTGATTGGCCTGGTATTGGGGAAGTCCTTTTTTCGTAGGATTGTAGACACCCTTGTGGTTGTGCTTCTTTCTGCCCGGAATCCACAGTATCCGTAAGCCACTGGACCCCTTGCTTTTAGGCCCCTTGGAAGACATTCTGGCCATTGTCGGTTGAATTCAAACACGTAGGAAAACTAATTAATATCGTCACGAAACTGTATTCATTACATACACAAATCACCAAAATGAGTCAAAGAATGAGATGATGAAACTTCAGACAAATGATATTATTGATAATTATGACCGCTTTATCGCGTACCTTTTTACTGAACTATAAACCACTATGGAAGAATGCACCTTCGTTATCTCACATCTCAGATTCAATCGATGCTCATTTGAACGTTATTATCGTCACTCTTCGGTGCAACTATTTTCAAAACGGAACAGAACGATCAACCTATCGCACTTTAAAATAGATGCATAATAATGTGATACTCAAAGTTAAATTTCTTCACAGTGGAAATCGACGAATATGTCAACCTCTTCCATTTTACACCACTATAAACGTCAAATAGCGTAACATCAGAAGCTTGCGAGTTCATTCAGAGAAGTGAAATACGACTTATACTATACCAGCCGCTTGTTGCATTTGTGTGCTGGAGAAATAACGTTACTCCCATTCGATGAACAATCCACGTGTTTACACATACTTACTTAGTACTGATTCATCGATGTACGCCTTATCCTGAAGCACCATCCTCGGTGCCGGTACCATTGAGAAATATCCAAAGTTTTGAATGAACAACATTTTGCAGCCATATCAATCAACGGTGATGCTGTATTTGTTACCGTTCGGACTCCAATTGCGATTAGTTGAGATTTTCTGAGCATTTATAACGATGAAGCAAAATTACCTACCGGTGATAGTGCCTCTCAGGCTCAGGCAGGCTCTGGATTATGATGCGACACCTTAACTTTAAGGGAATTTCGATTCATAAGCCATTTTTAATGTAGTAGATTTGTCAAACCAAACTAAATACAGATATTTATCTCATGCACTAACTCATATCCTATCAAATTGACTCAAGTTAGACTTTTTGATCAAAAGTAACATGGGACAATTATGTGTAGAAGGTTAGTTGTATACAATTCATAGTTTTTTTTAAATGTTTCGTTTATTTTGGAGGCTCAATTGCCGTGAAGCGTTACGGAGCCGAAATCAAGTTTAACAATTCATTTCTTAAATCTTATACATAATGTTAGTTTTGGGGAACCGAAAGACTCGCGGTTTGGTCGAGGTTAGGAAATACAATAATATAGTAGGAAAGAAAGGGAATTTAGGGTGATTAAGTAATAAGGTTGCTGATGTTCACATAGTTGACATTCTTGGCGATGTTTCACATCTGTAGCGGGACAAACATTTTTTTTGGGAGACAACAATGAGAGGAAGACATACGAAAGTGGTTTACGACAGACATTGAAATGGACAACAAGAGGAAGACATTCGATATGGGGTACGACAGACAAGGGGGTGTTCAGACTAAGATCACAATCTTACATCAGCAACTTTCACAAATTGGTGGACGAGGGACATGTATTCGAGATCAAGGCCCGCCAACACTTCTCTAATAGGCTTTGGTTGTTTTCCTCGGACCCGGAGATGTTCAGTTAGCGCAGATCTGGGGCCACGATGCTCCTCGCACGCCCACACGACATGATCGATGTCCTGATAATTCTCGCCGCAAACCCAGAGATTTCCTTCCGAGATCCCCACTCTGAAAAGATGTGCATTTGAAGTGTAGTGATTGGACATTAGACGACACATGGTTCGAATGAAGTCTCGTCCCATATTCAATTTTTGGACGCTTCGACACCTGACGGCGAATTGAATACAGCCATCTACCCAACTCCCCATTTGTCCATTTCTGTTGCCAGTTGTTCAAGGTTTCCTGACGAACTAATGTGAAAAATTCATCGAAGGTAATTTTCCGATCGTAAATATCACCTTCCATAGCGCCCACCTTAGCCAAAGAGTCCGCTTTCTCATTTCCCGGGATCGAGCAATGAGAAGGGACCCAAGCCATGGTGATTGTGAATGACAGTTTTGGTAAAACACTCAAAGCTTTCCGTATCCCGGTTAGAAGACACGCTGAGTGCTTTACAGGTTTCATTAACCGAGCAGCCTCCAGAGTACTTAGACGAGTCGGAGACGATAAAGAAGTTGTCAGGAGGTAGGGATGCAATATGCTCAAGTGAATAGTGTACAGCAGCTAGCTCAGCGATATACACGGAACAAGGCTCTTTCAGCTTTAAGTAGGCGCTAAACCAGTGGAGTCATCCATTTTTGACCCGTCTGTAAAAAAGCTTCTCTCATCGCTGACACGCCCGTATTTGCTTGCAAATAATGGAGGTATGACCTCCGCACGAAGAAAGTCTGGTATTCCATGAACCTCCTGCTTCATGGACAGATCAAAAGTAACAGAGGAACTGTAAGAGTCTAAGAAATTAGCACGATTGGTGTCAACCGAAGATGGGCTTACCTCCAGCGCCATATACCAGTGGTAAATACTCATGAATCGAGATTGAAGGTTTTGTTCGAGCAGCTTCTCGAAGTTGTCATCCGGAACAATATTGCACTCCAGTAACTGGTTGAACAAGCTCAATAGGCGCCTCTTCGCGACGTCTGGGAGGTTTTTGAGCAAATTGAACCTTATTCTATCCATCCCTGGAGCAAAATTGTTACATGAAAGGAGAGCAAACAAGAATTCAATCATCGAAAAGGGCCGATCTATATCATCCCTGTCAGCAAAAGCATCACGTGACACTTGCTTCACCGGCACCGAATCCGGACAAACTTTCTTTGCAAAATCGAGTATCCACCGCAACGAGCTTTCACGATCTTCGTTTACGGACGACGCGTTGCGCATTCTTCTCCCGACGGTCCACAGAGTTTTCATTGAGGTGTCGCGCGATAAACCTCCAACAAAAGTGCGCCAATATCCACGTTTCTTCACTTTGACCAGCTTCTTGAACTGGATCTCGAGCGCGATGTACCGTTTGTGAAGAACGATCGATCCGTGTTTCCGAAATTCCTTAAACGCGTTGGATTTCTCACGATAGAGCTGTGTGCACGCGGTGTCCCACCACGGACTATGTGGTTTCCTACGAACCGAAGCTCCTGGCACCGGCTGGCGTTGTGCATGGAGAGCGCTGTCAATAACCAACTGAGATAGAAACTGATACTCGTCCCGCGGTCTATCGACTGTATGCCATCAATGATGGCCTCCCCATATTTCCCCCAATCGATGTGCTTTGTGAGGTCATATGAGAAGTCGATAGAAGCGGATTAATTATGTCCATTGGAAATTAAAACTTCGATCGACAAATGATCACTACCATGGGGATCTTGGACCACCTTCCAAGTACAGTCCAACGATAATGAGCTCGAACAAATGGAAAGATCTAGACGGCTATCTCTTGCTGGAGGAGCCACTCATGTAACTTCTCCTGTATTCAAAATTGACATAAAAAAGTTGTCGAAGAAGTTATATATCGTTGATGAACGGTTGTCGTCGTACAGTTCCCTCCGGCCTGTTCCGTGGGAGTTAAAATCTCTCAAAAGCAACCGTGGCTCGGGCATAACCGAGCAGATGTACGAGAGATCTCTACGAGATATCGCGGTGTTTGGAGGAATATATATCGGGACGATACTGAGGTCTTTTCCTCGAATAGTCACCTGACATGTGACAGCTTCGGTGCCTGACATCGGAGCAAAATCGACCCTATAGAAGGAGTGCTGTTTTTTGATCCCTAAAAGCACCCCTCCATATGGATTTGCCCGATCGCGGCGAATGGTGTTAAAATCGGGAAAAAGAAGGTTTACATCTGGTGTTAGCCATGTTTCACATAAAGCAAAAACATCGCATTGTAATTTGTTAACTAAAAATTTAAAGAATTATTTTGGAAGAATACTTCGACAGTTCCACTGTAGAATCGAAATAATATGACCCTTATCGACGAAATTAGTCATCGAAGGATACGAATGACTCGAGGAGGGGCATTTTTGAAGCCAGCTGCTTCAGGAGAGGAGTCAGAATCGGAAGAACAGTTTGACCATGTTCTTCACGCGGTCGGAAGCATCGAAGAAGTTGAGGATGAGCTCCACGATGCCAGAAAGTGTAAACATTGGAGCGCTCGGAGGTTGTTGTGCTCGCTCTTCATGCGCTCTTTCTGGCTGAGAAATCGCAAAAATTGGGTCATCTGGGATTTTAGATGTCCCCAGAAGCGGTGGAAATTCTCGTTCATCCATCCACCTGCGTTTGATTTCGCCATGTTGGAATGGGGCTCTTGCTTTTTTAAGGGACGCTGGCTTTGTTTAACTCGTTTCCTCGCCGAGCCTTTGAAAACAAAGGCCACATTTCCAACTTCGGAGTCAGAGCTATCTTGATCGTCCAAAGGAAGAGACGAGTAGATGGTATCAGAAACAACTGGTGAAGTGGCCTTCCTCAGCATTGCGATGTTGCTACGTCGGATACGCTGCCGAAGAGAACGCTTCTGGTAGATTCGGCGCCGTATATACATCAGGCAAGCGCCAAGAGCATGTGGAGGGCCTTCGTAGCAATAGTCACATTTCTTTGCGTCTTGCACGCTCCAATCACAACGTAGTCAGACAAAGCGGACCCGGAAAAGGAGACTCAGAAAGAGACAGTCGGTAAATAAGGGCCGATGTCCACGTAGCGGTTTTTTACGCTGCGTGCACGCCGCGTTCACGCAAGGTACCATGCATCAAATGGAGCAATGCACACGTAAACGTGTGCACGACTACATTTGATGCTGGGTACCTTGCGTGGACGCGGCGTGCACGCAGCTTGAAAAAACGCTACGTGGGCATCGGCCCTAAATCCGCTTCTCTCTATCCTGCGCCACCGAACACATTTGCTTGACTGCTACGTTACCGACGAAAACTTTTACAAAACGACGGAAATGAGGTCGCGAGCCAATCTTCGGCGGGTCGCGAGAAATTAATTTTAATTCAGGGTTTAGCCTCCTAAGACTCAAACATTTTTATCTTCTGAGCATGTTCTAACCTCTTCCATAAGAAAAAAAAATAATCTGTTCCATAAAACTCATGAAAATTGTCCTAAACCAGCACTTCGCTATCATTTGTGCAAAGTGGCAAAACTCAGAGATTATTTCAATAATAAATTTTCAAAACGACTTATCTGCTTTCGAAAACAAAGATTCAAACGTCGATTTGTCGAATTTTAGAGCACTCCCACGCAAACCAACACCATCAACACATAGGTGAAGACTTCGGCTACCTGTTGATGGTGTTAGTTTGCGTGGGAGTACTCTCATATTCGAATAAGGGCCCCGTACGCCTGTCACTGGCGAACAAAGCTCGTGTACTCTACTTCGAAGCTTAGAACCAGTGTTAGGGCGCAATCGTTAATGCGAACATATTTATATTCGGTTAGTTACTGCAAATAAATTATTTTGCGAGTCCCTACAATCAAGCAGGCATCTTCAGATTCGTTAAGAAAATTATTGAGCTTTTAGTGGAATGTCTGCACTTGTCATAAGACGAGTTTGTACAATCCCATTGAATTTCCACCGCTTTATTGTATCTTGACAGATACGTATTTCGACCTCAACAGTAAGGTCGTCTTCAGTGTCTTGTACTTGACTCGACTTACAAACTCGTCTTCTGACAAGTGATCTTCGGATTCGACAAATCGACGTTTGAATCTTTGTTTACAAAAGCAGATAAGTCGTTTGAAAATTTTGTATTGATTTAAAAATCATATAATATACAAAACAATAATTTAATGGATTTTTTTTTTCATTTTTTTTAGTGATCTTCCGCTTTCCCCCACACTAAAAAGCTCCACATTGAGCTCTCTGGTAGTGGACCCCCAATTCTCAGCCATGAAGGATTATGGCTAAAATTCGGGAGGATATTAAAAAACATGTAAAACTTGAAAATAACGGGTGGCCACTAAAAAACAAGAATTTCAATACTTCAGTACTTTTCTATGAGAACATTAAAGCTTTCAGAGAAATATTTCCTTATGTTAATGTCGCCCACACACCTTTACTCCAACATGATCAGTTTGTTCAAACATGTGGTCAAACAGGAAATACTGCGGAGCGCATTGTACAATTTGTTCAAGCGAACAAAGATTGTGGGAAAAGTATACAGTGGACAATTTTAAACATGAAAATGTTTCGAAAACTGTTAAAGGTTTTTTGGTATATGAGATCTATTGTGTAGAAAGGTGATTGAAAGGCCAAAGACACGAAATAGGGTAAATCACTACTTGGGCCTATGGACCCGGTTCCCGACTCACTGCACAGAAAACTAATGATTTATACTGTTTGGATGCCGTAGGTTTATGATTGATAATTTTTAAAAAGTCTCCCATTTATTTTTCACAATACTCAATATTTTTCAATCACTTATTTGACTCCTAATTGATCCAATTGTAGAAAACAAAAATGTAGATTTCAAAATTCGCTCTCCGATGCCACACCACTGAGCCGGAGTGATTCTTTCCACTTTTACAAAACGGTATCATCGAATAAACACCTACCTGAAAATCGTCACAGTGCACGATACAACCATTGCTTGAAGCTGTTAATCACCACACCATAATTCTAAACACAAGCACTTCAATTATTCCTATTTGTTCGTTTCACTAGGACTCATTTAAACAGGTCAGAATACATTTTAAAATGTATTCTCAAACCGAACAAAAATTCACCTCGGCCCAAGAACTTCTAGCCGCACCGTGCTGCCAAAAGGCCAGGATTATGGAAATGATCCTTCATCGTTAATAGGAAAATTGTCTAATACGTTGACGCTATCATGTTACAGTGAACTCTCCCTTACTCGATATTGAAGGGACCATCGAGTTAGGGAGGTATCGAGATACGGAATATATTTATATTTGGCCGAATGCCATTCAGCCGAATAGTAGGAATTTGTTTCCTTACAAAGTGAATTGAGAAGTGAGTTGTTCAGGGTGAATAGTGAACAGCGAGAACTGATAAGTTAGAAATGAGATGTTCGAAATGAGTACAGAGTAGTGAGAAGTGAGTACTGAGAAATGAAAGTGAGTATTGAGTAGTGTGATATGTTCAGTAACATGTGAGTAGTGGGAAGTGAGACATGAGAAGTGAGGAGTGAGAAGTGAGATGTGATAGTTACAAAGTGAGGGTAGTGTGATATGAGTAGTAAAATAAACAGAAGCATAGGATGAGTAATGAGAGATGATAATTAGTGAGAAGTGAGATGTTGAGTAGTGAGAAGTAAGTAGAGAGACATAAGACATAAAGAAGATGGGAGACACAAGAAGAAAGATGATCAAAAAGAAGGAAACAGGAAAAAAATTGTTCCTCACTTCTCGTTCCTGGGCTCTCAGTTTTCACTTCTTACTACTCCCTTCTCGCACCTCATTTCCCATTACTTACTTCTCACTTCTCTCTTCTCACCTCCCTCTCTCCACTATTCACTTCTCATTTCGAACTTTTCACTATTCATTTCTCACTTCGCACATCTCACTTTTCAGTACTACTTCGCACTACAAATGTCGCACTTCTAACTTCTCACTTCTCACTTCCCACTATTAATTTACAGCTACTCACTTCTTATCTCAAATTTCTCACTGCTCACTTTTAACTTGTCACCTCTTATTATTCATTTCTCACTTCTCACTACTCACATCTCACTTCTCACTCCATACTTCTCATTTTTCACTTTTCACTTCTCATTTTTCACTTTTCACTTCTCACTTATACCTTCTTATATCTCACTTCTGACTTCTCATTTCTCACTTATTACTTTTACTTCTAACAAATAATTTTTCTTTCTTGCTTTTCACTTCTCACTCCTCATTTCTCACTTCTCACGTCTCGCTTCTCATTTTTCACTTCTTCTAATTTCTTCAAATATCTCACTGCTCACTATAAACTTTTCACTTCTCACTATTCATTTTTCACTTCTCACTTCACACATCTCACTTCTCGCTTCGTACTTCTCATTTTTCCCTTTTCACTTCTCACTTCTCACTTATACATTCTTATATCTCGGCTCGGCTTCTCATAACTCGGCCACCGAGTTGCCGAATAATATGCAATTAATTGTAATCAAGTGTCGGTCTTCCACCGTCATTAGTCGTCTGAGTACACGCGACCGCATATGTAAGGCAATCAAACTCATCAAATGCTTTAGCCAAGCAAGCCTTTGGCACAGCAGAGTGCGATTGATTCGCACTCTATACATATCCGCCCAGCCCGTTGTTGGGGACATGTAGTGCGATCTTCTCGTTTAATAAACAATGTGCACTCGCTTGACTGTGGATATACAACAGTAAAGCACATGTGGAAATTGGTGAAATCAAGCATCCGAAAGATATTCAATTTGCAAAAAAGAGCTAACCGCGGTGGAAGTTGGTACTCGGATTCTGATGGCTTTTCCGCAAACGTGACCTTTAAGTGGTCTTGTTGTGTAGGGGTTATGACGCCTATCTAGAGAGTAGGAGGTTGAGGGTTTGAGTCCCTCAAAAGACACGTGGATTCTTTTTCGCATCTTTCATATCGATATGTCCATTTCAAAACATGTGCTGTGCATATGCACAGCCAAGATATTTAACAAAAAAATAATTTGTTATGCTTATTTTCACCGAAAAAAAAATTGCCTACAGTTTTGGTAGATAGGAAGTGGAAATAAACGAAGGTACAACCTCCAGTATAACTTGAACCTACATTCAAAGTTGAACCAGCTGGACAAAGTTAATTGTCTACATTATGGATAATCATAACGTTTTCAATAACATAATTTATTATAGAATAAGTTATTCTCACTACTTTTTATGGAACACATCCAGTTATATTTTTTGTTCAATTAATAATATATTTAGTAATATTTTTGTTAAAACTAGAAGAGTTTTTGTTACATTTTTTGTTATTTTATTTACTAATGGTACATGTTTTAAAACAACTGCTGTTATAAAAATTTGCTGTAACAGAATGACAAGATCTGATATAAATCTGTTACTGTATACTGGTCGGGTACTTTTCACTTCTCACTTTTCTCTCCTCACTTCAAACATCTCACTTTTCATTTTTCAATCGCCACTAATCACTTCTTACTTCGCACTTCTCACTCCTCATTTCTCACTTTTCACATCTCACTTCTCATTTCTCACTTGTAACTTCTTATTTCTCACTTCCGTCTTCTCATTCTCACTTCTTCGCTTATCACTTTTCAATGATAACTTCTTATTATATCGTGCATGCAACTGTTTCAGACAACATCGAGTTAGCGAGGTAAAAATACATTGAAAAATTACTTCGACTTAAAGAATATCGAGTAAGGGAGATATCGACTTACGGAGGGAACGCAGTATGCTAGATTCAAGGGACTTTGAATTTCATCGAGTAAGGGAAAATATCGAGTTACAGAATATCAAGTTAGGGAGAGTTCACTGTATTTATAATTCCCTCGATTTCAAAAGGTGGAAGAAATATTGTTTTCAAGTATTTGGAAGAAATTTGGATGAGTAAATATATCTTCTCAACCAAATAAAAATGATTATGAATAATACCATCTGGCATCTTGTTGTCGTGGAACGTGCATATTTTTGTTTACGTCGCATTTTCTACCGTCCCGAGAGAGAATGAGAGTAAAATGTTGAGAGATTGAGTGAAATTTTGCTTAGGCCGGGAACTGGATTTATGTATGCCGGAATGGCAATCGCTATGACTGAAATGAGTGCTGCACCTCGTTAATTTAAATCAAATAAAAGCTTTTTTGAACGATATTTAGCACGAATAGCTATTTTGTAAGCAGAAGTGAACCCCAATGCAGTATTATACTGCCGTGAATCGCATATTTGTCCCATATGAATAGGAAACCCAGCAAAGATGGGACAGATATGCGATTCACGGCAGTATACATCCCAAAAAATTCAGGAAAAGTTGCTTCCTGTCATAAATATCAATTAAATAATGCAGTCGTACGCATGTTAGGCCGGGAATGGGGTAAGAAACCCTAACTAATCAACAAGATCAGAAGCATCATCCGGAAATGGCAGCCTTTCTGCGGTCATGTGATACCTGCAAGATTAAACTACGCCGCACGGCGGACCAAGGATCATATGCTATTATTCATTAAATCTAAGTTTAAAGACTAAGGCCAACTCTTTATATAGCGTATATCAAATTGAACTGTACTTCTTTGTAGTTTTCTTCCCGAGCCATGCTTTCCATTCCCGTTATTTAATTGGTGGTTAAAACTATCAATACATTATCATTTACTATCGTGACTACAAAACCACTTGCTGAGAAAAGTTTAAATAGTATTCCGATATGGATTTAAGAGAAGAAAAATAACAGCCTGGATTACAACTATTTTAACCAGAAGAAAGTAAATACCAAAATGACCACTACAAAACAATATTTTTTGAGGAACAGGGCTTATACATTCTAACCAAGCTTACTTACAGTTATTCTACATTTTCAAAGAAAAATAAATGCCCAGCGCTGTTTCGTTTGACACTTTTTTCGCGTTGGTTCTGAAGCAAATGTAAATAGTTCTTATATGAATCAAGAAAACTAGATTCAAGTTTGATCATTATTCATTCAACTTAAAAATACATTCAGCAAAATTTGCAGGTAGGTCGCCAGAAAGTGGAATACTGTCATGTGGGTCGCATACCCGAAAAGTTTGGGAAGCTCTGCCTTATGTTGTTTCCGTAACATTTTACAATGTAATCCATACATTGTAAGGTTCAATTCACTTTACCTATCCAGTATTGAAGTTTGATTAAATTTACCGAATACTGTAAAATAAGTTGAGTATGAACATTTATCTCTTAATACTAGTTATTTAACATCATCCTTGTTTGCTGCAATATATGTAATTTTATACTAACTTTAAATACTAAACAAACTATATCAGCAAATTGCCTCAAAGCTCTGGAACCAAAGCATTTATTGCTATAGTCAACTCTATTTTAACCAAAATGTTACTTACACCCCTCTGCCTCTGACACCTTAATTTCAAAATGCAATATAACGCAGATGTTATGTTTTGTACCTACATTCTTCTGTTATTTTTTGGAAGTGATAACGTAGATTAACTTCAGCAAATGATTCGTAATAACTTCTCCACCTGTTTTTTCACCAACATCAAATACTAAAAAAATCATAACAGCTGGCACGCACGAATTCCGTGTGCAAGTCCTTCCAAGATTTTTGGATATCCACATTGGCATGAAGTAAAATTTAGATTGGTTAAAAAAATCATTCTGCTCCATTCTGCTCTCTTCAGAAAACCCACAGTATACGTACTGCGTAAATTAAAATGGTGTTTTGAACCTTAAATACGGCATCTCAATTAATTGTAAGGAATGCAATATCGTTAATAGGTGATGGATAGATTTTTTCTACTGAAGCTGGTCACCAAATAAAGCTACAAAGTAACATCCCTTCCCAAATATGAAACATTTTCAGTTTCAATCATCACTGTTCTCAAAACATAATTACCGACACGTGCGTTTGTGAAATCGGTTTATTTATTCAGTCGACAACCATGTCGGTTTACAGTTTTATCAACTTAGAATGTTAGATAAATTCCATAGTTTCGCTACAAATGAGATGGTTAATCCGTTTCCATCGATATTCCATTCATTACAGAGCAATGCGTCGGTTGTGAAAATAGAAAACCTTTCTCCAAACAAGCGGTACAACATAACTGCGACCGTCCTCACCTCAGATTTCGAATATGTTTATGTGGAGAAGCGACCGCAGTTTAGGACACTCTCGGACGACTACACACCGGGAAATATTACCCAAATCGATGTCATCAAGTTTGATACAAACCACCAGAACAGGTCACTGGTGGACGCACTTGTTTCGTGGCAACCGGCTCCAGGTAGGTGTAATGTATGAGCATAATTGAGATAATGATGTTGCCATAGCTTAATATGCCATTGCGATAGATTTAATTAATAATAGTAGAATAACTCTCGCAAATGATGACAAAATTGATCGATGGAGTGGAATTTGTTAACATACCAACCCAAAATATTCTATTTTTAAATCGGCACAGAGAAACCCACTTGGAAATTTGTGTGCATTAGTTTATAGAAGTTTTTCTTGGTCAGCAATATCCAAAGTCATATATGTAGGGGACGTTCACAAGGCACTAATAAGTTTCTTTTATTCATTTTCGCGAATCAGTTGGAATTATAAGAAAAAACATTAAACGTAAACAATTAATTGCATATTATTCGGCAACTCGGCCGTACGAAAATCATTTTTTTTGTTAAATATCGTGGCTGTGTAGTATATGCACAGCACATATTTCGAAAATTGATATTGATATTGTCAAATTGATATGAAATTTTGCGAGTAAGAATTCACGTGTCTTGGAGGGACTCGAACCCTCAACCTTCTACTCTCTAGATAGGCGTGATAACCCCTACACAACAAGACCACTTTAAAGTCACGTTTGCAGAAAAGCCATCAGAATCCCAGTACCAACCTCAACCGCGGTTAGCTCTTTTTTTGCAAATTGAATATCCTTCGGATGCTTGATTTGTCCAATCCTCATATGTGCTTTACTGTTGTATATCCACAGTCAAGCGAGCACACCTTGCTTATTATTCGAGAGCAGCCAAGCAATCCTTTGGCACAGCAGAGTGTGATTGATCCACACTCTATACAAATCCGCCCAGCCCGTTGTTGGGGGCATAGAGTGTGATGATCTTGAATAATAAACAAGGTGTGCTCGCTTCCACAGAAACCCCTCTTTCTACCAAAAGTGGGAGTTAGATCACTTAACAGTGCTGAGAGTCTGCGATTTACCGTTTCAAGTTATATTTTTCACCCAAGTAGTTATATTTAAAAACGTTATTCAAACTGTTCTATTAGACGCCTCATATGATGTTTATAATTCACAGATCAAACGTGTCACTATGAAATACTGTACTATGGAGACCTTCTAACGGATTTTCATACCAAAGCTGTAGATGCACAAAAGGTAACGCTCATGTCATAATGCAAACGAAGCAAACTACATACATACACGAAAAAGTTCTTGATCGAGTTAGTCTTCATTAAAATTATACCAAAGACCATTTTTTATATAATTAGGGTGCCAATGAAAATGACATTTTCGAATTTCGAAAAACGACATTGCTCACAAGTTTCATTACCCCAAAATATGTTTTTTATTTATTATCAGACTAAGGCCGGAGTGGCCTGTGCTGCACATAAAAGTCTTCTCCATTCAGCTCGGCCCATGGCTGCACTTCGCCAACCACGCAGTCTGCGGAGGGTCCGCAAATCGTCCTCCACCTGATCGATCCACCTTGCCCGCTGTGCACCTCGCCTTCTTGTTCCCGTCGGTTCGTTGTCGAGAACCATTTTCACCGGATTACTGTCCGACATTCTGGCTACGTGCCCGGCCCACCGCAGTCTTCCGATTTTCGCGGTGTGAACTATGGATGGTTCTCCCAACAGCTGATGCAACTCGTGGTTCATTCGCCTCCTCCACGTACCGTCCGCCATCTGCACCCCACCATAGATGGTACGCAACACTTTCCTTTCAAAAACTCCCAGGGCGCGTTGGTCCTCCACGAGCATCGTCCAGGTCTCGTGTCCGTAGAGAACTACTGGTCTTATAAGCGTTTTGTAGATAGTCAGTTTGGTACGGCGGCGAACTCTATTCGATCGGAGCGTCTTACGGAGTCCAAAGTACGTACGATTTCCAGCCACTATGCGCCTCCAAATTTCTCTGCTGGTATCGTTATCGGCGGTCACCAGTGAGCCCAAGTACACGAATTCTTCAACCACCACCTCGATTTCGTCACCACCGATAGAAACTCGTGGTGGGTGGCTTACATTGACCTCTCTTGAGCCTCTTCCTATCATATACTTCGTCTTCGACGTGTTGATGACTAATCCGATCCGCTTGGCTTCCCTCTTCAGTCTGATGTAGGCTTCCTCCATCCTCTCAAAGTTACGTGCCATGATATCAATGTCGTCGGCGAAACTGGACGGACTTCGTGAAAATCGTACCACTCGTGTCAATCCCTGCCCTTCGTATTACTCCCTCCAAAGCGACGTTGAATAGCAGATACGAAAGACCATCACCTTGCCGTAACCCTCTACGCGTTTCGAAGGGACTCGAGAATGCCCCTGAAACTCGAACTACGCACATCACCCGATCCATCGTCGCCTTGATCAGCTGTATCAGTTTATCCGGAAATCCGTTTTCGTGCATTAGCTGCCACAGCTGGTCCCGATCGATTGTATCATATGCTGCTTTGAAGTCGATAAATAGATGATGTGTGGGCACGTTGTATTCGCGGCATTTCTGCAATACCTGACGTATGGCGAACACCTGGTCTGTGGTAGAGCATTCACCTATAAATTCCGCCTGGTACTGCCCCACGAACTCTCTTGCAATTGGTGTTAGTCGGAGGCATAAAATTTGGGAGAGTACCTTGTAGGCGGCGTTCAGCAATGTGATTGCGCGGTAGTTGCTACAATCCAACTTATCGCCCTTTTTGTAGATGGGACGCACGACACCTTCCATCCACTCATGCGGCAGAACCTCATCCTCCCAAACCTTGGTAATCACCCAGTGCAGCGCTCTAGCCAGTGCCTCACCACCGTGTTTAAACAGCTCTCCTGGTAGTTGGTAAACTCCAGGGGGCTTTGTTGTTTTTCAGCCGGCCGATCTCCTCCTGGATTTCCTGGAGATTCGGAGCCGGAAGTCGCATGTCCTGCCCGCGTGCTCCTAGGTTCATTACCATACCGCCACCGTTGTCTGCCATATCGCCATTCTGGTGCACTTCGTAGTGCTGCCGCCACCTTTGGATCACCTCACGCTCGTTTGTAAGAAGGTTCCCGTTTATGTCCTTATACATATCGGGCTGTGGCTTTCCTCCGGAAAATCGAGTTTTGTCTGTTCCGCGCCCGTTTGTATCGTGCCTCGTTCGCCCTCGTGCGGTGTTGCAGCAATCTCGCCCATGCTGCATTCTTCTCCTCAACTAACTGCTCACATTCGCCGTCATACCGTCGTATTATCTTCTATGTCGTTCGTAATAGTTGTTTTTAAAGACGGCTTATTGGGCCTGCGCAAACCTCCTGTCTCGTCGGAGGGCCGTCGTGTCAGGGCTGTTTAGCGTCCCACCTAACACCAGGACTTGGGCTTGTGCGCTTTGAGCGACACACGGTCGCTTTGGCGGAGCCTACTTGCGGATACATGCAGCTTTTTATAGAGGTTTAACAGGGCCCACTGTCAAACCCCACCACATCCTAGGCAGGCGCCACAACTCGCAGATGGTCTGGGGAGCTCAAATTTTGCATAGGGTCATATTTCGGGGTAATGAAACTTGGGAGCAATGTCGGTTTTTGAAATCCGATGACATTTTTTTCTCATACATTACATTGGCAATGATACTGATAACGGTGATGATGTGGTGTAAGATTATATCACTGTTGGTAAGAATTTGGTTAATTGTTGTAATACGGAAACCGAGTTCTATAAATAAAGCATTTTATTTTAACGATCCTGTAATCAAGCTTCGAAATAATTAATTCAAGTGAAAAGGGAATCATGCCGAACTCTATTAGAAATTATATGTTAATGTTAAGAAAGGACTGTTATTGACTGTTTTGAAATAAAAATAGGGAAAATCGTCAAATGTAGTGGCTAAAATTCTTGCCTATTGTGAACATCCATATGAAATGCACGTGCGTTCAATAATAGGCGAATAAATTAGCTGTCAACATTTGACGAATTACCCTACTGGTTACGGTTAGATTCACTCGAAGACAAACATTTAACAATGCCAAATAACCACGTTTTTTACATGCTGAAAAACCTTAGTTCTCTCAATTCACAGGTTTTGTACAGACACACTTTAACGGCCTTAGATCTCGATTCCGTATATTATTTGGGTATACGAGCAAAAAATATCCGATATTCTTCTAAAGAAAGTGAACT
The DNA here is from genome assembly GCF_024139115.2 of Armigeres subalbatus. Classification (NCBI taxonomy): domain Eukaryota; kingdom Metazoa; phylum Arthropoda; class Insecta; order Diptera; family Culicidae; genus Armigeres; species Armigeres subalbatus. Next base: position 212,519,150 of record NC_085140.1, on the reverse strand, counting down.
GAAATGGCACACGTTCGAAACTCCAAAGTGTGGAGATTGGCATGATAGTAGCACTGTTTGTGGTGAGTTAGTTTGTAATATTAGATTTATTTATATTAGAGTTGCAATATCCCTTTTTATTTATTCAACAGCGCCAGAAAGGATATCGAACGTTTCGGTGAACACATTGCACCTTTCGGGAGACAACTACCAATTCAATATCACGTGGAACAAGCCACGGTTCAACCCGGATTACTACATCGTAGACATATATGACCTATATCTAGGGACGGACGAAGAAACAGGCAACTCGTTTATGCGCAATGTAAGCGGAGTAAGTATTGACGGCAACGTATGTATAAAATAAAATGGGGCAAGGTGATGCTTATAATAGTTTTTATTCGGTTCAGTATATACGGTGCGAGTTTCAAAATGTTTAGTAATTATTAATAAAAACATGTTTTAGCTACAAACGGTTTGATGTTTTGGGATAGAAATTCGATTTGTTTTTAGCAGAGGCGTCGCGTCCGCATGTGCAACCTGTGCACTGCACATGTTGCAATTTTATCCCCAACATTTAAACTCTAGATAGATTTCTTGTCTTTCTAATCCAAGCATGTATTTGAATTATGTGCGTCTGAAAGATATTTCATGCAAATTTGGCTATAAGATAGGGGAAATGACGGCTTTGGCAGGTTTTGTTCTATTATTGCCAATAATAGAACAAAACCTGCCAAAGCCGTCTCCCCCCCTACATAAACGGAAAATATGCATGTTTTTTTTTAGGCGGCATGTGATATGAGGCAACCAAATGCTGCGATGGGGACGCGTTATATTTTTCTCTACGATACCGAACCGACCCACCGACGTTGTATCAACACGCACACGCTAAAAATGAACTACTCAAAATTGAGTCGAATCCGACTCATTTTCATTAAAAACGGGACAACTCAAAATTTGAGTAAAAGATACTACTTCAATAAAATGATGATTTCGCGAAACTTAAGCTTGGCCTTCCATCAATTTTTAATACGACAGATGCGAATCAAGTTTATCTATCTATCTAAGTGCATTTTACGACAAACAGACTCCTAGTTTAAGTGCAATCATCATTTTATTGAAGTAGTATCTTTTACTCAAATTTTGAGTTGTCCCGTTTTTAATGAAAATGAGTCGGATTCGACTCAATTTTGAGTAGTTCATTTTTAGCCGTCAACTTTCAGCCGATAACGTTTTGTATGCGTAAATGTATACACGCATTATTTTTTATGTGTGGATCATCTGCTCTAACCGCAATCGGCGATGTATAGGTAGTCAAAACGTTCCTCGCAGGCAGTGCACGGTTTGGTGCCTATCGCGAGAACCGCTTCAAACAGCGCGTGCGCGATTCGGCGAAGAGAGCGCGATCGGAACAAAATCGAAAGAGAAGAGTAAGGCTCGATGCAGAGTGCACGTGGCGTCAAAAAGACGCAGGTGTGCACCGGGAAAAAGCGGTAACGCAGCCTCACCACGCCGATGCACACCAGCGTTATTTTAACGCTGCGTGCACATGGCGTTGAAAAACCGCTACGAGGGCATCGGCCCTAAAGCGCGAGCATTTCTGCTTCCTCAAAGCGTTCCATGACGAAAGTTCCACTTTGTATAAGCAACGCGAAGCAAAGGCGCTTTTGATATTTAATGAATAAATGGGATGGCCCGTTTACACATCCACTAATCCTGACGACAATGTACTGTCCGATAATACTAACACGACATTAGCTCAATTTAAAAAGAAATTGTCATCTGCTAATAAGCGCAATAAAGCCTGTTTACAAATACGCCTATTATATTAGACATTGAAGTATCCGACAATATTAACATATTGTAAACAGACATTTCATCTTCTGATGAAAATCTATATTGTCGCAGAATTAGCGAATATGAAACGGGTCAACATTTTTAAAGAAATTTATTTTTAAAGGTTTTTTTTTCGAGAAATCCAATATATTTAGTTAGGTCAATTGTCAAATGTCAAGTCAAAGTCAAATGTCAATGATCCACACAAATTTATGAATTTTTTTATGAGCAAGTTTCCATGCTGATGGACGGAAAACTTCTCGACATCTGTTCAGTCCAGAATATTAATCAAATATATAAATTGTAAAAAAAATAAATATTAATTGAGAAGAGTAAGAGCTATGAACTTCATTGTTCTCTTTATTGTACAGACTTTATTTTTTCTGATATGACATACTAATTACAAATTATTATTAGAGCCTTTGCAACATTAATATATTCCAATTTCCTTTTCTGTATTTAAAACTTCGTCTCATTTTACGAATAACTCAAATTAGAATTGAAAGTGCCAGCTCAATAATTTCCGAATATGTAGATATATTGCTTATTTGTCACATTGGAAACGATTCTGATGATAGTAATTTTTAATTTTACTTAAATCACTTTGAAGCTTAGTTAAGTTTGAGTTAATTCAGAAAATAAGAAGTAGCTAAGAACCTGTTAGATGCAACAAAATAAGCGCTGGAAAATTATTTGTTTATCATTTCAGGTCCCTTTTATGTGTTTTTCTCGAAATATTAAAATAGTGCACAGGTTGAAGAATTGATCACGCGACGCCTCTGGTTTTTAGTATCATCATACAATTCGAACTATGTAGAAGCATGTAAAGTTTTCTCAGAGAAGAAAACACGTAAAAATTGAGAGGGATTTCAAAAATTTCTTCACTGGAAGATAGATAGCTAATGTGAGAATATTTTGAGACACTAATAGACCAATTATAGGCATGTATGTGTGCGTATGTGTGCAAATTCTGAATTTACTACCATGTAAATCTCACTCATTTTTAGGGTATTAAGCAAGATTAATTTTACGAGATTAGGCATCCATAATGCGAAATATATGTTATTATTGACTGATTTAGTTAGTTCTGGATTAATTAACATGGAGGTCTCTGGAAATTACGAGTACAATATATGCAACCAGCATTACGATAGTTACTAACCAAGTCACAATAGCTATTCAATCCGACGAGCGTCTTATAGATAGGCAGCATGACGTGAAGTGCGTTATCATTCGTTGAGTTGTCACTCAACCCATGACATCCGCCTTTTGGTAGGCAATTATTTTGTCACTTTCACGGTAAATCGCCGTGGGAAGCTGAGTAGTTTTATCTCGCTTTAAATATTGGAGTCTGGAAATATTTACTTATAACTAAGGAAGGGTAAAAATCTCACTGTAGGTGGATTAATCTGGTTTTCCTTCCTTCTTTCTTCTTATTCCTTCTACCTTATCCCTTTTTATTCCTTTTTACTTCTTCTTTATTCCATCTTGAACCCAGATCTGAAAACCTCAATAATAAAGAAAAAAATACACTGGATTTTGTTTTTACGCGATTTACATTTTCTCAATTTTCCACTCATCTTAAATGTTTAACGTATATTAATTATCACGTGATTTTTCTTTGATTTATTCTGGATTTTTTTAAACATGTTGCGAAGAGTTTGGTGGCAAATTGAAGTCACACGATCAAAAATACGAGCGAAAAAAAATCGTGTAAAAACAAAATCCTGTGTAATCCATTTTCCTTCTTCCTGCTTATTTCTTCCTTCTTCCGTCTTCTTTCTTCCTTCTTCCTGCTTATTTCTTCCTTCTTCCCTTTTCCCGTCTTCCTTCTTCCTTTTTTCCCTTATTCCATCTTCCTTTTTTCCTTATTCCTTTTTTATATTCTTTCTTCCTTATTCCTTTCCTCTTCTTCTTCCTTCTTCTTCTTTCTTTCTTTCTGCATTCTTCTTTTTTCCATCTTCTTTTTTCCATCTTCATTCTTCCTTCTCCATTTTTCCTTCTTCCTTTTTCTTTCTTGCTTCTTCCGTCTTCTTTCTTCCTTCTTCCTTCTTTCTTCCTTCTTCCATTTCCACGTCTTCCTTTTCTTTTTTCCCTTATTCCATCTTCCTTTTTTCCTTATTCCTTCTTTTATATTCTTTCTTCCTTATTCTTTTTTCTTCTTCTTCTTCCTTCTTCATATCTTCTTCCTTCTTTTTTTCTTCTTCTTTCTTCCTTCTTTCTGCCTTCTTCCTTCTCCCATCTTCCTTCTCCCTTCTTCATTTTTCCTTCTTCCTTTTTCTTTCTTGCTTCTTCCTCCTTCCTTCTACCTCCTTCCTTCTTCCTCCTTCCTTCTTCCCCCTTCCTTCTTCCTCCTTCCTTCTTCCTCCTTCCTTCTTCCCCCTTCCTTCTTCCTTTTTCCTTCTTTTTTCTTTCTTTTTCTTCTCTTTCTATTTTTTTCTTTCTTAATTTTTCCTTCTTCCTCTTTCCATCTTCCTTCTTACTGCTTCCTTCTTTTTTTTCCTTCTCCCTTCTTTCTTTATCTTTCTCCCTTCTTTCTTCTTCCTTATTCCAGCTCTCTTCTTCCTTCTATCTCCTCCCTTCTTCTTTTTTCTTCCCGAGCAGCACAAAGTTGCTGTTACATATATGCAACTAATTTTGGTCATATTTGAGTTGCCGCAACCAATTCGGAGTCAAATGTGCTGCTAGAGTTCCTTCTTCTTTCTTTATACTTCCTTTTTCCTTCGTTCTTCTTCTTCAATTTTTCCTTCTTCCTTCTCCCTTATTCCTTCTTCTTTGTTCTTTCTTTCATCTTCCTTCTTCTTTCTTCCTTCATCCTTCTTCATTCTTCTTTCTTCTATTTTTCTTCCTTTTTTTCCTTGTTTCTTCTTCCATCTTTCTTATTCTTATTCTTTCATTCTTCTTACTTCTTCGTTCGGAAACGTATTTCAACTATTCGGCCAAATGACCATTTCGGCTAAACGACATTTGGCCAAATGACCCTAAACCCGCTTTTTAGACCCTTCGCTGAGAGTTTTCTCATTAAAGGCGAGCCCCTTATAAATAAATATTGATTACTGACTCCTCTTACCTATGAGAAAACCAAAACAGTAATACTGTTTTTTGGCCATGCATCGGAGCCCTAGCCATATCCTTCTAAAATATCACCAGCAAAACATTAAACCCGCGGTTTAGCTCTATCTACAAAACCATTTCAAACTAGAGAATTAGTTGAGTCACAAGAATTACCGTGTGTTCCTTAAACTACCAATGCTTACCAGTTCATGTTTCAAACCCCTAACTAGATTTTTTTTCCGGCAATCAGTTCAGCCTAAGCCAATGACTTAGAGGTTTTTTAACTAATGGCAAGAAAAGTAATTTCCGCTGCATACAGTTTAGCCTCAAACAAGAGGAATTTGAGTCGTTCAACCATCTGCAGGGTATTATTTTTGTTATACTTCAAAAATTGATATTGGTATAGAGCAGCGATTCTCAATTTTTTCCTTATTAATTGAGGTACCCCCTATTTTTTTGCTGTAAATGAAAATAAGCGTTGATAGGATATATGAAAAACGGACCAGAAAACTAACGAGATACATGGCTTTCCCTCCATGAAGTTGGCTGAAATTTGCATTATTCGTGAAAAATTCCAATTCAAAGTAAATGTATACATCAAGCTTCATTGAAAAGAGGCTTCCGAGACTCTTGAAGGGAGAAGCTTCTGGGCCTCTTGAAATGAGCTTTTTGAGCTCTTTTAAGGGGACTTCAGAACCTCTTGATAGGTAGCTCTCGATCCTTTTGAAAAAAGTATTCGAGCCACTTAAAAGGAGGCTTCTGAGCTTCTTAAAAATACGCTTCCAAGGCTCTTGGAAGAAGAATTTCGTGCCTCTTGGAGGGAAGCTTCCGAGCCTATTTAAAAGAGGCTTCCGTACCTTTTGAAAGGAGCCTTCAGTGCCTCTTGAAAGACGGCTTCCGAGCACTTAATAGGAACTAGGAGGCTTTGGAGCGTCTCTAAGGTAGGCTTCTGAGCATCTTGAAAGTATACTTCCAAGCCTCTTGGAAGAAGAATTTGGTGCTTCGTGAAGGGAAGCTTCCGAGCTTCTGGAGAGAAGGATTTCGAACCTATTAAAAGGATGCTTACGAGGTTCTTGAAAGGAGGCTTCTGTGCCTCTTTAAGGGATTCTTGCGCTTCTCTCGAAGTGAGGCTTCAGAGTATTAGCCACTTAAAAGAAGATTATTGAGCCTCTTAAAAATAGGTTTCCCAGCCTCTGAAAAAATAGGCTTCTTAGCCTCTTAAAAGTATGATGATGTCTCTGGAAAGAAGAATTCTGAGTCTCTTGGCATCCACGCATTTTGAAAAGAGGCTTCCAGGCCTTTTCAAAGGATGCTTCCGAGTCTCGTGAAGAAAGGCCTCCGAGCCTCTCGAAGTTAAACGCATCTTTTAAGTAGGCTTCAGAGCCTCTTGAAAGGCAGCTTTCGAGTCACTTAAAAGGAGGCTCATGAGCATCTTGAAAGTACGCTTCCAAGCTTCTTGAAAGAAGAATTCCGAGCTTTAAGAAGGGAAGCTTCAGAACCTTTTCAAAGGAGGCTACCGAGCCACTTGAATGCAGCCTCCTGAAAGGAGCCTTTCGAGCCTCTTGAAAGGAGCTTTCCGAGTCTCTTGAAAAAAGCCTTTCAAGCCTCTTGAAAGTAGGCTACCAGGCCTTTTAAAAATAGGCTCCCGAGCCACTTGAAGGGAGGCTGCCGAGCCTCTTGGAAGGAGGCTTCTGAGCTTCTTGAAAGTAGGCTTCAGAGCCTCTTGGAAGAAGGCTTACGAGCCTCTTGAAAGGAAGCTTTCGAACCTCTTGATCCACTTAAAAGGAGGCTTCTGAGCCTCTTGGAAAAAGTCTCTTGAGCATCTTTAAAAAAAGGCTTACGAGCCTCTAGAAAGTAGGTTCCCGAATCTCTTGAAAGGAGGGTCCGAGCTGCTTGAATGGATGCTTCCAAGAAGCGTAGTAGGATGCTTCAAATTCTCTTACAACGAAGCAACTGAGCTATTCGAAAAAAAAGCCTTCATGCCTGTAAGAACGACTCAGATTTTAGTTCAGAAGAATGTTAACATACTATTCAACATTATGTTTCGAATAAGTAAGTCCGCCATTACACATTATTGTCCGAGGTGCCCCCTGGGAACAGCGAAGGTACATGTACCCCAGGTTGAGAACCGCTGGTATAGAGGACTAAATACGGTGAATTCCTGAATTACCACAACTAATTGCCCTAGCTCGAAAAATGGATTAGGCTAGGGCTCGGCTTGATAGATCTTACGCCGTAAAACACCAGCTTTACGGAAAAAGTGTATGCTTACTTGCTAATTTAGACAAAATCCCATGACAATGAACCTCATTATTGGATTTTTATATTTGTATTTGTATTTGTATTTGTATTTATTAATCTTTTTCATCTGACTTTTATAGTCTTAATGAAGTAATATATGGTATATGATGAGGAAAAGCCTACTTGAACCAGCCACATTTTGCCGAGTTCGAGAAGGCGTAAAAACCCCACATCTTTTAAAAAAACATAACAGGACTTATAAAGTTTACAAATTGAAAATGATTGACAAATGATTATGACCACCCCTGGTTTATTTTCAGATAAAAAACACTGTGAAAAATTTTTTTGGACAAAACGAAAATTTGCTAGAATTTTTTTTCCCTAGAAAGTTCCTATCTTGTGACAAAATTTTATCCAAATTTAAATTGGTGTTCACCCGTTTTTTACTATATTCATTTAAAAAAAATACGGTAAAAAAGGCTTGGGTCTTTTCGGATCTCAGTCTAGATCTGTGTTGGGGAAACTATGTATACAAAGGGGCTTTTTGTGACAAAGTCTACATTTGCTGCAAGTTTCATTAAAACCTAAACCTGAGAGGGTGATGCCAGCTCCGAAAACTATTTGGCGCGAAATACATCTACAGTAAAAATCTAACACATTGTTGTATAATTGAAGAATAATAGTTTGTGCAACTAGGTTAACCAACTTGATTTGGACCCTTACACATTTTGGACCCTACTGGTGACATTTTTTTTGATTTCCGAATTAAAAACAATGCCGCTTCTGATTCTTCCATTGGCTTCAGTAAAATAATATTGTTCAGCACCTGTTTCACTAGTTTCTCGTGAAGAAATAGCGATATTTAGATGAACTTTCGAGGAAATTATTTTATTTAAGAAGGCGAGCTTTAAAAATTGTTACTAAAAATCTCAGAACGCACACAATAAGTTTTTTTTTCGAAATTGTGAATTTAAAACACAGGAATCTTCTCATTGATGCATGCCAATCGAAAGATAAGACTTTGCTTCGGCTCAATTGACCAGGGTAAATTAGAAATGATGCTGGGTCATTAGGCCGAAGGTCATTAGGCCGAATGGCCATTAGGCCGAATGAGTACTGGGGAGTGAGAAGTGACTAGTGCGAAGTGAGGAAGAAGTAGAACGGAAGAGAAAAAAAAGAAAAAGGAGGAAGAAGGAAGAAGTAAGAAGGAAGAAGGAAGAATGAAGAAAAAAGAAGGAAGAGGGAAGAAAGAATAAGGAATAAGGAATAAAGAATAAGGAAGAAGGAAGAAGGAAAAAGGATGAAGGTAGAAGGAAGAAGGAAGAAGGAAGAAGGAAGAAGACAGAAGGCAGAAGACAGAAGGAAGACAGGAGAAAGATGGAATAAAACAGAAGAAGAAAGAAGAACGAAGGAAGAAGGAAGAAAGAAGAAGGAAGAAGGAAAAAGGAAGTAGGAAAAAGGAAAAAGGGAGAAGGAAGAAGGAAGAGAGAAGAAGGAAGCAGGAAGAAGGAAGAAGGGAGAAGGAAGATGGAAGAAGGAAGAAGGAAGTAAGAGAAAGAAGAAGAAGGAAGAAGGAAGAAAGAAGAAAGAAGAAGAAGGAAGAAAGAAGAAAGAAGAAGTAAGAAGGAAAAAGTGAGAAGGAAGAAGGATGAAGAAAGAAAGAAGAAGGAAGAAGGAAGAAGGAAGAAAGAAGAAAGAAGAAGGAAGAAGAGAGAAAGAAGAAGAAGAAGGAAGAAGGAAGAAGGATGAAGAAAGAAGGAAGAAGGAAGAAGGAAGAAGGAATAAGGAAAAATGAAGTAGGAAGAAAGAAGAAGGAAAAATGAAGGAGGAAGAAAGAAGAAGAAGAAGAAAGAAGGAAGAAGAAAGAAGAAAGAAGGAAGAAGAAAGAAGAAAGAAGGAATAAGGAAGATGGAAAAAGGAAAAAGGAAAAAGAAAGAAGAAAGAAGGAAGAAGGAAGATGGAAGCAGGAAGAAGGAAGATGGAAAAAGGAAGAGGGAAGAAGGAAGATGGCATAAGGAAGAAGGAAAAGGAAGAAGGGAGAAGAAAGAAGAAAGAAGGAAGTTGGAAAAAGGAGGAAGGAAAAAGGAAAAAGGAAGAAGGAAGAAGAAAGAAGGAAGAAGGAAGAAGGAAGAAGGAAGAAAAAAGAAGGAAAAAGGAAGAAGGAAGATGGAAGAAGGAAGAAGGAAAAAGGAAGATTGAAGAAGGAAAAATTAAGAAGGAAGAAGGAAGAAGGAATTGAAGAGGAAGAAGGAATTGAAGAGGAAGAATGAAGAAGGAAGAAGAAATAAGGAAGAAGGAAGAAGGAAGAAAGAAGAAAGAAGAAAGAAGAAGGAAGAAAGAAGAAAGAAGAAGGAAGAAGGAAGAAGAAAGAAGAAAGAAAGAAGAAGGAAGAAGGAAGAAGGGAGAAAGAAAAAGAAGAAGGAAAAAGGAAGAAAGAAGAAAGAAGAAGGAAGGAGGTAGATACAAAAAGGAAGAAGAAAGAAGTGCTAAGGTGAAAAAGAACTTCTCATTTTTCTTTTTTTGCTTCTTTTTGCAAATTCGGCCTAATGGCCATTCGGCCTAATGACCGTTCGGCCTAATGGCCTGACACCATTAGAAATTCCACTTTGAAGAGACTAAATTGGGGTTGTCCAAGATGTGTACATTAGGGGGTCCAAAATATGTTGCACTGTCCAAAACGAAGAATATTTCCATTTCAGAAAGTTACGATTCTCAGCGATTTATCAACACTTGATGCCAATTTCAAATTTCTACTTAGTAAATGAGACTTCCATCTATGAAATGGAGTGATTTCCGCCTATATTAATTGTGCCATTTGATACATATAAGCAGATATCGGTAAGCACTTCCTCTAGAGGTCCAAAATGGAACATTTACCCTAGTTGCAACTAGGTGTTTGTGCAACTAGTTGCAAAAAGATTATTTTTTCAGCACGAGTTGTACGTTTATCCAACGAGGCTTGCCCATGACCATGCTTGCCAATAAATTATGTTGATGCAAAGGAAAATCTAATTTCATGTTATTGCGTCACTTTGCATAGCTCGACATACCATGAAGCGATAGATGAATATGCCTTTGAAGTTTTTTAATGTTATGCCTATCAAACTACTTAATTTATTATACGACACAGAAAATACGCTACATGAACACTCCCCAAGTTAATTGAGCAATATTTATTCCTGTTACTACTGTTCTGTTATGAGTATTCTAATGGGTTTTATGCAACTTGTTTGATTTGCATAACGGTCATTTGACCACCCATTCCATAGGTAAGGAAAATTAGGCTATTTTATCACTCAAACACGAACTGTTTAACCAAGTATTATAATCAAGAATTACAAAAAGGATATTACATATACGTTTGGATAAATACAATGAATACGAAATATTGCCTTTTAATTACATTCTGTAATGTAATATCATCACCACTAGGTGGGTTAATTTGGATTTTTAACCACAGATAATGCCAATTATATCGTGAAATAATGCAATTCATTACTGTTGCAACTTAATTGGTCGGTTTTGCATGTCAGCTCAAAAAAAGAAAAACTCAATGAACTGAACATCGCTCCCACTAATCATCAATAACACGTACTGAATGACTAGCGTAGAGAACAGAGGGGTAATATGCTCTAACGTAATGAATGCCGCAATAGTCTTTCACTAGTAACGATTTTCGTTGGTGTTTTTACATCATCCGACAGTTAATAGGCAAAATTAGTTGACGGCATATTATAGTTTCGAAAAACTTTTCTCTTGGGCAAATACATCATACAGGCGTTTGCATGAAAAACATTCAATATTCCACGTGAAAATATAAGATTTTCTTACCTTTGTTGTCAGTTTTCTAAATATTACCATGTAGTAATAAGATCTAATACGTAATATTAGATCTACACTCAACCGGTGATTGTTTAATTCTCTAGCAATTCTGTATAAAGGTGTAGAGTTGCTACATCTAGTGAAAACATGCTCAAAATTGACGAGCCAACGTGCGTATTGTGAAGCCTTTCCCCTACACTAAATATCGCTTCAGTGAATAAAATGTTCAAAATACTCCACAGGCTGCAACTAGTTTACTGGTCGAGTCACTCACGATTTATGGTGCACGATATGAGGTTTCAATCACAGCCCACGCGAACAATCGAACTACTCGTGCATCGAATATAAACGATGCACCAATCTGGCGCAGCCCTACCGGTAAGTATTACAGTTTCCTTTGTGTTTCTACTTGTTGGTACACAATTAGAGCCGTAGTAAAATGGTCACGTTCGAGGAATACAACATTTCGATAGTTGGAAATCAATGTACGATTTCAATTCATTGAGCAACATTTATGAATTCATGAATTATAATTTACACCGCAATGTGTATTCATGTTGAATAAATGTTTGATCACAACATGGTGGGATTAAAGGATATAGTATAAGATCAGCAATCATTCAAATTGTACGGGGAAGCTGACTCTAAATCTGAATCATGAATTTACCTGGCAAGCTATTCTTATAACTGCAATTCAAGACTATGACATATTTATAGCGCTTAGTTTTATAATGATAATTTTATTCACTTGAAATGTTGCATTCGGAAATTACATTCAACCAACCAAAGTGAATTCGTCAAAATTAAATTATTGCTCGAAATTATTTTTTAAGTTTACACAATATTAATTAAATAGTTATTGCATTTATCTCACAGATCACTGGCACGGAGGTAGATTGGCTGTTATCATCCTGAGTCCGGTGCTGACGATAGGATTGATGAAGATATTTATTTCCATTATTTGCAAACGACGAGCCAAGGTTAAGCGGTACGAGCAACGATGTGAATATTTCAAGGTAAGTTTCATCGTCTAACAATTTACATTCCAACGCTCAATTTCGTGTAACCATAGGAACTTGAACAGAAAGCACCTGTAGATCCGGGCAATGGCTTCGAAATCAAGGTGAAGAGCATTCAAGAAATCTTGCATCCTACCACATTTCCGAGTGATTTGATTGCGCCAATTAACGATGAAATGGAAATTACCATTGATCAAATCAGGCTGCTGGACATGGTCGGGGAGGGTGCCTTCGGCAGAGTACGGAAGGGAATATTGCTGCATCCACTGGGAACGTACACAGAAGTGGCGGTGAAGATGCTAAAGGGTAATGCAATAGACACCAATTGAGCGCATTCAAACATCGAAACAATTATAATGCTTAAATTGATTTGCAGAATGCCCCAGCTTCGAGGATGTTAAAGAGTTTAGGCGCGAAATTGAGGTGATGAAATCGGTGGGCGTGCATCCCAACATCGTGTGCATTGTTGGTCATTATACTAAGAACATCAATGAAATGATGCTGCTGACTGAATACTGCAGTGAAGGCAACCTGTTGAATTATTTAAGGTAAATTACGCTAAATTATGTTCTAGTGCATGATGACGTAAACCACATATTCCGTGCGTAGGAAAGTTTGCAAATTAAATTGAAAGCCTTAGGTTATTTATTGCGCTTATATGAAACATGACAGAAGCTAGCCTTCATTATGTTCTTTATTCTATGATTATAACTTTGCAGACATAATAACCATGCCGACCATAACCAACCTTAAAAAAGCCTAGTCTGTAACACCATGCCTAAGGTGGTGAGTTCCCCGAGCAAAGATTGAAATCAAATTGAAATCAAAATTTGTTGTCATGATGTCGATTATTTTATTACTCCAGTTGATCTCGTTCTGTGTGAATTAACAGCACAGCAGAAATGAGAGCATATTTTTACACTGTGGAATCATACTGAAAACAAATTTTGCTGTCAATGAAATCAACATGATTACTAAATTTGACATCACAAGATTCTTAAATTGATATCAAAATGAGTATTTGATTAGATTATTATTATGAGCATTCATAACAACAACAGCATATTTTGTTTGTAGATTGCTCTTTATCTTTGAAAAGAACACACTTTAGATAATCGACAGCATAATTTGATGTAAAACTGCTATCATTATGATAACTGAGGAATGCATATTGAAAGTATGTTTAGATATCAATTTGTATTAAATAATAATTGACATCAAATTTTGTTTTTAATGTATGTAGTCTCAACAGCAGAGCTTAATATCAATTTGCTCTCATTTTGTAAACCTATTTTGCTCGGGATCGGTTCCCGAATCGGCCAAAGAGTGTTCATTTAGTTTGGCTTCTCGGCTTCTCTGTGCATAAAAGTATCATTGATACTTGCCACTCAATGTGAAAATTTATGAATTCGATTTACATGGAAAGCTCTCAATTGACCCTCCTAACGTGATTTCCGCATCAGATGTTCAAAGTGCGCTAAATCATTGTAAAGTTTAAATCAATGGATCTTTCAAATCAACTGGGCTAGGTTTAAAACCCATGATAGTCCCATAATATTTTAGAGGCCATGCGCATAATTTACATTTTGAATATGTCCAAATCGGATATTCCAAGTTTTTCAAATCAGTCTGGAGCTCAGACCAGTAATAGGGGCCATACACATATTACGTAAGCACCTATGGTGGGAAGGGGGGTTCTATCTTTTTCTTACGCACCATATAAATAAAAATCATTTGTATGAAAAAAATCTTACATGGATGGAGGGGGAGTCGAAAAACCCAGAAAAAATGCTTACGTAATGCAATTAGCTTCAGTACAAAATCAAAACAATCCATGGTGTTCATAAAGGCCTTAAGCTGCCATGCGATTTACGATTTAAATAGGGGAACGGTTCGGCACTTCATCCAATAGCTATTTCCATCGCATTAAAAACAAAGCAATGAAAAGGAATTGGGTTTGTTTCTTATTTTTGTGATTTTTTTCACCAGTAAGCACGCATGTTAGCAAAAAGAAGCGACGAGATTGGTGCCAAGATTTTTTTATGTACAGGTTATCCGACTTCGTCAGTAGATGGGAATAAGCAGCGCGGGGGGGAAACATACATTTTCAGTGCAAAACGTAAACAAACGAGCATAAATTCCATACAAAAATCCAAGATGGCTGAGTTGGGGATATTGACAAGTCAGAACACCCCCCAATAAATGCATCCTGATTGGTGCTGTATTTCTTTGTTTTGCGATGAGATGAATATAATATGTTCAGTGAGATGAAAAACAGTTCCCCAATGTGTAAAATGATGATCTTAGTTCACAAATTTATTTCGAAGTTGAGACCAATTTGTTAGGATGTCAACTACGCTCGGTACAAAATCTATAGCGACTTCTTCTCATCAATCTGTCCCTGATTATTATCTGCATGATTTATGGCACGGCAAATGCTGGGTAAAGCGTACCATTAGAGATGTCGTAAATTAATCGATTACTTCGATTAATCGATTAATCGTTGTAATAATCGAATAATTTTGAATCGATCATTACCTAACGATTAATCGATTCAATAATCGAGAGAGATCGAGAGTAATCGATTTGTTACTAATCGATTAATCAGGATTTTACGACATCTCTACGTACCATTGGTACTTCGCCTACCAGAAGGAATAAAATAGACCCCATCTCTCGGCCCTTAGCCTCTTACCCAGCAACTCCTATCCCTACCTCCCCGTGGTGATGGCCGGGATACGAGCAACCTTTGAGAAGATCGGGTAACCAACCCCGGTGGGAACTATGATCGTATTCTGACAGAGAAGGGGGGTTTGCTCCTCTCCGGAGGTGCAAATCTTATTGAGCGTCTGTTCTCCATGTCAGGATCGGTTCACAAAAGCGTCTGTTCTCCATGTTAGGGGCGGCTGATTATCGTCCGAGTGCCAGCGAGGGACTCTAAGTGAAACTGTGCACCATGGTCCACCGGAAATAAGGAGGAATGGTACTCCGGAAATTTAGTGGGTTTGGTGTCAGGCCCTGCAAGCCAGCAAAAAAAACTCACGCAACGAACAATCAATAAGAGAGTACGGACCGGAACCATCGGCGAAGACCACTGCGACGAAAAGGGACTAGCGATTGGAAACTCGGTTCGTGGAACTGCAAATCTCTCAATTTCATCGAAAGCGCACGCATATTCGCCGATGTGCTCAAGGACCGTGGATTCGGCATCGTAGCGCTGCAGGAGGTTTGTTGGAAGGGATCAATGGTGCGAACGTTTAGAGATAATCATACCATCTACCAGAGCTACGGCAACACACACGAGCTGGGAACAGCTTTCATAGTGATGGGCGATATGCAAAGGCACGTGATCGGGTGGTGGCCGATCAACGAGAGAATGTGCAGGTTGAGGACTCTGGACTCTGACCACTATCTGGTGATGGTTAAACTGCGCCCAAAACTATCCGTCATCAACAATGTTCGGTACCGACGACCGCCGCGGTACGATCTAGAGCGACTGAAGCAACCTGATGTCGCCACTGCATACGCGCAGCATCTCGAAGCAGTGTTGCCGAAAGAGGGTGAGCTCGATGGGGCCCCTTTTGAGGACTACTGGAATACAGTCAAAGAGCTGCAGCCGAGAACAACGTCGGGTATGTGAGACGAAGTCGACGGAACGATTGGTTCGATGAAGAATGCAGACAGATTCTGGAGGAGAAGGACGCAGCGCGGGTGGTCGCGCTGCAGCAAGGTATCCGGCAGAACGTGGAACGTTATAGACGGAAGCGGAGACAGCAGACCCGCCTTTTTCAGGAGAAGAAACGCCGCCTGGAAGAAGCGAAGTGCGAGTAGATGAAACAGCTGTGCCGTTCTCAAGAAACACGCAAGTTCTATCAGAAGATCAACGCATCCCGCAAAGGCTTCGTGCCGTGAGCCGAAATATGCAGGGATAAGGATGGAAGCATCTTGACGGACGAACGTGTGGTGATCGAAAGGTGGAAGCAGCACTACGAGGAACATTTGAATGGCGCTGAGAGTACAGGCAGTGAAAGTCAAGGCAGCGGAGGAGATGACTACGTCAGTTCAGCGGACGATGGAAGCCAACCAGCCCCCACCTTGAGGGAAGTTAGGGATGCCATCCAACAGCTAAAGACCAATAAAGCAGCTGGTAAGGATGGTATCGGAGCTGAGCTCATCAAGATGGGCCCGGAAAAGCTGGCCACTTGCCTGCACAAACTGATAGTCAGAATCTGGGAAACTGAACAGCTACCGGAGGAGTGGACGGAAGGAGTTGTATGCCCCATCTACAAGAAAGACGACAAGCAGGAGTGTGAGAACTTTCGAGCGATCACCATCCTTAATGCCGCCTACAAAGTGATATCCCAGATCATCTTCCGACGTCTGTCACCATTAGTAAATGAGTTCGTGGGAAGTTATCAAGCCGGCTTCGTTGACGGCCGCTCGAAAACGGATCAGATCTTTACTGTACGGCAAATCCTTCAAAAATGCCGTGAATACCAGGTCCCAACGCACCATCTGTTCATTGATTTCAAGGCGGCATACTACAGTATAGACCGCGTAGAGCTATGGAAAATTATGGCCGAAAACAACTTCCTTGGGAAGCTTACCAGACTGATTAAAGCAACGGTGGATGATGTGCAAAACTGTGTGAAGATTCCGGGCGAACACTCCAGTTCGTTCGAATCGCGCCGGGGACTAAGACAAAGTGATGGACTTTCGTGCCTGTTGTTTAACATTGCGCTAGAAAGTGTCATGCGGAGAGATGGGTGCAACAGCCGGGGTACGATTTTCAACAGATCCAGTCAATTTATTTGTTTCGCGGATGAAATGGACATTGTCGGCCGAACATTTGCAAAGGTGGCAGAACTGTACACCCGCCTGAAACGTGAAGCAACAAAAGTTGGTGGTGGATGCATCGAAGACAAATTATATGCTGATTTGTGATTTAAAATATTTAGAACATTCGATTTTGACATATCTACACTATGAGTAGCTATTGGTTTTGTACCGAACACAATTGATATGCGACCAATTGGTCTGAATTCTAGAATCATGCGCATGGCTTCGAGGCGGTTATATGAACATCATGGATTGCTATTGGTTATGTTATGAACTCCAGAATGATTTGGATGAATTGGAACATTCGATTTGGACAGATATAAATCGTAAACCATTCTCCTTCTTCTTCTGGATCATTTATTTATTTTTTTATTTACTTGTGTACACCCAATTTTTTTTACGCGCTTGGAATTCATTAATTTCTCGGTTAACCCGAACTTTCACAGCTTTTTAAATGCCACCTGAATTTTCTTTGATTTTTTTGTGAATTTTTTCGTGGGGTTAACTCATTGTTTCATTGACGCTGAAGGTCTTAATCGACTAAAACCAAACTGTGTAAAAAAAACCTGGTGAACCATCATTTGACTATATCTGTCTCTATGAAGTATTCTGGTAGGGAAAAGCCATAAATTGGCATAAAAACCCTGCATCTTTTTTTTAACATACAGTTTTACAATTAGAACACATTAAAATAGCAACAATTAGTCTAGTTAATAAATAAATCACATTCAAAAATCACATCGCTAAAAACTAACACATTATTTACAAATAATCTTCACGGATTTGGCCGCTTAATCGGCGTCCGAAATCAGCTGCACTGACATCGAAGTTGTAGCGGTCGAAGAATAGATTAAAAGTCGACATCATGAATCTTATCCACGGGGATGACAAGCTACGCCATCTTTGTCACATCTTTTCTGAATCACCAATACGAGTGCACTGCGAATGCAACATAAACAATTGCGATGGTGAAAATGATATAAAACGAACAAAGGCAAAGACAGTACCTTGTGTAACTAGCATTCTAAATAATTGAGCAAATAAGTTGAACATTCTTAAGTTTGAAGCATGGAATCGAGTGTAAAATTGTTTTAATTGATAATTCGTTAAACTTTTCTCTATTTTCTCATGATTGTATCATGTTGCATTATTGAGTGATATGGGCGTTTTGCATCATATTCTCCTGTAAAAACGTAAACATTCAAAATTCACGCACATACTATTGCAAAATAAAATAGTATTGAGGTATTTTGACACTGGGGGATAAATTTATCCCCCAAAAAATAACGAACAGGCAAACCTGTCAATATCCATAGTAAAAAAATTGGATGTCGCTCCTCTGATCTTATCGGCTCAAATTGTCCATAGCGGCTGTTTCTTGCACTCAATTGAAAGAACTGACGATATTGTCTTAGTGATCGCTCTGGCACATATACATTCAATTCGTTGAGCAAAGCAGGGGCATCAATCTCATTCGTAAGGATCTTTGCTATGAAAACGGCTTGCATATTTGACCTTCTCTTCTCTAGTGTTTCAATACCCAAAAGTGTGCATCGGTGTTCGTACGGTGGGAGGTTCGTAGCTTCTCTCCAGGGAAGGCCTCGAAGAGCATTGCGGACAAATTTTTGCTGAATTGCTTCAAAGCGATCAATCCTAATTCTGTTGTAAGGACACCAGACAAGCACTGTTGACTCCAGTATAGAGCGTACAAGAGCACAATAGAGGGATTTCAAACACAGCGGGTCACGAAACCCATCAGCAAGCCTCAGGATAAAACCAAGCTGTTATTTTGTAACATGGTCACTATTTTGTAAATATTATTTTTAGATTTATTGAATATAATCGTGAAATTGTACATATAATATAATAAACTAATATAAATATTTCCGTTCTATTTATTATTTTTGTTCTCAATGTTAATTTATTTTCTATTTGTAATTATTTATGTTCATTGTTAAATTCACTTGCATCCCATAGTCATTTATGTTCGAGATATTCAGTGTCCCCATTTCCAATAAAATGCACTACTTCAAATCCGCATAGCTTGCATTCAAGTCGCCTTCATTAATTAAAGCGTATGCAATCAATCCCACTCCGCTATAAAACCCGAGGGTCAATCCGAGCATTGCTCTCTTTTAAAAAGTATAAAAGTCCAAAGATAAATTAAGCGAGACAGGTCATTCAGACGAAAAGGAAAGCGAAAGAGATAGCGCTTTAATCGGTTCACATTCGTGGTTGATGAGAATCGTCGTTTGATCAAGTCGTGCAATTACTTCGGTAATTTCACGTACTTCCGGTCACGAAGCAATAAGTCCTCACTTATTCTGAGGGCTTCAAGAACTTCTACTCGTCCATTCTGACCTGGACCGTGGAAGAGGCGAGAGTGCGTGATAATTGTTTAGTGTCGCGGTGTGTTTTATTTGGTAAATTATTAAAATGTGAGAAGTCTTCTAGATTAAATTAAAATGTTACTTTTTGTTCCTTCAGTGTAGTCAATAGTTCAATAACCTAAGCCAAAAGGTTACGTGCGGTCAAGTTTGTGTGTGCGATTGTAAACAGGAAAGGTAATTAGTGAAATTGTTGTGTGGAGAATTTTTTTGTTAAATGTGTCGAACAGCCGTTCGACGGCTTTTTATTTAGGAATCGCTTCTAGCGATCCACGGCCCAAACTCGGCACACCGCAACTACCAGCTAAACGCGACTCTCGACCCCACGCTTCAGCGTGCAGAAGTCTCGGCTTGAGGGGAAAGCCGGAAGGGAACCACTGTTCCGACAGAGTGGCCAACGCAAGTTTTTTCTTTGCTACAACCCGTAGCGCGACACCATCAAGCCTTCGACGATCCCCATCGTCGTCATCTGCGCCATCTTTTGTCGGTGCGCGCGTCTCAGTACCAGTTCGGGACCATCCACCGTCTGGGAAATTCCGTTGTGCAGCAATCCATCGTTTTGGGACCAATCGTCGCCGTAGTCTACGACAGAACTCCGCCATCGCCGCATTTGGCACGGTTGCCGCAATACATCGCCTCCATCGACGGCCCGCCGGTAAAATTCTGCTTTACCATCAGCATTCGTCCGCTGCTGGACAAAGGGTACCGTGAGTACAAAGCCAAACCAATAACAAAACGCATGCGTAAACTCCACACACATACAAATTAACCGAGCTCGAAGATCGACAAGTATCGATATTAGTAGTTAGACGTCACTAGAAACAGAAATCCGCACACACACAGTAGGGAAAGCTAGATAGAAAAAGAGAAGAAGGAACACGGAACATGAATAAAAACCTAGGTTAATGAAAACTGAATAAAGCCAATATGTTTTTTGTTTGTGTTACTCTATGGCTGTAGTTTTGTAATGTTAGCGCTTTCCCTGTAACAGTTTATTTTGTCTTCGAGATTTCTCACGTTCGCGTCGTTCTACTGATTTAGTTTTTTTTTTGTTTATTTTTGTACGCCAGGATAGACTGCCTGGGAAATCAGTCTCTCCACTCACGTGTCTGAAGCGGCTGGTAATTTCTGAATTAGAGAAGTCTTCCAATGATGATACGCGTGAGTGGTGTCTTTGTGTACTGGTAGAACGACGGTTAGCACCAACCATTTTTGTGAAGTGCTTAGGGCGTTACCTAAGTTGGTGAAATCTCGATTAGGCTTTTTGTTTGAATTCCTGTTTCGTCCCCTAAATCGCTATTTGGACTCTTATACATAAAACCCGCCCTGAGTTGGGTTTCTTGCCGGGCAAACAAACCTCGACAGACGGTCCTCTTCGGAGGTGGCGCTTAAGCCGTCTGTTTTTGGAGTCGGGAACGGGACGGGAAAAGGGGAAAAACCTTTAGCCGCATTTGCGTGCTATAATTTGCGCGAATTATCACATCTTCGCAATGAGGGCGGAACGATAGTTCAGAATCCAACAAAACTCCGAGATATTTAACTATGTTGAGGCGTTCCAAAGTATGTCCGACCAAAGAATAATTGAATAGAATCGGCTGTCTTACCCTGGTATACGATGTTGTGCTACATTTGACCTCACAAAGCTCGAGCAGGCTACGCTTGATCCATTCTTCAAATAAGGTCAACAGATTCTGTAGCTCCAGACAATCTCCAATGTTTTTGATGACGGAATAAATTTTCATATCATCAGCGTAGAAGATGCGTTTTCCTCTAGGCACTACAAGAGCAGCATCGTTGATGAACAGGGAAAACAAGAGAGGACCCAAATTACTCCCTTGTGGAACACCTGACGTGATTATGATAGTCCTGGAATGCGCTGCACCTAGCCTTATGGGTCAAACACAATTGGTACGTTTGCGTGCGTTTTGACAGTTTTTCCATGGGAAAACTGTCAAAACGCACGCAAACGTATCAATTGTGTTTGGCCCATTACTTTCATTGATCTTCCCGTCAAGTACGATTCAAACCAATGAATTATTGGCAGTGGCTGATTTGCTACTCGCCGCTATCACATCAAGGCGCTATAGTATATGCGCAAAATAGCCAGCATGAGTTAACCACCAGGAATTTGTATGGCGAAAGACATCTAACGCGGGTTTTCTCAACAGTAGGAGCTTTTCACGAAAAACTATTTGGTACCAGTTATGCAGTAAGGTGTCCACTACTACGCCTACCAAATATTTTTTCGATTAAATTGCCTATTTTCGAAATATTAAACATTAGATGCCTTTCGCCATACTGATTTACCAAAGTTAACTCTTAGTGTGCCGCTGTAAGCACGCTCAAAGCAGGCGATTCATTGATGAGTCCAATAGATACACCGAGTTTCTGCAGTTTACGCAGAAGAATCCTATGATAAACGCGATCGAAGGCGGCCTTGAAATCCGTGCTGCGCCGTTGAGATATATTTTTTACATTTTTCAAAGAGTGCGGTGTTTATGATGATTTAGAAAATCATGGACATATTTAGATCGTAAATTATGCCCATGGCCTCTAAGGACATGTATGATTTGCTATTGGCTTTGTATTCAGCCTAGTTGACATGGAAGATCAATTGGTCTGTTTTAGACTCAAATCGTGGAAATCTTCTATTGCAATGATCAGCTCCTTGTACCATTAGTTTATTTAGGTTCAGTTTAGTTTAGTTTACAATGTTTTTATTGTAATTACTACAAGGTTCAATTCAACCAGAGGAAAAATCCTTACTGTCAAAGGCAATTGAAATGTAATAATAATAACTTAAATGTATCATAGCAAATAAGGATGATAGTGTTAATCAAACACGGAACACCTAGTCTAAGAGATAAATGAATGTAATAGATCATTAGCAATTAAAACCAGTCAAAAAAATTCATGCGCATTTGTTATAAGATATACGATTTGTGATACGATTTGAAATCTGAAAAGTGAACAAAAAAAATATTCCATTGAACAAAAACCAGTCACATTACATTTGTACCATAATTAACAATCTTTACTTTATCAATCCTCCCAACAGATGTGAATGGCATAAAGTACTGCGCAACAGGGATCGCACCAATTTCATTGCACAACAGAAGCAACAATCAATGTCCCCAACTGAGGAGAAGAGCGTCGTGTGTCGTTCACCAAGCGTGGAATGCAATAAAAAGCCTGAAAATGTTTTTAATTTCGATGCCCCCTTTTTGCACGACAAAAAATCGTTAGCATATAAAAACATCTCGGAGCATAGCTCACCGGGCCAGGCAGATACCGCACCGGTGACGAAACTAACAGAAAATAAACTATACCGTCTGCTAAATGACAACCTGAATAATGACGGTGGCCTTTGTGTGGAAAGCAAGACGAGTGACCTGAAGGACGATATGCAAATATGTACAAATTCTTGCAAATGCAATGTCGAAATACTTGAGTTGAATGATGACAGAGTGGGAGAGCCATGGACCACGAGGATACCCTGCAGCATCAAGGTTTCCGGTTGTGAGTGTGGTAGCGTGGCCAGCGAAAGTGCAGTAAACGGACAAGACCAACTGTTAAATTTGGTCGTTAATAAATGCTATTATAAGGAGCTGAGTAATGACCAGCGTAACCAGAGTGAGGAATGCATTATTACTAGCAAACAGTTGCTCGAGTTTGCTAAGCAGATAGCCATTGGAATGGTGAGGAATGTTGCTCCGAATAAAATGGATACAAATTGAAACTTATCTCTTTACAGGAGTTCCTAGCCCGCAATAAAGTAGTTCACAGAGATTTGGCAGCAAGGAATGTGCTGGTTTGCTTAAATAAAGTTGTAAAAATTTCGGATTTTGGGTAAGTTTTATAGCAACTACTTCACTGTTTCATTCTCGTTGTACTATATATTGACCTTGTCATTATGCTCTTGAAAAACCAAACCAGAACTGTATGGACACCGATACTGCATTGCTTCACAATGGTAGTGGAATAATTCGGCATTCACTTATACGGGATACGGGTAGCGCTACAATAGATCTAATAGGTAACTGGTCGTAGTGGCACAGCCGAACAGGGAAAAAATATATTGAATCAATTCATATTCAATAATATATGTGTTTCTCCTGCGACGAAATAAAAGTAATCATGTTAGTGAGAGACAGTTTTAGGCTTTTTGGGCAGAAACTGTTCTATAGAATGCCTTTTTATTCATTGTTGGCCTAACATCCCAAGCTGCAACATTGGCGTATCGCACTATACTGTTACTAAGCGAAATTATCATTTTTGCATTGATACTCTTATTCCCAGGGGTGTTCTATCTGAATCTTCAGATCAGGCCGGGAATCAAACCCAGCCATTTTCAGCATCGTCTTGCTTAATAGCCGATTTTTTTTGTTAGACTGAGGAAAGTCTATTAGTCCAAGAACTAAAATGACACGAGGACGAGCGATTAGAAAGTAATAAAGTATCCCAGGTACCAGGATATTCTTCCGCATGTGATCTATCCTTAATGGAACACTGCAAGAACAAGACGAATGTAAGCTTCCGTATTGTGTTATGATAACGTTTAATCCGTTTCATCGACATGGTCTCATCTACTAGTAGCAGAGACTATGCCCAAGAACTTGACGACCCAACCCAGGCCACAGGATATTCTACGATGAATTACATTCCCGCAACTTCGACGTTGTGGCGTTGCAGGAAATCTGCTGGACAGGACAGAAAGTGTGGAAAAGCGGGCATTGTGCGCTACTTTCTACCAAAACTGTAGCGCAACCAACTACGAACCGGCTTCATCATGCTGATGAGATGCGTCAACGTGTGATTGGGTGGCCTCCAATTATCGCCAGGAAATACATGCTGAGAATAAAAGGCCGTTTCTTCAACTGCCCGCACGAAGGGCGACCCGACGACGAGAAAGAAGCATTTTATGCACAGCTCGAGCAGGCATATGATGGATGCCCTCTGCGGGACGTCAAAATCCTTATCAGCGACATGAACGAGAAGGAAATAATAAGACCGATTATCGGACCGGATGTTCTGCATACCGTATCGAATGACAATGGCCAAAAATGTATACACTTCGCAGCCTTCCGCGGAATGGGCGTCCGAAGCGCCTTCTTCCCATGCAAGAATGTCCACAAGGCCAAATAGAGATCACCTAGCTAAGAAACCAAGGTATGATGACGAATGTGATTAGTTTGTGGATGATAGGAAAATGCAGCACAGGCGAAATTGTTGCAATACCACACGAGGACAAACGCCTATATGTCCTGCATTACCAGGAGTCTCGGAAAACGTCCCGCATTTCATTATGAATCTGTAAATTTTGGAGAGTCTATAGAATCCGTAGGATAAGGGATGTCTAGAAAATCTGTAACAGATCCGAATTATCAAAAAAAAAAAGCCCGAACTTGGACATACTAAAGGGTCTTATGAGCTTAAAGAATGAAGGTTTGAATAATTTTGAGAATTTAGACAATCTCATTAAATATTAACTAATCTAAGCATTTCGAAGGATCAACAAAAGTTGTGTTGATTTGTCAGACTCTGGACAACGCAGAAGCTCCCTTTGTTCTGCTGTCCGAAACATTTAGGTACAGAACTGTCTAATCAAAAGATATTTTAGTTACTTCTAGTAACTAAAATATCTTTTGTCTAATCAAATGATTTTTTTATTTCCCCCTAACCCAAAAAGCGACAATCTTTCTCCGTTGTTATAACTCTACACCCAATATTTTTTTTACACGGTTGGTATTCTTTAATTTACCGGTTAATCTGATTTTTCACAGCTTTTCAAATACCACCCGATTTTTCTTTGATTTTTTCATGTGGTTAACTCATAGTTTCAATAACACTAAACGTCTTAATCGACTAAATACCACCCGTGTAAAAAAAAGAACTCGGTGTTTGTTGCGCCGTCAGAATATCTGTTGCAAATAGGTTCCGTTCTAAAATGTTGCAACTCATCAGCGATGGCGAAAATTAATACAGGTTTAATTCCCAGCGCAGTCAATGGATTTTCACCATTCGCGATAATTGAAATCACCAAATTTATTGTGCTATATTTCGCCACCTTTAATTTTAATAATTTGTACTATTTTATATCAAAACATGAGTAATCGCGCTTTATGAATAGTTCTTAAGATTGTTGACTTATATTACCTTATATAAGTTTAAAAGTTTGATCAGTTTTTCGGCTTTTGTTTATTTTGCCCTGTTCTTCAAACGGACAAAAATTGGCTTGGCATCGAGACAACTATTGCAGTTGCATTTTTCATCAGAAATCGAATATTTATAATCAGAACATTTTCAGTACCGTATGGCTATTTCCTAGGTCTTTATGATTAACATAACATAATTAAGTAAAATATTGCGCTAAGGCGTTGAAAAAACAAATGGATTTACCAAGAAGGCGAAATATATCACAGTGACGATGTATAGCAAATCTACCCTATCAGAAAATGAAATCTGGAGCATCCTTAGTTCATATCCGGTATACGTCTGATGGTTGGGGTAAAAATTAACTTAAAAATTGAATATCTTTGTCGTTCCTGAGCCGATTTATATATATATTTTTTAGAAGAACCGGATAGGTTTCTAGATTATGCCAAGTGACTCAAATTAGGATTGCCCACTTGGTTCTGGAGTTATTCTGAATTGTACAGGGGTAGTTTTTTACTGACCCGTAACGCTGGGGGACAGCAGGAACTATGTCCAAGGGCTTGACGATCCATCTCCAGGCCATCTGCGAATTGTGGCGTCTGCCTAGAATGTGGTGAGGTTTGACAGTGGGCCCTGTTAAACCTCTATAAAAAGCTGCATGTATCCGCAAGTATTCTCCGCCAAAGCGACCGTGTGCCGCTCAAAGTGCACAAGCACAAGTTCTGGTGTTAGGTGGGACGCTAAACAGCCCTGACACGACGGCCCTCCTACGAGACAGGAGGTTTGCGCAGGCCCAATAAGCCGCCTTTAAAAACAACCATTACGAACGACATACAAGATAATACGACTCGATACAATCGGCCACGACCTAGGCGATGAATAAAGGATCACGATTGGAAGCTTGGAACATGGAATTGCAAGTCGACAGGCTTCGCAGGTTGCGACAGGATGATCTACGATGAATTACATCCCCGCAACTTCGACGTCTTAGCGCTGCAGGAAATCTGCTGGACAGGACAAAATGTATGGAAAAGCGGGCATCGAGCGGCTACCTTCTACCAAAGCTGTGGCACCACCAACGAGCTGGGAACCGGCTTCATAGTGCTGGGAAAGATGCGCCAATGCATGATTGGGTGGCAGCCAATCAACGCAAGGATGTGCAAGCTGAGGATTAAAGGCCGTTTCTTCAACTATAGCATCAACGTGCACTGCCCACACGAAGGGAGATCCGACAACGAGAAAGAAGCGTTCTAAGCACAGCTGGAGCAGACATACGATGGATGCCCAACGCGGGACGTCAAAATCGTCATCGGTGACATGAACGCTCAGGTAGGAAGGGAGGAAGTGTATAGACCGGTCATCGGACCGGATAGTCTGCATACCGTATCAAACGACAACGACCAACGATGCATAGACTTTGCAGCCTCCCGCGGAATGGTAGTCCGAAGCACTTTCTTCCCCCGCAAGCATATCCACAAGGCCACATGGAAATCACCTAATCAAGTAACGGAAAACGAAATCGACCACGTTCTAATCGACGGTAAATTCTTCTCCAACATCACGAACGTACGCACTTACCGCAGTGCGAATATTGAATCCGACCACTGCAACGAGGTGCAGTATGTCTGCGCTCAAAACTTTCGACGGTGTATAACACACGTCGGAGTTGTCCGCCGCGGCTAAACATTCGGCGGCTACAAGACGGTAGACTAGCCCAAGAATACGCGCAGCAGCTGGAAGTGGCACTCCCAACGGAAGAGCAGCTAGGCGCAGCATCTCTTGAAGATGGCTGGAGAGATATTCGATCCGCCACTGGGAGCACCGCAACCGCTGCACTAGGCACGGTGGCTTCGTATCAGAGAAACGACTGGTATGACGGCGAATGTGAGCAGTTAGTTGAGGAGAAGAATGCAGCATGGGCGAGATTGCCGCAACACCACACGAGAGCGAACGAGGCACGATACAAACTGGCTCGGAAAAGACAAAACTCGATTTTCCGGAGGAAAAAGGACTGGTCCGGAGGAACTGTACCGCGCTAATAACGCACGAAAGTTCTATGAGAAGTTGAACCGTTCACGACATAAACGGGAACCTTCTTACAAACGAGCGTGAGGGGATCCAAAGGTGGCGGCAGCACCTGAATGGCGATATGGCAGACAACGGAGGCGGTATGATAATGAACCTAGGAGCACGCGCGCAGGACATGCGACTTCCGGCTCCGAATCTCCAGGAAATCCAGGAGGAGATCGGCCTGCTGAAAAACAACAAAGCCCCTGGAGTTGACCAACTACCAGGAGAGCTGTTTAAACACGGTGGTGAGGCACTGGCCAGAGCGCTGCACTGGGTGATTACCAAGATTTGGGAGGATGAGGTTCTGCCGCAGGAGTGGATGGAAGGTGTCGTGTGTCCCATCTACAAAAAGGGCGATAAGCTGGATTGTAGCCAGGGCTGACAATAGTCATCGTCATAGCACGAAATGCCATAGTAGCGACGAGGTGCAGTGTCTTCATTGCTACTCCACACATCGTCAATGACGCGCACGACGTTAGCTTTCGTCGTGTAACCAAATCGTCATGACTACATCGAAGAACGAAGACTTCATACCGTTATTCTTCAAACGGCAGCTGCCATGCGAAGATTTTTATTAATTCTTTGTAATAATGAGTTTTAAGTGACGTATGAAAGCGTTATGAATGTTATTGATAATTTATGTTACCAAAGTTCCTACTATTTGTTTATTTGAGAAGCCATTATGTTTTTAACCCGTCCGTCTATAATGACGTACAATTAATTGTATAAAGAAGTGACGACGAAAATCGTCATAACTTTTGGTTGCGCGACTATCGTCGTTGTACGCATGCGGCGCGAAGAAAACGAATGGGTGTTGCGTCGTGCAATGTTATGACGAAGACTATTTTTTTTCGCTTTCTTCATACGACGAGAATGACTATTGTCAGCCCTGATTGTAGCAACTACCACGCAATCACATTGCTGAACGCCGCCAAATTTAATGTCGCCAACTAACACCAATTGCAAGAGAGTTCGTGGGGCAGTACCAGGTGGGATTTATGGGTGAACGCTCTACCACAGAGCAGGTGTTCGCCATACGTCAGGTATTACAGAAATGCCGCGAATACAACGTGCCCACACATCATCTATTTATCGACTTCAAAGCAGCATATGATACAATCGATCAGGATCAACTATGGCAGCTAATGCACGAAAACGGATTTCCGGATAAACTGATACGGTTGATCAAGGTGACGATGGATCGGGTGATGTGCGTAGTTCGAAACGCGCAGAGGGTGACGGCAAGGTGATGGTCTTTCGTGTCTGCTATTCAACATCGCTTTGAAGGGAGTTATACAAAGGGCAGGGATTGACACGAGTGGTGCGATTTTCACGAAGTCCTTCCAGTTATTTGGTTTCGCCGACGACATTGATATCATGGCACGTAACTTTGAGAGGATGGAGGAAGCCTATATCAGACTGCAAAGCGAAGCTAAACGGATTGGACTAGTCATCAACACGTCGAAGACGAGGTACATGATAGGAAGAGGCTCAAGAGAGGTCAATGTAAGCCACCCACCACCCACCATTTTCTATCGGTGGTGACGAAATCGAGGTGGTTGGAGACTTCGTGTACTTGGGCTCACTGGTGACCGCCGATAACGATACCAGCAGAGAAATTCGGAGACGCATAGTGGCTGGAATTCGTATGTACTTTGGACTCTGCAAGACGCTCCGATCGAATAGAGTTCGCCATGGACCGAGCTGAATGGAGAAGACTTTTATGTGCAGCACAGTCCACTCCGGCCTTAGTCTGGTAATAAATAAAAACGCTGGGTAGACACCTTTACGTGGTGTGTTATGGGGTAAGATCCACCACGGTTACATTGCCAGCTACAGGCAAATCCTGACCCAACGAATACCTTCCTCATTATACAACTCCGTGGTATTTATGAGGGTGTCGCTAAGCCGGTGGCCTCTCGTTAAGTAAGTACCACATCAACACTTCCTTCCTCTCCCTAGTTACGGTGAAGATGGGCGTGGCCAAGAGTAGTAATCCTCATGCTTTTATTATTTTTGTTTAAGACTAGAATCAAGGACCACTCCCCTTCTTGATTTCTGATAGCATTCTAGATAAGGATCTCAAAAGTAAAACATGCGTATCACTAGTGTCCAATCTACGAATTACACCTGGGCTATAAGGGATCTTTATCCCGTTATTACCAAATTGGAAAGAAAATTCCAAATATGACTTGCGA
The DNA here is from genome assembly GCF_024139115.2 of Armigeres subalbatus. Taxonomy (NCBI): domain Eukaryota; kingdom Metazoa; phylum Arthropoda; class Insecta; order Diptera; family Culicidae; genus Armigeres; species Armigeres subalbatus. Next base: position 212,489,549 of record NC_085140.1, on the reverse strand, counting down.
CACATCGTATGTAATAATTTTGCGATCAGGAGCTCGACCTCCGAGAATTTATATGACCTAAAATACCAAAAAATAATACCAAAAACTTATATGCAGAATACTTGAGGCATAACATGCTTAGGTATGTCAATACCAATTGAATAATAATTGGTTATGCATTTGGTATTGAAATTCATTTTTTAACAGAATATGTTATGGCTCAAGTATTGTTCATATTAGTTTTTGGTATTATTCATTTGGTATTTTACCCCTTATGCAGGGCTAGTTCATAACAGAGTATGGTATCAATCTGGGAGGGAGATCCAGATACTACACACGAAATAACAATAAAATTAAACGTCATGACGCAAGAAAATTATCGACGAGCAAAATATACCAAAGCAAGCGTCACACGGACTGACCAATTTTTGTTTTGCGTGTCATCGATGTTTTCGTTGATTTCATTGAAGCCGGTGCGTGACTTTCTCGAGTTTCAGATAACGTTCCGAGTGCGGGAATTTGAAATATGAAGTGTCTCGTGAAACTCTCTCCCGGAGTATTGAATTAAGAAGTGTCCGGAACATAGTCGTTTTTCGCTTCCCTATGGAGGGAATCACAAAATGCGGCGGATTAAATTCAGTATAAATAAAACACGAATCTCTTGTCAGCATCTATCTCGACCAACTCAACAACCAAAACTCATTCAAAGTCATTTATATAAAATTTAATAATTCTGTAGATATTTCTTCACACTAATTTATTCCTAATCTTCTCTTTTATATATAAAAATGAAATGGTCTGTGTTCGTATCCGCATAACTCGAAAACGGCCGGATGGATTTTTTTCATTTCTTCAGCAGAAACATTCGTTATAGTTTCCGACGGGTTTATATGATACTTCCTAATGGGAACAATACGAGTAAAGTTGAGCAAACCATGAATAACTAAAATTGTGATTCCTATGCGAACTTTACATGGGCAGTTCGAAATGCACATTCTCGCCTACTATGCAGGACAACGTCTGCCGGGTCAACTAGTAGTGATATAAATTTCAATGAATCGTTATCTAAATTCTCGTAAATCAATGCAATATATAGTTTGATATATTTTGAAAAAGCATTTTAAAGATGAACACCGGAACATCTTTACCACTTCGCAATAACGACATGAGCATTCATGAAACGTTATTTCATAAATGATCACCACTACACCTTTATCTCTTTTTGTTCATCGAATCATCGGTATTTTGGCGTTTGTTGATCTCCAGAAGTTTATATTTTTGAGATAAAAATTTATTGAATTAGCTTTTTGGTTATGAAGGGAAGCCTTGTCGTCATGAATTGATGTTTTGGGGTAAGGAAAATAATTCCCCTACATATTGATTATATTTGAATGAAAATTATATGGGATAGAATGTTAATGCAATTTAGCTATTACCAATCAAAACTACATTGTGGTCTAATGATTAAGATCTCTGAGCAAAGGTTCCACAGTATTCTTTCTTCCAGATTCGATTAACGATTAGGCAAATAAATAAATAAATAAATAAATAAAAATCTGCATAAAAGTAAACTCTCGATGTTCCTCTGAAGAACCGAAAATTAAAGTTCTTATCAAAAATTCTGACATATCGATAAAGTAAAACGGTGAAAAATCATATCGTTTTAGCCGTTTTAACCGAGCCGGTGACGAGCGCGGTGTCATCATCATCAATAGACATAGCCCGCTGTTATCATTGAAACGCAGTATGAAAAACAAATTATAGCCCGGGACATCCTGGCTACGATCTGGCGATGGGCTAAACAATAGGATGTCAATAGCCTGGTTTTAACGGTATCGATATTTTGGAAAAAAAAAACTTACAATTTTTGAGTAATTTAAAATTCTTTATGAAACGACATCGATCGCTATCGATGGTTCATAAGAAAACTTTTAAAATTTGATATTAAGAATTTTGAAGAAACTTAAAGAAATGGTTGGCAAGGATTGATTATTCATGTTCGCAAATGTGTTTTTGTTTTCTTTTGCATTTCGAAGTAGCTTGTTTCATAACGGGTGGAAAAAGACGGAAGTTGCAAAGCGAAATCTCTCTTCCATGCTTTCGCCATATATGCCAGATTCGGACGACGAACACTTTACAGATTTTTTCAAATCGTCAAAACCCGACTATTCACGATTAAAATTACGAAAAAAAAATTTACTGTAGCTGCGGATTGGGTTGACTTATGAAGAACGTGAAACGAGCGATGCAGATAATGAATTAATAAGCGATAAGCAAAGGGAATCATTGCAAGAAGATGTATCCTAGACGTCTCCTTTTCTCTTTACAATGGACACCATTTTCAAACAAGTTTCACAGTTCGATTGTATTAGGCATTTTTTGTTCAACAACCGTCGTTTCAAATATAGATTGATTGTGTTCAATATAATTTTCTGCTTTTTATGGTTTTCAAGCAAATTATCAGTATCGATACTCCCCATTTATTAAACATTTTCAGCTAGGTCTGCGGTGACGTTTCATGACAACTAAAGTTAGGTCTGCGCTGACATTCATATTTTTTTAATCTGACTCTCCCTCCCAGGTATCAATAACAGAATTAGGTATTATTGAGCCAATTTCTCCTGCTCGGGTTTCGATCTGCTGATCGCAAAATAATGACATATGATGTGTCGCAAGTCATATTTGGAATTTTCGCAAAAGTGGTCCACCGGGACCTGACTCCGGATGCCCTAGGACCATATCGATGTGGCCAGGTTAAGCCATATCAATTCCTGGAGGACACTTTCGAGCTCTTGATCGCAAAATTATGACGTATAATGTGTCGCAAGTTATATTTGAAATTACCTTCCTAATTTGACCATTACGAGATCCCTTATAGCCGGTTCCGGAAGGGCGAATAATCTGGTTAAAACTGGTTAGAAAAAGTTCCATTACGTGCAGAACATGTCTGATATACATCTCGGAGTTGACCAATCACAGTTTTAGGTAATTTTAACAGCATAGACTTGAGATTCAGTCGGGAATATCCACCAGTAAAAAAACCCCAGTACAATCCGGAATAACTTCGGGACCAATCCCAATTTTGAGTCACTTGTCATAATCTAGAAACTTATCCGCTTCTTCTGAGAAAAATATACAAACCGGTTCAGAAACGCCAGAAATATTCAATTTTCAAATCAATTTTTACCCCTACCGTCAGACGTATACCGGATAAGGGTATCTGCAAACATGTAAACATTTGCAGAACCGCCATCGGGGGTGACATTTGGTCTGGGGGTGAGAATGGGTCATCGCTCTCACCGACACCCTGGAAGTCGGATATCAAAATCGTTCAAAAAGGACTCTTATATTTTAGTTTTCTTGCCCTCAGATACATTCAATCTTCAGTTCTTTTCAGTTCAGGTTCAGTTCTTTTGGACTATGCGTCCAATTTGGGAATCTCGAGCTCGTTCAGTAGCCGCTAGGTTGCGAAGGCCGACGGAGGTCCTTCGTAGCTTAGTTGGTTAAAGCACCAGTCTAGCGTACTGTCATGGGTTCGAGTCCCATCGAAGGAAAAGTGGTTACCTCCAATACATTTTCCAAATCAATATCTTCCACATAACGTACATATTCACATATGAGTTTTCATAACAGGCAATTTAGGCTCAATTTGTGTCGTGTTTTGTTGTTATCGGGCGTGCTCACTGCTGAAAAAATTCACAAAAATTAGAAATAAAACAATTTGCGTACCAATTCTTTGTTTTCGAATGGTATTGATTTGGGTACATGGTATGAATTCAAGGAGCAGTTCCCCTATTTGAATTCGTATCAAGAAACAAATAATACAAAATCAAATATATGGGGGTCCCATAGCGTAGTTGGCTACACGTTCGCCTTACAAGCGGATAGTCATGGGTTCAATTCCCAGCCCCTCCACCAAACCCTCGTCAGTCGCCGAAACCGATACGGTGGCGTTTTGGGGTACGCGCCTTACCGTCACGGCTGCCTGATGACGACTGACAACTTCTTGTTTTTCTCGGAGCCATTCCTCCAACGTTACCCGGATAAATGGCAACCGAACAATGCAACAATCATTGGATACACACAACATGGACAAACGGACAACGACAACAATAATGATTAATGGAAATCTAAAAATAGATTCTGTGCGGATTCTGTACAGCAGAATATCACAGAAGATCTCGGCACAATTAGTGGTTTAATAGCACAACTAACAAAAAAAGCAAGGAATAAAAAAAATCAAATATGATTGCTCAAGCTTCGTTGATTTGCAGGTCATTATCCTGTGTTCGATGCATAAATTCATCCGGAAATTTCAGAGGAATAGGTATTTTCGGAGATTTCAGCAAAAATTTCTTCGGGAATTTTGCTGAATAATTTCTTTGATTAATTCTCTAGCAAAAATTAGTCCGGAATTTGTATGGAAAGTCCTCCTTCAGTTCTTGTGACAAGTTTCTCTATGAGTTCATGCAACAGCCAATTGACATTTTTAGCGCCAATTTATCCGCAATTTTTTCTGCAAGAATTCCTATGTAATTTTTTACTACAATTTCAGCCAGGCAGAATAATCCGTGAAGTGTCTTTTTATTTCGATTTAAATTTGTTTAAATGTATGTTTAGAAATAAGATTAATTCTGTCTGTACGACTTTTAAATCTAAGACTAGTAAATAAATAAATTTCCCCGAATTTTTTGCCAAAAAATGTTCAGTACATACAATTTCCTTTTTGTTCCTATTGCACGTTTTTCATCCACTATATGATAGTCATGAATCGGGAAGGTGTTGACTGCCATAGCAAGTTAAATATTTGAGTGCGTATACGACCCTGAATTGTTTTTTTTTTCTATTACAGCCTAAGTCGAGACATATACCAAGAGAATCTCTATCGCAAAACCGGAACCGGGAAACTTCCTATCAAATGGCTGGCACTGGAATCGCTGACCCATCAAGTGTACACATCACAGAGTGATGTGTGGTCGTACGGAATTCTGCTGTACGAAATTTGCACCCTTGGTGGCAATCCGTACCCTTTGCTGTCCACGAACGATTTAATTATGGAACTCAAACGAGGCTATCGCATGGAAAAACCGGACAGTTGCAGTAAAGAATTGTTTGTATTATGCTTTGGTAACGTTAAGGGTGTTTGAATAATCATTTCATTATTTGTTTCTAAAAGGTATGAGCTAATGTTGTCCTGCTGGAATGCTCTACCAATCGATAGGCCGACGTTCACCAGCATCAACAGCAAACTCGAGGAGCTAATGCAACAAAACATAAAGACGAACAGGGATCTGATAATTCTGGATGCAATCATTGATATTCAAAGGTTTACACGTAAAAAATGTTGTTCCAAAACCTTTTTTTAAACTCTCATTTTTACAATTTCAGTACAAAGGCCACTTCGAGTGAGCATTCTTACTTAAAACCAGTGGAGTATTAGAATGACCTGAGCTGCATGCGAGCAAGACCATGATTTTAAAATCTTTTGAGAACAATCTTATATCTTGGAGAAGAACGAATCCAATAATTATTTTACATAGTGATTATACAAGAAATACATATTTTCGAACATGTCTTCCTTAAAAAGGAACGAGTCATCATTTGACCGTGAAAGTAATTCCTTTCGAGTTATTCTGTTATGGACATCATTATCTGACTTCTGTCATTTTTTTTTATTCAATTCAAACTTACACGCTAGAAATTTCCGAACAAAACAACATTTTTGTGGAAAAGAAGTTATTCTAATGCTTAAAGAATCCAACGTACCTTCATTTATGTTTTGTTAGGCTGGCAGTTCTGTAATGAAAAAAAAAATCGTGAGCCTTTGCGATAACAAAAGTATTATTGAAACACACCTTCCCATGTTGGCGTTTATGTAATGGAATCCAACCACCAGAAGGAACAGGAACACACCCAGAACGTTGCAGAACACGGCCAGCTGGACATCAGAAATCATTTTTGCAGCTGAAATTTTTGTTAATAATAGATCATTAGAGTCAAATATTTATAGAATATTACTTTTACACCATATGGATTTATGTAAATAAAATTAAGCATTGTTTTCTTTGGGCCATCTACATTTTTTTAAATTCTGAGTCACTGCATTGTTTGGCTTTTCTCCTTCTAACGCTTCTGAAAATTTATTGATAATGGCAATTGGATTGTAGTCGACGCTCAGTTTTCTAAAACATGCTTCCACATCTATATAGATTTCGAAAGAGATGCCTACCAATGCATGAACTTGTTTATTTTGTGGCAGGCATAAGAATAGGTACCTGATGATACTCTTTGGGAAGTGTTATCAGAAATTCCTACTCAATAGACCCCTCCGAGTGCACTTGGAGTCAAACTCGGCGCCAGCTTTGAATTGGCAAATTGGTTTTTACTCAAGAGATATGTAAAATAGGACGGGGCAAGATGAGCACCCTAAGAATGCTGCTTAATACCTTCTCAGCAAGCATGCTTTTCTATATTGCAATCCGACAGTTATTTTTAGTTGCATCCCATCTAACAACCAGATTATTATTATTTATTCAGACTAAGGTCGAAGTGGCCTGTGCGGTGTATAGCAGTCTTCTCCTTTCGGCTCGGTCCATGGCTACACGTCGCCACTATATTCGATCGGAGCGTCTTGCGGAGTCCAAAGTACGTACGATTTCCAGTACGTGGCTCACCACCGTGTTTAAATAGCTCTCCTGATAGTAGGTCAACCACAGGGGCTTTGTTGTTCTTCAGCCAGCCAATCTCCTCCTGGATTTCCTGGAGCCGGTAAAATTATGTCCTGCGTGCGTTCTCCCAGGTCCATCACCATACCGCCATCTTCGTCTGCCACATCGCCATTTAGGTGTTCTTCGTAGTGCTGCCGCCACCTTTGGATCACCTCATGCTCGTTCGTAAGAAGGTTCCCGTTTATGTCCTTACACATATCAGTTGCTCCGTCTCTTCACGGTCTCGATCTTCCTGCTGACGCTTTTTCCTTCGGAAAATCGAGTTTTGTCTGTTCCGCGCCTGTTTATATCGTGCCTCGTTCGCCCTCGTACGGTGTTACAGCAATCTCGCCCATGCTGCGTTCTTCTCTTCTAGAAGGTACTTCGGACTACCATTCCGCGGGAGGAAGCGAAGTTTATGCATCGTTGGCCGTTGTCACTCGATACGGTGTGCAGACTATCCGGTCCGATTGCCGGCCTACACATTTCCTCCCTTCCTACCTGTGCGTTCATGACACTGATGACGATTTTGACGTCTCGCAGTGGGCATCCATCGCATGTCTGCTCCAGCTGTGCGTAGAACGCTTCTTTCTCGTCGTCGGGTCTCCCTTCGTGTGGGCAGTGCACGTTGATAATGCTATGGTTGAAGAAACGGCCATTAATCCTCAGTTTCCACATCCTTGCGTTGATTGGCTGCCACCCAATCACACGTTGACGCATCTTACCCAGCACTATGAAGCCGGTTCTCAGCTCGTTGGTGGTGCCACAGCTTTGGTAGAAGGTAGCCGCTTAAAATTGACAGTCCAATAACTAAGGTAAATGATATATTTTGGACAAGCCTGAGCTTCTTCGATCAATTTTAGATAATGTGTAGGATTTTTTTTTATCGAAAGTATGATCATTGCATACTTTTACCTCAACTCTAGCGGCTGATGAGAATTCACAAATCAACTATTATTTATCGTTAAAATTATCTAAAATGTAAAGCTTTCTACCAAAGTGCCTGCTGGACGCCAGTATGCAGGAGAACATGCATTATAGGACTCTTCGTAACATGCACCTGAAACACGTTTAAATTGGTTCAAACGGCAATCTTGAGGTCCTGCGGCCAAAGTTTGATTGTAATTGAGATACTAACATATTCCAATGGCTTAACATGAACTTGAGACGGATGAAAAGGGAGTGACCAAAATGAAGTTATGTTTTTATGCATCAGAAATTTATTGGTCACCCCATGTACAGTACACGGATGAACCATTAATTGCCAACTTTCAGGCTGTTTTCAATGATATCGATAAGATTGCGAAACAATGTTAATTTCTGGTTTAATCTATGTCAGTTAAGCAAATAAATGCATTTAAATGAATGTGGATACGTGTAGGTAAGTCATACCATTGAGATCTGTAGGCGGCCATTTTTAAATAAGGAGAAAATGACTCTGTCCAAAATATATTCATTTTCCATGTCGAAATTATATATTTGATGTCCAAAAAGAAAATATTCCAGTTCACAGTATATCACAGTTTACACCTAGTAAACGTAATTTACTCAAAAATTGGGCATTGGAGACACAAGACTAATCATAGGTTATGTATTTGAATGAACCTAGTGGTTTTTAATTGGTTTATACTATTCAATCTCGATATTTTTTCTAATGAATGTCCTGCGCTCGATTCATTTTTGAACGATGTCTTGTTGGTATTGCTGGGTAGCACCAGCCATTTTTTGACCGGGTGATTTTTTTTTTTGAACTGTCACTTTTAAGTTTAATTCTCTAAATGAGACAGACTTTTAATACACCCAACATCGCACGTTATGCACATTAAGATTTTAAACAGGGCGCAAATAAAATCGAAATGCTACGTTTTGACAGGGCAAGTGAATTGAACAACTCAGTTGAATTCAATTGACTTGCCAAAAGTTGAATATGTTCAACTTTCTTTTCGTTCAAGTAATTGAATTAAGGTGTTTACAGTTAATTACCATTTCTGCATTCGTCTATCATGAGGCTAACACGATGATACTTTTATGCCCAGGGAAGTCGAGACAATTTCTAAATCGAAAATTGCCTAGACCGGCACCGGGAATCGAACCCAGCATGGTCTTGCTTTGTAATTGTATTTTTTATTGGGAACGATAACCGGTTAGTTTAGTTGTAGCCACGTATCTTACCGCACGGCTAAAGAGGGCCTCGAATTATAAAATCTACTTAAAAAATACGACTCATAAAATAACCATTCTATACTGAAATATGAACCATTTCTTTGAAAAGCAGCAAATTCATAATAACTCTAATATTTATCGTTTTGCTAAGCGGATGAATATTTTAACTATTTTTTAGATAGTCAGTCACGATAGTCAGTTTCTTCATATTTACCATTATTGATACCATGTTATTAGGCGATGCGCGGAATTAGGGCAGGTCACGGTACACCAAAAAAAAAGTTTATTCTAATTGTTGAGCGATTTAGTAGTCAGACCTGAATGGAGAATTATCAAAAAAAAATCCCTTACCGTATCTGAATTAAACATTATACATTGCTCACGAGTTAAAAATCAACAGATTAGCGTGAGCGTGGCATATAGAATAAGAATATGAATAACAGATAGAAAACGTTAAAAATATTTATTTAAAAATAATTTCTGTTTCCCGGAAATTGCGGCATTGATTATTTTGTTCTCTTATAAGCAACAAGTTTATATAGACTTATTATACTTCTAAGAGTCTGCCAAACAATGACTTGATGTCCTCAGCGAATGTACGTAATGTACCCCAATAAATATACGATAATCTGATTTTTTATATTTTATAATTGATTTATATTTATATCGCATCCAGCCAAGGAAAAATATTTCGAATTCACGTGTGGATTGTGGAATAGAATATTACCTCAATGATGTTTTTCATCGTAGTTTTTTGTATTTACTAAAGTATATGTTCCTAGCTGACAAATTATAAGCTAAATTAAAAAAGTGTAGGGGAAGACACCCAGAAATCGCCCTCCCCCCAGTTTTCGCCCACCTATTTTAAAACTTTAATTTCTCGAAAACTAGTTCTCGGGTACTTATTCAAAAGGACGTATGTGATTTTGTAAACAAAGATTCAAACGTCTATTTGACCAATCTGATAGCACTACCACGCAAACCATCACCACAGACAGGTAGGGGAAGCTTTCGGCTAGCTGTTGGTGGTGTTGGTTTGCGTGGTAGTGCTATCAGATTGGTCAAATAGACGTTTGAATCTTTGTTTACAAAATCACATACGTCCTTTTGAATAAGTACCCGAGAGTTGTTGGAAACAGTTATAGTTCAGGTTTTTTCATAATTGATTGATGCTTGTATGGAAAAACTTTAACTGTAACTGTTTTCAACAACTAGTTTACGAGAAATTAAAGTTTTAAAATAGGTGGGCAAAAACTGGGGGGAGGGCGATTTCTGGGTGTCTTACCCTATAGCCAAGCTATACGTTTGGAAACCACTGCTTCACATCTCTGTTTTTAGATCATATTATCGGCAAAATCATTCAATGGACAATCGACTGTGTAACATAGCGAAATCAATTTAAAGCGAATATGCAATTACAGGACCGATTTTTATACAAAATCACCAAATGAAAATATATTTTGATAACCACCGTAGTAGGTATTCCATGTTTTAATTTGCTTGGGCCGGTTGATATGGTGGACGATGATTGTACACGTCATGCATGCCTAATATGTTTCACCAATAGACGAACATGCCCAACCCATTTACCATAATGGACTTTTATTATCAATCGAGAAAGGCAAAAACGAAATACTTACTCGGTAGAAAGGATAACCTTTGAAAATATTCTGCAAATTTGGAAAGAGAGTTTAATACGAAATTGCACTGTTGGAGCAGTAAACTGTTGGTGATGAAGCCGTGAATGTGAACAAAACCGAAATGTAAACATGTCAACGTCATCGCAAATATTCAGCTTCGGTTACACAACCATTTTGGCAAAACAAGCACAGTACATCCAGTATTATCCGACCTTTATAGTTTTTCATAATATAAACTTTATTACGTGATAAAGGAAAAAAAAAAGAAAATTGATTACACGGTTAGATGACTTTACCCATTAATGGGTACTATGTTATTGTTGATATTATTCCCACCGTGAAAAATTCACCCATTTTCTTGAAAAAGTGCCACTACCCATTTTAATGAGTAGTGGCGCTTTTTAAAAAAAAATGGGTGAATTTTTCACGGTGGGAATAATATCAACAATAACATAGTACCCATTAATGGGTAAAGTCATCTAACAGTGTATATGAAGTTGTTTTCACCGGTCAACTTCGATTTTAGACTGCAGTGTGACGACTACTTTAGGGGGATTCATAACAGTTTTTTTTTTATGAGGAATCGCACTTTGGCACCGATCCGCACAAGAAAAATTTTGCGCTCAGCAACAGGGTTTTTTGCCTTTCTCATATATAGATGGAATTCCGAAAAGATTCTTGTTAGCATTCTCTTCGCAATCCAGATAGGATTCCCGTCGTCTTCGAACTAGATTAAGTTGTATATATTCCTATGTCATACACCCGCATACCAAATCTGCATGCTACATATTTCATTATTTTCAGCGGCTTCGAAGCACCTCCGAACGCGAAGGGAATCCAGCAAGACATGAGCTACCCTGGGTCTGCGGAACGATACTGGATTCCTGATGTTCTTCAATATGTATCGCTGTTGTATGCGACCTACCGGCTGATGCAATAAGAAAATATATAGAATCATATCTTGAATCGAAAATTCTTTAAAAAATAAATCGTTTAAAGAACTAGACCAAACAATTATTGATGAAAGAAATCCACGATAAGAAAATTCAATGGTATTGAGATTCTCACGTCCGAATGTGTGAGTGGCGATAAAAGGAAAACAAACACTCCTAGATGGTGCTACTCAGCAAAGTTTGGGTAAAAATGAGTATATTTCCATATATTTTTTGACTCCTTCGCAACCATTGTGACGACTCGATCAATTTTGAGGTTATGAACAGAAGGAAAACAAACATGTATTTACACATGCCGAATTGCACATCAGTGTGCGAGCGTTAAACGTCACTCATCTCTATAGAGACCTCTGAATGGTACAAATGCCTTGTACGTCACACTATTTTACATAGCTTAACTTTACATCGCCTCGATTACGTTGAATAATTTTTACATTGACAGAAAATTACATCGTTACTGTTTATTACACAGCAAGCTCTCGGGTACATCGCGCAAGGTAATATTCAACAATCGACGGATTCGATTGGTTGCATCGATTTCGATGTAATATTCAACAACTTTTTTTGCTGTGTACGTTCAATGTCGTTTTCGGTTATTGCTGGGTCGAACCTACACTCCAAATAATCTAAACGTTGTTTCCACCTGAATTTTCAGGTACATTTTACGTGCACACGTTACTGAAAATGCTTCTGAAAATTCAGGTGAAACTTACGTGTCCGGTGAATTCTATCCAAAACTAAGGTAGAACTTACCTGATTTTCACGTAGAATGAAAATTTTATCGAAAAATCAGGTAAAAGTTACGTGAATTTCAGGTGGAAAAAATCTACGTACTTTTTCAGGTGGAAACAACGTGCAGATTTTTTGGGTGTAGTTCTGCCCCGGATCCGCTCTAACAGCTGTCAAAACGTTCGGTTATTCGTTCAGGTTTGATCGCGATCCGACCCCAAATGAATGAGGTTCGCTCTGCCGATTTATCGAGATCGAACCTAGGTTCACCAATACATTCGAACAGAAACTGTAAAAATGAAAATATAAAAGACACGGATGGGTATTTGATTTTAAATCGTTTCTGTTTCATTTATTAAAATTTATCAATTTTGTTGCTTTCTTCTAAGCAGAAATGAAATTCTTAAATTGTTTGATGTCTTCAAGTTTCTCTGATGGTGCATCGGATTCAGATACTGACAAGTATGGAGATCAATTTGTAGTGAACATTGCTACAATAAATTTATGGTAATATTAAAATTATGTAGAAATTTATCGCTCCAGACACTTCACGAATAAACCTATAGATCCCTATGGAACAGGGTTTGATAGCCCTAGGTAATGATATTCCAGTCACTGAAACATGAGTAAAATATCTCGTGAAGCTAGTGTGAATTTCATACTCCATCTCGTTCTGCATAGGTCTATACTTCATTATTTGTTAAATTAAATCTGAAATGTAGAATTTTTGAACCAATATTTGAACCAGTTTACCTTCACATGCGAAAATGTTTGACAGGTTTCCAAACAAGTTGGATTTCTCGATTACTATGATGCTGTTATGAAGTCTGTACACAGCAGCTGTCATGATTGAATTACCCCCTACAAAAATTATGGCTAACGTAAAAAGCTGGATAGCTCCACCCTAGTATAATCGATATAGAACCACACATAAATTAAATAATTGCTAATTCGAGACCACACATAAAGTTTATTTGGATATATTTTATTAGTAGTTCGCGTAGAGAATGGTTATGTGTGCGCTGATATACATCATAAGTTAAATCTATGGATTTTTGCCAATAAATATGTGTGGATTTTTAGTAGCGTAGGTGTCGCAAGCGAGCGACGAGTGTGAAAGGAACAGAAATTGAAATTTTCGCTGTTTTTCTGCCTAACGTCCACCAACGAACGGCTTGCCCGAATAAAAAATACAGTAGAATTACAATACAATTTATTGTAACACTACTATTAATAACATTAAATTGGGAATAGATTATATTGTAAATGAAACCATAGAAATACATTAGAATGCATTGTTATGAACCATTTACTCAAACGTAAATGAAGTTTACGCAATAGAATGTACGGGTTGTTAAGTATCGTAACTATACAAAATCTGATATTTTTCCATACATTTTTTTCGTCACACAATAGAGTGTATGGTTAATATATTGTTGAAATATCCGAACAAAACTGTTCAAAATACAATGGATTGTATTGTATTTGTATAGTAAAACAAATTTCTCAGTTGTGACAGCTTTACTGTTCAACAATGCAATTTAAAGGGAAAAAATGCATATTTGGCGCTATGAGACAAATATTGTTATATAGTTTATATCCAATGTAATAGCCTATTCAGATTACGCCATTAATGACATAATAATTGGTGTTTCAGGGTAAATACGCTTTATGATGTCATTATTTACGTAATATTCCATACATTTTGCGCTGTCAAAAGATACCCACTAAAAAGAGTCATGAAGAATTTATTACGAACAATTATTACGAGAGAGCTTTCGTTCTAACTGGGATGCAGGGAGAAATTCAACAAAACAAAACTGACAAGCGTCACGCTCTCTTTGCCAGAGAGAAAATTCTCTCTGTTTTCATTTCGTTTCGTAGTTGACAGTCATGCTCTTTCTGTCGCAGCAGGGTCGAATGCATGTTAGATGGAAATCTTCTGAGCGCTGAAGAATAACTCGGATTGTGATGGTTTTGTGGAAAGCATTTTATATGATGAAAAATAATGATGGTAATTATTTATTCTCCACTTATTCAACATGAATTGTTTAAAAACAGATGCTCTCTAGAATTAACATGAAGTATTTAACTTAAACCTAGATTTATTGTCGCGCTCTTCTTAAACGCTCAACTCTTCGCGGTGATAACGCGCAAGCAAAGATTGCGCAGCAGCGCGCCCATAAGCTTTTACACAGGGTGTGAGTCTGTGCTGTTTAATTTAATAAGCCGCCGAATGGGGTTGCCATAGTTGAATAGCCGCCGTGTGTAAAGTAAATGGGCGCGCTCCAGCGCAATTCAACGGAGGCTGATTGGGTAGATCATGATCTGAGTGTTTATCTTGGGATGCATAATAATAGAACAAATCGAATAAATTTTCAAAGTTCAAGCAACAATCAATATGAAACTGGAGTTTTTTAGTGGTTCCAGTTGCGCACACTAGGAACAATCCTCGGTACCCAGAAATGTCATTTCAGTTGTCATTTCGTAATTTATTATCGGCCCTCAAGAACAAGATTTAGTACAGTTACCAAGGTAATAGTTTCTTAGTTTGGTTTTTATTTACTAATTCAACAAACCGAAAAATGGAAATGGAATTCGCATGCCGGAAAATATTACAGGCGACAATTATTATTTTTGGCAAATTTTCTTAATTTAATCATCCTTTTTTTACAGAAACGTGAGAACGACAACTGTAGGTATACAAAAAAAAGTTAGTCCCGCGTTTTAACTCCGGATGCTTGAAATTGCATTCTTTCTCCAGGGTTCGTGAGTTTCTTTTTACGAGGTGAAACGATTTGGCCCCGGGAGAAATCGTTTGGGAAATCGCTCATAAGAGAACCCACCTAAGCCCCAAGAAACTGATCTTGAGCCAACGGCCGCATTCAAGATGCACACCAAAGAACTTCTCTCGTTTCCCGGGTCCCAGGGTGATATTAATTAGGGAAGAGTTTTGGCTGTGAGATCCTATGACAAATAATGTTGAAGTCCATGAAGACAATTCCAACCAAGGTGTATTTGCGTCTTGTCATAAATCCTTCCAGTTTAGTTCCTTCAGCTTTCTACATTCACATTCAAATCTGACATTGAAACATTATCGATCAGCTCGAACTCAAGCGGGGTCCAACGATAACCACCGTTATCACGTACGTGAGGGTACCTCGTGTAAAATGGAAAGGCATCGATCTGTCACTCAGCCTACAAACCAGGAATCTGGATCCACCCAGATGATACGGAAAGGTAGAATTCTTCACCGGTAGGATCACCTTCGCGTGAAAGGTTTAGATTCCCTCACAGAATAAAAACTCACGTGTGGATAAAGCAGCGAATGAATCAGATGGAAAGCACCAAAATCTCCTTTTAAATAAAATTTTCAAGGTTTCCTGGTACCTAAACTGCCGTGAATCGCTTGGTACCCAACATGCTCCGGACAGCAGAACAAAGGGAACCGAAGCGACTAAAATATCTTATCGACTAAAATATCTTTTGTTATGACCATGAAATTGAAGGTCTTGCAAAGGTACTTGAGAAACTTTCAAGTCTTTAATTCCATTCTCTAACAAAAGCCAATATGTTATTTTCTGATTAAAAAATAAAAAGTGACAGTTACATATTTGGCTATGAGCTCCATTGTCTCAGGGATGTTTCTAAATAGATTGTGATTGCTGTATTAATATTAGAAGGAGCAGTAATCTACGCATAGCTAAATCTAGGGTTGCATAAGCTGCGAGTACTGCAATCCCTCGTTTGGAGTTTTGTACTACTGTTTTGGGTAGCAGATGATCTATCCATGCTCACTCCAGCACATTTCCTACTAGGTGAACACACCTTTCGGCGGCCCGAACCAGATTTTGTAGGTGTCCCGCACAACCGTCTCTTACGCTTTAAAGCAACTCAACGAGCAAATACTTCTGGAAACGCTGGGGTAAGGAGTATGTCGAACTGCCATACCAGAGACCAGCGAAGTGGAAGAAGACACATACCGAATCCCGAGTTGGCGTTGTGATTTTTTTAAAACTAAATCCTGCCGCCCAAACAGTGGGCTCTCGGTTCAGTAGGGGTAGTCTCCCCAAACAAGGATAGCATCGTAAGAGTTGTGGACGTTCGTACTTAAACAGGTATTCGTCGTCGCGTTTGTTACTAACAGATGAAGTATCGGAAGTTAAATCCGAACGTCCAAAACCTAAAACAAAAAAGAATTATTAATTGACGATGGATGATGGATTATAATTCCAATACTCCAATCCTGCGAACACGTCTTAGCTCCACTCTGACAACATTCCGTTTATTTGAGATAAACAAATAAATACAACGATAGCTATGACGACGATGAAAAATTAGAACAAATTCAAATTTAAATCAAAGGATTGCTAAGTTTTGCTGGGTACCAGCTGGGTACCGAAATCTTAGTACATTGGAACCATAAAATGAGTACTAATTTGTTCTGACCCCAACATCTTGATAATTATATCTATGGTTCAAGGGCCAATGCGGAAGACAATTTAAAACGTAGAAATGGTTGTAAAACGAATATATTTGATGAATAAACATGATTTCATAAATTGTTTCAATTCTGCTGCTTGAATGGCTTAATATACTTTGGATTTCAACATTTTTCACGTGGGACAACTGTACGATTTGAATGGGATGTATATATAAAGTAGAATAACCCTAAATAAAACATGGATTGGTAATGCATTCATCCAAAATACAGTTTAAATTATATCACATTCACACGATTCGATTTTGTTAGAAGCTGTATCATTGATTGTCGAGTAGAACGCAATTGTTCAGTTTCCATTTTTGAAAAAAAATTAAATTGCTGAGTTGCCCTTCATACATGGAGATGCTGGTGGAAATACATTTTAGTTCGATAATATTTCTTGAAAATTGGTCCAATCGTCCTTTTTTTATTTATTTGTGAGAATTCCCAAAAGTATCTAAATTTTTCTATCAAATCTCCGTTCAATCATAGTACAGAATCAAAATACTTTTTAAACTTAAACATAAATTGAGGAATAGTCTGATTCCCCGAAGAACGGCGCACCCAATTAATGAATGTAGCTTCGCTCATTATCCTTAATGAGAGCTTCAAATATTCTTCGAAAATCCCTTTTTATATTTTTTTAAATATTTTTTTTTCGTAGAAACTTTGTTCAGAAAAAAATGTTCGATTGTCGCCACACAAATGCTTGATTTCGCAAATTTTAAAACTCTCCTTGAATTCAACCCTGTATTAGCGTGCAAATGAGAAAATATGGAAACGTCAAGATATATTATCTTGCTGCAGTCTGAACACCTCGTAATAATTGGATACCCTCTCACTTAACAAAGTCATAAATAGCCCAATCTGAATAGGCTATAAAGAAACGTTTAAAAAATTATCAATGTATGAAACTTATGTACGAAAACGTTCCAAAAACAATTGCAAGTATAGTTACATTAGAGAAATATGTTGATGTATTGTATCCTCAGTGTTGATACAATCTGTGCAACCATCAAGAAACAATGTATCCTATTGTATACCGTACATTTTATGGTAATTCAATTGTTTACACTATTGAACCAATAGTACATTTTTATCCGGGTGGGTAGTAGCATGGTGAACTCTTAAGATCTGAGCATGGGGAAACTGTCAAAACGCACGCAAACGCATCCATTTTGATCCGCTCTTTACCAAGACAGCCTCGCGGTCATTCATATTGCAGTTTGCGTTGAGTTCGCCAAATGCTCGAAGTTGCAGCAAACATGCAAAAGATCTTGCATACAGTGTTGCTGGTTATCTTTCAAAAAGATTATGTTATAATTTTTGTTATAATAATTGATTTTTCATGCTATTCAAGCTTACTATAATAAGCTCTTACTCCATATTTAAGATATTGTGATAGAAAGTTATTTTTTGAAGGCAAATAGGGTAAAACGACCTATTATGGAGGGGTTAAGCACCGTGTCAAAACCGAATTGATTACAAAAATTCTTCAAAAATTACGTGTTGGTCGATTTCCACATTGTAGTAGTTGAATAGGATGCTCGTTAACTACACTGCCAAAAATATCTTTATAAGATATATGTGTCGCCGTTATAAATTTTCGCAATAGCTCCACCCTAATATAATTGATATAGAACCACACATAAATTAAATAATTGCTAATTCGAAACCACACATACAGTTTTTTTGGATATATATTTTATAAGTAGTTCGCGTGGAGAATGGTTATGTGTGCGCTGATATAAATCATAAGTTAAATCTATGGGTTTTTGCCAATAAATATGTGTGGATTTTTAGTAGTGTATAGTTTCGTAAATATTACGTCAATTGTGCTGTGCTTATGTTGTTTTGTTTTTATCACAATAAAAACAAACTACCGCAATAATAGGACGAAGTTGCCTATCGTTGCGATATTTTTTGAAGGTCAGTCCTATTGTTGCGGTATTGCATGTAATTCTTATGGGGAGCGATACCGCAACAATAGGACCTTAGCACTACAGCAATAATAGGCTCAAAGGATTCAAATTTTTAACGAAAAATGTTGATTTTTCATCATTTTGAACGGAATTTTGTCAAACAAAAGCTGTTCTAGTCGTTAATCCGAAGAGTTATTATTATTATTATTATTATTTATGTTTATTTCATCCGACAAATTTGTCTTAATGAATAATATTAGAACTAATTGAACATAAAACGTAAAAGTCTACTCTTAAATTCATTTGTCGTCATATTAAAATCAAATAAGTGCACAACATTGTTGAAACATTCCATCATTGCGCGTACTGGTTCATGGAATGTATAATCCCGTCGTCTTAAAGGCAATCTTAGAAACTCAGGTCTACGAGTGACATAACCAGGAACATTAACATTAACTAGCTCGAGCAAATTTGGAGCGTCTATTTCAGCAGCAAGTAATTTGGCTATGAAAATAGCTTTAGCTCGTTTCCGCCTTTGCATCAACGTCTCCAGTCCAATCAGTTGACAGCGACTCTCATACGATGGCAGATTTAACGAGTCGTTCCACGGTAGGTTGCGTAACGCAAATCTGACGAATCTCTTCTGAACAGATTCTATTCTAGAAGCCACAGTGCTATGGTAGGGATCCCATACTATCGAGGCAGTTTCTAGAAGAGGCCGAACGAGACTAACGTACAGGGATTTCAGTGTATACGGGTCTCTAAACTCCATACTCAGTTTACTCACAAACCCTAATTAACGACGAGCTTTGTCGATAATCTCTTCGTAGTGATTTCTGAACGAGAGAGCTGAATCCAGTGTGACACCTAGGTCCCTAATTTTGTCAGTCCTATTTAAAAGTTCTCCGTCAACAGAATATTCAAATGACAGATAGTTCGTTTTGCGGTGGTAACTTATGACAAAGCATTTAGGAATGCTAAGTTCCATATTGTTCGCTCGACACCAACCTGCAAACTTCTCAAACAAAGTTTGAAGCTTGCGACAGTCTTCCAAATTGTTGATTACAATGTACAGCTTAAGGTCGTCAGCGTATACAAGACAATAGCTTTCCCCGAGATATATGATAGCATCGTTTATGTACAGCGCAAATAGTAGCGGGCCCAAATTGCTGCCTTGCGGCACACCAGAACTGCTTTCGAACCATCGTGAGATAGACGATCCGATTTTCACGGCCAATTTTCTGCCACAAAGGTATGATTGGAGCCATGTAACAAAGCTAGACGAACATCCTAATTTATTCAGCTTTGCCAGTAGTATAGTGTGATCTACTTTGTCAAATGCTGCCTTCAGATCAGTGTAGATGGCATCTATTTGACGACTCTGTTCGATGTTGCGTAGACAGTTTTAGCATAGATATAATTATCAAGATGTTGGGGTTCGAACAATTTAGTACTCATTTTATGGTTCCAGTAGAACACAGCTTTCGGTACCCAGTTGGTACCCAGCGGTACCAGTCAAACTAAGCAATCATTTGATTTAAATTTGAATTTGTTCTAATTTTTCATCGTCGTCATAGCTATCATTATATGTTTATTTATTATTTTGTTTGTCCGCGATGTTATCAGATTGAAACTGCGATCTGATCTCAGGATTATGATAATATTATAAAATTTACTAAATTAACTAATAATACTTTTTTTGTTCTAGGATTTAATAATGCAATAATGTTGACTAATTATGGTCCTCGTTGAAGCCTAGTTAGTATTCAACCATGGTATGATGATGTGACTTTGACGCTCAAATCTACAGTGATGCTGCCCGTGTTGGCTAGACTGTTATTACACGAACGAGAGGTGTCTTCCTCTACTTTGCTGGTCTATGGTGTTGCAATCCAACGTACTCCCTCCGAGCGTTTCTTCAAGTTTTCCAATGCTCGTTGAGTTGCTTGAAAGCAACAAGGCACATGAACAGATTAATTGGAACGTTTTTTGGTCGATTTACCAACCAGATTGTCTATTGTTTAATCTTCCTTCACACGTAATGGATGTGACCCATGCGAACACGAGGCATTAATAGTGAGAGGGGAAACCAATTTTGAAAAATTAGTATCAATTATTATTTTTAATTAGTCGAACTCCGATTTAAGTTCACCGTTATTTGTTATTCTGAGAAAATATAACGTTAGGGGAACAAAAAAAATACGTTTAAATGCATATTTTAGTATTGGGTAATTTATCAAATGCAAACAAGTAGTCAACCAGTTTTGACGAGTTCGTGTAACTGTTGACCAACTGGCGAAATACAGAGTTCAGTTATTCAACACGGATAAGGATGTAGAGGTCAGTGAATTAATTTCAATGCTGGCCTGAGTCGACGCTGGTAGAGTACGATCCATGTGCTTTACAGATAACACAGTGCGTAGACAGACCCTTCTTATACTCGCGGTTGCGGTTGCATTTATGGGCGAAACGGTTTTCCAATCGGTTGTAGTAGTTCCCCCTGTTAGGATGGGGCACCAGCAGTAGTCTTGAACTCGAAGATACCATCAGCGATGATTCATGATCGCCTTTCGGAAAAATCTCGGAAGTTGCGTTTAGGGTAACTGGAAGATTAAGAAAACTAAACGCATATGTTGTGTCTACCTTATATGCTTAAGCAAGGTATCGGTATAAATATTAGAATACTAGGATGTGCAAAACACGGTGATTCCGATGTTTTTTTTTAACCAGCTCATTTATTTGGTAGGCTCAGTCGTGTGTGACACTTTGCGGAGCCGCAATTCTCAAGTATGATATTTTTATATGGTATATCATTTTATCTTAACAGTTAGTTGGGAGGAGACATAGACCATAATACTCGTGGCGACTCAAGGTTCTTCTTCTTCTTCACCTTATTGGCATTACATCCCCACACTGGGACAGAGCCGCCTCGCAGCTTAGTGTTCATTAAGCACTTCCACAGTTATTAACTGCGAGGTTTCTAAGCCAGGTTACCATTTTTGCATTCGTATATCATGAGGTTAACACGATGATACTTTTATGCCCAGGGAAGTCGAGACAATTTCCAATCCGAAAATTGCCTAGACCGGCACCGGGAATCGAACCCAGCCACCCTCAGCATGGCCTTGCTTTGTAGCTGCGCGTCTTACCGCGCGTCTAAGGAGGGCCCCAAGGTTAGAAAAACCTAATACAGGACGGACGGGGTAGGGATTTGGGTTTAGGTTATTTCAGCTGCTTTGACGGGCGTTTGACGTTGAACGTTGAAAACGGTTTTGCGTGGCGTCGTGCTCGATTTTGGTTCGTCAGGGAGCATCTTCTGGATGGCCAGAGTTTCAGGGTACATGGTACAGAGAAACAGAGTCGGACAAGAAAAAAAAACTGAGAAAGAGAAGGATATAGGCATTAAACTTTGATGTCAGTCAAGCAAAGGAAGGCATAGATGGCCTGCATATATATCACATCGCGATCTCCCAAAACACCTCTTATATCCCGGAAGGGTTGTTTACCTCGGGCCACAAGGGTATCCAATAGTTGCTCTCTGGAGGCGTCATTTTCCGAGCAATACCAAACTACGTGATCGATGTCATCGTAACCGGCTCCGCACCTACATAGGTTGCTATCGACTAAATGGAAGGGATGGATATTTGTCGAAGATGATCTGGTATTCCTTGAATAGCGTGTTTCATGGACAGATCGTATTCAATTGAGGAACTGTCGTTGACGAAGTGAACTCGAGGTGGATTATAACATGGAAGACAGAGATCTGACGATATGTAGTTGAGATAGACTCGCAGGTATCTTGAACGATGAGCCAGTTCAAGCATATTATCGAAGTTTTCTAATACAAGTGTGTTACTTGTTCCACATTTGACCAGTATTCTAAGTGAGAGCTCCCAGTAACGGTGCTTTAAAGGAGTGACTCCAGCAAGCACCTCCAGGCTCATGTTATGCGTTGAATGCATACAGCTAAGAGCAATACGCAAACAAAGATATTGAATGCGTTCCAATTTGATTAGGTGGCAATCAGCTGCTGAGAGGAAGCAGAAAGAGCCATACTCTAAAACAGAGATAATAGTCGTTGATTCCGATGTTTTGACATGTACGAGAAGTTTAACGAAAAACCTTTTTTTTTCTCTATTGACTCAGACACTATAGATTTAACTCGATACAGGCAGTGTCTATCCCGTAAACTCCGGTGTTGATGTGAAACAAAATGTATAAATGTAAATTTTCGGATTCAGTACTTCTCCGGGGTAAGTCAACGGTTTGAATGTATCCCTGAAAGAAACAAAGAATTATATATTGAATGTATACCAACGTTAATCAGATTTTTTCATATTTCGATCTGCCCGTGTTACCAATTTTTAGATTGAAATTGTTTTTGTTTGGTGGAAAAAATATCACTATGACAGCAGTGCTAAATCAAGTTCTAAAAGGCGTTCATAAATTACGTTCTTGAAATACTCTTGACAGTTCTGGGTACCGAGGATTGTTCATAGTGTACGAAACTGGAACCATAAAAAATCACCAGTTTCATATTGATTGTTGGTTTTAGTGTACCCACAATTGTTTTCAATGGTATTATATCCAAAATAGAGTATTTTAACACTACCGCAACATTAGGGCATACCGTAACGATAGGACGTTTTACCCTATGATAAAACTAATAACTAAAGGGGCATTATTAAATAAATTTAATTATTAAATAATTGACATATTTACTTCCACTGAAAATCAAGTAAAATATTTTAGCACCACGATGTACACATCAAACTAAAATTAACGTGAATCCAATGAATAACATGCTTAAAACAGACACATCAGCAACAATTTTGACAGCTCGATCCTGTACAAGTTGCTTGCAGGTTGTCTGCAATGCTAATTTTATTTGCAAATCGCAATAAAATCTGAAAACTTCTAAACCCATTTTCTCAGCTTGATCAAAATGTAACATACGCTGATTTGAAAAAGTACCCGAGAAAGATTTGTGTTCTTGTGTTAACCGAGCTGAATATTTTTGTTTTCGTTTTGAGACAAAAGTCTCAGACAGAGACAAAACCGTCCAGAAAGTGCAATTTTGCAACACGCCAATTCTTGCGTGTTTGTTGCGTGTCTGATCCGTCCGTCCTGATGGGGACCACAGTCCGTCAAAGTTTTTCCATTCCAAATAATCGATTTCTTGCATTCGTCGTCGTCGTGCGGAGTAAAATTTATCGTGCGGTGAAGTTTTTCGGAAAGATATCAAGTGAATCGTAGTGACTGAACTGTTAGTGGTCCTAAATTGCAGAACTGGAAGAGGCAGTTTCGAAGGTGCTTTTAGCTTTGTTGGTGCTCGCTGGAATAACAGGTAGATACTTCCGCAAAGGTGCTCCGGATTTTCCTTCTGGTTGTGTCATTGGCCATTGGTATCTCTTCGGCTGGTCTTGTCTGAGCTCGGTGTGTGAAAAGATTCCGCTGATAGAAGTGTGAGTGCGTAGGCTCCTCTGGCAAAAAAAAATTAAATCAAAATATACCGACTTGAACGAAAGAGCTGGCGAGTGAAAAGTGAAATCATCGGAGGTCTACGAAAAAAAGACCCGTGGAGAGGATTTCCCTTTTGATTTTGGGGTCGTTTTGGAATTTTCCGAACAAGTGACTAACTATCCAAACCGGTAGATTTATAATTCGTTGCGTCGAAAACTGAGCAGGCAAGATTCTCGAATCTCGATTGTGCACAAAACCAAACAAAAGAATACCAATCCCAGATGCATCGCATTGAATTGTACATAGCGGACGCAAGCACCTGATAGGTAGATATGAGACGATTCTATCGATCGATTCTAATATACCTTCGTGCTTCTGATTGATACACTACACAATGGAATTTATTTAATGTTGATTTCATTTTTATAATTGATTCGGTAAGTTTTATTTGATTCATACGCAAATTTATGCAAACCATTGTTTGCAACATAGGAACTACATGTAAGAAATGATATGAATTTATTAAGCTGTTTTTTTATTTAACGACTGTGGCCAAGCCTTGTTGAAACGTGCGACTGATTCTATCAGGGTTATTTTTTCGATGAGTTACTTTCGGTGTTTAGTGTTAAATTAGCTAGCTAAAACTAGCTAAGTAAAAAAAATAACTTTGCAATTTATGATCATAGTACATATTTGTTTTAAAGTTCGCGTTTGAACGACCACGACCAACTTTTCCATACCAATGAAATGAGTGCTTTAATGACCATTATGTAACTAAAATGAGTTGCATAAAATCCATTTTACATGCTACAGCCCATTTTTCGTCATTGAAAAAAAAATATAGCGATTGCAACTCGCTGCAAAACTCAGCACTCGTAGGATTTATCTATCTCCGCAAGTCTCGTTGGATAAACGCACAACTCTTGCTGATAAAAACATCTTTTCGCAACTAGTTCAGGTACCAGGCTATTTTTAATGACTTGGTTACTATTTTGAGTATAGTCACTAAAAAGTCACTATTTGCATCCAAAAGTCACTATTTTTCAGAAAATGGTCAGTGGTCACTAATGACACTATTTTTTTTTGCCTTTCTCGTATACTAAGTATACGGTAAAGGCTATATGATCGCTCCAAAAACAAACTTTTTATAGAAGGCCCGGAGACCCATATTGTTATATACCAATCGACTCAGTTCGACGAATTGAGGTGATGTCTGTGTGTGTGTGTGTGTGTGTGTGTGTGTGTGTATGTATGTGTGTGTGTGCGCAAAACTACTCAAAAAATGTCACTCATTTTTCGGGCACTTATCTTCAACCGATTTGCTCGCAACAAGTTGCATTCGACGCAGAATCCTGTCCCATTGTTTCCTATTTGTAATTGGCCAGATCGGACTATGGGATCGAGAGTTATGGCCAAAATACAAATTCATACGAAAAAATCGCGTAAAAAATGTCACTCATTTTTCGGGCACTTATCCTCAACCGATTTGCTCGCAACAAGTTGCATTCGACGCAGAGCCCTGTCCATGGATAAGGGGCTTGACGTTGATATTTCAAGTGTCTTAAAAAGATTTTTATTTTTTAAATTATTATTAAATTAAATTATTTTTAAATTAAAAAATTAAGATATTTTTCCATTTTTTATATCTCCTTCACAAGAATATCGTTATTTTAATGGTTTGAAAATAAGCTCCGTAGAGAAACTTTTATCACATCTTACTTAAATAAGGTCAACAGTTATACCAAACACTTGAGGTACCATGCCTCCAAGTTAACTAATAGTTAGTGTCGCACGATCTAACAACAACTGCCTATTGGTAAATTTGGAGGTGCCGGCAGGGCTCAGTAGGGGTCTAACTAACATAACTCTAATACTAACAAGACCCTGAAACAAACGCTTATCCAAATAGCATACATCTATTTATACTTGTAGTAGTAGCTAACAATAATTCATATTGTACCCGTATAGCTGAAGTAGAATTTTATTAGTGAAAAGTAGAATTTGTAGATTTACTAATTTGGCATTGGAGATAGTGAATGTATCTATTATATCTTCTCGATAATCTTTTTATTTTAGTCTCTCTAGCTGCATGGATCAACGCAAAAAAACTGTTTCTCTCTTCCTTCTATTAGGTTAGTTAGAAAAATTAGCGGATATATAGGGGACATGACTTAGTGTTTTTCGTATTAAGACAAATTCGCTGACCTTTACCTTATAATAAAATAAATGACCGATAGTAAAATAAATGACTGAAATTTAAAGATATCAAATAAATAATAAAAAACGAAAATAAATACATGACCATCAGTGGACAGAAAGACAAGAGACAGAGTTCTGTTTAGAATAGTTAATTGAGACCATTGCACTCACAAGATAGAGAATAACTAGTACCACTATTATTGCTACAAGACTAATAACTTGACCACTTACGGAAATGAGGATAGACCATATGATGCGTTCATCCACTATTATATTGAATATTGTATACCCTGAATCTGAATAACTGAATTTTAGACCTCATTATTTTAATAAATAATAAAGGTTTGAATATTAGAAAAGGGAATAGAACTTGACCAAAAAAGCAATTACGGAACAACTGGACAGAAATTTTGTATAATGATCACTATTAGACTACTGAAACTTTAACATATGACATTACTGTGACTGATAGGATACAATTAACTCGACGACGTATTGACAAACATCCGATACTCAACCGTGTTAAAATAAGGGAAGCTCTTCAATGTGTCCATTTATTACAATAGTACTTAAATTAATCTATTTTGAAACTACCCTACCAGAATGATATCATTACATCTTTATTCGAAATTGTTACTTGGAAATGGCAACAGTACCCAACATAGACTACTATTAGGTATTGAATGTCGGCTCCAAGTAACTAATAATTAAATTTACATGTTAACTACTTATTCAGAAAACATCTATGTATATGTTGAGCTTCCATTATTTGTTCGGTTTATAATTGACAGACTGTAGATAGAAAGAATAATGTATCGGTATGATCACAATACAAACCCAGGCCGCAGTGACCTAGTGAGCAACATAGCTTGAGTCGTCTGCTAGTATTGTGTATCACATGGAGAGCCCAGCCGAGATACCAGTCTATTAAGACTACAACTGGTCAACTCTCGAAAAAAAAAAAAAAAAAAAAAACAAGTTGCATTCGACGCAGAAACCCTGTCCATGGATAAGGGGCTTGACGTTGATATTTCAAGTGTCTTAAAAAGATTTTTATTTTATTTTTATTTTTGTTGTTTAATAGAGTGCTTTTTTCAAGCAAAGGTTAAGTTCAACACTAAATTAAAAAATTAGGATATTTTCCATTTTTTATATCTCTTTCACAAGAATATCGTTATTTTAATGGTAATGGTTTGAAAATAAGCTCCGTAGAGAAACTTTTATCACATCTTACTTAAATAAGGTCAACAGTTATACCAAACACTTGAGGTACCATGCCTCCAAGTTAACTAATGGTTAGTGTCGCACGATCTAACAACAACTGCAGGGCTCAGTAGGGGTCTAACTAACATAACTCTAATACTAACAAGACCCTGAAACAAACGCTTATCCAAATAGCATACATCTATTTATACTTGTAGTAGTAGCTAACAATAATTCATTTTGTACACGTATAGCTGAAGTAGAATTTTAGTAGTGAAAAGTAGAATTTGTAGATTTACTAATTTGGCATTAGAGATAGTGAATGTATCTATAATATCTTCTCGATAATCTTTTATTTTAGTCTCTCTAGCTGCATGGATCAACGCAAAAAAAAACTGTTTCTCTCTTCCTTCTATTAGGTTAGTTAGAAAAATTAGCGGATATATAGGGGACATGACTTAGTGTTTCTCGTATTAAGACAAATTCGCTGACCTTTACCTTATAATAAAATAAATGACCGATAGTAAAATAAATGACTGAAATTTAAAGATATCAAATAAATAATAAAAAACGAAAATAAATACATGACCATCGGTGGACAGAAAGATAAGAGACAGAGTTCTGTTTAGAATAGTTAATTGAGACCATTGCACTCACAAGATAGAGAATAACTAGTACCATTATTATTGCTACAAGACTAATAACTTGACCACTTACGGAAATGAGGATAGACCATATGATGCGTTGAATATTGTATATCCTGAATCTGAATAACTGAATTTTAGACCTCATTATTTTAATAAATAATAAAGGTTTGAATATTAGAAAAGGGAATAGAACTTGACCAAAAAAGCAATTACGGAACAACTGGACAGAAATTTTGTATAATGATCACTATTAGACTACTGAAACTTTAACATATGACATTACTGTGACTGATAGGATACAATTAACTCGACGACGTATTGACAAACATCCGATACTCAACCGTGTTAAAATAAGGGAAGCTCTTCAATGTGTCCATTTATTACAATAGTACTTAAATTAATCTATTTTGAAACTACCCTACCAGAATGATATCATTTCATCTTTATTCGAAATTGTTACTTGGAAATGGCAACAGTACCACCCGTTGTCAACATAGACTACTATTAGGTATTGAATGTCGGCTCCAAGTAACTAATAATTAAATTTACATGTTAACTACTTATTCAGAAAACATCTATGTACATGTTGAGCTTCCATTATTTGTTCGGTTTATAATTGACAGACTGTAGATAGAAAGAATAATGTATTGGTATGATCACAATACAAACCTAGGCCGCAGTGACCTAGTGAGCAACATAGCTTGAGTCGTCTGCTAGTATTGTGTATCACATGGAGAGCCTAGCCGAGATACCAGTCTATTAAGACTACAGCTGGTCAACTCTCGAAAAAAAAAAAAAAAAAAGAAACAAGTTGCATTCGACGCAGAATCCTGTCCCATTGTTTCCTATTTGAAATTGGCCAGATCGAACTATGGGATCGAAAGTTATGGCCAAAATACAAAATCATACGAAAAAATCGCGTAAAAAAAGTCACTCATTTTTCGGGCACTTATCCTCAACCGATTTACTCGCAACAAGTTGCATTCGACGCAGAATTCTGTCCCATTGTTTCCTATCTGAAATTGGCCAGATCGAACTATGGGATCGAGAGTTATGGCCAAAATACAAAATCATACGAAAAAATCGCGTGAAAAATGTCACTCATTTTTCGGGCACTTATCCTCAACCGATTTGCTCGCAACAAGTTGCATTCGACGCAGAATCCTGTCCCATTGTTTCCTATTTGAAATTGGCCAGATCGAACTATGGGATCGAGAATTATGGCCAAAATACAAATTCATACGAAAAAATCGCGTAAAAAAAGTCACTCATTTTTCGGACACTTATCCTCAACCGATTTGCTCGCAACAAGTTGCATTTGACGTAGAATCCTGTCCCGTTGTTTCCTATTGAAAATTGGCCATATCGGACTATGGGATCGAAAATTATACCATTTTTGCCTTTCTCGTATACTAAGTATACGGTAAAGGCTATATGATCGCTCCAAAAACAAACTTTTTATAGAAGGCCCGGAGACCCATAGTGTTATATACCAATCGACTCAGTTCGACGAATTGAGGTGATGTCTGTGTGTGTGTGTGTATGTATGTGTGTGTGTGCGCAAAACTACTCAAAAAATGTCACCACTTATCTTCAACCGATTTGCTCGCAACAAGTTGCATTCGACGCAGAATCCTGTCCCATTGTTTCCTATTTGTAATTGGCCAGATCGGACTATGGGATCGAGAGTTATGGCCAAAATACAAATTCATACGAAAAAATCGCGTAAAAAATGTCACTCATTTTTCGGGCACTTATCCTCAACCGATTTGCTCGCAACAAGTTGCATTCGACGCAGAATCCTGTCCCATTGTTTCCTATTTGAAATTGGCCAGATCGGACTATGGGATCGAAAGTTATGGCCAAAATACAAAATCATATGAAAAAATCTCGTGGAAAATGTCACTCATTTTTCGGGCACTTATCCTCAACCGATTTGCTCGCAACAAGTTGCATTCGACGCAGAATCCTGTCCCATTCTTTCCTATTTGAAATTGGCCAGATCGGACTATGGGATCGAAAGTTATGACCAAAATACAAAATCATACGAAAAAATCGCGTAAAAAAAGTCACTCATTTTTCGGGCACTTATCCTCAACCGATTTACTCGCAACAAGTTGCATTCGACGCAGAATTCTGTCCCATTGTTTCCTATTTGAAATTTGCCAGATCGAACTATGGGATCGAGAGTTATGGCCAAAATACAAAATCATACGAAAAAATCGCGTGAAAAATGTCACTCATTTTTCGGGCACTTATCCTCAACCGATTTGCTCGCAACAAGTTGCATTCGACGCAGAATCCTGTCCCATTGTTTCCTATTCAAAATTGGCCAGATCGAAATATGGGATCAAAAGTTATGGCCAAAATACAAAATCATACGAAAAAATCGTGTAAAAAATGTTACTCATTTTTCGGGCACTTATCCTCAACCGATTTTCTCGCAACAAGTTGCATTCGACGCAGAATCCTGTCCCATTGTTTCCTATTTGAAATTGGCCAGATCGAACTATGGGATCGAGAATTATGGCCAAAATACAAATTCATACGAAAAAATCGCGTAAAAAAAGTCACTCATTTTTCGGGCACTTATCCTCAACCGATTTGCTCGCAACAAGTTGCATTTGACGTAGAATCCTGTCCCGTTGTTTCCTATTGAAAATTGGCCATATCGGACTATGGGATCGAAAATTATACCATTTTTTTATGGAAAAATCGCTAAAAAAAATGTCACTCATTTTTCAGGTACTTTTCCTCAACCGATTTGCTCGCATTAAATTGCATTCGACGCAGAATGTCTCATTGATTCCTATTGAAAATTGGCCAGATCGGACTATGGGCTTAGAAAATATGGTAAAATTACTATTTATTTGTGAAAAAGAGTTCAAAAAAGTCTAGCTCACTTTTTTAGCACTTAGACTTCATCTATTCCCCAAGCAACACACGTTCAACAAATCTGTTTGCAGTAAACATATTGTGACTGAATCCGGCCATATATAAGTTACTGTGATTGATGTGCAATATGTGTGCTTCTCAGGTCGCTCGCAACAGATTGCATTCGACGCAGAATCTTGTCCCATTGTTTCCTATAGAAACTTGGCCGGATCGTACAATGGCGAAAATACTAATTTTAAAACTACAAAATAAAATGCCATTTTTTGCTCTTATGCTCATCCGATTTGTTTGCAACAAATGGCGTTTGGCGAGAATTTTTTTTATGCATATAAACAAATATGAAAAATAAGACCAATCCACATATTGGTGTTATTTTAGATTTTTCCAAACCTTTTGAACGAACGAGAAAGGCACCATCACCGCTAGGTGGATTAATCTGGGTTTTTTAATTGTGTATAAAAGTTCATAATAAAAATCATTCATGCCTACTATTATTATCAGCCGAATCAAATGTGAATCTGGCAGCAATATATTAAATTTGGGAAATAGGTATATTATGTACACAGAAAGGAATTTCTGTCTGTCTGACCCTTATAGAATCAGAAACTGCTGAACCGATCAGCGTAAAATTTTGTATACATACAGTGATTTTTCGGACCGGGGAAGGTTCTTATATTGGTTCTAGACCCCTCCTCTTTTGGAACGGAAGGCTCTCATACAAATGAAACATAAATTTCTGCATAATTTGAGAACTAATGATGGAAAATTAAACCGATTTTGGTGTGTAGAAAAAATAGAAGTTTTGACGTTTGCTCTTTCTTAATACTTTATCGTCTCAATTGGTTTTGGGTGAGACGAAGTTCGACGGGTCACCTAGTCTTAATTATAACAAAAACTAATTAGATTTAAAAGTTTTTATAACTCGAGATTATTTGGCCATACATTTTTTATTAACTTTAATACTCTTTCTGCCATTTAGAAATTATAGTTTGTTACAATTTCTGGATTTTTAATAGAGACCAGAGTTTTATTGGAATGTCTCGTTGAGTTGAGTCAAAATCTCGAAAACTTCATTTGAATTTGTTATTGAACCATAGTTTAATAACAGGTCAAATTGTATTTTTTTAAATTTCTTCATTATTTTAATTACTTTATATTTTTCAAATGAAACCAAGTTTTGTGAGTCCAAATAGTTTACCATCTAGGAATCAAAAAATATATCATCAATCAGATCATTTTATATCATTCACATTTATATTGGCTGTTATACAGAAAACTTCGAGCTTATATTAAACAACAAATTTTGTTGTAATTATCAACATAATTTTGTGAAACAACTTGTAACTCACTACCCGTTCCCGTGACGTCGGGTAGATACCTTCTCGTGGTGTGTTACTTAATATGGGGTACCATGGTCACATTGCTAGCTTCTGGCTGATTCAACGAATACCAGCCTCAATATCCAATTCCGTGGTACTTACGAGTAGAGGTGTGCGCCGCCGCGCCACGCCGCCGCCGCCGACAGTTTTTGGCACGCCGCCGCCGCCGACATTTTTGCATCGGCGCGCCGCCGTTTAAAATTTGTCACGCCGCTGATCTATAATTTTCCACGCCGATTAAAATTTTTAAGTAGTGAAAGCCCCAGAAAATTTTTCGTGAAGATACCAATTATTTCCATGAAAATTCCATACAATATCTTGTTAACGCTTCGAAGAGCTCTCCGTAAAAATCAAGCGTGAAAATTTCGGAGGAGTTCACGTTGAAATAAAAAAAAATCTGTTTGAAATTGAATTTTTGAACAGAAAATAGTTGTTCGGGAGAAAGTCACAAGGCTGAAAGTTGTTAGGCCGAATCGTTTAACCGAAAAGACTATTTGGTAGAAGCCTACCCGACTAGAAGGTCATATCAAAATTATATCATCCTATGTTATTATGTTATACTAAATATTTATAACAAAATTTGTTAGAAACATGGTGTTGTTAAAATATCTAAATTTCTATCAAAAACTACACTACTGGAAACAAAAAACAATCTAATTTTGTTACAATTTTATCATAAAAATAACATATTTTGTTAGAAATTTGTAACAGAATCAGATACAAAATATATTGTTTCTGTGCAGTTGGACTTTTTACAGGTCGTGATAGGTCTCCAGATTGTGATCAACAATCATAATTAATTTGTTTTTGTTTGAACAAGAATATTTTTCGAGAACATGAAATTAACGACATTACAAACAAGGCAACCTTTTCAAATTATATCAGCGTTGTGATATCTAAGGCTGGGAGACTTTGCTACATCTATTTTAATTGCCTACTGTTGGGCAATTCGGTGTTAAGCATTTTTCAAATCATATTATGATATAATCCTGTTACAACATTTGAAAGATAAAGGCTACTGAGAACAAATTTATATCAAAATAAGTTATAAATATCACAATATGTTAAAATTGTGTTCAATTTTTGTTATGCTGTTCTAGTCGGGTACCCGAGCAAAGCTTAAGAGCAAATTGATAACTTGATTTAATGTTGTAAAATCATCGATTATGTTTACATACTTTTTTTTTGTCTTTATTATCGAGACTTTCAGCCCGAGGCTGGCTCGTCTCGTAAAGTTTACATACTTAATTTGATATCTTTTTGGTCGTTTTAACGGTTAAAATAACAAAACGTATAGCAGAATTATCTTACTGTGACATCAAATCAAAAACTATTTCTGCTGTCGATGAGAGCAAATCGAAAACTAAATTTGATATTGGTTTCCGATAGCAAAATAAGTACACAGTTTGATGTCATATCATTCAATTTAGTAATCTACAGCAACATGAGATCAAAATATGTAATCAATTATGATGATTTATACATATTTGAAAACAAATTATGAATCAATTTGATGTCAAAATCAAAATATTCTATATGCTCCCATTATGTTTTTCAGACTTTGGATATCTATAGACATACTGGGGTTAGACAAAAAGGTTGAGATAGGTAAAATTATGTCGAAATTCAAATCAGCATTACTTTGCAGAGAATAATCCGATTTTGATAAAACCAGGACCATCAGAAGCGGACACTCTTCTAGTATACTGTACCTCTGCAAAACCTGAGGTTGGTCCTTGGCCACCGGAGATGTTTCGGGTTTTCCAAGGGTATGTTCAAGATGCATTTTTTCCACTCCTTGTCATTTTATGTGACGTTTACTTTCATTTAAGCTTTCTCCAAAAACTAGAACTATTATGCCGACCAATGGTGGGTGTAGATTGAAAATCCATCAAAACTACGCAGAGTTATGGCCATTTCCGTAAAAACGATGCCGGGAACATTATGAAAGGATAACATATCGGAATAATGCGAATATGAGTACCTAACTTCATGGCCTTGCGAGATTATGTTTACAGAAACATTTCCAGAATGATAGTGTCCACTGCCACCCTTATAGCAGGTTCCATGGGCCTTCAAGGAGGGGCCGGTTTCGGCACCATCTGGAACCATGCATATATGGGTGTCAAAATTCATGTTTCCCCAAGATGATGAGTATAGGATCATTATTGAAGATACATTTTGAGGACTGTAAAACTCTCTGGCCAATTTGTAACAGGTTCGGAGTGTTCTGCGAAAGTGACATTTGTTTATGATATATGGCCAATTCCGGACCGATTTCACGAACATGGCTATATCTCTGCGTATACCTAACGGATTTTCGATCTGCAGCCAGCATTGGTCAGCATATTAGTTCTAGTTTCTGGGGAAGCAAAAAACATGACGGCCGTAAACGTCACATAAAATGACAAGCAGAAGAAAAAATGCATTTTTCACATAACCTCAAAAAACCCGGAACATCTCCGGTGGCCAAGGAACAATCTTAGGTTTTGTATGGAAACAGTATACTAGAAGAGTTTCCGCGCTCGATTATCCCGGTTTCACCAAAATCGAATCACTCTACGCAAAGTTATGCTGATTTGAACTTCGACAAAATTTTGCCTATCTTAACCTTTTTGTCTAACCCCTGTAGATTTGGATATCTA
The DNA here is from genome assembly GCF_024139115.2 of Armigeres subalbatus. NCBI lineage: Eukaryota > Metazoa > Arthropoda > Insecta > Diptera > Culicidae > Armigeres > Armigeres subalbatus. The sequence goes on along the minus strand of NC_085140.1, from coordinate 212,454,542 downwards.
TATAGCCAAAAGATATTTGGCCGAGAATGGCATTTGGTCGAACAGTTCCTTTGGCTGAAAAAATCGTGAACTTGTCCTTCGGCCGAAATAGTCTTTTGGTCGAAAGGGCAATTTGGTCAAAAGGACATTCGGTCGAAAGTGTCGTTTGGCTGAATTGGTCATTTTGGATATTTTCACGACAATAACGGGAGAATCTTTTGAATTTCGCCTCAAAAAATTGATGAACTTCCCCAGAAATTCTTTTTATTTTCAGATTTTCTACGGGAACTACTTTCTAGTTTCGAGAACTCTTTGGAATTACCAAGGAAAATTGTTTGGGATTTACATGAGAATCTCTCCATAGTTTTTACGGGAAGTTGTTCCAAATATCTACAGGAAAATATTCGGAATATTCTCGGAAAGTTCCTATTGAGTCTCTGTTGAGTATTAATTAAAATTCACACAGAAAATTGTGACTAGTGAAAGAGATGCTTTAACGTTGACTTCCCCAATCTAAATTATTCAAGACGGTTAGTTTTTTATCCTTTATTAGAGTGATTTTTTTCGCAGGGAGAAGTTCATCATTAAACGGCTAACTTTAAAACATCGGAAAAATACTCGAATTTTTTGAGGATTGTTTTTGGATTTCTTCAGAAAATTTTATCTATTTTTGATTAAAAATTCTTGGTAAGTTCCATTCCATTCCAATAAGACCGAAAGTGACAGACGGCCAAGCTGGTAATTTGGCCGAAAAAGCCGTTTGCCCTAACAGGTCGTCTGGCCGAAACCATCGTTGCCTAAAAATGCCAATTTAGCAGAAATAGTTTTTTGACAGAATGGGCAATTTGGCCAAATTTCAATGACTGAACATCATACTGAACGGGTAATATGGTCAGAAATGGCCACTTGTTTGGCGAAATAATCTTTTTTGTCAATTGACCATTGAACAACATTCCGTGGCCTCTCTATTTTTAAGTCGCTACTGGACTTTAGGCCAAAAGACATATAGCCAGGTATCATTTAGCAAAACGATTCACGGAAACTGTTATCAGATCAAAACTGGTTTGACCGAAAATGTAGTTTGGCCGAAAGCGATGTACAGCCAAAAGGAAAATTTGGACGGACTAGTAAAAAGTTGTTTACCCTAACAGGTCATTTGGCTGAAAATGGCGTTCGGGTGAAAAAGTCGTTTGACCGAATATACATCATAATCATTTGACCAAAAATGCCGTTTGGTAAAAAATGGCATTTGGCAGAAAGAGCCATTTGGCCCTTAAATGTTCTTTCTGCAACCTTCTTTAAAAAGTGTCGTTCGGCTGAATTGATCATTTTGCCAAAAAAGACGTTTATTCGAATAGGTCGAATGCCGTTCGAAAGGACATTCTTGGGCCAAATTACCATTTTTACCAAGCGGCATTTTCGGTCAAATGATCTATTCGGATAAAGGATCTTTTGTAAAAATACATTTTTGGTCAAACCATTTTTGACCTGATAACAGTTTCGGATAAACGTTCAATTCGGCTTAATAGGAGTTGGTTGGATGGCTATTGGCTAAAATCCAGTATCGACTTAAAAGTAGAGAGGTTACGAAATTTTATTTAGTAAGTTACGAAATTTCGTTCAACAGTCGTTTGACAAAAAGCCTTTTCAACGTAAATATCATTAGGCCAAACGGATGGATATTTGACTAATTACCCATTCAGTAATTGACGTTTGGCCGTAAAGCCTGTTGGCCTAATCGATATTTGCGGACAAGTGACCCATTCTGTAAAACGACCATATCGGCCAAACGGCATTTTTGGGCTGATGACCTATTCGGCGTCGGACGTAGTCAGACGTCGTCAAAATAGAAGTGCATCTGATTGTACACCGCTATGCAGCTATCATCGACTTTGACATAGTTTCGAAGCTCAGCTGTTCGATAACTGCAAAACTGATGTAACTTTCGAAATGCAGTTAAAAGCATTGAAGTTAAATGACTTTCAGTTATCGAACGTCTACTGTATAAAAAATTTCTCGTAGAATTCCAATAATTTCGTTGGATCATTTTGAACAATCCTCCGCGGAAATTCTAAAGAAGTTTCCGTTAAACTTACGGAGAATTTCTCCTGAACATGAAAACTCCTTAGAGTCTCCCGCGGAAATTCTTAAGAATTGACTATTTTATCGTTGGCCATGCCAAACTAGCCGTCTTTATTATTCTAGACTGAGAAAGCCAACGGTAAAACACCCATTCAACCAGCCGCACTCTACTACAATTATCAATAATGTTCTGTGCAAATTTGGAAGAATACTCAACAGAAACTCAACAAGAACTTTTCATAAATTTCCGAAGTTTTTCCTGTAGTTAGTTAAGAGTTAAGAACAGTTAAAAACATTTTTTTGTGAAAATTCCTAAGTTTCTCATGTAAATTGCGACAAATTTTCTGCTGAAATTTCAAACTAGTTTATTTGGCAATTCAAAATACCTTCTTTTGGTAATTCCAAAGATTTCGCGAAGCTTCAAATAATCCTAAAATATTTTCCAAATTTTGGTTTTTCTCCAGATTTTTCAAACGAAAATAAAAAAAAAATCATCTTTCAATGCCTTGAAAGTAACCCGAAAAAATTTAAAAAAAATCTTAGTAAAACGTAATGAAAAAATCGCCAGGCCGATTCACGCCGCCGCTGGCCCCCTCCAGACCTACTTGTGCCCCCCCCCCCAGAAAATTTTGAAAAGTAATTCCAACTTAGTCAATTTTTATTTCATTTACATATTTCCTACATGTTTCTTAATTTTGATTATGAATTCTATAAACATATTTTTTGTTGCGTCATCACATCTATGACCATTTGTTCAGCAAAGCATCGAAATATTTAAGTTGGACTCCCGGGAACATTTTCTCGATTTTTAAGCTAAAATCAATGCCGCTTCTAATTCAGTTGCTAGCTTAAAATAATAAATTTGTCCTGCATTTGTTTGACTAGTATCCTGGTCGCAGAAACATAAAAACATAATTGTATTAAGATATAAATATTTCTGTTCTATTAAACTACCATCCGCTTCAAAAAAGACTGAAGCAACTACGTCAAAATGAGCACATGTACACAAATCCGGTCAATGAAATTTCGAACGACCATTCTTTCGAAAATCTTCGAGTTAATCGCAAGGTATGCCGCAAAACAGTTGATCAAATTCCTATGGAGCTTTTTGCTCTCGCTATATAATTCTGACACAGAAAGATATAAAATTATAAAACTTAAGAATCTTTGTTACAATGACAGAAAAATCAACAACGCATTCCATTGAAAGTATTAGGACAAAACTTAGGCAACCTTCACACTCACAACAGAGATTGCATTAAAGAAATATTTTTATAACTCTCAAAAGATCTTGTTCCATTGAATTTTTTGGCGATTTCATAAGGATCATCGGAAAACTCTTTTGTGCCTGCTTTAGTTAGAATTTGTTTTTTAGGATAAAAACAATTAGATTTAGAAACCAGTTCGTATCAGAAAACATTTCTTTTGCAGCACAATTCAGATCGATTTGGTTGCTTCTCAAGTCTCTTTGATTTTTGCAGAGAAATCTCTCACCTATTCAGAAAACCATAATAAAGCCTCTTCCTAACGTCAGTAACTACAAAAACCCTATGTTATTCTGGAATTTGATTTATGACTCCTAATTTTATGACTCATAATTTTATGACTCATGGAATTGATGACTCATAAAAACACTTTAGGATTCCAAATTTGTGTTTATCGGTACTTAACTATTTCAGCACATAGCATACATTTTGGAATTGCATGAATACTTATATTGATTATGACAAAATTTCGTGGAATTTATTCCACATCTAAAGAGTTTCAAAAATTTCAAGTTTCAAAAAAATCGAGATCTTTATGCATTAAGTAATCATGGAAATGCTTGAAAACCTTCAGAAATATACTCATATCGAATTTCATTTATAGATAATTCGAAGAAGATTCTTGAATTTTAGATTACACACTTATCCACATTTAGTAACATGGAGAAGACAAGTTGACACAGACACAGCGTTTTGAAGCATCATAGCATCATTGGAAATCAATTATATTCGCGATTTTTTTTGTTAGTTCTAGGACCAATGAGCGATAAACTTAGTCAAACAATTTCTATTGCAATCCATGCGCACAGTGCTTTAAATCGGCTTTGAATATTACATCCCACCAGCTGGTGCCATGGCCCCCTTAGACCGAGACTCTAGTTACGCCTATGACGGCATTCATTGCTACCAGCCCAAAATTGCACAAACTAGTCGAGTCAAGTACGAGACACTGAAGACGGCCTTACTGTTGAGGTCGAAATACGTATCTGTCAAGATACAATTAAGTGGTGGAATTCAATGGGATGGTATAAACTCGTCTTATGACAGGGGAAATATTATTAATTTTGCAAAATAATTCATTACAATCGAAACCTTATGGTCAGCTTTTGTTAGTTCATTGTTTCACAGTAGGGGTGCTCGGAGTAAATTGGACAACTGCTGCTGTGTTTCAAACATAATCATTACCATTCATTTATTTAGTTTACATCTAAACAGATGATAGGGGGAAAGACGGCTTTGGCAGGTTTTGTTCTATTATTGGCAGGGGGGTTTTTGTCGACCAAATTTTATGAAATTTGGCCACAATATTCTTTGATATGCAAAGAATGTTTAGGCGAAATTTGAGCCTAGTCAGTCATAAAAAAACCCCCTGCCAATAATAGAACAAAACCTGCCAAAGCCGTCATTCCCCCTACTGAATCACAATTTGTCGCCACAATACACGGTTCGAGGCCGCATCTCTCCATCCTCTAAAGTGGCTCACGCTCGCCAAGTCGTATTGTACCTGGTCTGCCCACCTCGCTCGCTGCGCTCTACGCCGTCTCGTACGTGCCGGATCGGAAGCGAACACCATCTTTGCAGGGTTGCTGTCCGGCATTCTTGCAACATGACGCACACTTCCGCTTTTAGCTACCTTCTGGATACTGGGTTCGCCGTAGAGCTGGGCGAGCTCGTGGTTCATTCTTCGCCGCCACACACCGTCTTCTTGCACACCGCTAAAGATGGTCCTAAGCACCCGTCTCTCGAATACTCCGAGTGCTTGCAAGTCCTCCTGTCCATGTTTCATGTCCGTAGAGGACTACTGGTCTTATCAGCGTCTTGTACATGACACATTTGGTGCGGAGGTGAATCATTTTTGACCGCAGTTCTCGTAGTAGGCCCGACTTCCATAGATGATGCGCCTTCATTAGGGTGGTTCAAAAAATTGATTTTGTTCCACAGCGCTCATCTAATTCTTCACCATATTCTGAGTGTCCTCTGAAAATTTGAGCTCATTTGGATTAAAACTGATTTAGCACAAGCCGTTTCAAGTTTGCATGCAAATTAGTATGGGAAAATTTATTTTTTCATTGTACTGTTAATGACGCTTCCCCATCAAGCGCAGGTTAAAAGAAAACCTACATAGCTAAAAGGAATACTCAACAGCGTTCACTCAGTGAAAACCGCATCTCAATTAATCGTTCCAATAATTAGTAATCGAATTTAATCTATATAGTGGTTTTCTGTAGGTAGTAGCGTAACTCATCAACAGGCAACATTGCTGCTCGTGGTGCGAAAGATAGCACACACAAATTCAGGCTACTATGTTGCACTGCACATTTCAGTGATGCCCTCAAAGAAGTTTAACGATCATGACTAAAGATTCGCAACCTGTCTTAAAATCGATTACTAATTATTGGGGCGATTAATCAACATGCGGTTTTCGTTGGGTGAAAGCTGTTGAGTATTCCTTTTAGCTACGTAGGTTTTATTTTAACCTGCACTTAATGGGGAAACGTCATTAACAATATGATGAAAAAATAAATTTCCCCATACTAATTTGCATGCAAACTTGAAACGGCTTGTGCTAAATCAGTTTTAATCCAAATGCGCTCAAATTTTCAGAGGACACTCAGAACATAGTAGAGAATCAGATGAGCACTGTTGAGCAAAATTGATTTTTTGAACCACCCTAGCCTTCATATTTCACGACTAACATTGTTATCAGCCGTTAGCAAGGATCCAAAGTAGACGAATTCATCGACCACCTCGAAGGCGGCCCTGTCGCGCTCGGTTCCGCCCACAAGCATTTATTTTGTCTTTGACGCATTCACCACCAGCCCAGCTTTTGTTGCTTCACGTTTCAGGCGGGTGTACAGTTCTGCCACCTTTGCAAATGTTCGGCCGACAATGTCCATGTCATCCGCGAAACAAATAAATTGACTGGATCTGTTGAAAATCGTACCCCGGCTGTTACACCCGGCTCTCCGCATAACACCTTTAAGCGCAATGTTGAACATCAGGCACAAAAGTCCATCGTCTTAGTCCCGGCGCGATTCGAACGAAATTGAGTGTTCGCCCGAAATCTTTACACAGTTTTGCACACCATTCACCATTGCTTTGATCAGCCTGGTAAGCTTCCCAGGGAAGCTGTTCTCGTCCATAATTTTCCATAGCTCTACGCGGTCTAGACTGTCGTATGCCGCCTTGAAATCAATGAACAGATAGTGCGTTGGAACCTGGCATTCAGGACATTTTTGAAGGATTTGCCGTACAGTAAATATCTGGTCCGTTGTCGAGCGGCCGTCAACGAAGCCGGCTTGATAACTTATCACGAACTCATTCACTAATGATGCAGACGTCGGTAAATGATCTGCGATATCACTTTGTAGGCGGCATTAAGGATGGTGATCGCTCGATAGTTCTCACACTCCAGCTTTTCGCCTTTCTTGTAGATGGGGCATATAACCCCTTCCTTCCACTCCTCCGCTGGCTGTGATGTTTCCCAGATTCTGACTATCTGACTATGACTATGACTGACTATCAGTTTGTGCAGGCAACTGGCTAGCTTTTCCGGGCCCATCTTGATGAGCTCAGCTCTGACACCATCCTTACCAGCTGCTTTATTGGTCTTTAGCTGTTGGATGCCATCCTTGACTTCCCTCAAGGTGGAGGCTGGTTGGCTTCAATCGTCCGCTGAACTGACGTAGCCATCTCCTCCGCTGCCTTGACTTTCACTAGCTGTACTCGCAGCGCCATTCAAATTTCTCGTAGTGCTGCTTCCACCTTTCGATCACCACACTTTCGTCCGTCAAGATGCTCCATCCTTATCCCTGCAGATTTCGGCTCGCGGCACGAAGCCTTTGCGGGATGCGTTGAGCTTCTGATAGAACTTGCGTGTTTTTCGAGAACGGCACAGCTGTTCCATCTACTCGCACTCCGCTTCTTCCAGGTGGCGTTTCTTCTCCTGAAAAAAAGGCGGTTCTGCTGTCTCCGCTTTCGTCTATAACGTTCCACGTTCTGCTGGGTACCTTGCTGCAGCGCAACCACCCGCGCTGCGTCCTTCTCCTCCAGTATCTGTCTGCACTCTTCGTCGAACCAATCGTTCCGTCGACTTCGTCCCACATACCCGACGTTGTTCTCCACTGCGTCGTTAACCGTAGTAAGATGTTGGGGTCAATATGACCCAAAACGAAACTTCAAAGTAGAATAACTTTTTACTTGATAATCGGATCGTTCTGAAATTTCTTGATTTTTAATATTTTGTAGAAATGAAGCATCTGAGATGAAAAATGTATTTTAAGGTGCAACAGGAACGGCCCCACAAAAAAAGTTACGAATAATATGTTAGGGTCATGTTGACCCAGAAATGTAATGCTTATAAAACAGTCAAATTATAACCGAATTACAAAGTTTATATACCGTTGAGCTTGAGCTTGAGCTTGATTGACTGCTCGTAGTTGCTACTCTATTATGACCAGATCAGCTGTTCTTGCACAGGAAACCAACAGATGTTTGCTTGGGACTAGCACACATCTTCAATGTACAAGTACTGGTGATCTCATTTGTTAGGTCATACTGGCGCCTTCCACGTCAGAATGCAAGTCAATGTAGGGAAGGGGGAGGAAATGATGATGCAATCACTCGCCCACTGCAAGCCGAATATACCTCTGCACTTGCCACGAGTTCATGCGGAATTTGTTGGAATTTTTTGGATTAGGTTCGAGAGGCAGAGGTCCGTCTTGGTTAACGAGCTGCCAATGTGATAGATATGAGAAGGCAATTTATGGAATTTCTAATTGGATGTAGGAAACGAGCTCTATAGTTCATTTCCAATTCTAGCAGATTACTGTTAGAATACTGAAGTTGAAGGTATAGGAATAGTAATGGAAACGGTTTGGAAGTCCATTTCCAGTTCTAGCGATTGCTACTACCACAATGCGCTTGGAGTCGATTAGTGACATTGTCTACTCTTGGAACCTATGAGGTGCCCTGCGAAACCGTAGGAGAGGACATTGCTTGCGGCAGCTCTATCTCCATGTTTTCCAACAAATAGATGGTTATGCGTTTGAAATCGATTTAGATCACATTGTCTACCCTGGCCGCAAGTTTTCAAATAGTTGGTTATGCGCTTGAAATTGTTCTTCATTTGAAATTGATTGCTGATCACATTGGCCATTTCTAGAAGCTCTGAAGTGCCCCGGTTTGTAGATGCATCAGCTCTGCATGATGCAATCATACCTTCATGAGTCGATGTTCCATGACTTAAGTAAAATTAAAAAATATTTTCTGGGCTACTGTGATGGTTCCTTCGAACAGGTCTCCAAAGATTTTCTATTCCACATCTCGATATTTCTATTAGTCGATGGTCCCTTCAATATCGACTTATAGAGGTTTGAGGTTTTCACCGATCGCCGTGGACAATGTATTTTTTATATTATTAACTTTGGAGCCCATAGTCCGATCTCGTCAATTTTCAATAGGAAACAATGTGACAGGATTTTGCGTCGAATGCAATTTCATGCGAGCAAATCACGTCAATTCGTCGAGTTGAGTTGATTGGTATATAACACTATGGGTCTCCGGACCTCCTGTAAAAAGTTAATTTTTGGAGTGAACATATAGCCTTATATAGGATTATTTATTTGGTAAGAACGGTAAGAACGCGTAAATGACCCCTTCTATTTGTTCCCAGGGAGAATCTTATAGATTCCACGAGCGGCCAATTGAGATGGTAATTAATTTCAAACGCACACTCATCTACTTGATAGAAAATCATGAAGGAAGAGCTACCGCACAGCAGATAATGATGCAAAAACGACAACATCCCTTTCAATGGATTCCTCGCGGCACTCCACAATTACCGAAACTGGGCCTGGGTTTCTCCCGGCTTGATATTTGATTTCAAGAGCATAATAAACTATTTGATGGAAAATGATAGTGAAAGAGCCGCTACACGGCATATCTTGGTATAAAAATAAAAATATCTCCTTGTACAGGTTCCCCAGAGGCACCTCATAGGATTCAAAAGTGGCCAATGTGGTCGCTAATCGATTTTAAGTGAGTGAGAGTAAACACGGAAATGTCCTCTCCTATGAGCTCCACGGGGGTACTTCATAGGTTCCAAAATGGATAATGTAGTCACTTATTCATTTCGGTATAAAAATGGAAATATCACCTTCTACGGGTTTCCCGAGGGCATCTCATTGGTTCCAAGAGTGGCCAATGTGGTCACTTATCGTTTTCAAGCGCCTAATTATCTATTTTGTGGAAAATCATGACGAAAGAGCCGCCGTGTTTCTTAATATCCGAAGAAGGTTAATGGCTGCTTTGACTGTATTTCAGCAGTCCTGTCTTCCGGCAACGCTGGCTCGAGATGCTGCGCGTATGCAGTGGCAACATTAGGTTGTTTCAGGTGCTCTAGATCGTACCGCGGCGGACGTCGGTACTGAACATTGTTGATGATAGTTTCGAATGATAGATAGCGCCACGATAGGTCCTGACGTCGATAATCTCGGAGAAGTGCCGTCCATCACTTAGAACGTGGTCGATTTGTGATTCTGTCTGCAGTGGTGATCTCCAGGTGTATCGATACGGGAGGCTGTGTTGGAAGTAGGTGCTGCGAATGGCCATATTCTTGGAGGCGGCGAAATCAATTAGTCGTAGGCCGTTTTCGTTCGTCAGCCGGTGAGCGCTGAACTTCCCAATAGTCGGTCTAAACTCCTCCTCTTGGCCAACCTGGGCGTTCAAATCTCCTATGATTATTTTGACGTCGTGGCTTGGGCAGCTGTCGGAAGGCGGCAATGTTCCAGTGGAGAATGTTAAGCCAATAACAAGAAGAAAAAAAAAGTCTAATGATAAATTCAAATACTTTTTGAAATAAGTAAAATTATTTAGGTTGTTGGAATTATCCCAAGTAACAATTGAAGTTTTATAACGCTTTTGGAGGCAGAGATTTACTGCTCTAGCAGGCTATAAAACTCAATAAATGTTACTAGGGATATTTTAATTTTTGGTCTATCAGGGTATGTGAAGTCCTGTTATGCGAGTACATTATTAATATCTAACAAATTCAAACAAAATCTAATTTTCATCATGTTATTTGAAAGTACATTACTATTCGTATCTTAAAATTGACAAAAATTGGACTGTATCGGCAGTAAACCGCATTAAAGATATTGTTGTTCCTTATATATACCTTCATCAAATATATGAATTGAATGGATTAATGAAGATGATTAGATACACAACGGTAGAACCAAATTCTGATTGTATCACAACAGTAGTTGCATTATTTCCTGTGAACGTTCGTTGGTCGCAACCTTCACCCACAATATTCGACAGATTAGCCAACTACGAAAATTGATACCTACTAACAACAACGGTCTGAATTTTTTTTCCTTCACACCGGTAATAAGGTAGCAATGTGTTTTTATTTGACGCATCGCTGAGTCTCTCCCTCTCGATGAATATATTTAGCCCCTTTCCTCGGTGGTACGTCGCACCGGCTTGGCGAAGCACCTTGAATACTGCCACCGACTACATGTGGATGTGATGCGTGGTGAACTTGAAGAGCTGACCGTTTCGTTTTGTTGGTCGAAATCTAGCGAGTCACCCTCGTTCGCCAAACAGTGTCCAGTCCATTCGATTTGCTTGGGAGCGATGATGATGATCGGCCGTTTGTGAGCATCAGCACAGCATCAGCTCGATGGGGCGAACGGTACTCTCCTATATGCTGTAGACGTACCTACTATAGTTGTTGGGGCTATTTTTCTCGCCGTCAAAAACCCGATGATGTCATTATATGTAGTTTGTAGATTCTGGGAACCCATCGTGAAGGATAGAGTTTTTTTGCCTCTTACTTGCGGGTAGTTATGAACCGAAAGGCTATATCATGTTATCGTTTTTATTCAAAATATTAAGTTTTTTAAATTGTTGAACTTTATTTTCTATCAAAGAAAATATGGGGGTTTGTAACAATGTTTGCAATTTCCAATCCTTCTAGACTTATGTAGTCTTATTGAAGGCAAACAGATAAATATATAGTAAAAATATCAACAAGGATTAGCATAAGGATTTACAGTTGTAAAAAATAAAAGAATTTCTGTGAAATATTTGTAGTTCAACGATTTGTAGGTGATACTCGGTTGAATGTTTTCTGTGGTGTGCAAATCGAATCGTGCTTAGTTCGATGAGAGGACATCCTAATATTAATTCTTATGTGATTGATGCGGGTGTGCAAAAAAAATCGTTTAAAAATCTTTTTTTTAGAAATTGTATAAAAATAAAATGCATATTTCTAAAAAGTTACGAAAAAATGATCCACAGGGTATTCTGCCAATTATGATGCTACATATGATTTACTGCTCCAGTTATCCATGAATTTCATGGAATAAAGCGTTAAAGTCTACATGCATAACTAAAGACTATGCGGTATGTTTGTTATTATTATTATTATTATTATTATAGAGTTTTGGCACTTCCTCAGCAAGCGTGCTGGGAATTTTCACCTACCCCGGGCAATCTGAATGCCAAAGGGGATTAGGCTCTGTGGATCTCATTCGCCGGTTGACTTAAAATTCTATAATAAACGTTTGCACCGGATGTATTAGTTATGGTGGTTCAGGAATCTTCTTACGATGCTGCAAGTTCCAAGAACCACTGTCTTTTAGATGCTATGGAGGTTATGAGATAGTTCTAGCTCTCCTAAGGAGCTCAGAAGAGATTTCGGGACGATTCTGGTTGCTGAGATAACAACCGGAATTATACGCACGTCCTCCAGGTGCCACATCTGCTTCAACTCCTCCGCTGAGTCGTGGTACTTCGTTATCTTGTTGGAGAATGTTGTTTGGACATTATGGTCTAGCGGTACAGCAAAGTCGATGAGGGTTACCCGTTTCATCCTTTTGTCGTAGACCACAATATCGGGCCGATTGGCACGAATGAGGACATCCGTTATGATCTCGCGATCCCAGTACAGCTTCACGAAACTATTTTCCAGAACCGGGACAGGCACTTATTCGTAGTAGGCTACAAACTGGTTAACCAAGTTGTGCTTTAAAGCAAGCTGTTGGTGCACAATCTTGGCTACTTCGTTATGACGACCGAGATAGGCTGAATCAGCTAAGGCTGAACACCCGGACACGATATGTTCGATCGTCTCTCCTACTGAATTGCACTTCCTGTAGCAGTCCTCCACGTTTTCGTGCAATATATAGTGCCGATAGTTCTTCGTCGCAATTCCCCGGTCCTGGATGGCTACCATGAATCCTTCTGTTTCTGAGAAGAGTTCACCCCGCACCAGCCACGTATTCGACGCCGCTTTGTCGATATATTCCAGCTCCAGTTGATGCGGGTGCGTCCCATGCAACTCCTTCTGCTTCCACGATGCGATCATCTCGTCGACAGATTTGATGTCGCAATTCAGCTGATAGTCCTACTGCGACAGATGCAGGGCACTGAATCCGTGGTCAGCTTCAAACACAGCGCGATAGATTTTGTGGCGGTTCTGGCTTTCCACAAAGTAGCTTCGTAACTGCTGGATCTGGGAAACACATAGTGTTTGTATATCGGTGACGCCTCTTCCTCCTACTGTACGTGGCAGGGTGACTCTCTCAATGGACGATTTTGGATGGCGCATGCGATGCTTAGTGAACGCCACTCGTACTGCTCGTTCTAACGCCTCCAAGTCAGTCTTGGTCCACTTCACCACCCCGAAACTGTATGTCAACAAGGGCACAGCAAACGTTTTTATCGCCTTCACCTTGTTGCTGGCCGACAAGAGGCTCTTCAAAATACCGTTGACACGATGCAAGAACTTTTCCTCCTGCTCTTTCTTGATCGTCGTATGGCGAATTCCTTTTAGTTGTAGGAAACCTAGGAACTTGTACGTTTCGCCTTCAACCATGTTTCGAATCTCCTCCTGTTCGTTGACGCGGAAACTGTCGGCATCTACCAGGTGACCCCGATGTAGATATATGGATCAACATTTATGGATTCCAAACTCCATCCGGATGTCTTTACTGAATATCGTTACAAGCCGCAAAATTGGTGTGGCTTCTCCACAAATTCCACAAACAGCTTCAAATCGTCCATAAAGAGGTGTTGGTAATGTTTGTACTCCTTTCCACACTCTTCTGATGATAGCCATAGTTGTGTTAGTTGAGTGCTCTGCTAAGAGGGTTCATGGCAAGGCAAAACCATAGAGCAGAGCTTCCCAAACTTTTGGGTATGCGACCCACCTAGCAAAATTCTATATGTCTCGCGACCCACCTATGAAAAAATGCATTTTACCAAGTAGTATTAAGCATTAATTGAATCAGAATGTCATCTGTTTCGGCTTCTTCCACATAAAAAATATTCACGTTACCTTACATGTACAAATGCAAAAAATGACGAACATGATATTGTTTGTCAAAAAGTTAGCGTTTTTATTTTACTTCATTAAGGGGACAGCTTTTAAGCATAAATGTTTTCAAAAATAGCGTGGTGATAAATATTTAAAACAAAATGCGGATTGAACTTGAAATTATGTTCCTGAAAAAAAAGATCAAAAGGTTCGGCATTCGAGCTGCAATTAATATTTGTTCTACGCGACCCACCAATAATCCGCTCGCGACCCCCCTGGGGGTATGCCTTGGAATATGCCCCTCCTGATGCTGAGAGTCCTGGACCGTAACACCTTTTCTCCGTCGGTAATGTGTAGGGATGTGCTCCACATCCCCATAGCGTGCTGCATTAGCCTGATGACGTTACCGTCTATCTTATACAACTGCAGTACCTTAAGAAGGTACGAGTGATGTACTGAGTCGTATGCCTTTTTATAGTCGATATACGCCATGCTCAGGTTCCTTTGCTTGTGGGTGGCCTGCCCAACAACGACTGCATCAATGATGACCTGATCCTTGCAACCTCGTGTGTTGCGTCGACAACCTTTTTGTTCCTCGGTCATCAGGTTGTTGACGTCGCAATGGTTCTGCACCCTCCTCGCTATTACCGATGACAGCACTTTGTACAGACTCGAAAGGCACGTTATTGGTCTGTACTTGGCTGGGTTCAAAGTGTTCCGATCCTTCGGCAGAAGATAAGTGACACCCCTAGTGATGAATTCCGGTAGCTAGGTTATCTAGTACCGTGTTGAAGCATTCCGCCATCCGCCCGTGGACCGTTGTGAGTTTTTTATACCAGAAATTATACACAAAATCGGGTCCTGGTGCAGCCCAATTCCTGGTATACCGGGTAGCCTCACGTATGTCTTGGGCGGTCACGTTGATAGCGGTCATGTCTCCAATTCCACCACAATATTGCTCTTCTTCTGCCATCCACACCCCATCGCCGTTGTGTATGACGGGGTTCTGCCATAGATTGGACAAAAACTGCGTGACAACTCCAATCTCCGGAAGGTCCTCGCCAAAATCGGCTTTGTCGTTTCGGATGTGGTTGTAGAACTCCATTTCGTTGATGTTGAACATTCGATTTTGCTCCTTCCTCTTCGAACATTCTCCATAACGAGCGTCGCAGTCGTTTAGCAAGAGCACTCAACCGCTGTACATGGGTGTCGAGGATCTCAGTTATGTTCGCCTCGGTGAGATCACGGAGTTCTGTGGGTTTAACAATTTCAGCAACATTCCGAACTAGCCTGGTTGATCGATTCCCCTGCTTGTACTGTGTTAATCGACCAACCTTTGACCGCAGTGTGGCGATGCGGGTCTCCAGACGTCTCATCCACGCGGGTTTTCGTGCTTTGGGGCGTGCGCGTCCATCACTCTCACCTTGTGGGCGCGTTCGCAATCCCAACGTTCTTACAACAGCCACTGCAGCCGAATACACGATAAATTGCAGCTCCTCAAGGTTCTCCACGGTTTCCAAGAACTGTGGCAAAATATCCTGGTTAAGGATGCTTACTGTACTCGTCAACCGATAGGAGTACTGCAACTTGGGTATCCGGTGTCGGGACATGGGGTCTGTCCCACGGAACTGTGTAACTGCTGTGTCCATATGATTAGCTAGTTCGTCCTTCAATTGCTGTCGTTGCAATTCCACTGTTGGTCCTGGAGCGGCGGGTGCAATCGAATCGCGACGGTTACTTGCGATTGATGCATCCAACCCAACAGAACTCCTTCTCGACGTATCGCTCGATCTAGCCTCCTCCTCCTCTCCTAGTTCCCTCTGCACTTCCCGCTTGATGTACTCTACGTCTTCTGGAGTCAGCATATTATGTGACATAATAGCTCTCTGGCGTGTGTACAACTTGTTCTGGTCAAGCTGGGGTGCAAACCGAGGAAACCTCTCATTGAACATCTCCAGCATCGCCGGTCTGCCGGACATATCCGTCTCCATCCTGGTGCAAACGTAGTAGCAACGGATCACGTACTGATTCATCTCCCTTGTCCACATGATCCGTTGCCGTCGGCGGCCCGCTAACGTGAGTGATTGACGTCGATCAATCATAGCAACATCAGCAGGTGCAGCATTGCCTTGGTGATTTCTTCTGCTGCCGTTTCTGTTTTGCCTTGTCGGCACGGGCTGAGCCCGATGACTAGAGGGTCGCTGTTGCATCTCTCCTTCCTCTAGCCGCTGGCCGCTCGCTCTGTCCCCCGTTCCAGGACCAGCTCCAGTAGGGGCTCCCTCCTCTGGCAACCGCATGGGTGGTATTCTTCTTGAGCGTAACTCCATATCTGGGTGTGCTTTCATTCCCGGAAGCTACGGGTTCTGTAAAGTTATTTAATTCTTTACAGTGCTAAATAGCTAGGTTCAAGCGCCAGTGCTCGCCCGAGGGTGGTTTTTCATTGGTGCTTACGAATTGGGCCTTTAGCTCCCACCTATTCGAAATGGTGGTTTTTCATGGACGCCCAGGGTATTTCACCTGAGCTCCCACCTACAATTATTACAATTATCCCTTATTATTATTATTATTTATGTTTATTTCATCCGACAAATTTGTCTTAATGAATAATATTAGAACTAATTAAACATAAAACGTAAAAGTCTACTCTTAAATTCATTTGTCGTCATATTAAAATCAAATAAGTACACAACTTTGTTGAAACATTCCATCATTGCGCGTACTGGTTCATGGAATGTATAATCCCGCCGTCTTAAAGGCAATCCTAGAAACTCAGGTCTACGAGTGACATAACCAGGAACATTAACATTAACTAGCTCTAGCAAATTTGGAGCGTCTATTTCTGCAGCAAGTTATTTGGCTATGAAAATAGCTTTAACTCATTTCCGTCTTTGCATCAACGTCTCCAGTCCAATCAGTTGACAGTGACTCTCATACGATGGCAGATTTAACGAGTCGTTCCACGGTAGGTTGCGTAACGCAAATCTAACGAATCTCTTCTGAACAGATTCTATTCTAGAGGCCACAGTGCTATGATAGGGATCCCATACTATCGAGGCAGTTTCTAGAAGAGGCCGAACGAGACTAACGTAGAGGGATTTCAGTGTATACGGGTCTCTAAACTCCATACTCAGTTTACTCACAAACCCTAATTGACGACGAGCTTTGTCGATGATCTCTTCGTAGTGATTTCTGAACGAGAGAGCTGAATCCAGTGTGACACCTAGATCTCTAATTTTGTCAGTCCTATTAAAAAGTTCTCCGTCAACAGAATACTCAAATGACAGATAGTTCGTTTTGCGGTGGTATCTTACGACGAAACATTTAGGAATGCTAAGTTCCATATTGCTTGCTCGACACCAACCTGCAAACTTCTCAACAATGTACAGCTTAAGGTCGTCAGCGTATACAAGACAATAGCTTTCTCCGAGATGTATGATAGCATCGTTTATGTATAGCGCAAATAGTAGCGGACCCAAATTGCTGCCTTGCGGCACACCAGAACTGTTTTCGAACCATCGTGAGATAGACGATCCGATTTTCATGGCCAATTTTCTACCACAAAGGTAATAATTGGAGCCATGTAACAAAGCTAGACGAACACTCTAATTTAAGCTTTGCCAATAGTATGGTGTGATCTACTTTGTCAAATGCTGCCTTCAGATCAGATGGCATCTGGCTGTTCGATGCTGCGAAGACAAAAAGATACAAATTGTCACAGATTTGTTGAGATGCTTCTTCCGGGGAAAAATCCATGCTGGCTGGTAGAAATGTAATGCTTTGTCTTATGCAACAAGTGTTCCGATACAATGACCACGAATAGCTTAGAACAGGCACAAAGCGACGTAATTCCACGGTAGCTCCTTCCATCGTTTTTGCTGTTCTTTTTATAAACCGGAAACATGAACGAGGATTTTCAGCATGTAGGGAAAGTGGATGTTCTCATAGAAAAATTGAAAAGATAGGCTAGAGGTTGCAATAGTTGTTGGCAGCATTTTTTCAGAATGCACGCAGCAATTCCGTCCGGAATTCCATGCTATTCCATGCATCATCTCTGAGTACGCGTGTAGATCTTGAGGCCTTACTCCTGGATTTTTTTTCGCGGTTTGAACGATGGATGGTTCTCTCAACAGCTGATGCAACTCGTGGTTCATTCGCCTCCTCCACGTCCGCCATCTACACCCCACCATAGATGGTACGCAGCACTTTCCTTTCGAAAACTCCCAGTGCGCGTTGGTCCTCCACGAGCATCGTCCAGGTCTCGTGTCCGTAGAGAACTACCGGTCTAATAAGCGTTTTGTAGATAGTCAGTTTGGTACGGCGGCGAACTCTATTCGATCGGAGCGTTTTGCGGAGTCCAAAGTACGTACGATTTCCTGCCATGATGCGTCTCCGAATTTCTCTGCTGGTATCGTTATCGGCGGTCACCAGTGAGCCCAAGTACACGAATTCGTCAACCACCTCGATTTCGTCACCACCTATTGAAACTCGTGGTTGGTGGCTTACATTGACCTCTCTTGAGCTTCTTCCTATCATGTACTTCGTCTTCGACGTGTTGATGACTAATCTAATCCGTTTAGCTTCGCTTTTCAGTCTGATGTAGGCTTCCTCCATCCTTTCAACGTTACGTGCCATGATATCAATGTCGTCGGTGAAACCAAATAACTGGACGGACTTCGTAAAAATCGTACCACTCATGTCGATTCCTGCCCTTCGTATTACCTCTTCCAAAGCGATGTTGAATAGCAGACACAAAATACCATCACCTTGCCGTAACCCTCTGCGCGTTTCGAAGGGACTCGAAAATGCCCCTGAAACTTGAACTACGCTCATCACCCGATCCATCGTCGCCTTGATCAACCGTATCAGTTTATCCGGAAATCCGTTTTCATGCATTAGCTGCCATAGCTGGTCCCGATCGATTGTATCATATGCGGCTTTGAAGTCGATAAATAGATGATGTGTGGGCACGTTGTATTCGCGGCATTTCTGCAATACCTGACATACGGCGAACACTTGATCTGTGGTAGAGCGTTCACCCATAAATCCCGCCTGGTACTGCCCCACGAACTCTTGCAATTGGCGTTAGTCGGCGGCATAAAATTTGGGAGAGTAATTTGTAGCCGGCGTTCAGCAATGTGATTGCGCGGTAGTTGCTACAATCCAGCTTATCGCCCTTTTTGTAGATTGGACACACGACACCTTCCATCCACTCCTGCGGCAGAACCTCATCCTCCCAAACCTTGGTAATTACCCAGTGCAGGCCTGGTAACGAGTCACTTTTTAGTGACTTGGTCACTATTTTGAGTCTAGTCACTAAAAAGTCACTATTTGCATCCAAAAGTCACTAAAGTCACTATTTTTCGGAAAATGGTCACTAAAGTCACTATTTTTTGCATTGCCTGTTGTAAAAAAGTTCAAAATAAAAATCATTTGTACCTAGGTATTATGATCAACCAAATCAAATGTGTTAACGGGCTTGGTGGTCATGGTATGGCTACCACTTCTGCCTCTTACGCAAAAGGTCGTGGGTTCAATCCCATGCCCTTTCTACAGGGTGTCGACTACCTGGAAAAACCTGGAAAGTCAGGGAAAGTCAGGGAATTTCAATTTGGACCTGGAATTTCAGGGAAAGTCAGGGAAATTTGATTGAGGTCAGGGAAAAAATCACAAAACCCAATATTGAAAATTTATAGTGATTTTTTTAATTCAAGCAAAATGTTAAACTAAGGACACGCTGAATTATTTTAATCCATTGAAAAAAGACCAATAGTGGTACCAAAACTTCGGAGCAAAATTAATCTAGCGTTTTAACTGGTCATCAGACTGCATAGCCGATAAACAATACTCCAAGGAAGTTACAGTCGACAATCACTTTCACTATCAAGCTATCAAGCTTTTTCTTGTGACCGGTGGCAGTCTCTAGACTAAAAGTCTACTCCGGGCCCATTCCATATACACCATGGTATTCGAGTTTGTTTCACTGACTAAGCAATAATACAGGTGTCAAAGCTACGTTTTTCAAATGGTCACTGTTGAGGCCTGATTTTTTATAAAAAGTCCCCTTTAATATTTTAGATTATTTAGTTTGAGTGGTTTTGTGTCGAGGTCGTTTTGATTTTTTGCAGTTTCCTCAGTAGCGTTCAAGACATGTTCCCATTAAACAAAAGAAGTATACGTATTTCGACCGCGACAGTAAGGTCGTCTTCAGTGTCTCGTACTTGACTCGACTAAGTCGAGTCAACTAGGTAATTTGTTTCCATTTCCACTGACTCGTACCTGACTCGACTAAGTTGGAAATTGGAAAAAATGCGATCTATCTCGATAAATTTAAATTGCTGATTAGTAGCCAACTAAAATATATCATATTACCTCTTGATGAAAATAGTTCAGAACCGATCCACAAATAATCATCAAAAATGTTCAACCTACAACCAACAACTATATTTTTAGAAGCTTGTTTAAAGAAAACGCCGAATACTATCTTTGTGGACCTTTGACAACACTCCACAGCATCGGCATCATCTCCAAACAAGATTCTGTAGGTTTTAAAAACAACTTCCATTTGATGATGGGCTTATAAAGTCATTGGCCGATCGTCATGTCCTTAGGTGGTCAAATTATTAGTCATGTAGAGAGAATGATAGTGGATAAAAGCATCATATGGTTTACCTCAGGCACGTAGGTGGCGGTGGTCTTAATAAAATGTTTTCTCGAAACTCCATAACCATACTCGGACGCAAGTGGAGGAAAATGTTGTTGTCAATAAAAATGTTTCAGTTTAACATTCGCTGCTTTTGATGTTTATTTTACAATTTTATCAGGAAATATTCTGGTTGATCTTTGAGATTTTTTTCCAGAAATTACTTTAGTGAAAATGCTTTAGTATTTTTTGTGAAGATTAAATTACTTCAGAATTCTCCTGAAATATCAAAAAATCCCAAAGGATTTCCAAGAGCTCGCTCGACAGTTTTATCCTGGAGCTCCTTGATGGATGTTTAGTATTTTTTTCCAAAGCTTTGCTCCTAAAACTTGGTAGATTGTATGGTGTTTACTCAAATTTAAATTGAAATGACTTGGTAGAAGGATTCATACAAAAAATATGCAAATGAGTCTTCAAACATGTTACCACGAGTTCTTTAAAAACTCCAATAGATGTTCCTTATAAAGTTTCATTGCGTGTTGGTGTTATACTTGTCTGACATATAGTTGATAGTAGTTGAACTTTTTATAAATAAAACAATGTTGAAATTCTAAGACCATCGATTCACTTTTGGCAAAAACCTAAAAATCGATAAAATATAGGGAGGATTAGGTGTAGCTCTCCTTAGCATATGAGCCACTTCTTCACAAAAATGACTATTTTTTATATTTTTTTCCATGGGGCCATTGCCAAAGGCCACAATCGGCAAACATTAAACGAAATGAGAGTATTCAGACCAAAATATTTCAAGTATT
Source organism: Armigeres subalbatus (assembly GCF_024139115.2). Taxonomy (NCBI): domain Eukaryota; kingdom Metazoa; phylum Arthropoda; class Insecta; order Diptera; family Culicidae; genus Armigeres; species Armigeres subalbatus. The sequence goes on along the minus strand of NC_085140.1, from coordinate 212,433,434 downwards.
TCATGATTAGACTGTTTTTCTGGGCTTACTGTCAGTGCTGCATGGATTTATGTTTTTCAACGTCCGTGACTATTTTTAGAAGTCCATCAACTCCACAGAGAGTGAATAAAAATTCTTACTCCGTAAGTATTCTTTTGAGCCAATGGAAGTTTCTCGATGTCCACGAAAATACCCAACCCGTAAGATTTTTTTAACGGTTTAGAAGGATTTCTAGAAGCTCCTACGATGGTTTGGAAGAGTTCAAAAGTCGTGTCAGTAGTCTTGGAGGTCTATTGCGACTCCAGAGGGTCCATGAAAGTTCCCAATAGTGGATAAAGGCACCAGAATGTTTATAATCAATGTTTGGAAAGATGTGAATTATGAAAACCTTTCAGGAGTTCTGCGTATTTACTTGATTATTTGTGAACGACCAGAATTACCTTCGAAATTCTACATATCCTTAATATTTTGCCTCTAGAAGTGATTAGGCTTCCAGTAACTCAAGAACATGGACAGAATTCAAACATGCAGAGATTTTTATACACATTTTTTATACCTGGAATTTTTCGAGAAATGGTCTGGAAAGTCAGGGAAAGTCAGGGAATTTCATTCTCAAATTTGAGTCGACACCCTGTTTCTATTTCTATCTTCTACGTTACATCTTGATTAGTTCTGGCGGTTCGATATCTGAGCGACAAAGCTCGTTTCTGGCGTCCAATTTACATATACCACCTTTCCATCACTACCACATTAGCAATAACCCTTTAACCAAGACGAACCTATGCCATAAAAACCCCTAGATTTCAATAAAATTCCGCATGAACTCGTGGCGACTCCAGAGGCGTTCTCGGCTTACAGTGGGCGAGTTACTGCATCATCAATTCCTTCCCATCCTCGATAGACCGTGAGGACGTGACCCGCGCCGTTATCGACCATTACACCATTACATACAAGAGCTCTCGGACTGCGTACATTGAGGTTGGAGAGCAAATCCCATGCTTCCATCCATTGGTTCCCTGTGCAATTACGATTGTTCTGGTCAATCACGGAACTACAAAGTGCACGGTCATCTTACCCATGATCAATCAAATCAAATGTGGATCTGGTAGCAATATATTAAATTAGGGAAATATGCACCCAAAAAGTTCCAAGTGTGTTGTGGAAATCGTGAGGTTATTTCCGATTCATGTCAACTATGATCTTTTTTTCACGAATTTTGTTAAAATGCGAAATGCGAACCTCAAGTAAAGAGTACAGAATTTAGGAGTTTTGGTACCAGAACCACGTAGTCTGCGTAGAATAATGAGCAATAAGGGCGTCGATGTTAAATGGTTGTTAAATCCGTTTATGATTGTTAAATCCGCCCTGCGACCCTTCGAGACAAGTCTCGAAAAAAAAAATGTAGAAGTGATTCTTTTTATTAACAATTAAGAAAAGATACCCAAAAAACTAGTGTGGAGGTGAATAAATTGATCGGAGTTTTTAAATCTAAAACAAAACCAAAAAAACTAATTAGATTTAAAAGATTTTTTAACTCGAGATTTTTTGGCCACATATTTTTAATTAACTTTAATACTAAAGTCTGCCATTTAGAAATTAAAGTTTATTAGAATTTTTGGATTGGTTTTTGGATTTTCAAAATTTTCCTCAGAATGCCACGGTAAAAACTTCATTTAAATTTGTTATTAAACCATAGTTCAATAACAGGTAAAATCGTATTTTAAAAATTTCTTCATTATTTTGTATTTTTTTCAATCAAATGATCATACCAATTATTTATAAACTTTGTCCAAATCCAAATAGTCTAGGAATCTATAAGATAAATTTACATAATTCTTTAGCTGTAACTTCGAGCTCATACTAAAAAACAAATGTTGTTGTAATCATCCACATAATTGTGTGATACTCATGAGAGTGTCGCAGACGCTGGCCTCCTGCTTTCATCCTCTCCTTTCTTACGATGAAGATGGGAAGATGGTTGTTTTTGCCTTCTCTCGATAGCATTCTACATAAGGATTTCAAAAATAACACATTAGTTTGCAATCTACGAATTATACCGTAACAATGCTAATGCAACTTGTAGTTCTACACCCGGTTCAAAACAACATCTAAAAGTCACTATTTGGTAACTTTTTCTGCAATTGAAAAGTCACTATTTGGTCACTTTTTTGTCATCGTTGGTCACTAAAGTCACTATTTTGAACGGCATCCATCGCTACCAGCCCTGCCAGTGCAGCGCTCTAGCCAGTGCCTCACTACCGTGTTTAAACAGCTCTTCTGGTAGTTGGCCAACTCCAGGGTCTTTGTTGTTTTTCAGATGGCCAATATCCTCCTGGATTTCCTGGAGATTCGGAACTTTAAGTCGTATGTCCTACCATAGCGCCATTGTTGCCTGCCACATCGCCATTAAGGTGCTCTTCGTAGTGCTGCCGTCATCTTTGGATCACCTCACGCTCGTTCGTAAGCTGCTGTTTACCGCCTAGCTGTTCTTCCGTTGGGAGTGGCACTTCCAGCTGTTGCGCGTAATCTTGGGCTAGTCTACCGTCTTGTAGCCGCTCAATGTTTAGCCGCGGAGGACGACTCAGGCCTATTAGACCACCTATTATATAAAGTAGCGGTTATCAACCTTTTTCTTGAGAGGTACCCTTTCGTGTTTTGGTATTCATTGAGGTACCCCCTATTTTAATAAGCGTAACTCATAAGATTATCTTGAAAGAGTGCTTTCGAACCTTTTGAGCAATTTGAAATGACGTTTCTGAACCTTTTGAAAGTAGGCTTCCAAGTCTCTTGAAAGAATAATTCCGAGTCCCTCAAAAATGAGTTTCCGAGGATTTCAAAAGAAGGCTTCCAAGCCACGTGAAAACAGTCTTGCGAGCCTCTCGAAAGGAGGCTTTGAGGATCTTGAAATGACGGTGAGCCGTTTGAAAGTAGACTTCTTAAAAGAAGAATTCCCAGCCACTCGAAAGGAATAGTCCGAGCCACTTGAAAGGGAGCTTCCAAAACTCTTGAAACTGGGCTTCCGACCCTTTTGAAAAGAGGCTTCCAAGTCACTCGTGATGGTTGGCTAAAAGAATTCCGAGCCTCTCGAACGGAGAATTCTTAGCCTCTCCAAAGGAAGTTTTCGAGCCTCTTGAAAGTGAGCTTCTGAGCCTCTTGGAAGGGGGCTTCCGACCCTTTCAAAAACAGGATTCCGAACCACTCGAAAGGGGGCTGTCTGAAAGAAGAATTCCGAGCCCCCGAAAGGTGATTTCCGAGCCTGATGAAAGAGGTCTTTCGAACCTCTTGAAAGGAGGCTTCCAACTCTCTTGAAAAGGGGGCTTCCGAGTCTCCTGAAAGGGTGCTACCGACCCTTTCGAAAAGAGGCTTCCGAACCACTTGAAAAAGGGATTGCCTGATAGAAGAATTCTGAGCCCCTTTGAAAGGAGGTTTCGAAGTCTCTTGAAGGGGTCTTGGAAGGAGGCTGTTGAACCGGGTCGAAATAGGCCTTCCACAGTTTTTTTTGAAAAAAAAACAAGCCTTTGTCTTAACTTTCAAATTTAATACTTCAATTATTTTGCTCGGATCCGGAAGCTTTGGAACCGCGTAGAAAAATGCTTCCAAGAGTTTTATTAAGAGCCTTTATGCTTCAAGGCTTCTGAACCTTGAAATTTAATATTTTAGTAAGGAAGTATATTCTTAACATAATTTTGTTTTGATTAAGTAGATTGTTTTGAAGATTTTTTTGAACTTCTGTCTCGCAGCCCACTGTGTTGGCTGTGGTGGACATGATTCGATATGTTTTGATTTACTAATTGCTATGCATATTATGTACAATACAAAGTCTGGGAATATAAATTTCATACAATTATTTAAACTGTACCAATAGTTTTTATTTTATTGGAATTGTAATATGTAATATGGGGCCCTCCTTAGCCGTGCGGTAAGACGCGCGGCTACAAAACAAGACCATGCTGAGGGTGGCTGGGTTCGATTCCCGGTGCCGGTCTAGGCAATTTTCGGATTAGAAATTGTCTCGACTTCCCTGGGCATAAAAGTATCATCGTGCTAGCCTCATGATATACGAATGTAAAAATGGTAACCTGGCTTAGAAACCTCGCAGTTAATAACTGTGGAAGTAACACTAAGCTGCGGGGCGGCTCTGTCCCAGTGTGGGGATGTATATGCCAATAAAAAGAAGAATATGGAGTCCCCAGTAGCCTTGCCAGCAAAGGTGTAGGATTGCCAATCCGGAGATGGCGAGTTCGATTCTCGGTCCGGTCTCGGATGTTTTCGGGCTGGAAACATTCTCGATACCCTGGGCATAGTGTATCCATTGTACTTGCCACACAAGATTTATACTCATGCAATGGCGGGCACAGAAAAGCTTTCAAAATTAATAACTGAGGAAATGCTAATAGAATACTTAGTTGAAAAGTTAGGCCAAGTTCCAGTTGGAATGTAGTGCTATGGAGAAGAAGAAGAGAAGAGAAGAAGAATATGTCCGCCATTACGCATTTTCATCTGAGTAACCCCCTGTGGTCAATGAATGTACCCCCGGGGGTACATGTACCCCAGGTTGAGAACCGCTGATATAAAGCATTATCTGTTTTATCAGTTCCACAACCGTAGACTCCGTATCTATCCGATTTAGGAAGGATCAAATCGGCTTTTAGAAACGCTTTCCTTAACATTCTTCAAAGACCTCCTATGTAACACATACTAACATTCAACTGGCGAAACACTATCTGGCCTACAATACTCGAATAAATAATTGCCTAATCGGGGTTGCAGAATTCGCTCTATAATAATGAATATAATATGAAGTTGTTCTTTTCAGCTCGGGTAATGTTGCTTAAAATTAACGATAGCTTAAGGTAAATACAATCCTCATACTTGTCCAACTGTCAAATTATTTCTTACAAATTGGTTGACAAGAGAGTAACTCATCCGAATGATTCCTAGACCAGAGTGAAATTCAAACTCGCCGTTTAGCAATCCAACCTGGAACGTCTTCGACTGACACTGCCTTGCAATCGATTTCAATTATAGGTCGATGTGTCCACTGCTTTGAAAAACAAATTTGTAAAGAGCGCCATAAGTGGATTAGTCGGCGTCTAATGTTTAACAATCGAACCAAACCGCCAGGGTGAAAAAAGGGGTTGTGCCCCGTCAAAACAGGTTTCATCGATTGGTGTCGCTTTTTGCTAAAACTGAATTGAAGATCCTCATGCTGTCGTTGCGATAGAGAGCTTCGTTTATAAGTATGACTGATTCAACTGAATTAGCGATGCTAATCATGTATCGCTTCCAAATGGTTGCCGTAGATATTATATTTGAGTGGATCAAAAGTGCATTCACTTAGTATGCGAAAAAAAAATCTCCCATTGAATGTAAATCAGCTCCGAAATTTCAAATACCTCTACGTGTCGGCTTAAGCACTTAGCATTACCAAAAAAATAGTTTTCCTAGTAAACTAGATACGAGAAAGTGAGTTGACTTGCGCTGCCCCGAGGCGTTTCGCCTTGTTTGATTTTAACCGGGTATTGGAGCATCTCGCTAATTTATTCGAAACACATGCTTTTGAAGGCGGTTCGTTATCCATAAATAGGTGTTCAAGAAGCCAGTACAAACAGAGGGCGACGGCACCGCTGACACACTCGCGTATTTATTATTATTACTATTATTATATTTCTTTTATCATTTCAGCATGGGCTGAACAGTTGCATTTGAAATTGGAAAGAAATGTGTTGCTTGTTAAATAGAAATGACTCTCTGAAGATTCTCTCCGTATTATTATTGTTATTATTATTTGAACCAATTAAGGTACACCGGGGCAAGTTGAAATGCGGGGTAAGTTGAAACAGAAGCTGTAATTCAGAAAGGAAATGACCGAATGTTCTGATATTTTTTTTTCAACAAACTACTCGCCTAAACGCATCTTCTGACTGCCATTCCCGAAAGATTGCAGCTTTCAAAAGCAATCCCTGCCATTGTTTATTTTTCGCCCTTTGCAAAATCCAAACCAACTATTTGACGTGCCAATAAAACAGGTCTCAAAACAATGTTTGGAAGAGTTTTTTCATCAAATTTTCACGGGAGGTAATCATTCAATGTTGAATAAGCATAATGATTATGAAAAATCGATGAAAGACCCGTTTTAATTTTTGTATTTTGGTTGTTTGATATTGCTCTGCATGTTCAACTCATCGGGGCAAATAGAAATGCGTGGTGCGGGGCAAGTTGAAACAACGATTCAAAACGTCACCCTTGCAATTAAAAGTATTTTTTTTTTCAAAATTCAACATGGTCCGTAAACACATTCGAAAAACATAAATTGGTAAAAACATGCAAACTTCTGAACATAAATTTAATTAATTTCTGCCCATTCTGTCATGAATGCAACCTTCCTACAATCTCCACTAGAATGAAAAGGGGTCATGTTTAAACTGCAGTTTTGAGATTCTTAATCTTCTGAGCACTGACTCTCAGAAAATAAAACATAGAGTATGTAAACATTTCGTTAACTCCACCTTTCACTTCCCCAGCTGCCTATTTCTCCAATCGAAGAGTTTATGAGAGATATGATGGCTGGAATTAATGTGCATTTATGAAGAAGCCACAACAGAATTAATCAACTGCGCAATATACAAGTGAACCAAATAATGAAGCATCCTGAATAGTAATCCGAGTGGTCACCAGTAGGAGAAAATCAATTTGATAAATTTTCAATGTGTACGTTCTCCAGCATTTGGTGTCTGAAAATACGCTTGTGACTTTGTTGTACACTGCCCATATTCGCATAAGAGTCCCATGTCACTTTCGCCGACTTGAGTAATATGCCGTTGAATTTATCAAACTTGTTTTACATGGAGAAATACTAATAAATAGAAAAAAAATGGTATCTTTCCAAAAAATTACATAATATTCTTTATCCGTATTTATTGCTGTGGGACAATTAAATGGACCATACTTAAGTTTATTTTTTGTGTAAAAGAGTACCTATCAAAATCTGGAATCTGATTTTTATGCGAGTAAATATCAAGATGAGACAACAAAAGTGGGATTTGTTTTCAAATTTCTAGAACAAAGCCTACTATTTTATCAGTTTTTCAGGAGACAATTTAAAGCTAATTTCTGAAAGAAAATCAAAATCATCAAAAACTTACATGGGGCTCTTGTGCGAATCCTGGCAGTATTATAGTCCCCTTTACAACCTCGTGCTTATTGAGTCTCACTGAGTACATACATTTTGTTATTAATACGGAAAATTAGCTTACGTCTGAATATAACGCAGTGTTTCAACTTGCCCCGATTCGCGGGGCAAGTTGAAACGATGCATATAAAAAAATAATTTAAATATAAAAAATATTTATAAAAAAGTTTGTCAAGGTTGAATATTTTTTATGTATAATATTTGGCCCGAACTGGCAAACACCGCAAACGGATTCAAAATATATCAAAGGGTGATTTTTTTACAGCACTTCGAATTTCAACTTTGAAAAAACCGTTTCAACTTGCCCCGGTGTACCTTACAGCTTACTTTACGTGATAGTCAATCATTGTTCTCTAGGGGTCCTTTTTTCCCGGATTCTTCTGACGCAACTTTTTTTACGCGGATTTTGGTATAGATCTACGTGGTTTTTCCATGTATACAAAAATTCTGGTTTTCCAACCTCGCAGTTTTAATGCAAAATGCACATTAGAAAATATAAAACTTGTTCTAATAGATTAATAGGCCTTTATTCGCATTCATTCATATTTAATGCAATAATCCCCGTTAAATGCAACTTGTTGTGAGCAAAGTTTAATTGTTAATAACGTGGTTTTTCCTATACATATTTTAAAATTATCAATTGGAAACAATGGGACAGAATTCCCGGTTAAATGAAACATCTTGCAAACAAATCGATTAAGAGCAGGTGCCAACAAAATGAGTGATATCTTTGCGTACATGCAAACATATACACACTGACAGACAACACCTCAATTCGTCGAGTTGAGGCGACTGGTATATAACACTACATACGGATAGCCGAGACTTATATTAAAAGTTCATGTTCAGATTGAACATCTAGCCTTTTCGTTACACTTTGGTAAAACTTTGACCTCGAATGTACGTTAGTATATCATTTCCTTTTGCACCTTAACGGAAACGGTAGGTGTGGGGGTGTGGCTGACAATGGAGTTTTCGTGCTTTTTCACCTCTGGCATAATTTCCTTTCAAAAATTATAAAATTTCCATAAAAATTCCAAAGTCAAAACATCGCTCGCTCATCCGCCTACACACATGTGCCATACATTGATGATGACAATCAACGCGGGCCGATCAACGTCTATTATTATTGCATATTGGCACACTCGCGCTGCCGCTCGTTCCGTACAGCACAGCGTGTTTGTGATGCCAAATTTATTGGCAATTTTTGGTGCCTCGTCCACACCGACCGAGGTATGTTTATGGACATGTGAATTCATACACGAGATTATTTCGATACCCATCATCATCATTCTCTCCGACAACGCTCTGCTTCCACCGACATCGAAGAATAATGGTTGTAGCGGATTGATTCGATTGAACCCGTCTGCGGGTGTTGGAGCTGCCCAACAACGTTCGGTTCATGGATTAGGATAATGAGGGGCATTGGATGATGGTTTTAGCGCTGAACTTGAACATAGCTTGCGCATGGAACGCTATAAATTTGTAATTATTGTTTTCGTTTTCATCGCTTAGCTTAAGTTAGTTAAGTTAGCTTAACTCCCAAAACAATTATTTTCTACTTAAGGTGAAGGTGGGTTGAGTACCAAAACAAAACTTTGAAAGTATTGGTAAAATACAAACTGTCATATGCTGTAGTAGTATTGGTGTCGTATTTATGAAAAAACAAAGAATATTAGTAGGGTGGTTCAAAAAACGACCCAGCTCCACCACGCTCACTTGATTCCGTCCCATGCTCCGAGTGTCCTCCAAAAGCCGATTTGAACAAAAACTGATTGAGAACAAGCCGGTTCAAGTTTGTATGAGAACTATTATTGGAAACTAAACCTTTCATTACACTGGCTACAGCGCCTACCCTCCAAACGCTGGCGGAAAGCGAACCCACATAGCTGAAAGCAACATTCTAGAGACTTCACTGAACGCACCTTAGGAAAGATCCATTGAAATAGCATTTTATACTCCGCTCCGAACGTCCATTCAATACAGTCATATGGTCTTCCCCTCGCCAGCGCCCAATCACGGAGTCACGGTGTGCCTGTGACGGTTATTAACGAAAAAAAATGTTCATCCATTCTGAACTAGCCTTCCGAAAGATATAATATCCAGGCGTTTGCTATGAAAATTTCAAAATATTTCATCTAGGGAATCGAAAGTTATAGCAGTTACAAATTTAATGATTTTTGCGTTCGATATTTCACTAATATGCAACCATATATACCGTGAATTTCCTCCTGATTACATCCAAATAAATTATCATCAAATTTGCAATTTGCAACCTCAACCAACTATAACCTAAAACCTATTTTTTGAATAATAGAAAACAAATAAATAACATAGGATGTTAGAGATAATATTGTTCTAATATCAATGACAAAATAGACAATACAACCACAATACAGTATTCAAATTACAGAATTATTGCACTTCAATCTCCTAATCATACCAAAGTGTGAATATTTGTCCATGACAGACAATCAACTACACTCTGTATGATGATTCTGCTTTTATTAAATACTAGCTGACCCGGCGAACTTTGTCTCGCCAAAAATTGATCAATTTTCTGATACAATTTTTTGACGTTGGACTTACGTCTTTCTTTACTATACTGGGTGTCATTTAGATTTTTGGAAATCGAGAGCGTTACGCTGGAAGGGAAGATTTTGAACGTTACTAGCGCCTTTATCTTTCGATGGATTTTGAAGATTTATATATCAATCGACTCGGACACTCTCCAGCATTTTGCCTATTTCACTGAAACTTAAGATTATTAACGATAAGCTATTGAAAATTTCAATTCTTTTCAAAGCCAGCAAAAGTTTCATATGTAACCAATCCCGTGCATTCCTAACATGGACATCAGAATGCGGTATGTCATGCCTTCGGGTCCGTCGGAAGATTTTCTTTGTGTATAAAAGAAGCAGTGCCTGCCGCGTGCGAGTCATTACAATTTGTGACAGCAGCGCGTACTGACGTGCTTTTAGCTCGCGCATTTTTCGTTTCGTTCGTTCATTCGCTGTGTTTACCTACACAGCGACAGCATGCAGTCACCAGCGGCAGAACTGCCGGAGGGTCTGCGAATATGCATGAAAGAAGTGGACGAATTTTTTTTGTCATTCTGTGCTTGATGATGGTCGCGTGCAATGGTGTCGGTTGCGATGGATGTAATCGCCCATCGCATCGCTCGGAGTTCGGTGGTGGATGAAGAAGATTAAAATTAGAGAGATTTGGTCTGCTCATTCAGTTGATTGGTTTCATAATTCAAATGATCCCGGGATGAGTACGAGTCATGTCATATGACTGACCATATGTTAAGTTGTGCTTGGTACTAAACGACATGTACATTAAAACATTTCTGATTTCATAAAAAAAAATCAACTTCACTGATGAAAATAAAAATTTGATTAAAATTATTACTTACATTTATTTGCAGAAGCGATTCAAAACATTGTATAATTTTTCGTTGATGTATTAGCAGTATCTGCTCTATTATAGTAGGGTCACTGCTCCTTGACTTGTTTCTTATTGTTGTGATTTTTTTTCATCAGTAAGCACGCATGGTAGCAAAAAGAAGCAACGAAATTGGTGTTGCATTTCTTTGTTTGGAAAACGGGACAGTTCCCCCAAAATAGCACATTTTGCCCAAGTCTGAAAATTTTATAAATAGAATTGTTTAACTTCAAATACTATCATCAATAAGAGATCTATAAATGCCCTACACTTGCTTGAGTAAATAAGGGCTTAATAGTTAGAAACAAAGCAATTCTTATTATGTATTTAATTATTAGTTTTATTTCCAGAAGTTTTGAATACACAAATTGCTAATAATTCAACACAGCATGGAAGTTGTCTTTCCAATATCAATACCTATAATCAAACTCTATAGATCCAAAAGTTAAAAGTTAAATGTAAATACGTTACGTTTATACAAGTCCTACGTCTACTCGCGGTTATGTTGAAAACATTACCCATTGCTCGTTTTTGCGTCCACAATTTATCTAGAAAAGGGTTCTTCAGAATGATCTCTCATTTTTTTACATTCTTTGTTTTATAAATAGATGATCACCCATTACGCAGGGATATGGATACTCAGAAGTAGTGCGTAACGGTGTAAATCCGGTCCGGCTCGGTACAACAGTGAAGCTGACAATATGACGTCGAGGGGATGAATGGCCTGGGGGCTGAAACAATTAACCAGGATTTTAATGCTGGGTGCCTGTAATGCTGGGTAGACACCTTTTTGGTGGTGCATTACGGAGTAAGATCTACCACGCTGTGCTCTAGTTCTTACTATTCTTTTTAATACTTATGAGTGATTGTCGGAAGAGTATAGAATGATTATAGTGCTTTTAGATGACCTATTTTTTGCACCTTTTGGATGGAGTCAATGGAGTAAATTATAAAAACGTAACTCATCTTAGGCTGGTCGAAATCAGATCTCTGTACAAAAACGAATTCGGAACTCGTAAGAAGAAGCAAAAATATGTTTGAACTTCAGTACCGATGCATGATCAAAATCAGTATTATCCCACTTATTGTTGATGCCGAAACTGATTGAGAGCGCGAATTTGATAGTTGGTATAAGCCATTTCTCGAAGGGTATAAATAGCAGTACCTCAATCTAAAAGTTTGAGAAATATCTGAATAAAAAACGACTAAGGTACACCGGGGCAAGTTGAAATGCGGGGTAAGTTGAAACGGAAGCTGTAATTTGGATCGGAAATGACCCAATGCCCTGATTATTTTGACGTAGGACTTACGTCTCTCTTTACTATACCGGGTGTCATTTCAAAATATTCAAATCGACCGCGTTACGCTGTGTTGAAAGATTTTAAACGTTAATAGCGTTCGTCTCAGTGGACGAATTTCTGCGGTAACCCCCTCAATCGACAGATTTCAAGTATGCCTTTCATGTCCATGCTTGATAAGACCCGAAAAACTTGTTTCAATAGGCATGAAACTGTTTTCAATGAAAAACATTGAGATCAAGGGAACCTATAAATATGGGTACCGCATAATTCTTGCATCATTCCATTACCACGTTCTGATTGGTGCAGACACCAGCGAATGAGCAGCCGCTGGGTCTGCCGAGAAGCCATAAAATAGCGCAACGCGATTTTTTCCTTTCATTCTGACCGGGACAAGCGAAGCAACCGCATCATCGATTGAACGGCACTCACACCTTTTAGCAGGGAATGAAGTCATCGAAGCCACCATCATCAGCCGAAACCTAGCCAGTACAGCAGCAGTCCACCCTACAGACCCGACAAAGCAGCAATGCTGAGCAGATACCGGCAGCAGCAGCAGAGTCGAGCCGAGACCGGCCGGCATCGGTGATGAGCCGAGACAGGCTGAAGAAAAGCCACATGATGCAGCATGTATGTCCAAAAACCAAACGGTTCTTCAGAGAGCCAATGATAGAGATCAATATCAAAGCTTTCAATTCCCTTCGGGATAGAAATTGCAGGGTTGTTACGGAGATCTGAAATATTTTCCGCGCCGACTAAAATCAAATCCACGCCATTTCCGCGCGACATGAAAATCCATTCTGCGCCAAATCCGCGCGACCTAAATTACATTGATCAATGCAATATTGGCATTGATAAAAAAAATATAGAAAGCGAACGTGACTGAATGATCGTCCCGTGTTATGAATTCTAAATCTTATCACCCGAAATCCCATGTCCGGGTGTTTCCTTCCTTCTACTACTAACAATGTTGTATCAGAAAATAATACCCTACTTCCCACCGGAACTGCAATTCTAAGCTCGCTTGCCCGGCTTATTGGCCTGTATCAAGCGAAAAGTCCCGTTAGGAAATAGACGCCAGCAGCGAGCAACAAGCGTAAAAAAGAAGAAGCCCTTCTCGAACACGTTGATGATGATGATGACGCTTTGGCTGACAAAGAAGCGGGATACAAGACACTAGCTGATTGGCCCACCAATTGGGAAGCAGAGAAGATTCAAAATAAGGTATAAAAGAAAAGTGCATTCGCTCGCAGAGCATTCAGTCTTTTTTATACCACCACTAGAAATTCACGGTTATTTGAAAAGATCGTTTTCTTACTTTTCGTACTTAGCCGAAGCAAACAGCATTTTTCAAGGCTCTTCTTCTTCTTATTGGCATTACATCCCCACACTGGGACAGAGCCACCTTGCAGCTCAGTGTTCATTAAGCACTTCGATAGTTATTAACTGCGATGTTTCTAAGCCGGGTTACCATTTTTGCATTCGTATATCATGAGGCTAACACGGTGATACTTTTATGTCCAGGGAAGTCGAGACAATTTCCAATCCGAAAATTGCCTAGACCGGCACCGGGAATCGAACCCAGCCACCCTCAGCATGGTCTTGCTTTGTAGCCGCGCGTCTTACCGCACGACTAAGGAGGGCCCAAGGCTCTAAGAGTTAAAAATAATGTTCTCCTTCAGTCGCTATCGCACGGATTAGAAGAATCTTCAGTGAAAGGGCTGAGATACAGTCTATTTTTTTTTAGATTTGATTTCTGTGTCGGTTTGATGAGAAGATTTTGCTAAGAAATGGTATGCAACGCCGATTATTTATCCAAAATAGTTGACGTGAGAAATTTGGACATATTATGTATCTTAAAGGCATGGTCAAGTCAAGTCCTACGTCCACCTAGCGGTTATGTCACAGACATTACCCACTGTTCGTTTTTTACAACAAACTACCCTCCTGAACGCACCTTCCGACTGCCATTCCCGGAAGATTGCAGCTACAAAAACGCAATCCCTGCCTGTATTTATTTTTCGCCTTTGGGAAAATTTTAACCAACTTTTTGACGTGCCAAAAAACAGGTCTTAAAATGATGTTTGGAAGAGTGCTTACCTCAAATTTTCACGGTAGGTAATCATTCAATGTTGAACAATCATAATGATTATAAAAAATCGATGGGAGATCCGTTTTAATTTTTGTATTTCGGTCGTTTGAAATTGCTCCGCAATTTAAGCCCATCGGGGCAAATAGAAATACGTGGTGCGGGGCAAGTTGAATCAACGATTCAAAACGTTTCCCTCGCAATTATTTTTTTTCTAAAATTCAGATACTTGATAGTAAGCTTTTAGGGCACTGAAATGGAAAGTAGGCTTTGACATTAAAATAACAAAAATCAAAAACAAGTCGCCACCCACCAAACGCGGAGTTTCTGCCGCCATTGTTCTACGGGTAGAGCATAGTTGCACCAGAAGTAACTGTGTTTTAATTGCTAATTGCGAATCATTACATAAGATAAGTGGACTACAAATCGAAGGGATCGCTTTTCAAGGTGCGTATTGAACTATTTACAATGGTAGTTTGTTTGAGAAGTCTGCTTCAATTTAAATATTTAGTTTAAAAATAGCTTTACGGATTATGATCCTTTGATTCAAAATCCGTGCGCGGTGGACGGATTTCGATTTAGGAGTAGTTGATTTTATTCATAATTTTCTCATGGTTTTCGTTGTTTTTATGTGTAAAAAGTAGAAGCCTTCATGTTCCTTGTCAAAACGTTTCATTTGCATTTGATTTCTATAGTCTAGTCTAGAGTACGGATTTCGATGTCCCACGATATATATATTGATATGAGACAATTGAATGGATCATATTTAAGTTTATTTTTTGAATAAAAGAATATCAATATCTGGAATGTGACTTTTATGCGAGTAAATATCAAGATGAGGCAACACAATTTGGGATTTGGTTTTTAAATTTTTAGAACAAAGCCTACTATGTTATCAGTTTTTCTTAAACAGGAGACAATTTTAAGCTAGTTTCTAGAAAGAAAATCAAAATCATAAAAAATTACATGGGACTCTTATGCGAATTTAGTCACCTTTACAACCTCGTGCATCTTGAGTCTCACTGAGTACATATATTGTGAATTTAGTACGGAAAAAATAGCTTATCTCTGTAAGTAGCGCAGTGTTTCAACTTGCCCCGGTACGCGGGGCAAGTTGAAACGATGCACATAAAAATATAATTTCAATATATAAAATATTTATAAAAAATTGGTGAGGTTGCTTATTTTTTATGTATAATCTTTGTCCCGAACTAGCAAACACCGCAAACGGATTCAAAATTTATTAAAAAGCGATTTTTTTATAGCACTTCAAAGTTCAACTTTGAAAAAACCATTTCAACTTGCCCCGGTGTACCTTACTTCATTTCTTCTCAATAGAAATGTGTTATTTCGACAATCCGCGTAAATTTTTAGCAAATTTGGATGTAATTTGAATGTGCACACGTCATTTAAAGTTTGTATGGAAATTACTGTGAAAATCAACCTTTATGTGAAATACCGTTCCGCGTGGCGGCCCATGAACTATTTATTTATAGTCAACACATTGACTACATAGAATACTTCTTAAGTTGAAAAGCAGTTGTTGTTGCGAAGCGATTTGTCGATTGGAAGCAAAGTCATGAAGAAAACAAAAGTGCTCATTATTGATATTGATGTTATTTTGTTTACGTGTTAAATTGAATTTCCCACGATTCAGTATTCCCTTTATAACTTTTCTTGCAAGCATCAAATCGTTTCACAAAACAAAGACGACCTTTTTCCCGGTAAATTGTCTATGTTTCCGATGTACTCATATGCTTTTAGAGCATGATGAGAAGCGTTGGGGATCGGTTTTGCATAAAAATTACTGTTTTCATAGTAATTTTCATACAAACTTCAAACTCCGCGTGCTCACTCAAATCAGTTCCAAATTAGCTCAAAATTTAGGAGGATTATTAAAATGGCAAATGCAATCGTTTAAGGTCACTCCTGACGGAATCCAAGTTCCAAAGTGCTCGCGTTTTCGGGGGCACACCACTCGATTCAGAAGCGGCGCACAACTGTCAATTTTGTTGATTTAGCTTTGCTGCGTCGTAGCATGCGTGAAATGATAAAAATGACAGTTGTGCGTTGCTTCCAAATCGAGTGGTGTGCCCCCGAAAACGCGAGCACTTTTAAACTTGGATTCCGTCAGGAGTGACCTTAAGCATCGGTAAGTCAAAATTTGAATCACTCTAGTGTATATATAGAAGATCAAAATTTTAAATTTCTATGGAAATTGTACGAAAAACCGTTTCATCGAAAAGATTGAATTTTGATTTTCAAAGCATTCCAATTTTATTATAACATTTTTCCTCGTAAAAAGAAGAAGAAAACGAATGTAAATTAGCAAAAATTGGGTTGTCTATTATTGAGTGATGCGCGGTCGTTCAGATGCCAACTTTGTTTTATATATACAGAAGAAGATGACTAGCTTTATGTACCCGGCCTTGCTCGGAGTTGCCAGTTTGGTTTGCAGTTTTCTTTTAAAATCGGAAAATGATAAAACAAATTAGTCAACAGGGTAATTGTGTTTACTTATTCATACTTTATCATTTGATTAAAAGAAGGCTTTTGGAAACATTAACTGATTTTGAAGAAGGGGGTTTGAATAGCCTTATTCCGGGCAAACGTCATTTCTAAAGAAGGGAAAACATCCACCGATGTCTTATTCCGGGCAAACGCATATTTTTAAAGAAGGGATAACACCCACCATTGCCTTATTCCGGGAAAATGCCTACTTTTAAAGGAGAAATCACATCCACCATCCAGAAGGAAACACATTATTCATTGCTTTTCACTGGGCAAACTATGATTCCGATGAAGGGTAACAATTATCATTCAGAAGGTACACTGAGTTGATGGATGACTAAGCAATACCCCTCCCCCACACCCTCTCCTTTTTATCAACAGCATCCATAACCCCCCTTTCGTCGTCTCCTTAAGATAATGAATGTGTATCCCAAATTTGGTTGAGATCGGCCAAGGGGTTCAGAAGGTACACTGAGTTGATGGATGACTAAAACAACTCCCCCCACACCCTCCCCCTTTTCCGAACAGCATCCATAACCCCCCTATCGTCGTCTCCTTAAGATAAAGAATGAGTGTTCCAAATTTGGTTGAGATCGGCCAAGGGGTTCAGAAAGTACACTGAGTTGATCGATGACTAAGCAATACCCCTCCCCCTTTTCCAAACAGCATCCATAACCCCCCTATCGTCGTCTCCTTAAGATAAAGAATGTGTGTTCCAAATTTGGTTAAAATCGGTCAATGCGTTCCGAAGTTATGCTGGAACATACATACAAACATACAAACATTGAGTTTTATATATATAGATAGAGATAGATAATAGTTGGTAACATAGAATACCGCGCTGAAACAATTTTGTCTTTCATGGGTACTGGGTAGTTAGTAAAACTAGTACCCAACATTTAAACAACAATGTACATTATTTGTTGTCAGTTATACAACCATCATCCAGTTCTATTCAAGCAGTGGTACGAAAACGATCTCCATTTGGAAAAAAATGGAAAAGGCTAGATCACACGAGGAAAACCGCCTTTTCCGGGAACGTAGACGGAAAAAGCATATATGCCCCACTTCGGAACGTCTCAACAATTTAACTGACTTTTTGAACTACGATGCATTTGCTGCATAAATTAATGCATTTACTACATAAATTAACTGACACAGGGAATACTAGTATCCGACTTAGAACTAGAAGAGAAAAACCATCCCATTTCCATAAAGCCAGGTAAGAAAATTAGAGATTTTAAAAGACTGAAACTATGAAATATTCCCTGTCATGAGACGAGTTTACTACAATTCCATTTAACTCCACCAAATCTCTGGGTCAGTTAATTTATGTAGTAAATGCATTAATTTATGAAGTAAATGGGTCGTAGTTCAACAAGTCAGTTAAATTGTTGAGACCTTCCGAAGTGGGGCATATATGCTTTTTCCGTCTACCGTTCTCGGAAAAGGCGGTTTTCCTCGTGTGATCTAGCCTTTCCCATTTCTTTTCCAAATGTTTGAGCTCGTTTGTGTACCACTGCTTGAATCGAACTGGATGATGTTTGTATAACTGACAACAAATGATGTACATTGTTGTTTAAATGTTGGTTATTAGTCTTACTAACTACCCAGTACCCATGAAAGACAAAATTGTTTCAGCGCGGTATTCTATGTTACCAACTATTATCATATTTAATAAAAGCAGAATCATCATACATAGTGTAGGTACTCGTTTGTCATAGACAATATTCACACTTTGGTATTATTAGGAGATTGAAGTGCAATAACTCTGTAATTTGAATACTGTATTGTGGTTGTATTGTCTATTTTGTCATTGATATTAGAACAATATTATCTCTAACATCCTATGTTATTTATTTGTTTTCTATTATTCAAATAATAGGTTTTAGGTTATAGTTTGTTGAGGTTGCAAATTGCATATTTGATGATAATTTATTTGGATGTAATCAGGAAAAAATGTATAATTTATTTGGATGTAATCAGAAAAAAATGGAAATTCACGGTATATATGGTTGCATATTAGTGAAATATCGAACGCAAAAATCATTAAATTTGTAACTGCTATAACTTTCGATTCCCTAGATGAAATATTTTGAAATTTTCATAGCAGACGCCTGGTTATTATATCTTTCGAAAGGCGAGTTCAGAATGGATGGACATTTTTTTTTCGTTAATAACCGTCACAGACACACCGTGGGAGTGCCACAATCAGAATAATGTAAAATTCAACCTCGCCATATCAACTGCCATACAAACCTGAAACGACCTGTGCACGGTAAGCCCCTATTCAAACCGACCGAAACCAGCAAACGACACCCAAAATATGAAACATAATCGACTGAGCGTGGCGGAGCAAAATCAGTTTTGAACCACCCTAATTATTAGTTTGCTGCTATCGGTACCGGTGTTTACATTCGCGATCAGTTTTTAATCGTTTTCTTCGCGCAAAAATGCAGTTTTTATTAAGTTTTCGCTTCAAACAAGTGACTTAATCCAAAAAGTGAATTTTAATTTGCCTTCCACCAACATTTCGGGCTGCTCATGTGCGGAGAAGTGTGTAAAAAATTGATTTTTTCAATGCCCTTTGAGAAGAAGTGGAGTGCAGTGATAAACCCACCAAATTCCGGACGGCTGTTAAATTGGCACGAAACTGCTGGTTTATACCATATATCGAGCCGAAATGCATAGGACTCTTTGAAGAATCATGTTAATTATCACGGGAAGTACATAAATATACTGTGAACAGGTTAGTAATCTGAATATTAAACTTTTGTTCGATGCTGTTCGAATGCATCATTCGAATGTTGGTGGGAGGTGCGGGAGGTGTGGGGTTGACCCGTGGAAGGTCCGTTGCCATATTGACTGCCATCGTGGTACTCTTCCAACTATGTCCTTAAAGCACGAAAATTTAAAATGCCGATAGACTGCGAGCGTGCGTATGAAATAAATAAGATTATCGTTTCGGTTCTTTCAATTACTGGGTAAACTAAGTTGTTACAATTCGGATACAGCTACTAGCAGCGAAGACTGAATCTGCATACATCGGCTTATAAGGAGCGGGACCATTTGGGCAGCACCCCCTATTCCCGTCCGCAACGTTAATAACTCGACCGCGTTCCAACCAATTGGCTTGATTTTGAGTACATCACTAGATATCAACAGAAACTAACCATGTACTAAAAAACAAGTACATAATTCGGTTGTAATGCACTCGAGTAATGAACGTTGCTGACGGGAATAGGTGGTGCTGCCCAAATGCTTCTCTACCCTATCTTAATACAGATGAGGTTGCCAAGTTATTGAAAAATATGACAAACAGCAACAGTCTCAAATTGTTCTCTTACGAGATACCAGAAGAACCGGTAAGTGCGAAGGCAACACCAGCTCCGTTGTTAACACATGATAATATATTCTGCCTCCTGTCATATACTGGCGTTATACGCATAACTGTCCCATGTATATAGGTAATCCCAGCAAGCATGGGACAAGTATGCGTATGACGGCAGTATAGGTATCATAAATACCATGAAAAGAAACGCTCAAGTGCGAAAAAATGCAGTTTATTCCAAAATCGCATAGATAATATTCACTTGTGCTTTTTTTCCATTGCTGACATACAATCAATCGTAGAATTCATCGAGTTCGTACTTACCTACCTACCTTTACCTACCTATCATTAAATTAACATGGTTTTGCTTTTATTCGCCTTTTGGACTTATTTTGTAATTTAGGGGTATGTACATGACGTCATACCAAAAAAGGATACTTGCAGCTATAGGCATCCGTAGAAGGTTTGGGGTGCACATCTGATGGTCTCTGCCCAAGGTGTATGAGACACGACGCTGCCGGGGCCTGCGGACAACTGGTTGGTCGTATAAAGCTGATTTTGCAGGCAGGCGACTCTTAGGGCTGATGACCGGCGATATGGTGGCCGGCTGGCACGGTGGGCAATACGATGCTGTTTCCAGGTGGCACGGTGGGCAAAGCGATCCCATGGCCGGGTGGCACGGCAGGCAAGACGATGTTGTGGCAGGGTCATAGGCGTAACTAGAGTCTCGGTCTAGGGGGGGCCATGGCACCAGCTGGTGGGATGTAATTTTCAAAGGCGATTTAAAGCACTGGGCGCATGGATTGCAATAGAAATTGTTTGACTAAGTTTTCGTCCTAGAACTTAAAAAAATCGCGAATAATACAATTGATTTCCAATGATGCTGTGATTGCTTCAAAACGCTGTGTCTGTGTCAACTTGTCTTCTCCATGTTACTAAATGTGGATAAGTGTGTAATCTAAGATTCAAGAATCTTCTTCGAATTATCTATAAATGAAATTCGATATGAGTATATTTCTGAAAGTTTTCAAGCATTTCCATGATTACTTAATGCATAAAGATCTCGATTTTTTGAAACTTGAAATTTTTGAAACTCTTTAGATGTGGAATAAATTCCACGAAATTTTGTCATAATCAATATAAGTATTCATGCAATTCCAAAATGTAGGGTAAATGATGTATCTTGGACAAGCACAGGACATTCATTAGAAAATATATCGAGATTGAACAGTATAAAACAATTGAAAATCACTAAGTTCATCCAAATACATAACCTATGATTAGTCTTGTGTCTCCATTGCCCAATTTTTGAGTAAATTACGTTTACTAGGTGTAAACTGTAAAATACTGCGAACTGAAATATTTTCTTTTTGGACATCAAATATATAATTTCGACATGGAAAATGCATATATTTTGGACAGAGTCATTTTCTCCTAATTTAAAAATGGCCACCTACAGATCTCAATGGTATGACTTACCTACACGTATCCACATTCATTTAAGTGCATTTATTTGCTTAACTGACATAGATTAAACCAGAAATTAACATTGTTTCGCAATCTTACCGATATCATTGAAAACAGCCTGAAAGTTGGCAATCAATGGTTCATCCATGTACTGTACATGGGGTGACCAATAAATGTCTGATGCATAAAAACATAACTTCATTTTGGTCACTCCTTTTTCATCCGTCTCAAGTTCATGTTAAGCGATTGGAATAAGTTAGTATCTCAATTACAATTAAACTTTGGCCGTAGGACCTCAAGATTGCCGTTTGAACCAATTTAAACGTGTTTCAGGTGCATGTTACGAAGAGTCCTATAATGCATGTTCTCCTGCATACTGGCGTCCAGCAGGCACTTTGGTAGAAAGCTTTACATTTTAGATAATTTTAAAGATAAATAATAGTTGATTTGTGAATTCTCATCAGGAGCCGCTAGAGTTGAGGTAAAAGTATGCAATGATCATACTTTCGATAAAAAAATTTCTACACATTATCTAAAATTGATCGAAGAAGCTCAGGCTTGTCCAAAATATGTACATGTCCAAAATATATCATTTACCCTATGTACCGATGAACACAAATTTGGAATCCTAAAGTGTTTTTTATGAGTCATAAATTCCATGAGTCATAAAATTATGAGTCATAAATCAAATTCCAGAATAACATAGGGTTTTTGTAGTTACTGACGTTAGGAAGAGGCTTTATTATGGTTTTCTGAATAGGTGAGAGATTTCTCTGCAAAAATCAAAGAGACTTGAGAAGCAACTAAATCGATCTGAATTGTGCTGCAAAAGAAATGTTTTCTGATACGAACTGGTTTCTAAATCTATTTTTTTTATCCTAAAAAACAAATTCTAACTAAAGCAGGCACAAAAGAGTTTTCCGATGATACTTATGAAATCGCCAAAAAATTAAATGGAACTAGCTCTTTTGAGGATTATAAAAATATTTCTTTAATGCAATCTCTGTTGTGAGTGCGAAGGTTGCCTAAGTTTTGTTCTAATACTTTCAATGTAATGCGTTGTTGATTTTTCTGTCATTATAACAAAGATTCTTAAGTTTTATAATTTGTGCCAGAATTATATAGCGAGAGCAAAAAACTCTGTAGGAATTTGATCAACTGTTTTGCGGCATACCTTGCGATTAACTCGAAGATTTCTCGAAAGAATGGTCGTTCGAAATTTCATTGACCGGATTTGTGTACATGTGCTCATTTTGATGTTGTTGCTTCAGTCTTTTTTGAAGCGGATGGTAGTTTAATAGAACAGAAATATTCATATCCTAATACAATTATATTTTTATGTTTCTGCGACCAGGATACTAGTCAAACGAATGCAGAACAAATTTATTATTTTAAGCTAGCACCTGAATTAGAAGCGGCATTGATTTTAGCTTAAAAATCGAGAAAATGTTCCCGGGGGTCCAACTTAAACATTTCGATGCTTTGCTGAATGACTATGACCATTTGCATAGATGTGATAACGCAACAAAAAATATGTTTATAGAATTGATAATCAAAATTAAGAAATATGTAAATGAAATAAAAACTGACTAAGTTGGAATTACTTTTCAAAATTTTCTGGGGGGGGCCACAAGTAGGTCTGGGGGGGGGGGGGCAGGCCCCCCCCGGCCCCCCCTTATTTACGCCAATGGGCAGGGTGGCACGGTGGGCAAGACGATGTTGTGGTAGGGACTTTCACAGTGATATATTTTCCTCGGGATAACCAATGGCGGCTACAGTTTCTTCCACAACGGCCTTCCAGGCAATGGCGGCTCGGTTGTATGGCTTTCAGGACAATAGCTTCAATAGTTGATCTGGACAAAGGGCCAAACAATGGCGCGGCACACAATCGATCTTCACTCGCGCCGAAATTGTCCTTCAGGTGTTCGGAATTATCGACACTTTTACCTGGATGGACCGTGGGAACTCGTTGAGCAACCTCTAGCAGTGTAGATTCTCGATGTGCGCGGTCTTAACTGCCCGTGGATGTCACTTTTGTCGTCGGCGGGGACAATTAAACCGCTGGTTACATCCCTGCTGCCCTGCTTACAAGGTCATATCTTTCTTCTATATATATAAAAACCAATCTATGTATGTATGTTCGCTAACTACTTCTGAACCACTTGGCCGATTTCAACCAAATTTGGTACAGACATTCTCTATCCTCAGGGGAAGTTAACAAAGGGGTGGGATGGTCATGTAGAAAAGGGGAGGGTGGTGGGAGGGTTTTGTTCAGAAAACGAACAATTCTGTGTAACTTTCAACTCCCAGGACCGATTTCAACCAAATTTTGTACACATATTCACTACGAGGAGGTAATCATATGGGAGGGATTTGGGAAAGGGGAGGGTCTGGAGGGAGGGTTTTGTTTAGAAAACGGGCAATTCAAAGTAAATCATGAACCCCTGTACCGATTTCAACCAAATTTGGTACACACATTCTACATCATAAGGAAAAAGATAACAAAGGGATGGGATGGTCATTGGAAAAAAGGGGAGGGTATAGGGGAGGTGTTGTCTTTGGAAAACGAGCAACTCAGTGTAACTCCCAACCCCAGGACCGATTTCAATCAAATTTTGTACACATATTCACTATGAGGAGCCGATCGTACGGGAGGGAAATTTGGATAAGGGGTAGGGGTCTGAAGGGAGGGTATTGTTCAGGAAACGGGCGATTTAGGGGAACTTATGAACTCCCGAACCGATTTCAACCAAATTTGGTACACACATTTTCTATACCTAGGAGAAGATAACAAAGGGGGCGAAATGGCCGTTGAGAAAAGAGGAAGGGTAAAGGAAAGCGGTTGTCTTTAGAAAACGGGCAATTCAGTGTAACTCCTGACCCCAGGACCAATTCTAAGCAGATTAAATGATTAAATCATTCAACTCTATGATTAAAGATTGTGATTATTGAGTTATAATTTTTTGAATATGATGACTGATAATGATTAATGATTAAATTCATTTTTGACAATAATTAACGATTATGAATAATTAAAAAAACCGTTGGATTATGATTAACGATTACCGATCGTGATTAAATGTTGACACACTATGTGTATGGTTAATGATTAACGATCGATATGATTAATGATTGATGATTATGAATGATCAAATTGCATAGTGATCCATAATCGAGTAACCTTTATTCCAAATTTTAAAAGGTATGATAATTATATGATAATGATTCAAGATTAATAAATAAAAGCAAGGTATGCAATGATCCAATGTTCCAGCATAACTTCTGTACCCTTGCCCGATTTCAACCAAATTTGGAACAAACATTCTTTTCTTAAGAAGGCGAAGATGACAGGGATCGATCAACTCAACACTTCATCGAAATCATGGTTTGCCCAGAGAAAAGCAATGATTAAAGTGTTTCCTTCTGGACGGTAAATGTGATCATTTCTTTAAAAATAGACGTTTTTCCGGAATAAGGCATCGGTGTATGTTTTTCCTTCTTTAGAAATAGACGTTTGCCCGGAATAAAGCGATTTTGGGTTTGATCCCATTTTCAAAATCAGTCAATGTTTTCAAATGTAATCTACCTTCTTTTAATCAAATGATGAAATATCAATAAGAAAACACAATTATCCTTTTGACCTATTCCAATTCCGATGGTGAAAAAAACTGCGAATTAAACTGGCAACTCCGAGCAAGGCCGGGTACATACAGCTAGTTAATCTATGAACTTGTCCTGCTTTTCAACTTAGTATTCTATTATCATTTCCTCAGTTATTAATTGAAAGCTTTTCTATGCCCGCCAATGCATGAGTATGTATCTTGTGTGACAAATACAAGGATACACTATGCCCAGGGTGTCGAGAATGTTTCCAACCCGAAAACATCCTAGACTGGATCGAGAATCGAACTAGCCTTCTCCGGATTGGCAATCCTACGCCTTTGCTCGCAAAGCTACTGGAGACCCCTTGCTATATGTACAGATAGGTTATTTTATAAACGAACTACACTAGAGTGTCTGCCGATTAGTGACATGCTGAACGATAAAACTAATGTTGAGGCTTGCTCTACACGTTTAGGAAAACGAAACAATGTAATCAGGGTTTGCATCCTGAGTAAAATGCCCGCTACATTTTTATTTGGTCTCTTGACAATAAAAATGCAACTATTCTCGCTTTCACATGACGATCACGAAAACTACCAGTAGGGGAGGAGGTTCGGTTGTGGGCACCCCTACGTATCTTTTGACAGATAACAGATGCTGCCATTCTGACAACCGTTGCTTTTGTAACATGATGTTTTGTGCTCAATATCAAACCGGATGGGGATCTCTACTTTGAACTAGGAACAAATATTTTTTTTTTTA
This sequence comes from Armigeres subalbatus, assembly GCF_024139115.2. Taxonomy (NCBI): domain Eukaryota; kingdom Metazoa; phylum Arthropoda; class Insecta; order Diptera; family Culicidae; genus Armigeres; species Armigeres subalbatus. The sequence continues at coordinate 212,407,755 of NC_085140.1, read as the reverse complement.
CATAAAAAACAAAACGAAAGTTTTTTTTTGCCTTTTTCAAAGTGTCATAGGTTAAAGTGATTTAATTCAAAAAGTGAGTTCCAATGCATATTTATACAGTAAATTTAAACTATTTTGAGACGCAATGACAATTGCCATTAAAATTTTAGCACGAAATTTTTTTTTCTTCATTTTCCAAAAATGCTGCGAAATTCGGTTGTGGGCACCTTTATTGGTTCGGTTATGGGCACCCTTATTTTATTGACAAATCATTCAATATCGTTTTAGTTGTCTTCTAACTTATTTCAAATGACGTTTTTATGCATTTTTTATAATTATTTAGACATAATTGATTGAAATAATGAGTTTAATTCATATTTTTGTTCTATGGGTATGTCTAGTTATTATATTCACACTTTTTGGAACAAATCGTTGACTGATTTGCTTGCAACAAGTTGCATTCGAAGGGGAATCCTGTCCCATTGTTTACTATTGAATATTGATCAGATTGGACTATGGGATCAACATTTATGGCCAAAATATTAATTCTTATAATGAACGAGAAAGGCGCTTTTACCGCTAGGGTGATTGATCAGGATTTTTTTTGACTGTGAGGTTTATCAATAAAACGTAAATCAATGAAAAATTGAAACCCATTCACCTAAAGTGCTATTTTAGACTTTTCTTATGTGATTTTTTTTCAATATCCTCCCTAAGGCACCGATGGAGGCTACATCACTGCTAAGCGGATTGATCTGATTTTTTTTGCCTCCTGGCTAATACAATGAATACATTATTCCTTTTCTTTAAATCTGGGTGGTTTCTATTCATGCTTCTTTATTTTTAGCCGAGTTTTCTTGGGTGCCCACAACCGAACCACAAAATTGAAATGTCCAAAAATGTCAAATTTGAAAAATTGTCAATATTTTTTTTTCAAACCGATAAAATCAAACTATTTTTTTCGCTAGTAGTAAGGTTATTAGTCTAGCTTTCCATTGGTACACAAATGTTGCCATAAGATCAACTAGGGCCAAAGTTATGGATCAAAGACAAAAGGGTGCCCACAACCGAACCTCTTCCCCTACTGGTGCTGTCTATCCGATTCAGTTTTTTTCAACTTGTATGCAAGTTCGATAAATTTTTTTTCATGGCTTATAATAATTCGAAGAGGTCTTGTCTCTTTTTAATTGCACGTTATCTATCGAGAACGATTTCTGCAAACTCTGAATTAATCTACCCGAAAAATACATCAAGTTCGTTATCAAGCATGAAAATGCTTTCAAGCGGTGAATTATTTTCAATTTCATTCAACCTATTGTAGTCTTCCATCGATGGTCTTTTACAACAACAGTCGTTCACATTTAGCGCGTATCAATCTTCGTGATTGCGGAAAAGCGGTGAGCCGGTGCTGAACTGCGCTTCGTTCCCACTAGTCCATTCACGATCATCGGGTCGGACGCAGTGAATGATCGCAATCAAGTTTGATATGTGGTAGCTGAGTTTAATGTGATTCGACGATAAAATATTGTCGACCGTTGTCGCACCGAACTATCGAAACATCCCGCAGTGCAACACGTACGCGATAATTATACCGACCATAATTACCAAGAAATTTGGAAACTGTGTCACGGTGTCATCAGATTTCGATTGTTTGGTGGGTGTTGTGATTATCGTTTCGTATTAAGTGTACTTATATGTCCGTGTCATATAGATGATCATCGATCGTGATGCGTTGACATCTCCTATAATGGAACTCTACTGTAGGATAGTGCCAAATACGGTTGGGTAATGCTAATGCAGTCACCAATGAGTGAAGTGTTTTGTATTTTGTTTGCATGTAAATTGGAAACACACGGACAATACTGATGTTAAGTGGCTTGTGGTTCTTTGCGAAAATGTGTAAGCAATCTTGTCGATAGACTCAAAGGACAACATTTGATGTTATTAGGGTAAATGTTACTATTTTTAGTTCCATGTACTTTTTATACTCACACTACAAAACAATCGACTGGAAATTTGAGCTAGAATCTTCCATTTTCGAATGTGGTATTGAACATATTTTGTGCATGTAGCGTCAGAATGTAGAAAATCAGCACGTCGACAAAACATAAATGTATCTTCGAAAATTGGAAATTCTTTTCCTGGAATTTAATGGAAACTTATTTCTCTGCGCGATTTTATTACCTATGAAGTCACTGTAGAATTCGTCAGCCCTTTAGTCACACTACTAGTGATTCATACCGAATTGATCAAGGTGTCTCCTTTTCGTTTCGATGACACAAAATCAAGTTACTTGCTAGCAAATGAGATTTGTTTCTTGGAACATATTCATTTTATTAAATTTTTTAGAGATAAAAATATTTTAATTTCCCCTTGTTGCATAAAAGATATATGCAACTCATGACCACACGATCATTTTTCCTCCAATCTGTCAACTTTTAAACTAGAACTCGAACTTCAAACGATGTGCAGATTCAACATGATGCAACGGCATTCAGCACGTGGAATAAAAAAAATTAGACAACGTGATATGAAACGAAGAGTCAAAATACTCGAAAAGTGCAACCAAATACTAGATTTTTTCTGATGGTCGTAAAGTTAGAGAAGATCAAATTAAAAAACGTATCGAACAATATAAAAGGAATTACTAACAAAACAGTTTGCAATTGTAAATGTAATTATTAAAAGTCTTTCTAGTGCATCATTAAATAGCGAGAGTTTCCACTCTTAGGTCAGATAGCGAAGTTTATAAGCGATCGAGGTCGGAATAGCACTTTAGGGCAATCATTAATTCATACATGTTTGAATTTATTTGTATTAAGGTTCGTATTTTTCGTTTCGGAGAGACGAAAATAAGCAATTTTAGAATCGAAAGAGAATCTTTTTTCGACGTCTGTGGCGAGCAACATCTTTTACTCGCTACTTTTTTTTCTCCTAGGACAAGCCTGAAACATAAACAATAATCGTGCCTACTTGATTAATTTCTTTTTTCGTCTCATCTATACCGAAAATTTCCGGAGTGCATTTATAAAAATGTTCCGCAACAGGATTCGGACCCAGAACTCCAACAAAAATGGCACTGGGTTGCGCTCATTCTAACCACGCCACCACATTGACTGCTTGTTGGATGTAGGTTATTTTTTGTTCCATAAAGGCTTGTATTGGTGAAGGAAGGAAAAAGATGAAAGAAGTGAGAAAACGAGCAAATCTTCTTTTCGCGGCACTGACAGTGAGGGAAAAATATTTATCTTTCATCATGCCTTTTTTCTTTTCCGCGAAACGATTTCTCGGCGAAATGCGGGGTGAGTGAGCATCCTCTGCTCATGAGAATGAGTAAGCATTACTATCCCTAAGGAAAGATCCATTAATTACGTAACGCCAAAAAATGGCAATTTTCAACCCCCCTTCACCCTATGTCACACTTTTTGTATGAATCATTATTTTTTTTTGTATGGATTGTTACACTTCGGCAACCCCCCTCCCTCCTCTGAGCGTTACGTAATTTATGGATGCTCGCTAATTGTATGCATTATTAAACACAAAATCACATGAATGTTGTCCTGAAGATGATTTGAAGATGAGTGAAATATATTGATAAAAATAATCAGTGGCGTTTCCCTAACCTCAATCTACCTGTGCACTGGACTTAAATTTAAGGAATTAGTGTGCGGAAATGCATAGAATATCTAGATTTTGATTAGTTTAAACGACTCTGATAATTTTATTTTCCCTTTGGGCTGTCAATATATCAAAATTTTCTTTTTTGTGGTCAGTGCACAGGTAAAAAGTGAGGTTACGCGACGCCACTGAAAATAATCATATCAGAATTTTTCGAAAATTGAATATGGTGCCCATGTTTCAAGCTCTGCTATATATTCGATGCCATAATCGAGGAAAGCTTTGTCCTAATTTTCAAGATAGATCTCTAAAACTGAGACAATTTCCAACCTAATACAAAAACAGCAATTTCAAGTGTCGTGTTGAGCTAATTAACTCCTTTGTAGTTTCTGCAGTAGCTTCCGAGTGCATTGTCGATTAGTAAATACATGCGCAATGGATTTTATCACCCCAACACGTTAGAAATGAAAAATATCGTTTTTATGCGTTCATCAATATTTATACAAGCAGCTTGTCTATTTCAGTCATTCAATTGAATTTATTATCCTAGCACTATTGAGAATATTTATTAGGAGTTTCTACTTACCGTTCAATTAATTTTGTGGTTCGGTTGAGGGGAACCTTGAAAATCCAGTAAATAATGAAAAAAAAAAAATGAATGAAAACCGCTCTCACACTCACGTAAGAATGAATTACACATAACATAAACATTATTAGGCTTCGCAGAGGTAAGAGGATATTTCAGGTGCAACCAGGCGGGAATTTTCCGAGCCTGCATGTTCAACGGGGGTCGGATTAAAGCTGCAGGCAAGTAAGGAGGCGGAACGAAAGATCTGCCAACTTACCGAGGAGAAAGAGTTGGCAGTGAGCCAAGCGGTGGAGGCCTGGAAGGAAGCCGAGTCGAAGATTCGAGTCCTTACGGAAGAAAAGCAGCTGATCGGAGTCGGCTTTGCTGGAGGTGTGGAGCTGAAGGTCACAAGGCTCACACCTGCCAGGCCGCACCGAGGTGTTTGATCTGTGGTCCTAGCACAGACAACAAACACCCATTCGGTGGGCAGGCTTGTCTGGCCTCCAGACGGGCTCGGTCATGCAAGAAGCTCAGCTAAATCTCAACCACTGCGAGGCAGCGCAACCGCTGCTACAACAGTCGGTACACGAGAATAAGACTGATGTTGCCTTGCTGTCCGACCCGTGCCGCATCCCTGCTAACATAGCAGTTGGGTTGCGGATAAGTCTGGAATAGTGACCATCTGGACTTGCGGGAGGTACCCCATCCAGGAGATAGTGTCATCTCCTGATGATGGGGGTTTTGTTATAGTAAAGGTAAACGGAGTTTACTTTTGCAGCTGTTACTGTCCTCCAAGATGGAGCATAGAGCAGTATACTAGGGTGTTAGATAATCTTGTAGTGAGACTAACTGGCCTTAAACCATTAGTTGTAGCAGGTGACTTCAACGCATGGGCAGTGGATTGGGCCTCTCGGTTCACTAACGCTAGATGTAATGTCCTGCTAGAGTATCTAGTGGTACTGAACGTAGCCCTGCAGAACGAGGGCCAAGCGTCAACTTTCAGAGGACCGAATTGCGAGTCATGCATCGATGTGGCCTTCTGAAACGCGGGATGGACGGTGGAGCCTGAATGGAGGGTTCACGAAGGGTATACTGCTAGTGACCATCAGGAAATACAGGGTGTTCAATAAGTTCGAATACAAATGTTTGATCATTGTGTTTGTAAGCCCAATGTACATTAGGGTGGTTCAAAAAATCGATTTTGCTCCACAGTGCTCATTTGATTCTTTACCATGTTCTGAGTGTCCTCTGAAAATTTGAGCTCATTTGGATTAAAACTGATTTAGCACAAGCCGTTTCAAGTTTGCATGCAAATTAGTATGGGGAAATTTATTTTTTCATTATACTGTTAATGACGTTTCCCCATTAAGCGCAGGTTAAAAGAAAACCTACATAGCTAAAAGGGATACTCAACAGCTTTCACCCAACGAAAACCGCATGTTGATTAATCGTCCCAATAATTAGTAATCGATTTTAAGACAGGTTGCGAATCTTTAGTCATGGTCGTTAAACTTATTTGAGGGCATCACTGAAATGTGCAGTGCAACATAGTAGCCTGAATTTGTGTGTGCTATCTTTCGCGCCACGAGCAGCAATGTTGCCTGTTGATGAGTTATGCAATTAGACCCAGAAAACCACGGTATAGATTAAATTCGATTACTAATTATTGGAACGATTAATTGAGATGCTTTTCGATTTTCACTGAGTGAAAGCTGTTGAGTATTCCTTTTAGCTATGTAGGTTTTCTTTTAACATGCGCGTGATGGGGAAGCGTCATTAACAGTATAATGAAAAAATAAATTTCCCCATACTAATTTGCATGCAAACTTGAAACGGCTTGTGCTAAATTAGTTTTAATCCAAATGAGCTCAAATTTTCAGAGGACACTCAGAACATGGAAAAGAATCAGATGAGCACTGTGGAGCAAAATCGATTTTTTGAACCACCCTAATGTACATATTCTGTATAAGTATTGGTGTCAGCGTTAGCGGTATATATACGCTACACGGTTAGATGACTTTACCCATTAATGGGTACTGTGTTATTGTTGATATTATTCCCACCGTGAAAAATTCACCCATTTTCTTCAAAAAGCGCCACTACTCATTAAAATGGGTAGTGGCACTTTTTCAAGAAAATGGGTGAATTTTTCACGGTGGGAATAATATCAACAATAACACAGTACCCATTAATGGGTAAAGTCATCTAACAGTGTAACGGATGTATGTGGTGTTGACATTCTGTCACTTGTTGTTTGTTTATTACGCGCGGTGAAAATGGATTGGGGCATTGTAAACAGCATTTTTTGAAGGTCAATATCATTTCGGTGTACTACAAAACTGAGATTTTGGGAAAGATTGATACCCCCAGTGGCCCGGTGATAAGACGGAGATCAGCCCTACATGTTCCAATAGGACGATAACCCTTTATACACGGAAAATGCGATTTAAACCTTATATGGGGACAATTTCAGCGACATCCCAGCTTCCCGGATTTTAACCCTCTTAACTTTCTTGTTTGGTCCTTTATTATGTTAAAGCTGTACGAATACAAGGTCAGTAACTTGGACCAGTTCAAGATGTAATTCTCAAAATCTGAAACGAAATGCCCATGCAGATCGTGCGTGCCGCTTGCGATGGATTTCAGAAACATTTGAAGCTCGTGAAGAAGTACAAAATAAAGGTCATTCCAGAAGAAATGTTACAAACGTTCCTTATAAACAATACTTTCAATGAAATGTAACCGAGAAAAGAAATAATTTAATTACAATTTTAAAACATTTTTTGAAAGTGTATTCGAACTTATTGAACACCCTGTACGTTTTATGGTCAGCTATACCCCCAACAGAACCACAAGGCGGGTCAGTAAGGCTGATCTAGGATGGCGTACCTCGCAGTTCAACCCAGAACTGCTGGAAAAATCACTACGGTGGGAAAACCGGACTCTAAGCCTTAGTGGTGATGATTTATCCGATGTCCTAACACGAGCATGTGACATGACAACGCCCAGGAGGACTATGCCAACCGGCAATCGCAAACCGGTTCACTGGTGGACGAGCACGATAGCTGATCTTCGCAGAACCTGTCTTAGACCTAAAAGAAGGTTGCGACGTGCTAGAACCGAAGCGGACAGGCTAGAAAGACGCCGGGTGTTCCAAACAGCGAGCAGAGCTCTGAACTACGAAATCAAATATAGTAAAAGAGCCGTTGAGCCTTTGAAGAGCTGTGTAGGATGGCCAATAATACTCCATAGGGGGATGCATACAGCATAGTGATGGCTAGGACCAACAGCACACCTCCTGAGAAATCCCCGGAGATGTTAGCCAGGATCGTTGAAGGTTTATTCCCGAAGCATGACTCATCGGACTGGCCCGCCACACCGTACGAGTCAGTGAACGTGGTACCGCTAGTGACTAACGATGAGCTTATCGCCGTTGCAAGAAAACTTGAGCTAAACAATGCACCAGGGCCGGATTGTATTCCTAAAAAAAGGAAACTTCCCAGATCGTTAGAAACTGCTATTGTCTAAGCCTGGGAAATCTCCGGGAGAGCCTTCGGCATACAGACCAATTTGCCTACTCGACACAACTGGTAAGTTGTTAGAGAGAGTGATCCTGAATAGATTGACGGACTATACGGAATATGCTGGTGGCTTATCAAGCAACCAGTATGGGTTCCGCATAGGCCGTTCTACCATCATAGCAATTCAGTCGGTAACGGAAACGTGGTTTGAATAGGAGAAGTATTATGTACTGTGCATTGATTACACTAGATGTAAAGAATGCATTTAATAACGCTAGCTGGGCAGCTATAGCTGATTCCCTGCATCGCTTGAAATCCCGGATTATCTGTGCAGGATTCTGAAAAGCTATTTTCAGAACAGGATATTGTTAATCGGCACCGACGCTGGTCAGCAATCGATTGAAGTGTTAGCAGGTGTTCCACAAGGATCGATCCTCGGACCGGTTCTGTGGAATATCATGTATGACGGAGTATTACGGTAAAATCTCCCGGCTGGTGTGAAAATAGAAGGCTTTGCCGATGATGTAATGCTAGAGGTCACAGGCGACACTCTCGACGAAGTTAAATTCAAAGCTTCGTACGCATTTCTCTCCGGAGACGAGCCAGCCTCGGGCTGAAACTCTTACTATCATAGATTGCAAACGACGGGTAGTGAGGTTACCACCCTTGAAGTCGATGTTGCGTTATAACGTCGAGTGCGTTAGCATAGGCTTGAGCGGTCTCAATAGTCCTCCCCTGATGTATTGCTTAATTGCGGGCCGGGGGATACGGACTGGCGAAAGAGTTTTGGTTTTAGTGTGTCGGGTGATCCCATCCCCACACTACCTGAGTTAACCTCCTCAGGTGTCTGTTTGCAGATTTCCGTTTACCCTTGCTCAAGAAAGAAACGAGCAATGGGTAATGTTTTCAACATAACCGCGAGTAGACGTAGGACTTGTATAAACGTACCGTATTTACATTTAACTTTTAACTTTTGGATCTATAGAGTTTGATTATAGGTATTGATATTGGAAAGACAACTTCCATGCTGTGTTGAATTATTAGCAATTTGTGTATTCAAAACTTCTGAAAATAAAACTAATAATTAAATACATAATAAGAATTGCTTTGTTTCTAACTATTAAGCCCTTATTTACTCAAGCAAGTGTAGGGCATTTATAGATCTCTTATTGATGATAGTATTTGAAGTTAAACAATTCTATTTATAAAATTTTCAGACTTGGGCAAAATGTGCTATTTTGGGGGAACTGTCCCGTTTTCCAAACAAAGAAATGCAACACCAATTTCGTTGCTTCTGCTACCATGCGTGCTTACTGATGAAAAAAAAATCACAACAATAAGAAACAAGTCAAGGAGCAGTGACCCTACTATAATAGAGCAGATACTGCTAATACATCAACGAAAAATTATATAATGTTTTGAATCCAAACTCCATGTCTACGTCAAGCTTAATGATACAATTTCTTAGAAAATAAAAAACAAAGTATAAGATAAAGTTTATTTAAATATTCTTCTGGAAATTATTTTTTGCGGACTTTTTTTAAAACATGTAATTCAGCAAACATGTAATAATCTAAAATGGATATTAACACTATTGCTGATTGTGCATCTTTGATTGCCAATAGCTTCTGCAAATAAATGAAAGTAATTATTTTAATCAAATTTTTATTTTCATCAGTGTAGTTGATTTTTTTTATATGAAATCAGAAATGTTTTAATGTACATGTCGTTTGTACTACAAGCACAACTTAACATATGGTCAGTCATATAACATGACTCGTACTCATCCCGGGATCATTTGAATTATGAAACCAATCACCTGAATGAGCAGACCAAATCTCTCTAATTTTATTCTTCTTCATCCACCACCGAACTCCGAGCGATGCGATGGGCGATTGCATCCATCGCAACCGACACCATTGCACGCGACCATCATCAAGCCCAGAATGACAAAAAAATTCGCCCACTTCTTTCATGCATATTCGCAGACCCTCCGGCAGTTCTGCCGCTGGTGACTGCATGCTGTCGCTGTGTAGGTAAACACAGCGTATGAACGAACGAAACGAAAAATGCGCGAGCTAAAAGCACGTCAGTACGCGTAATGACTCGCACCCGCACGCGGCAGGCACTGCTTCTTTTATACACAAAGAAAATCTTCCGACGGACCCGAAGGTCTGACATACCGCATTCTGATGTCCATGTTAGGAATGCACGGGATTGGTTACATATGAAACTTTTGCTGGCTTTGACAAGAATAGAAATTTTCAATAGCTTATCGTTAATAATCTTAAGTTTCAGAGAAATAGGCAAAATGCTGGAGAGTGTCCGAGTCGATTGATATATAAATCTTTAAAATCCATCGAAAGATAAAGGCGCTAGTAACGTTCAAAATCTTCCCTTCCAGCGTAACGCTCTCGATTTCCAAAAATCTAAATGACACCCAGTATAGTAAAGAAAGACGTAAGTCCAACGTCAAAAAGGCACTTTGATGGCATAATTTCTTAACATAACTGATTTCATTCGACATTCGTCAGTATTTTGGATTATTTTTCTCCAACTGTTTTTTCGCTATAACTGCAAAGCACAATGGCCGAACGACGGCATTTTTGCCGAATGATCATTTATTTTAAAATCACAATATTGAAATATATTTCAAACCATATAGTGTTTACCTGTGATGCCATGTAGCTTTTACTACAAATTTACGTAACCAGTACTTAGAAATCACGCTAGGTTCACCTGACCAAACTCGTAACTACTTTCAAACTTGCTTTGAAAAAAAATTTCACCCTTGAATAAGGAAGCAAAATAGCTCAATATTCACCCCATAGACGCCGAATTCGATCGATGAACAAAAACGCAGCGCTACCTGGTGGAGCCTGAGTGCCGAAGGAGTTGCCCAATGTAGGCCAAAAATATATTTTATGTAGCGGTTAGAAAACGGTAGTATTCCGTTTTTGTCATACGTTTACTGCCTATGATCGCATATCAGTCCCATATGAATTTCCGTCGTTTTCGGGTTAGAATCTGTAACGGTCGTATTCAACATGGTATGTGATAGTATTATCAAATCCAATTGTTGAATAGGAATGCTTGTTCGAAATTAATATCAAGCCAGTTTTTCCTTTTGGGAAAATTCTCAAAAATCAACTTCTACCTCCTGTGACCTGTGCGGTACATACAAGTTGTATCCTGTAGCCAACCATGCTATCTATCATGTCGCAGACTCCGCCTCCTTGCAGCCGTCGTATAACTATCGAGAATCCTTTTCACTGGGTCATTGTTTGACATTATGGCACGTGTCTGGCCCACAGTGTAGTGAAAGAAGCTGCGCATCTTACCGCTAAACTTTGAATTGCTCAACATGTACTCAATTCTAAATAGCTGTTTTTTCTTGTTTCCTTTCATTTCAGAATAAGAGATGCAGATCAAAAGAAGGGCTATCGGATTTACATCGCATAAAGCTTAAATGACAACAGAAAATGTCAAAGGTGCTCGTAATGATCTCCTTACAATCACGCTATTAACTAAAGAGCTGGCAGCCAATGGGAGATTCACCATATATTCGTTCTTCATCGTTGCTCCATGTGGACGATGGAGAAGACGCTCGGGAAGAAGAAATGGCCCAGCAAGAAGGCTGCGTCGTTGACTCGACGTCAACGTACGAAATAGTGGACTGTAATTCGCCAGGGTCGAACGATGAAATGTGGAGCAATGTGGTAAAGATTACACGAGCTACTGATGCCACCGTTGCTGCGCTCGTTGGTAGCGCAATGGGTCAAGAGCGAGACGAAGATCAAGACCGTGATGAAGAAGAGCAGTATGAAATTCAAGAGACTGAAGAAGAACTTCTGCATCAACAGCGACGAAAATATGAACTAGCCAGATCATCTTCAACCAAGGAGGAGAAGCAACGGCAGAACGAAGAAATTTTGATTATGAAGTCCAATTCGGTTTCTTCGGAAAACAATTCATGGGAAACGTTTTCGCCTTCAAAACCTGTAAGCGGAGAACAAATAGAGGCTACTGACCCGGTTGAAATTCCTCCATTAGTGCAGACGAAACCGGGAACGTCGAAAGCTTGCTTCATCGATGCTTCTTCTTTGTATGACGAAGATGAAGTTCCTTTTCCCTCATTCGTTGACTCCAGTTTCCAAAGGCAGCAACAGGAAAAGATTTCTATATCTCTATCTGCCATCCTGAGTGATGATGAGAAGCTGAAAAGCGCGAATGGTCAAGCGCGCATTGATGTTAAAGATCAGTACTCCTCACTGCCAGACAATGACTTCCTAACAAATAAGTTGCACATCAAAGAACGTGAAAACGTTGGGTGCACGGAGGATGCAATAGCCCGACAGGAATCTGAAAGGAAACAAGGAACATTCTTGTTTCAGAACTCAATACAGCAGTACTCCGGGCACTCGTTGGAACCCAACTTACAATTCCCTGATGAGAACTGTAGTGACATGTCGTTGCCCAGTGTGTACTCGTCTAGCAGTGAGCCAAATTTTGAGTACAGTTCATTGGCATTGGATAATAGTTCGAGGTTTATGACAACTGGTGGCATCAACACTAGTGGCTACAATTCTGGTTCTGCAGATTATTCCTCTAGATTAACTCATTCGACAGATCATGAGCATTTGCATTATCCTGACACACCGTTCAACTCGATAGTTCATGTGAACTCCGCTGTTAGCATTCCCATGTCGGCTCATCGGCTGGCAGAAGGCAGCCGGGAGAGTTCAGTTGATAGGGATTCACATTCGACCCCGATTAAGATTCCAAAACGTATGCAGAAACATGACGAATCTGCTCCAATAGTATCTGGTGGAGCTTCTATCGAGGATTTCACTCCAAAATTATGTGAAAGTCCCTCAATTCGACGACGTACCGATACCTGTCCCATTGTGTCTGGTGGAATTAGTTTCGAGGAAAGTTTCAAGCCAGAGGAGCGCAGCAGAAAAGTCAACAGCTCTGCCAAATCGTGGGTAGTTGATTTGAAGAACTGCCCAGACGACGAAAAATCGGCGGCGATTTCAACTATCGAACACAATCGCAGCGGCTTGGGCTTCTTTGTTGACCTGGGAAGCATCAAAACACCTGAAGAGGAGAAATCGATTGTAGTGAACAATAGGCCGCAGAATAGAACGCACCAAGATTTGATGAAGAAGTCAACGGGTTTCTACATAGACCTCTCGGATGGGGAAAGTTCAAGAAGTAATACCCCAAAATTAACCAAACCTGGGACGCCTCCAGCTAAATCGGGCTCAAATGGCACTAGTTCAAGATCCGAGTCTGTCGAAAAAGATGCAAAGAAAAACATGTTCTCTATGTTTATTGACATCGGGACTGAAGCAGTACCGAAGCCATCATCAGTTCCCCGTAGAATGTCAGCAGCTGCAGCTATTACAACAACTAAGGATGAAAGCTCTGTTGTCCAGCAACCAACCAGGCCGGCAAATTTAGGATCCGAAGAGAAGAAAAATTGCTACATGTTCATTGAATCCGAAGCTGTGCCAATCGTGCGCCGAAGCAATGTGCCTGCCGTGGCCAAAAACGAATCCAAACGCCATTCCTGGAATCCTACCACCACCGAAGGAACATTCCATGAGCGACGGATCATGAACAGGGAATACCAACGATCGACGAGCGTCACCAGCGACAAAGGCATCATGAACATTTTGGATAAGATTCCTCTTCTGTCTAAGACCTCAAGCATGTCGATAGACTCATCTGTTTCGCCATTTGAAGATTTTACCTGTTCGAAGTCCGAGCTGAGTACTTATTCAAATCATTCCGTATCAACCAACTCCGCTCATTCTAGCAACGAATCGAAAGTATCCCCCAAAGAAGTTACAGGAATTGCAGGTCCGGATATGTCATCATCAGTGAAAAAGAAACGGAAAGATGTGAAAATCAACGAAACTTTTGACAAAAGCAGCCAAGGCTCTGTAACGGATGGGATTCTTTCTTCCAACGAGGATACATCTCCCGTCTCCACGACGACAGATACGGACGATGTAACATTCCAGAACAACCCAGCAGATGAACCAAACCCCATTCTTCCGGTGGACTCCGAAAGCCCACAACACGTGCAAGAAATCAAATTATCCTCTTCGATTGGTAAGCAGATGGAAACTATTGTCGAGGCAGTAGAAAGTTCCCCGAAACACCTTCCCAATGGCAAAAACCGCAAGGCACAGCACACTATGGAAACCCTTCATGCAACAATTGAAAAGCAAAAACAACTCCTGGAGACTGTTTCGGAAAATGTGGAGTCCCAGAGCACTTCCTTTGTAAAACTGTCTGACATGGACAAACCTCCGGTGGCTGCTCCAGCTAAGTTTGAATTGCACTCCAACACTGGAACTGGATCTTCCGCCACCACAGGCTATATGTCCAACTCAGCTGGTTCGAGTCGGGTGGCGCGCTTGTTTAGCGACACCCACAAGTACAACACGATTGGACCGTCGCATCCGACGCAGCTGCAACAGGAACAACAACAGCAGCAGCACAATTACTATGCAAATGGAACGGTGTCTATGGAACGGCACTCGTGGAATATGTCGCGATCTACGGGAAACAACTTTATGAACTTGGTATCCTCAGTGGAGAACTCACGAAGTCTCAGTCGGTTGTTTCCCCATCTTTCGAAAGGTAAATAGATTTTTTTAAAGCTCGTTTCAGCGATGTTTTTTTTTCATTTTTATAACAAACGTTTGCCATTTGCTATACCGTGACCTGCCCTAATTCCGCGCATTGCCTAATACCATGGATTTTATCCAAATTGATGAATATAGAGGTACTGTCTGTCATACACATCACATTATTTGGTGAAATACACTAATGTATATCAGAAAATGTTAGCAAATTATTATAGTGGGTATTTGTGACGTAAATTAGGCTCTAAAAAATAAATGTGAAAATGTATGGCTCGACCAGCCAAAATTTGCATCCGCTTAGCAAAACGATTAAAATTATGGTTATATTTCCAAGTCTTGTAATTTTATTTTTAAATGATATTTACTTCCAATATCTCATTGAGCCCAGTTTTACAGCTATAAAAAATGAGCTGGGTACTGAAATGGTATTTAAATTTCTTGTTTTTGCATTTTTATTGATAAAAACAATTGTCGCGGTATTAGGCCATCTTCTTCGCCAGTAGTGCCTAATACCGTGACTAGGCTATACCGTGAAGTTGATACTCAGTAAAATAAATCGTAACCACCACATTGAATACATAGACCACTAGACAATATCGTATAGGTATTGAAACATTCATATTAAATACCTACGACATTTTATGCGTAGGATTACCAGGGAAGCATCATTCAGATGAATTACCACAGACTATAGACGTAAATATTTTTCCTGTGCAGTTTCCTTTAGAAATGAAGTTAGAGTATTTTTCATCTGAATACAAATCCTCCCATTGTCTTCAAATCTACTTAGACACTCGATTGGATATCATCTATCTAAAACCTAAAGAAATGTGAAGTAAATTAGGGTAATTTGCCAAATGTTGAACGGCTAATTTCTTCGCCTATTGTTGAACGCATGGGCATTTCTTATGGGAGTTCAACAATAGGCAACAAAATTAGCCGTTCAACATTTGGCGGTTTCCCCTATTTGAAAAAATCATAAACGCTTTTAAATCGTCAATATTGAGAAATTGCTAACTTCCCAAGGAAATAATTCTTTTCCCAGTAGGTATCTGTATAAAATAGTAAATTTTTATGACGTTTTTTAGTATGTATGACCTAATAATTTAATTGAAATTTGTATATGATTCAATTATTTACACATTTTATTGTAAATGTGCTCTTAAGCTCATTATTTGAGCTTGTTTGATAGGGAACGGTATTAGACAATTTTCTGCGCGGTATTTGGAATCTTCTTCGGAATGTACGCGGTATTAGGCATATTCATAAGTCAAATGTCGAATACTATTTTCTTCATTTTTTTATGAGTTGAAGTACAAAACATATTTTTCCTTTCAAATGTATTTAATATTGATTAAAGTGACATAATATTCAAGGGTGATTGTTACAAATTGAGTTTTATATAGCGAATTTATTGTGGACACGTCCTTAACCCCACGGTAATAGGGCATGTCACGGTAGAACAGAACAAAACGAACAACAAGATCATAGGGCACTGAACGGACGAGCTTTATCTCTTTCTCATTATATTTAGGCTCTCGTTATATTTAGGCTACTAGTTGTCAAAATTGTTGTTTTATAAAATTCATGAATAATGAAAGTGAAGGAAATTCGTTCGTGTAGTTCCCTATGTTAAGAACTGCAAGATATCCCAGCAAAGTTACCTTTTATATGTCATGTGGCAAAAGTAAAATATTTTCTATTAAGTTTCCTAACTCTGACTGGGATTTGAACCCAGCCTCCTCCGGCATGTTTTTTTGTAGCAACACGTCTTATCGTTCAATTATGGAAGACCACTCTCCAGTGTTGGTAGAATCATACTTAAATCACAATCATCGAGAATTCATACACGAGCTAACTTGCTTACGATTCTGTAGGGAGAGCATCGCACTTGAGTTTCTCGGACAGAATCTCATCGCTCCGCTCACTCGCCGAAAAATGATTTCGACAATGAAAAGAGAGAATTTAAGATTCTACCAATACTTCCACTTTCACGGGTGTCCTACGAGAGGCTGAAACACATAAGGCTGAACTCAAAAAGCTGAAATCCCGAAGGCTGAAAGTATCAGAAGGCTGAAATGAATCCCAACCATTAGTAGTTTATCGAGAGTTCACTGACAACAGATCGGGAGCAAATTTTTGGCGACCAGGACCTGCTGCAGTATCCGACGATCCATTGAGCACATCAATGGACGAAGTTATACTGATGGAATAAGTGATATGATACATGACGTCAGCTCTGCTCCGGGACGCACACTTGCCTCTACCCTTAAGGAAAGTCCCTATCCCTCTCATCGTAGTCGCGCCTTTCCCGCCAGCGGCCAGCAGTCGTCCCGGCCCTACGCTTGAGATGGGAGACGGGATCTTCCGAACTCCTTCTACAGGCAAGTATAGTTCATCGCCGAGCATTCGCACCCTGATTTTTCCAACGTTTCCAGAGTTTCTCCCGCTGAGTCCTGCGAATGAGGTCGGAGAAGGGGTCTTCCGAATTCCTGTTACCGGCAAGTACAATCAACAAAGGTCGAGTCAAGTATGAGACACTGAAGACGGCCTTACTTTTGAGGTCGAAATACGTATCTGTCAAGATACAATTAAGTGGTGGAATTCAATGGGATTGTATAAACTCGTCTTATGACAGGTGAAAACATTCCACTAAAAAGCTCAAAATAATTTTCTTAACAAAGGTCTATTTCATCGTCTAAAAGTGTCTCGGCTTTCAGCACATCGAACCCACAACTAACACCGCTGCAAAGTATACATCCGTCGTGTCCTGTTTCTATCAATGAACTCCACTCAGAACCATGTCAAGCGCCTGTTGCTCATCGATTCAGCCACCCACTGGGACGCACAACTGCTGCCTGCATTGAGGAAGCTCTCTATCCAATCAGCACAGTCGAGCTATTGCTGCCAGCGACCAACAGCCGTCCCGGTCCTGTGTTTGAGACTGGGAACGGGAGCTTCCGATCTCCATCTGTCGGCGAGTATGGTTACCCAGTAAACCTTCCAGCATCTGATAGTGCTTCGCTTTCCAGTGCATCTGTCGTCCTGCCGGCATCATCCGTCATCACAATCTACTATCAGAACGTTGGCGGAATGAACGGGCTTCTGGACGACTATCACTTAGCCGTTATCGATCTATGTTATGATATAATCGTTCTGACTGAGACCTGGCTGGATTCTAGAACCATCTCAAGTTATGTTTTTGGGCATGGTTACCAAATATTTCGCTGCGACCGCAATTTGAACAACAGTAGGAAATCCACAGGAGGAGGCGTTATTACCGCTGTAAGCTCCAGACTAAAAGTGACTGCTATTGAGGACAATACCTGGAAGGCCGTGGAGCAAGTCTGGGTCACTATCCAACTCGTCGATCGTCGATTGTTTATCTGCGCACTTTACATTCCTCCAGACCGGACGCGTGATTTGGAGTTTATCGACACACACTGTCAGTCTCTCTCATTTGTGTCGAACGATGCCACTCCGTGCGACGAATTGATGAGGTGACTTCAACCTCGTGGGAATCGCGTGGACACCAATTCACAGCGGTTTTTACGGCTTCGACCTTGAAAGATCATCTTTTCACGTTGGTGCCACGAAGCTTTTGGATAATTATAGAATGGATACCTTATCTCAAATCAATGGAGTTGTTAACGAGAACGGTCGTTCGCTTGATCTCTGTTTTACTAGCGCTCGTGAAACCGCTCCAATTATCTCCAAGGCACCGGTCCCTTTGGTTAAATTTGTCGCTCATCACCCAGCTCTCGTAGTTACCGTCGAGGAAACCGCTGGCCGTGATTTTTCTAGCACTGTGGCTGCAGTGACCTACGATTTTCGAAGGGCCGACTATCGCAGTGTTGTCGAAGTTCTTCCAGAACTGGATTGGGATAGAATTTTGGATCGGATCGATGTCAACACAGCTGCACAAACTTTCTCTCATGTCTTGGCATACATCATCGATAGGCATGTCCCGAAAAGAATTGTCCAGTCTGACAGTCGCACTCCGTGGATGACTAACGAACTTCGCTCGTTAAGAAGGAATAATAAGGCTGCTCTAAAAAGGTTCACTAAATTCCGCTCACTTTCTTTGAAACGATACTATGTCAGTATAAATTATCAGTACAAGCGCTTAAGTCGGTTCCTTTTCCGACGCTATCAAAGAAGGATCCAACAACGCCTAAAAACTCACCCGAAATCTTTCTGGAATTACATAAATGAACAGCGCAAGGAAAGCGGATTGCCTTCATCCATGTTTCTCAATCGAAACTGCTGACACGCAACAAGGCATTTGCAACCTTTTTTCGGCTAAATTTTCCAGTGTGTTCGAAGAAGAGCTACTATCCGCCGACATCATCACCTCCGCAGCCGAGAACGTCCGCTTGGCTAACTAACAGCTGGTTAGCATTGACGTGAGTGCTGAACTTATTACTAAAGCCGCATCTCAACTCAAGGGTTCATATAAGCCCGGTCCTGATGGAGTGCCATCCTGTTTTATTAAAAAGTAGTATCGAATGGCTACTGGCTCCAGTTCAAAAGATTTTCCAGCTTTCAATCTCCAGCGGAGTATTCCCTTCCTGTTGGAAAATAGCCGAAATGTTTCCTGTATATAAAAAGGGTAACAAGCGCGATGTTAATAACTACAGGGGAATTACATCGTTATGCGCCGTATCGAAGCTATTTGAACTTGTTATCATTGATTACGTCAGTGCACACTGCAAGCAACACATCAACACAGACCAGCGTGTTTACTGTGTCTAACCTCGTACATCACGGAAAGTATGAACACTCGGGCCCAAACGGATGTGATCTAAACAGACCTTTCTACTGCGTTCGATAAGCTGAATCATGACATCGCGATCGCAAAACTGGACCGATTAGGTATCGGTGGGGATCTTTTGATATGGTTTCGCTCGTATCTTACGGCAGCCATTTAGGACCGCTGATTTTTATTATGTACTTCAATGATGTCCATCACGCTGTAAAGAATCCACAATTATCATTTTCCGATGATCTCAAGATATTCCTACGTATCTGCTCGGTTACTGATTGCCATACTCTCCAAGGTCAAATCAATGCTTTCGCTGATTGGTGCACTACGAACCGGATGGTTGTTAATCCGACAAAATGTTCCGTTATCACATTTTCACGCAAAAAAGAGCCGATTATCTTCAATTACCATTTGCTGGGAACTACACTCGAACGGGTGAATCACGTGAAGGATTTGGGTGTGGTTTTAGACTCAAAACTGACATTTTCACACCACCTTTCATACGTTGTCGACAAAGCGTCTAGAACCCTGGGCTTTGTCATGAAAACAGCGAAAAATTCTACGAACGTCTATTGTCTGAAATCGCTGTACTGTTCTTTGGTGCGCTCTACACTAGAGTTTTGTTCGTCAGTATGGGGCCCGTATTACAACAACGGAGTAGAACGTATTGAATCTATTCAACGGCGTTTCCTGCGGTTTGCGCTTCGAAGACTAAACTGGAGAGACCCGCTGCATCTTCCTAGTTACGAAGATCGCTGTCGCTTGATTGCCTTAGAGCCACTGCGTATCCGCCGGGATGTGGGCAGAGCCCTATGTGTACTTCAAGGAAGAATAGATTGCGAAAGAATTTTACAACAAGTTAACATGAACGTTCAACCAAGACCGCTACGGAACAGTTCGATGCTGAACCTCCCCCTTCGTCGCACTAACTACGGTGCAGAAACTGCAATCTACGGCCTCCAGAGAACGTTTAATAGAGTTTCTTCCATGTTCGACTTCAACTTGACGCGGAATGTTCTTCGTCGTAGATTTTCTGAATTTTTTCGTTGATTGTATGTGATAAAGCTGCATTTTATTTGTTTTAATTTTTTATCTTGACAATGCTATTATGTTATATTTTCTTGACTATGTGCGTTTTTTTAGTATTAATTAATATTTACATACATCATTGGGAAGGGGCCCTCCTTAGCCGTGCGGTAAGATGCGCGGCTACAAAGCAAGACCATGCTGAGGGTGGCTGGGTTCGATTCCCGTTGCCGGTCTAGGCAATTTTCGGATTGGAAATTGTCTCGACTTCCCTGGGCATAAAGGTATCATCGTGTTAGCCTCATGATATACGAATGCAAAAATGGTAACTTGGCTTAGAAACCTCGCAGTTAATAACTGTGGAAGTGCTTAATGAACACTAAGCTGTGAGGCGGCTCTGTCCCAGTGTGGGGATGTAATGCCAATAAGAAGAAGATATATCATTAGGGCCAATTGTAGTCTGTTGATGAAATCACACAATAAACAATAAACAATAAGAATGAAGAAAAGGAGGAGAAGAAAAAAGGATGGAAAATGAAGGAAGAAGAAAACAGGACGAAAGAAGAAAGATAAAGGAAGAAAAGAAAGAAGAAGAAAGGGTGAAAGAAAGAAGTAGAAAAAAGGATGAAAGAAGGAAGAAAGAAGTAGAAAGAAGAAATAAAGAAGGTAGAATGAAGGAAGAATAGAGAAAAATGAATAAGGAAAAAGGAAGAAGTAGCTAGGAAAAGGAAGGAGGTAGAGAAAGGAAGAAGGTAGAAGGAAGAAAAAATAAGGAAGCAAGAAAAAATACAAGGAAAAGGAAAAAATAAGAAAGCAAGAAGAAAAAAAACAAGGAAAAGAAAGAAGGAAGAAATAAGAAAGCAAAAGGAAAGATTTAAAATGGATGACGAAGAACAAAGAAAAAATGAAGGAAGAAGAAAACAGGGGAAAAGAAGTAGGAAGAAGAAAGATGGAACAAGGGAGGCAGAAGAAGGAAGAAGGAAATACGAACAAAGAAGGAGGAATCAAGAAGGAAGAACTATGGAAGAAGAACTAAAAAAGAAGGTAGAACGAAGAAGGAACTATGAAGGACTGAAGAAGAAAGAAGGAAAAAGAAAGAAAAAAAAAGAAAAAAGAGAGAAGGTAGTATTAAGAAAGAAGGAAGAATAAAAAAGGAAACACAAGGAAGGAAGAAAAAGGAAGTAGAGAGAAGAATAAAAAATAGAAAATAAGAAAGTAATCTTGGCATCAATCTAAAACCAAACACAAGAACCAAGAACAATAAAGTCTTGTTCCTTTCTATGCTACCAATTTTTTTGAGCTGTGAGAATTCCATTTAAAAATTGAAAGACAAGAAGAAGTCGCAAGAAGGTTTCCGAACATTTTAGTTTGTGCCCCTAATCACGTCAAATGTGAATTCGTCCACTAAAATCGGTCCCTCACGATTTTTCAGCCCTTCGAGTTTCAGCCTTTTGTGATTTCAGCCTTATGTAAGATTTTTACTTTTTCAGCCTTTCTTGTTCAGTCTTATGAGTTTTCAGCCTTATGTGGAAGTCCCCACTTTCACATACACTATTCGGGAAATATTACAATTCTCTTTAATGTTATTAAGATGAAAACATATGTTGTTAACTTTTTCCCACAATTCTTGTCTAGCTTTCAGCAACAGCTTGCCATCCGATGTCGGTATGAATTCCGGCAACCGAGGATCCGACCTCAACGAGTTCATTACTTCCGATTTTTCATGTACCTCTAGCATAACATCCAGTCGCTCTGGAATTGGTAATTAGAGCACAATTTTGCATATCCTTCTCAGCACATAACTGATGCCCTTCATTCAAGAATCTATCGACGAGTCAATCTCTAGTCGCCAGCCGCGTCGATTGGGAGAGGATCTGCTGAAAATGTTCCTCCAGGAAATAGCCACCGACGTGACAATCGAAGCCGAATCGAAGAAAATGCGCGCCCACAAGTGCATCCTGCGTTCGCGCTGCCAGTACTTTGCTGCAATCCTGGCGGGTGGATGGGTGCAGAACGCCGGCAATGTGATAAGCCTGCCGGGCTACTCCTACGCGGCGGTGCACTTTGCTCTGTGTCACATTTATTCAGGTGCGTCACATCCACCGGAGGGTATCAGCCTCATGGAACTGGCAGCGCTGTCCGACCTACTTGGGCTGGAAGGGCTGAAAGAAGTCACGGCTTACGCACTTCGTACGAACTACTGTCACAATTTCCATAAGGTAGCGATTGCAAATTAGAGACAATACATAAAAAAGCGCCTCATTATGTATTTTTTAGCCTTGCTCCGGATGTACCGATGGTGTATTGCAAGTTCTTCCGGTGACACTGAACCATGGTTTGGATGATCTGTATCGAAAATGCTTAAAATGGGTTTGCCGTCACTACGTAAAAATCTGGTCGAATAAGCAGTTCTCTCAGCTCCCGACAGATGTAGTGAATCGCTGCAGGCAGCAGATCGTTGCTCATCTGGTAAGTGTCAGGACAAGAACCTCATAAAAATAAGATTGACCAACTTGTTTTCAACACAAATTTGAATGCGTTCCATTTCAGCCTTATTAGTTTTGTTGGAAAACCATGACCAAGGATGTTAACGATCATTCAGTAATTTGCGTTCGATCATTTAGCAGTTTGTTAATAACACATTACAGAAGCTGAATTTCAAAATATGTTGCATGGTGAACTTCTAGTGCGAAGGTTTTTCTACAACTTTGCCTAATGGTTCTTTATTAGAATTCAACTAATAACGGAGTTAGAGCGCTAGTTGCAGTAACTTAAACTAAATGATTGTAATTTTGTTATCATTTAGTCTAAGTTACTGAAACTATAGCTATAACTCCGTTACTAGTGGAATTCAAACAACGAACCATTAGACAGAGTTGTAGAAAAACCTTCGCACTAGAAGTCTACCATACAACTTATTTTAAAATTCATTTTCTGGAATGTGTTATTGACAAAATACTAAATGATCGAACGCAAATTACTGAATGATCGTTAACATCCTTGACCATGACCATATGTATTTTTTTATATTTCGGACTAACAGACATCTAAACAGTATCTGTTTTTGTTTGCCTTATTTCAGACATCTGAAACTGTATTAAACGCAATTCTCGACAGTGAACAACTGCTAACCGTACTACATCCTTACAAGTGGTCTGTCGAAGTAGAAAACGTAGTCCGTGATATATTGGATGCAGCTTACGATTACATACAAGACCATTTTGCATCTCTGCTAGCTAGTGATAGTTTCCTCTCGCTAGGCCAAAACTATAGCTGGGCCATATCTCATGTAGAACCCATTTTGCTCCGAGCAGCCACGAGCCTAAGTCCCGATCAAGCTTGCAAAAGCTATCCCCGTGCCACTAGATTGCATAAACTGCTACAAGCCAAAGTACTGACAATGACAACGACGCCGTCATCGAATGATAGCAACGTGAACATTCTGAATGTCTACGATAAGAAAAAGCTGGACATCGATTATCCCCGAGAGGAGGAAGAAATGGATTGGTGTGACGAGTTTGTTGGGATGGTGAATGCGATTCTCTCGGCGGTTGAGCAGTGTTTAATCAGACAGTGCGCCCGCGCAATGCGAGTCAATTCATGGCAACGAATGGATGTCGAATTGAGGAACAAAATACAGAAGTTGGCATGTCTGATGGAACCGGCTGAGGATCGCAAGTCTCGGTCGAGGTACTCGTATTCCTCCCAGACAAGCTCGTCTTCGTCAATTCATTCTCGAACGAATGATCTCCGCCAAGTTCGGTTAGCTATTCAGGCGCATACAAAACGATCCTACGAGAACCAAAACATCAATGTCAATAACAAGACCACTACGCAGCACACGCAGACAGTTGTTCATCACAACGATTTGAACAATGTTATCAACAACCATAGAGCCACAATAAACGATCGGAATAATTTACGAAACGATCATCAAATCACAGAAAACGGAAAACTATCCAAGACGGCTTCCAAGAGTAATGTTCCTGTGGAAGCGAAGGTAACAAAGGCGCCGATCAAGGTGGGACTTCTCAGCAAGAACAATCTGGCGAATCATAAACGCTCTCAGTCAGAAGACATGGGATCGAGGGTCACGGCCAAAACTGAACCTTTGAATAATTTGAAGAACAAACTAAATAATGTTAAGCCGCGCTACTTGGAACCGAAAAAGCCCAAAAATACGAGCAATCTGCAGGTTCAGAACATATCGTCCAGTGGCAGTTCCACGCGCACTTCTAGTCCGGCAACTGGTCGCAAGAAAGGACCATTAGGTAAGTTTGCTAAAGTTTTCTTTTGGGTTTTCAGCGGTTTTAGCATGCTGGTTTATGTTTATTAAAAATTAAAATATCGTTATAAATGACAAGGGATATACCATTTCGGCTCAAATTCCGAACATGACTCATATTCCTAACACTGGCGTTTTAGCTCCCTAGAACTAAAATTCGTATACAGCTTGGAGAATGCAAATGAACTAATGATCCTATGGAAAGAATTCGCAAATAAAGTTTAAATGGCCATGTAAAAGCGAGTGTTCGGAATATTTCAATATTTCAATCTACGCAATGACGAATTCGGAAGTGATTGAAAATCATTAAGAGTTATCATTGTTTCAATTTTGAATGTGCAATAATAAATGCCAAGCAAATCAAATGCCACAAATTTTGTTTGTATTACAGGAAACATCACCAAACATGGTCATGATTCTAATATTTCATTAGACAGTCTTTCATCGCCGGCGAAGAATACTAAAAATTTTAAGACGCGTCCAACCATCAATGAGATGGACGTTTCCATCGATTCTCTGGCCGAATCGCTAAAATCAAGCTCCCTGAAAACGAACAGTACACTGTCACACGAGTCTCTTATCTATCAAGAGTACTTTAAAACCAAGGAAACGAATCTCGAAAAACCTCAACAAACATACTCAAAATCCAACCCGATGATATTCAGAGATCGAACAAACGGTCCAAAATCGATCGATTCGATAGCGACCAATAAAAGTGCACCGCAAAACAAAAGCAATCTCAGGCCTAGTGCCCCGAGCAGCTCTAGGCTGGGACAAAACAAACTAACTCCTTCAGCGCCTTCTGGCATAAATCGCACTGCATCCTCTGCCAGCGTTAGTTCTACATCTTCCTCCTCATTCGTAAAGAAAAGTTTTTTGTCACAGCGCTCGCGCGAAATACTCGCCCGACGATCGAACGACACAAAGTCGAACTCGAACAATTCCAGCAATAAATCCGCTGCTTCTTCACCCAGCCTTTTGTCCAGGGACAAGTCAACGGCCAGTGATGTAACAAAGTCCGGCTCGACTGCTTCAATAACGACTCATGGTTCCGGAACGCGAAAAGTGTTCAACACTACGCTGCATCTCCGCAAGACTGCCAAACTGCAGCCGGATTCAATTCCGACTGCCAAACAGTCAAGCGAACATAAATCCAAGAATAGCCTCATTCCGATCCCTGGCGGTGGCCCACAATCGCGGAAGTCATCGTCGACGGTGTACCGATCTTCCAGCACTAGCAGGAACAGCGATGCCGTTAGAGTCCTGAAGAATGTGACCACAGTGCTGATTCCGGCGCCGGTGCCGCCGTCGATGCTCGTCGGGAATAATTTTCACGGAGACGCCTACACATCTTCGTCGTCGGATTCGAGTAACGGCAGCGCCGACAACAAACCAATGAGAGTAGAATCAAAAC